>NC_069365.1:64664000-65296250 GCF_021730395.1 Mercenaria mercenaria
TGCAGCCATATAGATACTTCATTTATGGTTTTATTTGATACAAACTTCCAAAATATCTTCAACAACAATAAATCTTGGATTCCATGACAAATCAGATCCAATCGTAGGTTCCAGAGTTATTTTATATCTGATTACCTCCCCTGATTGTAATCAAAATGGATTTATATCAGTAAGTACTTATAGGACTTATTTGAAATTTCATTATTGTCTTTAGTTGGACTGAGCCAATCAGGGTAGATAACTATGGACTGATTTTATGTCAAATTACCTCCCTTTATTTCAAATTAAAACGAGTATATCTTCGTAACTAATGAAGATAATGATCTGAAATTGCATATATGTCAACAGATTTATTTGGCAGATCCTTCTTTTGTTCACTTACAATAATTTTTTTTTTAATTACTTCCCTTTTACGTTACTATAAATAGCTTATTTTTAGTAACTTTTTTATTATTGGCCGTAAGGAAAAACCGAGACCACTTTTCTGTGGTACAACATAGATGGTACCTCCAATTTTTAGGTGTATTTTGACATATCTGTACCTTGTAAGAATTTTTTTTTCTTTTTGGTTAAATTTCTTCCCTTTGTTGTTCCTGTCCTTTGGACTTAGATATTTTTTCTGAGGACCTTCTTGTCCTCAAGTGCAGTGATAACAGGTGAGCGATATAGGGCCATCATGGCCCTCTTGTTAAGATTAACATCCTTAGTTGTTACTATAAATAACTTATTTTGTAACATTTTTATAATTGACCGTAGGCAAAAAACAAGACCACTTTTCTGTGATACAACATGGATGTTACTTTCCAATTTTAGGTGTATTTTTTGATATCTCTACCTGGTAAGGAGTTTTTTTGTGGATTTAGAAAAACAAAAGACTTACAATGATTACTAAACAACCACAAAATTAAGATTCCATTTGCAAATACAGGTGGTAGAGTAAACAGATTTGCTGTGATGGGCATATATTGTGACATTCTGGCACTAGTGTTCCCTGTTAGCTTTCCATTCCTTCTTTTTACAGTAGCCATATAGAAAAACATCATAGCTTTACTGTTCATGAAAATTAATAAAATTTAGCAGTAAACCACCTCACCACTGACTTATTCTTTCTTCCACATCTTTAAAACCCCTGATGCGGACCACAACTAAATGGTTCTTCAAAGCTTTCCCCAAAATTAATACTTTCAGACACTAACTTGCCAGGAACTTTAGCCTTCAGTTATAATATGCCCGGCGGGGGGATTGGCCATGTCTAACATGGCTCTTGTTACTTAGAATTTCAGGTTAAAATTTGAGTGCACTTTCACTCTATCTCTGTTTCTACTGAATTGATTTGATTATAACATATTATGACTGTAATAGGCAGTAATTTAATAAATTGAAGAGAATTCAGTCAAAAGATAAACTATGCTTTATTTTACCTTCTGACCTACTTTCTTGTTATTGATGACATTTAGGCAACATTACTCAGGGGAACGATCCAGGGTCATTATGACCCTCTTGTTTAAAAGTTCTGCTTGACTGCATTAATGGTCTGTCTGCTAAAAATAGGAAAAACCATTAAATGAACTGTGTGATTAATCTTCACCAAACTTTGTCTGTATAGACCTTGTATAGACCTTTCCCAAATTTGTTAAAAAGGTTCATTATTGACTGTACTGAGGAGCGACTAGAGCTGAAAATGGAAAAAAAAATCTTAAAACTACTTTTCTGTTTATATCAATAGCTGGTATGCCTTACTGTATATGTATGTGAAGAAAATATAATCATTTTTTCAAATGAATGCATTGATTTTATTTACAAAATTTCCTATTCAGACTCAAAAAGACCACTACCTAAACTATAGGAAAGTTTTCCATGGTGATAATCGCAATATTTTTGAGCGTCAGAAAAAGGCTCCAGTGAAAGTCGAAACCAAGAGCCACACAGATATGTATGGCCAGCCGCCATTTCCCGGTGTCAACAATGCAGCAGCTGTTGCCATGGCTACAGCCCTTACTCGGACACAGCAACCACAACCAACATCAGGAGCACCTCCAGTTACAGGATTCAGTAATTTTCAACCCTCTGCAGGGTTTGGTGCATCCACAACTGGTATGTCAATTTTGAGATTAAAGCAACAGTTCTACTGTATTTTCATAAAATTATATATTATACCAGATTTATGTAATATGATACTTACTTAACCCAACACATTTATTATGCTGCATGAAAAATGTTGGGTGGCACATAATCCTGGCCTTGTTGTACTGTCCATCTCAAAATTCCCGTCTGGATGATTTCTCTTATAAAGTGAACTTATGCATAGTATCAGGATTAAAATTCACCATGCCCAGTTAAAGAGGTATGGGCTTTTGAAATTTTCCCAAATGCTTTGTATTATAGGATACTGTTGAAATGTTTGTCCAGATAACTCCTGTAATATTTTTGAAAAAATCTTTACCAAAGTGGCATGACTGTATAACTATGAACTTGCGCATATTGTGCCTTGCTTGGTTTAACAGTTACGGCTTTGGCAAGATGTGCAGTAATAACAAAAGGCTTGTCTAGAAAGCTCCTTTAATAGTTTCCAAGCAGTTGAAATAAGTAATATAACATTTAGGTGAAGTTTGTTACATCTGTTGCTTGTTCTTAAAATAATAAAGGTAACAGAAAAACAAACCAGCAACTATTAACAGTAACAAAGTTTATTATGAAAGGTAACAATTCAAATACCTTAAAAATAATAACTAGCTGTAAAGTTCAATCTAATATGCAAGAATAGTTCAAATCCTGTCCTAGTCAAATTTGAATACAATCGCTATAAATTCCAAAATATTTGTTTGTTTGTTTTGTTTTGGGTTTAATGCCGTTTTTCACCAGTATTTCAGTTGTGTAATGGCAGGCAGTTAACCTAATCAGTGTTCCTGGATTCTGTACCAGCACTTTTTCTACACAAGTAACTGCCAACTTCCCCACATGAATCAGAGGTGGAGGACGATTGATTTCAGACACAATGTCTTTTATCAAATCGTCACGGAGAACATACACCTCAACCAGGGCTCAAACTCAGGACCCCATGATCCGTAGATCTGTGTTCTCCCTATTGAGCTAAATATTTCACAACAGTTTGAAACTTAATTTATTTAATCCAAAGTTCACAACAGTTTGAAACTTAATTTATTTAATCCAAAGTTCACAACAGTTTGAAACTTAATTTATTTAATCCAAAGAATATGAATCCTTTCTTTAATTTTTATTTTGGTATAATTTACAGAAAAAAAGATAAATCCATCAAATGTTAAATGTCCAAACTGGTAATATTTTGTTATTAAGAAATGCAGGAAAGTTTGTCAATAAGATCTTACTTTAGGTTTTGCCCTGTCCTCAGACAGTTCCCTTTTTAAAGCAACATGGAAGGTTCCAGCACTCTCATTTATCTCCAAGAATAAAAAGAAGATTCTGAAAAAACCCAAAATACCAGACTTAAAAATAATGTTAACACCCTGTTCAGGTGAAAGATACAGGGCCTTCAGGGCCCTCTTATTATAATATGTTACCTATAAATATTTTACCTCTAAAAACATAGTAAAATTTCCTTATTTTATAGGGACAGATTTTATCATTAAGGTTACATTTCATCATATCTGAATTTTCTGACCTTTCAGCTGTATGTAGTGTCATTTATATACAGTCAAACTTTGTTCGCTCAAACTCAGACTATTTGTGCACCGTCCTTCTCTAGAACTCATCGTCCGGTCCTGGCAAAATCCCTGTATAATGTATTTAGAAGCTGCTTAGAGGTACATGTACTATTTTATCAGGAAAATTTGAAAAAAAATAAGCATTTTCCACAAACATACAGTTTACAATTATACAAAATAACATGCAATGGTGCATTTTTGTCAAGCCCGCTTGCGGAAGCGAAGACATAGTTGTCCAAATTGCTGTTCGGTGTATGTGCTTGCGCCCGTGTGTCCATCCGGATTTGTTTGTCCGGACCATAACTTTGACATGCATGGAGCAATCTTGTTTATATTTGGTATGAATATTAACCTCGGTAAGATGGAGTGTCATGCGCAAACCCCAGGTTCCTATCTCAAAGGTCAAGGTCACACTTACAGGTCAAAGGTCAAATTCAAAAATGACATTGTCCAGAGCATTTCTTCTTCATGCATGGAGGGATTTTGATATAACTTGGCACAAATGTTCACCACCACGAGATGGAGTGTCATGCGCAAGAACCAGGTCCCTAGGTCTAAGGTCAAGGTCACAGAGGTCAAAGGATACAAGAATGACAACTTTGTCCGGAGCATTTCTTCTTCAGGCATGGAGGGATTTTAATGTAACTTGGCACAAATGTTCACCACCATGAGACGGAGTGTCAGCGCAAGAACCGGGTCTAAGGTCAAGGTCACACTTAGAGGTCAAAAGTCAGATACAAGAATGACTTTGTCTGGAGCATTTCTTTTTGATGCATAGAGGGATTTTGATGTAACTTGGCACAATTGTTCATCATCATGAGACGGAGTGTCATGCGCAAGATCCTAGAATTACTTTCCTTTGTTGTTACTATAAATAGCTTATATTTGTAACTTTTTTATTACTGGTTGTAGGGAAAAATCAAGACCACTTTTCTGTAGTACAACATGCATGTTACATCCAATTTTCAGGTGTATTTTGATCTATCTCTACTGGTATCGATTTTTGTGTGGACTTAGATTTTTTTTTTTTTTTTTTTTTTACGTTTCTTTGTTGTTACTTTAAATAACTTATATTGTAATTTTTTGCAATCTCTTTTTTATTTGGCATAAATGTTTGCCTCAATGAGACAAAGAGTGTCATGTACAACTCCCAGTCCTTTTGACAGCTGGCGGGCTCGACATGTTGCCCGTGGGCATCTAGTTATATGCCCATTTTAAGAAAAAGGACGTGTTATGTGATGGCCGGTGCGTCTGTCCTTTCCGTCTGTCAGTCTGTCATAATTTGTGTCTGGAGCATAATTTTATAACAGTTCAAGGTATTGACTTTAAACTTGGCAGATAGGTAGATCGCAATGATATGATGTGCAGAGCCAGCTCTGTAGGTCAAAGGTCAAGGTCACAAATTTGGAGCATAACTTATTGACCATTCAAGGTATTGACTTCAAACTTGGGGAGTAGGTAGTTGATGATGAGACGATGTGCAGAGTGCATGAACTAGGGTGGTAGGTCAAAGGTCAAGGTCAAATCTGTTCATCATAATTTGTGTCCAGAGCATGACTTAAAAAATATTAAAGGTATTGACTTGAAACTTGGAATATAGGCAGGTGGTGATGAGATGATGTGCAGACTGCAACAATCTACATTACACCCCCCTCCCCCAATTAACCCCTCTCCCACCCCACCCAAAAAATGAAAAAAAGTGTTTAGTTTCTTGCCCTTTAGTATCCAGTCACCACCACTGCACACACACCTTGCTTCCCCCACCCACACCACCACCACCAGAAAAAAAAATCTTTTAGATTTTGCTTCCATCCTCCTTTGATATAATTCTTTTGGCATATATTGCCCTGCTTGGAAGAGCTCTGGTTTGAAATAGCTTAACACTCTAAGTAACATTTTGTTTGATAAATTTAGGAAGCAGGATGGAGTAGTTGCACAGTAGTTTACATCAAAACATCACTTTTGTTTTCTAGGGTTTGGTGCATTTGGGTCAGCAACACAAGCCTCCACCTTCAAAGGTAAAAAATATTTCATTTCACATTTAATTAAGATTATTTCTTTGAAATGGGTGCCTGTTTTCACTATTTTAGTTATGTAATTTTACCCCAATAAATTTTTGCACTGAAAGGAATTTAATACAACTTGACACAATGATAAATTGCAAGAACAATTAATAACCATAATTCTGTTTCAATCACTCCTGTGAAGTTTGGTTTAAGTCCATCTGGTGGTATAAGAGAAAAACACGGACATCATACTGTGAAAATCAGGGGTCATAACTTGGCTGAAAATCATTAAAGTGGAACATACTGATGATATGTACAACTATGCTTCACAATGCTCCTTCAGTATTGTAAACACTGTAAAATACAAAAAGTCAAGGGCCATAACTCTTCTCATAACCATTGAACTGGAAAATATGCATAACTAGGCTTGGCAATTATAACTCCTGAAAGGTTTGGTGGAAATCTGCACAGTGGTGTCAGACAAGTTGACAAAACATAACTGAATTTGACAAAAGGCCATAATTGAAATGAAAATCACTGAACCAGAATATCTGCAACTAAGCTTGGCAGTGATCACTTATGTCTCCCACTAGGGGAGACATATTGTTTTTGCCCGGTCCATCCCTCTGTCACACTTCATTTCCGATCAATAAGTGGAGAACCATTTGACCTAGAACCTACAAACTTCATAGGGCGTCAGGGCTTATGGAGTAGACGACCCCTATTGTTTTTGGGGTCACTTCATCAAAGGTCAAGGTCACAGGGGCCTGAACATATAAAACCATTTCTAGTGAGCAACTTGAGAACCACTTGACCCAGAATGTTGAAACTTTATAGGATGATTTGACATGCAGAGTATTGATTTTGGGGTCACTCCATCAAAGGTCAAGGTCACAGGGGCCTGAACATGGAAAAGCATTTCCGATCAGTAACTTGAGAACCACTTGACCCAGAGTGTTGAAACTTCATAGGATGACTGGCCATGCAGAGTAGATGACCCTGATTGATTTTGGGATCACTCTGTTAAAGGTCAAGGTCACAGGGGTTTGAACATGGAAAACCATTTCTGATCAATAACTTGAGAACTAGTTGACCCAGAATGTTCTAACTTCATAGGATGATCGGACTTACTGAGTAGATGACCCCTATTAATTTTGGGGTCACTCTATTAAAGGTCAAGGTCACAGGGGCCTGAACATGGAAAACCATTTCCGGTCAGTTACTCGAGAACCAATTGACCCAGAATGTTGAAACTTCACAAGATGATTGGACATGCTGAGTAGATGACCCCTATTGATTTTGGGTCATTTTATTAAAGGTCAAGGTCACAGCATTCCTGTCAATAACTGGAGAACCATTTGACCTAGAACCTTCAAACTTCATAAGGTGATAGGATTTACACAGTAGATGACCCCTAAAGATGGACAAAAGGCCATAATTGAAATGAAAATCTCTGAACCAGAATATCTGCAACTAAGCTTGGCAGTGATCACTTATGTCTCCCACTAGGGGAGACATATTGTTTTTGCCGGGTCCGTCCGTCTGTCACACTTCATTTCCGATCAATAAGTGGAGAACCATTTGACCTAGAACCTCCAAACTTCATAAGGCTTCAGGGCTTATGGAGTAGACGACCCCTATTGTTTTTGGGGTCACGCCATCAAAGGTCAAGGTCATAGGGGCCTGAACATAAAAGACCATTTCTAGTGAGTAACTTGAGAACCACTAGACCCAGAATGTTGAAACTTTATAGGATGATTTGACATGCAGAGTATTGATTTCGGGGTCACTCTATTAAAGGTCAAGGTTACAGCAGACAGAACATGGAAATCCATTTCCTGTCAATAACTTGAGAACAATTTGACCTAGAACCTCCAAACTTCACAGGGTGATAGGACTTACAGAGTAGATGACCCCTATTGTTTTTGGGGTCACTCCATCAAAGGTCAAGGTCACAGGGGGCTGAACATAGAAAACACTTCCCAATCAATAACTTGAGAACTAGTTGATCCAGAATGTTGAAACTTCATAGGATGATTGCACATGCAGAGTAGATGACCCCTATTGATTTTGGGGTCACTCGATCAAAGGTCAAGGTCACAGGGGCCTGAACATGGAAAACGGTTTCCAATTCATAACTTAAGAACCACTAGGCCTAGAGCGTTGAAACTTAGTGGGATGATTGGACATGCCAAGTAGATGATCCTTATTGCAGCCAACCATCAGTGTCTCTTTGACTTTTGCTTCAGTCCCCCATTGACTTCCTGCCTATACGACTATGCATTGGGGGAGACATGCGCTTTTCTACAAAAGCATCTTCTAGTATGAAGTTTGGTGTGATTCCTCCTGGTGGTATAGGAGTAATTGCACAGACAAGGTTAATTACAACAAATCAAGAGTCATATCTCCACTGAAAATCTTGGAACCAGGACATGCTGACAGTATGCATATTAAGGCTTTGCAGTGATAACTCTGTAAGGTTTTGTGAAAATTTATGTAGTAATATCTGAGCAGTAAAAACATAGAATTTGACAAGTCAAGGACCATTTCTCCAGTGTTAATCTTTGAGCTGGAACATGCCGACACTATGCACCTCTAGGCTTGGCAGTAATCACTGTTTGAAGTTTGGTGTCTGAGGAGTTGCTTGGGAAACATTTAGACTGACTGTTCACACCAAATAAGTATGTCTCTCCCACCACATGTGGGAGACCTAACTGTTATCCTCACCAGGACGAACTGCAGAGCACACATCCAGGTCACTAAGGATAAGGTCAAAGTCATATTTTTTAGGTCAAGAGTCAAATAGCTTAACTTCATATCAGCTGTATACATTTGTGTGTATTGTCTAAACCACTAGAAAATTTTTGTTTAAACAAATATAATTTGTTTACCTTACAAAGACAACATGCAGAGTGCAAAACCTAGGTAACAGGGTCCAAGGTCAAGGTTACACTTGGTGGTTAAAGGTTAAATATCTCCTCTTCATGTCTCCTCTATATCTTATTGACCACTGGGAAGATTTTCATATAACTAGCACCAGTTGTTAATCTCACCAAAAGAGGGAATGCAGTGGTCAAGAAGTAAGACAGTCTGACTATGAAACTAGGGGTTGTGAGTTTGATCCCCCACTCCTCTAACTAGAAATTACTAACATTAGGATAAGAATCCAGTGTATGAGTGCTTTACACCTGACACGTTAAGGAACGAGGGAAGTTTTTGAAATTTGACCATCTTCTGTATCTTGCACTATTCTCACACTAACATTGCTAACAGTTTTCTACAGGAATCGCCCATATGTGTTACCGAGGTGACTATAAATAAACGTATACATATACAAACAAACAAATTTCATCAAAACGTCATGCAGAGCACACACCCAAGTTCACTTGTGCCAAGGTCAAGTTAACACTTGGAAGTTAATTGTCTGCTCCACTTGAAAGATTTTCATAAAACCTCAATAAGATATCTTACCAGTTATTTTACAACAGCAAACAATGTTTAGCTTTAGATTAATTGCTCAATACATATTCACCCAAGTTTCTCAGAAGTAAGGTCTAAAGGTTGCAGCCCTCCTCAGGCAAGCTTCACAGGCCCATTTAGACCTCTTTTTAGCTCGCCTGAGCCAAAGGCTCATGTCGAGCTTTTGTGACCACTCGATGTCCGTCATGGGGTCGTGCGTCTGTCAACAATTTCTAAAAAAATCTCTTCTTCTTGAAAACCACTGGGCAGAATTACACCAAACAACACAGGAATGATCCTTGGGTTCAAAGAATTAAATTCCATGCAGAACTCTGGTTTCCATGGCAACCAAAAGGAAAAACTTTAAAAATCTTCTTGTCCAAAACCGCAAGGCATAGAGCCTTGATATTTGGCATGTGTTATCATCTAATGGTCCTCTATAAAGATTGTTCAAATTATGCCCCTGAAGTGAAAAGAGGCCCCGCCACGGGGCTCACAAGTTATACATTAACTTATAGGAAAAAACTTTAAAAATCTTCTTGTCTAAAACCACAAGACCTAGGCCTTTGATATTTGGAATGTATCTTTGCCTTGTGGTTCTCTACCAGAATTGTTCAGATTATAACTCTAGGGTGAAAAAAGGCCCTGTCCCTGGGGGTTTCAAGTTTTACATAGACTTATATAGGAAAAAACTTTAAAAATCTTCTTGCCTGAAACTGCAAGGCCTGGGCTTTTGATATTTGGTATATTGCATTGCCTTGTGGTCCTCTACCAAAGTTGTTCAAATTATGCCCCTGGTGTGAAAAGAGGCCCTGCCCTGGGGGTCCCAAATTTAACATAGACATATATAGGGAGAGAAAAAAATCTTCTTGTCTGAAAGTTCAAGGCTTAGGCCTTTGATATTTGGTATGTAGCATTGCCTAGTGGATCCCTAACAAGATTGTTCAGATTATGCCCCTGGGGTGAAAGGAGGCCCTGCCCTGGGGGTCTCTTGTTATATGAGTTATATAGGAATAAATACTTCAAAAATTATCAGATCATATTTCCTAGACTGTTTAATTATAATTACCTGATGACCACAAGGGATTAGGGGTCACTTGACTGTGACCTTGACCTACTGACCTACTTTCTTGTTTTTAGCTCACCTGTCACAAAGTGACAAGGTGAGCTTTTGTGATCGCGTGGCGTCCGTCGTCCGTCGTCCGTCCGTCCGTCCGTGCGTGCGTGCGTGCGTAAACTTTTGCTTGTGACCACTCTAGAGGTCACATTTTTCATGGGATCTTTATGAAAGTTGGTCAGAATGTTCATCTTGATAATATCTAGGTCAAGTTCGAAACTGGGTCACATGCGGTCAAAAACTAGGTCAGTAGGTCTAAAAATAGAAAAACCTTGTGACCTCTCTAGAGGCCATATTTTTCTTGAGATCTTCATGAAAATTGGTCAGAATGTTCACCTTGATGATATCTAGGTCAAGTTCGAAACTGGGTCACGTGGGGTCAAAAACTAGGCCAGTAGGTCTAAAAATAGAAAAACCTTGTGACCTCTCTAGAGGCCATATTTCTCAATGGATCTTCATGAAAATTGGTCAGAATGTTCACCTTGATGATATCTAGGTCAAGTTTGAAAGTGGGTCACGTGGGGTCAAAAACTAGGTCAGTAGGTCTAAAAATAGAAAAACCTTGTGACCTCTCTAGAGGCCATATTTCTCAATGGATCTTCATGAAAATTAGTCAGAATGTTCACCTTGATGATATCTAGGTCAAGTTTGAAATTGGGTCACGTGGGGTCAAAAACTAGGTCAGTAGGTCTGAAAATAGAAAAACTTTGTGACCTCTCTAGAGGCCATATTTTTCATGGGATCTTTATGAAAATCAGTCAGAATGTTCACCTTGATGATATCTAAGTCAAGTTCAAAACTGGGTCACGTGCGGTCAATAACTAGGTCGGTAGATCTAAAAATAGAAAAACCTTGTGACCTCTCTTGAGGCCATATTTTTCAAGAGATCTTCATGAAAATTGATCAGAATGTTCATTTTGATGATATCTAGGTCAAGTTCGAAACTGGGTCACATGCGATCAAAAACTAGGTCAGTAGGTCTAAAAATAGAAAAACCTTGTGATGTCTCTAGAGGCCATATTTCTCAATGGATCTTCATGAAAATTGGTGAGAGTGTTCAGCTTGATGATATCTAGGTCAAGTTCATAACTGGGTTGTGTGCGTTCAAAAACTAGGTCAGTAGGTTGAAAATAGAAAAACTTGTGACCTCTCTAGAGGCCATATTTTTCATGAGATCTTCATGAAAATTGGTGAGAATGTTCACTTGATGATATCTAGGTCAAGTTCAAAAGTGCGTCACGTGCCTTTAAAAACTAGGTCATTAGGTCAAATAATAGAAAAACCTTGTGATCTCTCTAGAGGTCATATTTTTCAATGGATCTTCATGAAAATTGGTCAGAATTTTTTATCTTGATGATATCTAGGTCACATGTGCTCAAAAACTAGGTCACTATGTCAAATAATACAAATAATGACTTCATACTCAGTTCAACACTGTGTCATGTGGGGATAGGTGAGCGATTCAGGACCATCATGGTCCTCTTGTTTAGCTCACCTATCACGTAGTGATAAGGTGAGCTTTTGTGATCGCCCTTCGTCCATCCGCCATCGTCTGTCCACAATTTTTTGTGAACACGATAGAGACCACAAAACTTGTATTGGCATTGTATCTCAGTTCCTTTCGAAAACTGGCCAGATCCCATTATGGGTTCAAGAGTTATGGCCCCTTAAAGGGCCAAAATTTGCTATTTTTGGCTTGTGAACACGATAGAGACCAAATTTTGCAATCAATTTTAATTAAACTTGCACACAAATTGCATTAGCTTAAAATCTCAGTTTCTTTCCAAAATTGGCCAGATCCCATCATGGGTTCCAGAATTATGGCCCCTTAAAAGGCAGAAATTTGCTATTTTTGGCTTGTGAACACAATAGAGACCACATTTTGCAATTGATTTTAATTAAACTTGCACACAACTTTTATTTGCATAAATCTCGGTTGCTTTTTGAAAACTGGTCAGATCTCATCATGGGTTCCAGAGTTATGGCCCCTTAAAGTGCCAAAATTTGCAATTGTTGGCTTGTGAACACGGTAGAGACCACATTTTGCAATTGATTTTAATCAAACTTGCACAAAACTTTTATTGGCATAATATCTCGGTTCTTTTCGAAAACTGCCCAGATCCCATCATGAGTTCAAGAGTTATGGCCCCTTAAAGGGCCAAAATTTGCTATTCTTGCTTTTGCACCCATATAGAGACTTCATTTATGGTTTGATTTGATACAAACTTGCAAAATATCTTTAACTGCAATAGGTCTTGGATTCAATGATGAATCCAGCAGGTCCAATTATATGTTTCAGAGTAACGGCCCCTGAAAGAGCCAAAATTTGTTAATTTTACCTTGTGAACACAATAGAAGTGACATTTTACATTCAAGTTTAACCACACTTACAGACAACTTAAGTCACAATAATATTGCAGTTCCTTTCAAAAACCGGCTAGATTCAGTCATGGGTTCTAGAGTTACTGCTCCTGAAAGTGGCAAAATTTTCTATATTGGCCCTTTCAGCCATATAGAGGTTTCATTAATGCTTTGATTTGATACAAACATGCACAGAGTGCTTATCTAGATGATCTCTAGGCCAAGTTCGAAGCTTGGTCATGTTGGGTCAAAAACTAGGTCACTAGGTCAAATCAAATGAAAAGCTTGTTAACACCCTGGAGGCCACATTTATGACCCTATCTTCATGAAACTTGGTCAGAAAGTTTATCTTGATGATTCCTATGCCAAGTTTAAAACTGGGTCATGTGGGTCAAAAACTAGGTCACCCAGTCAAATGAAAGGAACAGCTTGTTAACATTCGTGAGGCCACATTTATGACCCTATCTTCATGAAACTTGGTCTTTCAGTGACCATGAATCTGACCTACTGGCCTACTTTCTGATATTTTAGCATCAATGTGCCATTTTAAACATGTGGCTCATATTACTCAGGTGAGCGATTCAGGATCATCTTGACCCTCTTGTTTTTCTTCAGGCTTTTGGACTGGAATGCAAGTTGTTTTTGGCAGGAGTTTTGTCAAGTTCTGGATTTCTTTGATCACTTTTGTCTGTTATTTGTAGGTTTTGGAACTGGAACAAACACATTTGGGACTGGAACCAGCCTTTTTGGAAACACATCAAACCTTGCTACAACCCAGGCTGGTTCTCTGTTCTCCAGCACTGTGCCAGGAGCAACGCCTCAGCTCAACCTCTCCACTGCAACAGAGCAGCCCTTTCAGCTCAATAAACCTCCTGTGGGATCCAAACGTGGCAAGAGATAGAAGATCTTCTATATAATATTGACATGTTTAGGAAAGTGGCTATATCTTAAACAATGGGTTGGGAGATATCCGTATTGTTAATATAGTGACTCAACAACTTTCAGCATCAGCAGAGACAAAAAAACCAAAACAGATTGTATTAATGATTTTTGTATCATACATGTAAAGCTTTGTAAAATTTGAATCTGATGATGAATAAAGTTATTTAACTCAATGTTGTGTGCTATATATAGGTACTGTTGAAATGGTTTTCTGGTTGGCTCGTTGGAACTAAAAGTATTCAAAGGTTGACTGTGTGATTGCCCAGTGTCTGTCCATCGTCTTGAGCAATCACCCTGTAAATTGTTTAGGTAAAATTTCATCTCGTGAACCAGATCTTCACAATACTTGGTTTGTAGCATCTTTGGATTGACTTCTCTCAAGTTTGTTCAGGTGTTCCACTTGGCCCTTTAGGGGTCACTAGACCTAAAAATAGAAAAAACTTCAAACAACTTCTTATAAAACACTTAAGGTCAAGAAGGTGTAATAGAGCGCTGTGTAGCAGTACATCAAACATTATGCTTGATGATGCCAGATTTCTGCATTCTAAGTGTTGACAGTAAACAGCTTGTATGCTAAAGATTTCATTTCGCATCCAGTTTTTTATCATATTCAATCAATTATCTACTTGTAGTTCATACAAGAAGTGGATATAACTCGATATATTTCCTGATATATTCTTTTCTATCAAAGTAAAATGAACGTCTTGAAGCAAAAAAAAGAATTACCGTCATCCTATGAATATAAGACGCACATTTTTTTACGAGATTCTGGTCTTGAAAGACCCCCCGACTCAAAAATTATGAATATCGATCTTTGTTTACCCTGCGTACCTCTATCTTGAAGAGAATTCAAGGGGAGTAAATACCAATGACCCGGGCGTAGCTAATAGCCGGTATCGTGATCCTGTGTCTTAAATTACTTTTGTATAAAATGTAAAATTTAGAGCTCGCGTAAAAAAGATAAATAAATGCTGTTTTTCATTAAAATATATTTTACAATGCATTTCTGTAACTGATCATTAAGTTTTTAACAAGTCCTGTGTAAAACTTTGCCGGCATGTTTTCACACATTTTGCATTGAAAATACTTGAAACTCCATATCAGGTAGCCCGAAAATCGATTATCTTATCTTGAAACATAATTTTGATAGTTGTCTATAATCCTCTTGTTCATCGAGAAATTCAGGCCCGAGGCATTACTTATCTTAACCTACTGTCACAATCTGCAAACAATTAACCGTTTAATCATACCCTTGTCTGTAGCATTCTTGTGTGGACCTCTCTCATGTTTGCTTGGCCCTTTTAGCTAAAAATAGAAAGAAAACTTTAAATGTCTTCTTATGAACCACTAGATGGATGGATGCAAAACTTGGTCTTTAGCATCATGATATGGACCTCTCTCAAGTTTGTTCAAACTGTTTCATTTAGCTCCCTTTAGGAGCCACCAGAGTTAAAACTGACCTCTTCACATCAGCCACTTGATGGATCCTATAACCTCTTGCTATGTATGTGTATTGGTTGGCGTAACACTATTAAAAACGTGTCTTAGCCCTGTATCCATGGGTCATGTAACATCTAGTTGTAATAATGAAATGAAAGAACTGGCACACAGAAAAGTGCCATTCTAATATTGCAAATAAAATGCAAACACAATTCACTGTGTCCAACCGCTAAAAAGGAGTAAAAAGTCTGCATAATCACTTTTTCATGGAAGGTATTAACTGCGATGAAGACGTGAGCAATTTGGCTGAATGGTTTTCTTCGGCTGATGGGCCAGATAGGCAAGGAGCGTTTTGCGCACGTAAAGGCCTTAACTTGCCATTAATTCTTCGCAAGGGAATTTATCTGGTGATATGTCGGGGAATCCTTCAGACCGTTAGTGCACATTTTGAGTTGTGTTGATGCATAATGATTGAGAGTGATTAATAGATGTTTTACTTTCGTATAATAAAAATTAAAATTACCCATACTCCTTTTTAGCGGTTGGACACGGTGAATTGTGTTTGCATTTAATTCGGAATATTTGAATGGCACTTTTCTGTCAAATGTCTCCTAAAGTTTTTAGCTCACCTGAGCACAAAGTACCGGTACTCGTGGTGAGGTATTGTGATTACACTGTGTCCATCGTCCGTCATGCGTGCGTCCGTCATCAACAGTTTTGTTTAAAAGACATATCCTCCAAAACCACTGAATGGATTTTGATGAAATTTGGCATGGATGGTCCTCTACAAAAGCTGTTCAAACGGTTCTGCTTGGTTACACACAGGGGCTGCCAGAGCTAAAATCTAGTAAAAATCTTCAAATGACATCTCCTAAACTGATGGTCCGATTTTGAAATAATTTCACACAAATGGTCCTTATGGCGCCCTCAACCAAGATTGTTCAAATTATAGCAATCGTCAAAAAACTTGGCCACCGGGGTGCATGGTCACTTTTCCCTATATGTATATAGTGGAAATTTAAAAAATCGGGGGGAGGGGGGTGGTGGGGGGGTCACATTTCCGTATAGGTATATAGGAGAAACTTAGAAAATCTTCTTGTATAAAACTGTTAGACCCTTTTTAAAAAATAATTTCCCACAAATTGTCCTTGTGTCTACAAATAGTATTCAAATTTTTCTGATTTGTCAAAAAATATTTTTGCCTGAGGGGGTGGTCACTTTTCATCAACAGTTTCTTTAAACAACATCTCCAAAACCACTGAATAGATTTTGATGAAACTACATAAATGACCTCAGGGTAGTCCTCTTTCAAAACTGTTTAATTGGTTCCGGTTCATTGAACATATGGGTCTTTTTTGTTAAAAATAGGTTTTCAGCTATCAGACTTTAAAAATCTTTTTCTATTTGGCATGTGATACAAGGGTTTGACTCTCTATGGTGTGACATGTACTCACTATAGACTTATATATAAGAAACTTTGAAAATCTTCTCTGAATCAATAATAGCAAGACCTTGATATTTAGCGTGTGATATCAGAATTATACTGTCTACCATAATTGTTTAAATTATTGCCCTAGGTTCAAAAATGTGTGTGACATGTATATAATATAAGCTAATGATATTATAGAAGAAACCTAACTCTGTACTTATACCATTATGTTATACAAACACACTTTAAACCTTGTACACAGATGAGCGCTTTAGGGTAAATGACTCTCCTGTCTTGTAGAATACACTGGTATATGGTCACAGATACAGTAGTAAGCACACCACGGAAAAATAAAGCTATCACTAAAGGTGATTTATACTCTTTGAAACCGTTTTCATAAGTAATATAGTGATACCATGACCTTTGACCTAAAAGACTGACCTTATTACCAAGAACTTAATTTTGCAAAACTCTGTCATGCGCCTTCCATCAACATCGCCTCCTAAACAACCAATTTTGATGCAACTTCACAGGAATGTTCCTTGGATTGTTTTCTTTGAGAACTATTTAAAGAATTGATTTCCGTACATAACTGGTTGCCATGGCAACTGAAAGGAAAAACTTAAAGAATCTTCTTGTCCAAAACCACAGGTCCTTGGGCTTTGATATTTGGTTTGTAGCATCAGCAAATGGTCCTCTACCAAGATTGTTCAAATTATCCCCCTAGGGTTGAATATAGCCCACCCTTGGGGTCACATGGTTTATATAGGCATATATAGGGAAATACCTTGAAAATCTTGTCCAAAACCACAGGGCCTAGGATCATGAAAGTTTGTAAGATGGTTGGTCATAACCAGCAGATGACCCTATTGATTTTGAGATCAGTAGGTCAAAGGTCAAGGTCACAGTGACCCATAACAGTTAAATGGTTTCCAGATGATAACTAAAGAACGCTTTCGGCCTAGGATCGTGAAAGTTGATGGGATGGTTGGTCATGACCAGCAGCTGACCATTATTGATTTTGAGATCAGTAGGTTAAAGATCAAGGTCACAGTGACCCAGAACAGTAAAACGGTTTCTGGATGATACCTCAAGAATGCTTGGGCCTAGAATCATGAAAGTTGATAGGGAGGTTGGTCATGACCAGCAGATGACCCCTATTGATTTTGAGGTCAGTAGGCCAAAGGTCAAGGACACGGACCTGGAACAGAAAAAATCCTTGCAGGACAATAACTTGAGAACGCTTGGGTGTAGGATCAAGAAACTTAATAGGGAGGTTGATCATGACCAGTAGATGACCCCTATTGATTTTGAGGTCAGTAGGTCAAATGTAGGTCACAGTGACCTAGAACAGTTTAAATGTGTCCGGACAATAACTTGAGAATGCTTGGGCCTAGGATCAGGAAACTTAATAGGGAGGTTTATCATAATCAGCAGATAACCCCTATTGATTTTGAGGTCAATAAGTCAAAGTTCAAGGTCACTTTGACCAAGAACAGTAGAACTTTTGTGCACAGTGACCAAAAAATATCTGTTCCTTGTGCAGTTACTGAATGCATCAAGGGGGGGGGGGCATTTCGTGTTCTACAAGCTCTTGTTGGTATTTAGTATTATCCAGTGGTCAACTATCGAGTATATTCAAATCATAACCCAGGAGTCAAAATTGACTGCACCCAGGGGTCAGCAGTTTTTAAATTGGTTTATATAGGGAAACACCTTTAAAAAAAATCTTTTCTGAAACTATAAGGCCCAGAGCTTAGATATTTGGTATGTGGCATGCTGTAGTGGTTCTCTACAAAGATTGTTCAAATTATGACCCTTGGGTCAATATAGGCTTTACATAGACTTATTTGTTTTTGAAGCAATGGCAAAGAAATTTGGACCACAAGTATAATGTTTGATACAGATTTAAATAATCGTCTTGCATAGTCTTAACTGTGACCTACAGACCTACTTTCTCATTTTTGGAAAATAAAGCACAGACATTTGGACCACATGTATCATTATGTCTCCCACCACATAGTGGTGTGGGAGATATATTGATTTACTTCTGTCCGTGTGTGTGTGTCTATCACAAATCTTGTCCGCACTCTAAGTTGAACAGTTATCATCAGATCTTCACCAAACTTAAACAAAACATGTTTACCAATAAGTCTTGGGCCAAGTTCGATAATGAGCCAAATCACCTTAGGCACTTAAAAAATTATGGCCTTTGAATTACCGAAAATTGACCTTTTTACTCTTGTCCGTGCTCTTAAGTTTAACAGTTCTCATCCGATCTATCAGCAAAAATCAGAAATACAAATATTATTGCAAAAAGTCAAGGTCAGCCCTGATAATTGAAGGTCAAAGTTTATTTTCATGCGAAAATGTGAAAACTGTTACCTTTACTTTTTCTAATCTGTTTAATATGTCTTCACATTATTAGTCGCTGAAGTTAATTCGTTTTAATGTTTGTATGTCAGGCAAAGTCAGCAGTGCAGAGGTAACCCCAAAACCGCCAAGGGTGAAGCTAATATCAAAGGTCAAATTTGTGTGAAAAATTGCATAAATAGCTTCCTGTTTGAAAAATAACAGATACTTTTCTTCATTATTAGTAATTACTCGTGATTTAGTTTAGTTTAATCATATTTTATTGTATATATATATACATATTTAATACATCCGTCCCTAGATTTGCCACTATAATGCCACCCTTTCCAATGGTGGAGTATTTATACAATTTTCCACCAAAATGCCACCATAATGGTGAAAAAATGAACAGGACAGTGGCAAACCTGTTTTCCACTAAATTCCACCTTTTTCCACTTGTGTACACCTTTAGGTGGCAATAAGTGGAGTATTTAGACAGTTTTACACCATTATGCCACCATTATGGTGTAAAATATGTTTGCCACTTATTTCCACCAATCGCCACCTTCATGGTGGCAGTAGGTGGAGTATTTAGACAAATCACCACTAAAATGCCACCATAATGGTGTAAATCTATTTTCCACTAAACACCACTTATTTCCACCAAACGCCACCTAAAAGATGGCAGTAAGTGGACAAAATTTCACCAAAATGCCACTATGGTGGCAGTCCTATTTTCCACAAAATGCCACCAAATAGCTGGCAATAGGTGGAAAATACGTGGCAACTAGTGGAAATCAGCTGCACCAACTAGATCTGAAAAAAAGTCAATAATAAGCAAAAATCAAATTATATTAATTTTTTTTAATTTTTATGCAAAAATCAAAGACCCTTCACAAGAAATCACAAAAGATCTGAACACGAGGATCAGGATGTTGTCAATGCAGCCCTATTTTATCATATTCCATGATGGCTTAAGTAGATGGCGAATGACTCTCCAAATTTCACTCCTTTGGATGTAAGGCCATATTTCCAGCACACAATCTGTAACAGAAAACCCTACATCTATTAATATATATATTTTTTCTAACATTCTGAATAATTAAGCAGAAAATTGTAAATTTCCTTTAGGAAATATGAAATCAAAAGACTGAACTACCTCACTGATATAACAACAAACTTAATCTATGTCAAATAATACGCCACATCTTTATTAAAACTGTGAGAAGTTTCATCAAATTCTACATTGTAGAAAAATTTCTATTTACTCAAAAGGATACATTGTTTTGTGAGAATATATGCGTCTTGAATCAATAAAGTGCAATAACACTGCAAGAACTTGAGATTTGATGACAGATGTGGAAGCACCATTGCTCCAAAGTGATTGTGTCAAATTTCATGAATATCTAGCAATGGATTACTTGTTATGTAGGAATTTATGGATTGAAAAACAATTAAAGGGCAATAACTCTGGTTACTGAAGTGGTCCTGATGGAAATTGCACATGCAATGCTGTCCTGTAGTGCTCTACATTTTTATAAAGTTTCATGAACATCCATCAATAGATACAGGAAATACTTCTTTTATTAGGTGAACAATTGAGCAGTGTTAATGAGCTTATAATAATTACATGAGGTTTAGTGATTCTATAGATTAAGCTACTCAAATATTTTTCATATTACCAGCATTTTCAGTTAATCTGACGGACAGATGAAACAGAAAGGACAACGCCAAAAATAATACCCCTTCACCTTTGGCAAAAGATAATTAATGGCACTTGGGTTTTTCATCACATTTATAATTAACATTTCTTATATAATATGCCAGGAAATTCTATTAATTGGTGTATTTCTTTAAAAGAGATAGGTAAAATTAAGGGTTATTTAAACATTAGCTTTTATAAAAACATATAATATTTACCTGATTCAGAATTATCTTGATATGTTTCTTCTATGCAGTAATAAGCTGTATGCTGCTCAGGTATACAGTCAGGCAGGCAGATCATGTCACAAAGGTGCGCTTTTTTTCACAGAAGGTTCCTGGTATGAACAGTTTAACGTACATATTGTATCCTAAGTGCTAATCAATAATGTAAATAATTACAAAATGATACAATTTTACAAGCAGTGTTATAAACATGATTGAGCTGTATTCCACAAAATATATCTGGGATTTATCCATCTGCCAAACTTCCTAAGACATAAAAGGCCAGATTTGTTGATTTTAATTTCAAGCAGTTTTGTAAATGTTGTTTCAAATTCAAGTATTTGTTAAAATTTAGTAAGTAAGACAATGTTAAAGACAGAAATAATTAAAAAATAAAATAAACAGTATAATATTGTTACCTCTCACAATGTGTTTCCATTTTATCCCTGACTGACTCATCAAATGCCAGATTTCAAATTTTGGTATTACTACACAAATAAATTGATTCCACACATACACTTTTTCGGTCAGCTAAAGAAGGTGTCAAATACTTAAGTTGAAAAGCTGTTGTAAAAGCATCCTTTTTATATACACGTCTTTTTTTTCAATTAATGAAGAGAAAAGGCAAGAACTATTTCTTTACATCTGACCTGATGTTTGCCTGCATATATGAATCTTAAATGACCCAAATTCCACCTGGGGTTGTTTCTATACATTAGTGTGGGAGCTTGTAACTTGATCTATCATTAATCTTATCTTTAACCAACTTTCACTCATGCAGAAATAATACACTGCAGACACATTCAAAAATGATCTTTTCAGATTCAGCCAGTACAGTCAATTTCCACTAGTTGCCACCTATTTTCCACCTTATTTCTGTCTTTCAGAATTGTTGATTGAAAAAGTGACTTAATTTTTATATTGAATATAATACAAAGATATATTAATAAATAATAATAAATATTCTGTCTCATAAAATAACCAAAATTCAAATTTTCTGTATACCTCTCTGAATATTATATTTGTCCAGCTGGAGTCAGCTTACACGTATTCTCATTTTAACAAAACCCTTCGAAGAAGGAGCCTGGTATACTGTTTTGCAGATGTTGGTCAGTCTGTCTGTCAGTCTGTCGGTCGTCGGTATGTATACCAATAGGTTTCCGGATGATAACTCAAGAACGCTTGGGCCTAAGATCATGAAACTTTATATGGAGGTTGGACATGACCAGCAGTGACCCCTATTGACTTTGAGGCCAGTAGGTCAAAGGTCAAGATCACAGTGACCTGGAACAGTTAAACAGTTTCCAGATGATAACTCTAGTACTCTTGGGCCTAGGATCATGAAAGTGAATGGGAAGGTTGGTCATTACTAGCAGATAACCCCTGTAGATTTGAGTTCTGTAGGTCAAAGGTCAAGGTTACAATGACCTGGTACAGTTAAACTGTTTCTGGATGTTAACTTGAGAACTCTTAGACCTAGGATCATGAAACTAAACAGGGAGGTTGATCATGACCAGCAGAAGACCCCTACTGATTCTGAGGTCAGTTGGTCAATGGTCTAGGTCACACTGACCCAGAACACTAGAACTTTTTTTGCCCAATAACTAGAGAATGCTTTGGTCTAAGATCACATTTGATACAGAAGTCACTTTTGACTTTTAAATGACCCATAATTATTGATTTGAGGTCAGTACATCAAACGTCCAGTGCACAGTGACCAAATGATTTCTGTTTCTTGTACAGTAACTGAATGCATCAAGGGTGGGGGTGGGGGCCTTTTTGTGTTCTACGAGCCGTTTTCAATGTGGAGCAAAGTCAGGGTTCCATGTAAAGATTTTTGTACAAGACAATCCAATATCTTACAAATAGCTTTTAAATCAAACATCACAAAAATTTCTAAGTTTTTTTCCACCTATTTGCCGCCAAGAAAATGTTCTAAGTCCCTATTTTCCACTTAACGCCACTCAATTTCCACCATGAAAAAAAACTATGTTCTACTTTCCACCATTTTGCCACCATAAAGAAAAACTATGTTCAAATTTACACCTTATGCCACCTAAATGCCACCAAAATAAAGTGGCTTTTGGTGGCAAATTTACCACTTATGTGGAAAAAAGAGTTGAATTACACCAAACGCCAGCTAATGCTACCTATTTTCACCAATTGCCACCCTTTTTCTATGTAAATAAGTGGCAAACAGTGGCATTAGGTGGCAAATCTAGGGACGGGCGTGACACACATACAACAAGCATACATAAATACATCAATGTAAATATACAAAAGGGTGATTTAGTTTAATGTATATATGTCCCACAGTGTCAGTAATAAAATATAGTCTGGAATGAGTCAAGTTCAAATGTGATTATAAGGGTCAAAGGTCATTTTCAAGTAAAGGAATGAAAACAAAATTAGCTCTTTAACATTTCTCTTTGTTGATAATACCTTGTCGATATTAGTCAATGATATCAGTTCATTTTAATGTATAAATATTAGGCAATGTCTGGTATGCAGGTACAATATCAAAACATTCAAGGTCAACCATAATATCAAAGGTCAAAGGTCAAAAAGTGAGTAAAATGTTGCAATAATATCACCTGTTTGTAATTATTATTATTGTTTAAAAGTATTTGTTTTGTCATTTTAACAACTGATCGTTGTTCATTTTTCTGTATATATGTCGAACAATGTCATGAAAGAGAAGTCAAGGTCAAACCCGGTATCAAAGGTCAGGGGTCATTTTTGCATAAAAGATCAAAATGTAGTATACTAAACATTACTATGTTCAAAAATAGCTTGTTGTTATAATTCACTATCAGCAAATTATTTTAATGTATACATGTCAAGCAAGGTCAGCAATGTAGGTTTTAAGTCAAAGCCAAATTTATTATCAAAAGGTCAAGGGTCAAATTTGTGTGAAAATAAGCAAAAACAGCATTTTTGCAATAATTTTTTATTATTGTTTTAGGGTATGTTTGTCAAAACTAGTAACTGATCATTATTCATTTAAAAGCATATATAACAGATATCATTCTTTCTTAATAATGGAAAATTAGTCAAGGTCAAACCTGACATTAAAGGTCAAAGGTGAGGGTCTTCAAGAAACTCACCAGTATGAAAAAAAACTGGCTGGATTAAGTTGGGGAGCCGATGGAAAGATCCTACGGCAAGTCTACACAGACACCGTTCGGTCAATAGCAGAGTACGCATCCACCTCATGGGTAACCGCTTCCTAAACCAGTAATGATAAGTAGGACAAGGTCCAAAATTCAGGCCTGGGGATAATTCTCTGAGCAATGAAAACAACTCCAATAAAAGAAATGTAAACCTGGAGCCATTACAGACAAGACGAGAGTACAAAAGCCCTTGTGCAGGCAGAGAAGGCAAAGAGACTACCATCACATCCACTCCACTCAAAACATGAGAGCAGAACCAAGAACGGACTGTTCAAAACGACTCAACCATATCGTCAAAGAACTACAAAAAGGGAAAGAAACAGCACTAAACGCAGAGGCAAAGCCGCTTGTACCCGATCAATGGGTTCCTAGACATTGTGCTTCAAAGATCAGATTGGAGGTGCCAGGAATAGAAGAAAAGGGAAAACAGCATCAGGCTCACCAACAATCTCTAACGCTAGAAATGATCAATGACCGCTATCCAGCACACTCTTGGATCCGAGCATATACCAATGGATCATGGGAAAAAGCAGTTCAGAATGCTTGGAGTGGTGCCTACATCAAATTTCCAGACAGCTCCACTCTCACACTCTCTTATCCAGTCGGCAAGAGATGCTCCAACTTCAGAGCCGATATGAAAGCCCTCACATCGGCCACACTCCAACTGTATGAGCTAGTAGAAAAGGGACACATTATTGTTTTCCTAACAGACTCCAAGTCAACTCTTAGGCTCTCTCAGCAGGTCCATCAGACATCTTAACAAGACAGCTGCTAAAAATATCAATCTTCTGTCTGAGAGCAACAATTTAGCATTTCAATGGATTCCTGCACATGTGGGCATAGCCGGACATGAAGCTGCAGACAAACTTGCAAAGAAAGCAACCAAGCAAATACAGCTTTGCGTCAGACTGGAAGAACATAAATGGAGGCTACCTTCCTAATCATGACAGTCTACACAAGCTAATCTGGCACAGCCACAGCAACTATCCTCCGTCTGCGCACTGAAGACTGTGGCCTGAGAAAACATATGAAGAAGCTGGGTGTTGCAGGGACAGCTAAGTGTCAGTGCGGATTAGAGGAACAAACACCATTCCACATCCTGCAGAGCTGTTCCTATCTGGAAAAAGCACGCCATAAAGTTTGGCCAACAGACATCTCATTTGCGTCCAAGCTGTGGGGAGATGCCAGCGACCTGCAGAATACGGTACATTTCATTGCCGCATCTAATCTTAAAATATAAAACGGCCATAAGAAGATGAAATGCAGTAAGTAAGTAAGTAAAGGTTAACATTAAAATGAATTAACAGTTATAACGACAAAATATTATTTACAAAAGCAGTGCTAACTTTTGAATTTTTACCCGAAAATGAATGCTAGCCTTTAACATCAGGGCTGATCTATAGACTCATGTCTGATGATATCTTCATTGTTGACATTGACCCATATACATATATGACAAAATACCTTTAAACAATGAAAAGTATTGCAAAATGCTATTTTTGCGATCTTTCACACAAATTTGACCTTTTACCTTTGATATAAGCTTTACGAATCACTGTTATTGAAATTAGATCTGCATTGCTGACATTGCCTTACAATTATATTTAAGAAAGATTATTTTCAATGAAAGAAATGACAAGTTAATTTTTAACGAAGAAAAAGATAAATATGCTGTATTTTGATTTTTTTTTTTTTTTACATGAAAATGACCTTTGACCTTTAATGTCAGGTTTCACCTTGACCAATTTTTCATTATTATTTCAACAGTGATATTGTCTGTTAAGATATTTTAAAATGAATAATGATCAGTTTTTACTAGTGACAAATATAAGAAACAATAAGAAAAATCATTGCACAAATGCTGCTTTTTGTGAATTTTTACACAAGTTTGACCTTTGACCTTTAATAATAGGTTTGCCTCTGATTTACTGGGATAACATCTACTTTGCTGACCTTGCTTGACATGTATACATTAAAATAAATTGGTTACAATGAATAATGACAACAAGTTACTTTTGCACAAAGTAATAAGTATGCTGTATTTTGTGATTTTTATAAAAAATTACCCCTAACCTTCAATACCGGGTTTGACCTTGACATATTTTCTCTTCCATGACATCGCCTGACATAAATACAGTAACATAAACAACGATCAGTTACTAAAATGACAAAACAAATACTTTTAAATAATTATAATAATTACTAACAGTGATACTATTGCAACATTTTACTCACTTTTTTACCTTTGACCTTTGATATTATGGTTGACCTTGAATGTTTTGAAATTGTATGTGCATTCCAGACATTGCCTAACATTTATATATTAAAATGAACTGATATCTTTGACTAATATCGACAAGATATTTTCAACAAAGAGAAACGTTAAAGAGCTATTTTTCATTCTTTTACTTGAAAATGACCTTTGACCCTTAATATCACATTTGAACTTGACTCATTCCAGACTATATTTTATTACTGACATTGTGGGACATATATACATCAAAATAAATCACGAGCAAATTACTAATAATGAAAAAGGAATCTGATATTTTTCAAACAGGAAGCTATTTATGCAATTTTTGACACAAATTTGATCTTTGATATTAGCTTTATCCTTGGCGATTTTGGGGTTACAGCTGTACTGCTGACTTTGCCTGACATACAAACATTAAAACGAATTAACTTCAGCGACTAATAACATGAAGACATATTAAACAGGTTAGAAAAAGTAAAGGTAACAGTTTTCACATTTTCACATGAAAATAAACTTTGACCTTCAATTATCATGGCTGACCTTGACTTTTTGCAATAATATTTGTATTTCTGATTTTTGCTGATATATACACATTACATTGACAAAGATAAGTGACTTATGATAACAAACTATTTTCTAAGAATAAAAATAAATTTCAAATATGCCAATTTTTGTGATTTTCACATAAATTTGACCTTTGACCTTGAATTTCAAGTTTTCTCTTCATTCAATTTTGATGAATTTCTTATTGCTGTCATTGTTTGACATATACACATTTACTGACAATCAGATAGTTACTGTAATTAAACAGTGAAAACAACTGGTAGATATAAACCTTACCCTACCCCCTAATATTTTTACAAGTGAGTTCTACCTCCAATACCACAAACATAAGTGAACAAAATATAGATAGGCACGGCTTTGACACTTAAGAAATGGGTTTTCATGGAGGATATGAAATATTGTTTCCAAAAATGTATAAACTTCTTTTGGCCTCAATTGTTGCAATAGAAGTCCGTGAGCACTCGGACCAGTCTGTTTTTCCCGCCTGGCCATCACAATTCCATTTTCGATCAATAACTGGAGAACCATTTGACCTAGAACCTTCAAACTTCATAGGAAGACAGGGCTTATGGAGTAGACAACCCTTATAGTTTTTGGGGTCACTCCATTAAGGTCAAGGTCACAGGGGCCTGAACATGGAAAACCATTTCCAATCAATAACTTGAGAACCACTTGACCTAGAATGTTGAAACTTCATAGAATGATTGGACATGCAGAGTAGATGATCCCTATCGATTTGGGGTCACTCTATCAATGGTCACGGTCACAGGGACCAGAACATGGAAATCTATTTCCAATATGTAACTCGAGAACCATTTGATCTAGAACCTTCAAATTTCATAGGGTGATAGGACTTACAGAGTGGATGACCCTATTGTTTTAGCTCACCTGAGCCAAAGGCTCATGGTGAGCTTTTGTCACCACTCAATGTCCGTCGTGCGTTGTGTCCGTCAACATTTTCTAAAAAAATCTTCTTCTTGAAAACCACTGGGCAGAATTACACCAAACTTCACAGAAATGATCCTTGGGTGGTCCCCTTTCAAAATTGTTCAAATAATTGAATTCCATGCAGAACTCTGGTTGCCATGGCAACCGAAAGGAAAAACTTTAAAAATCTTCTTGTCCAAAACCACAAGGCCTAGGGCTTTGATGTCTGGTGTGTAGCATCATCTAGTGGTCCTCTACCAAAATTGTTCAAATTATTCCCCTAGGGTCAAATATGGCCCCGCCCCGGGAGTCACATGGTTTATATAGACATATAGGGAAAACTTTGAAAATATTCTTGTACAAAACCACAGGGCCTAGGGCTTTGATATCTGGTGTGTAGCATGTAGGGAAAACTTTGAAAATCTTCTTGTACAAAACCACAGGGCCTAGGGCTTTGATATCTGGTGTGTAGCATCATCTAGTGGTCCTCTACCAAATTGTTCAAATTATCCCCCTAGGGGCAAATTTGGCCCCGCCCCAGTGGTCACATGGTTTATAATAAATATAGACTTATATAGGGAAAACTTTAAAAATCTTCTTGTACAAAACCACAGGGCCTAGGGCTTTAATATTTGGTATGTAGCATCATCTAGTGGTCCTCTACCAAAATTCTTCAAATTACCCCCCTAGGATCAAATATGGCCCCGACCGGGGGTCACATGGTTTTTATAGACTTATATAGGGAAAACTTTGAAAATCTTCTTGTACAAAACCACAAGGCCTATGGCTTTTATATTTAGTATGTAGCATCATCTAGTGGTCCTCTACCATAATTGTTCAAATTACCCCCCTAGGGTCAAATATGGCCCTGGCCCGAGGGTCTCAAGTTTTACAAAGACTTATATAGGAAAAAAAGTTTAAAAATCTTCTTCTCTGAAACCACAACACTTAGACCTTTTATATTTGGTTTGTATCATTGTCTTATGGTCCTCGACCAAAATTGTTCAAATTGTACCCCTGGGGTGAAAAGAGGCCCTGCCCTGGGGGTCCCTAGTTTTATATAGACATATAGGAAAAAAACTTTAAAAATCTTCTTGTCTGAAACTATATGACCTAGGCTTTTGATATTTGGTATGATGCATTGTCTAGTAGTCCTCTACCAAAATTGTTCAAATTATGCCCCTGGGGTTAAAAGAGGCCCTGCCCTGGGGTCACTTAGTTATGTGAGTTATATAGGAAAAAATACTTAAAAAATCATCTGATCCTATTTCCTAGACTGTCTAATTATAAATACCTGATGACCCCAAGTAATATGATGTCACTTGACTGTGACCTTGACCTACAGACCTATTTTCCTGTTTTTTTAAGATATAGCCTTGAAATTCCGATGACATACACAGTTTTGCACACTAATCGTAAAACTGAATTTCATTGAACATGAATGGACCTACTGACTTTCTTAATATTTTATCATCAGTTTGATATTTAAAACATGTAGCTCATATTACTCAGGTGAGCGATCCAGGATCATCATGACCCTCTTGTTAGGGTAATTTGATCAAAGGTCAAAGTCACACGGGCCATTTGTCTGTTACACTTCATTTCCAATCAATAACTGGAGAACCATTTGACGTAGAACCTTCAAACTTCATAGGATGGCAGGGCTTATGGAGTAGATGGCCCCTATTGTTTTTGGTGTCACTCCATCAAAGGTCAAGGTCACAGAGGCCTGAACATGGAAAACCATTTCCGATCAATAACTGAAGAACCACTTGACCCAGTATGTTGAAACTTCATAGGATGATTGGACATGCAGAGTGGATGACCCCTATTGATTTTTGGGTCACTCTATTAAAGGTCAAGGTCACAGAGGCCTGAACATGAAAAACAATTTCCGATCAATAACTTGAGAACCAGTTGACCCACAATGTTGAAACTTCATAGGATGATTGGACATGCAGAGTAGATGACCCCTATTGATTTTGGGGTCACTCTATTAAAGGTCAAGGTCACAGGGGCCAGAACATGGAAATCCATTTCCAATATGTACCTCGAGAACCATTTGAACTAGAACCTTCAAACTTCATAGGGTGATAGTAGATGACCCCCTATTGTTTTTAGGGTCACTCCATCAAAGGTCAAGGTCACAGGGGTCATCTATCTGTCACATTTCATTTTCGATCAATAACTGGAGAACCATTTGACCCAGAACCTTCAAACTTCATAAGGTGATAGGGCTTACAGAGTAGATGACCCCTTTAATTTTTAAGATCAACGGTCAAGGTCACAATAGTGACTTCTTGCCTATATAACTATGCATTGGGGGAGCCATGCGCTTTTCTACAAAAGCATCTTCTAGTTTATATTTATTTTAACATAAAAATAACATTAATTTTCTAGATTAAATATTTTAATAATTTTTAATATATACAGTATAAATAAATTAGCATATTACTGCACTTTCTTTACTTTGTGTCTTCTTAACTTGTAAACAGGCATCCCAGTTTTCATTGCATTTGCCTTTCATTTAGATAGAAATCAATTTTTTGTTTTTCAAAAAGTAAAATATTTTCATACCTAGTTTATTTTGATTAATGCAGTGTCTAATACATGTATTGCCTGCAACTATTCAACTTTATACTGAACTCCAAAAGAGAACCAATAACTAACAGACCAGCAACTGTCCTTAACAGGAGCGATGCACTACCTGTACAGTTATATACTGGGAGATAAAGTCATTTCATTTAAATGTCACCATTCCTAATTAAAACTGAAGATCTTTTTTTTAATATCATAAAATTAAAATTTCAGCTCAAATAGCGGATCTGTATTTATTTCATTGGATTTTTTTGCATGCAAGACAGGATTTTTGTGTTTGCCTGTGACCCAAGGGTGTAAGATGACTCGTGCTGTTATCTATGTTATCTATGAGTGCCAGACTGTCACAAAATATGCCTGTCATCAAACTTGAAATTATTTAAGGGGCATAATCCAAGAGTGCCTGAGGCGATTTGGCTGGATATCGAACTTGGTTGAGATATTATGCCCCAAACAATGTCAGCAAGTTTGGTGAAGATCGGATGAAAACTGTTTGACTTCGGGAGTGGAGAAGGCTAAATTTGCTGTTTTTCGATTAATTCAAGGGCCATAATCCAAGAGTGTCTGGGGCGATTTGGCTGGTTATCGAACTTGGCCTGAGATAGTTTGCCCACAAACAATGTCAGCAAGTTGGTGAAGATCCGATAAAAACTGTTCGACTTAGAGTGGACATGGCTAAATTGGCTACTTTTCGAGTAATTCAAGGGCCATACTCCCAAGAGTGCCTGGGGCGATTTGGCTGGTTATCGAACTTGGCCAAGATATTATGCCCACAAACATTGTCAGCAAGTTTGGTGAAGATCGGATGAAAACTGTTCGACTTAGAGAGCGGAAATGCTTTGGACGCGGCCCAATTGCCCACCGCCTGCCACGGGTGTTCACATTATATGCCCCGCTGTTTCAGAGACGGGTGTATAAAAAGTGCATAAAAGAAATGCATTCATTTTATCTTATTTCTTTTGTTATTTGAAGAATATGGTATGCAAGAAAAAGTATGGATCCACACCTTCATCCAATTAAGATTCTTCTATTCTGATGTCATACAATATGCATGTAAAGGACCACTTCACAGTCAGATTCAGGTCTTCCAAGCAATAATCCAATTAGCATACGGGATAAAATATTTATCAATGACTTAATAGGTGGGATTTTTTGCAAGGGGAAATACATGTTATTTTTTTTTTAAAAACATGTTAAAAAAAGATGAAGCAAGCTTTCACTGTTATACTTGGTCTTATATGATACATATCAACACACAACCTTAGATAGTTAATTGTATTTTATGACTTAAAAATTTTGGTGCAATCTCTCAGTAATGTATTCAGTCATATTTCAAGCACTTTTCATCTAGAACAGCATGTATGATGTCTTGCTAAAACTATGGTAATCTTCTGGCACTTCGTAGACCTGGTATCAGTCTTGTGGTGCCTGGTTCCTCTCTATGGCAGCCTGTTGCAGTACAGGAAGTAAAAGCTGGAAACCATCTTGGATGTAAGAACTACTGTTACTGGCCTGAAAAATGCATAAACTATTATGAAGTAACATACTGATTTAAAAGGAAAGTAAAGATACAACTATTGCAAAACATATGATATTAATAATTCAGTGAATCAAACTAATCTGCTTTTTGTCACTTTTATTGCAAATACAGTGAAACCGCCCTAATCCGAACTCGTATGGATCATAGAAAAGCTAAAAAGCAGATAGATAGTCTTCTTTTGGTATCTGTTTGAGACACTGATAAATCTGCCAGAACTGAAGAAAATTGCATACAACATCTTTTTAGAACTTATGGTTCTCTTTCGCTTATAATTGCTTATTATCAGACCTTCTCTGTCGCTCAAACATGTGCATCCAGTTTTCGTCACCTGTTAGCAAGTTAGAAATAACCAGACTATCACAGACTTTGTTATGTTTTCAAAAGTTCCCAGGCACATTTAAGGCATTGTTTCTTTTGATTCTCAGTGAGCAAATGAGGTACCCACCTAGCACAAACCTTTCTCAGGTCCAAACACTTTTTGAGAATTGTCTGCACACTGCCTTCTGATATGCCAGAACAACTGGCTATATCTTTCACCAACAAGTGTGCAATCTGTTCAACTAAAGCTTTTACAGCAACTATGTTTGCCTTAGTAACTGAGGTGCAATGAAGCGTTTAAAGAGATACCTCGGATAAAACTGCTGAGGCCATAGGACGCTCGGTTCAACCGGTAAGGAACTTATAATGCATGGAAATATTTGGGACCAGAAAATGCATTTGGTTAAGGAAGGATTCGGGTTAGCAAGGCTCCACTATAATAAATTGGCAATTCACTGAAATTGGTTGTATCTCTCTGCTTAGGACTGAGTTTGATGTTGAAACAAGAAGTCCCAAAGAACTTGATAAAGTGAGACCTGCCAACCAAGTTTGACCAATTTGCAGCTCAAGATCATCACAGGCTTGAACTTTAACCTACAAACCTCAAAATCAATAGGGTCACCTGCCAGTCACAAACAACCACCTCCGAAGTTTGAGGTTCCTCAAATGAAACATTCTTGAGTTACCACTCAAACCAGTTTTCAGCTCAAGGTCACTGTGAGCTTGGATTTCAAGCAACCTGCCCTTGAAGTCTGAGGATCCTGGGATAAAGCTTTCTTCAGTTATTGATTGGAAACCAATTTCAACTCGAGGTCACCATGGCCTTGACCTTCCAGCAATAAACCAATATTCAAATATGTCGGTCACAACTAACCTGCCTACAAAGCTGAGGTTCCTGTGCAAAAGTGGTCTTCAGTTATTGATTGGAATAGAGACGATGGACAGATGGATGGTGTGATTATTTTATGCCACACTTAATGGGAAGAAAAACTTGATGATGTTAATAATTGCCAATCCAAAACTTTTGACCTGTCTGATTCTAATAACTGCCTTGGTTATAATTTGAATATTTATGGTAGCTCTCTTTGAGGAGGAACTGGAAATATGTCCAAGTACATCTCTGTGCACTTAACGTATGGTTTTGGGTCGAGGAGGAAAAAGGTTTTGTAAGTATCTTACCTCCAAGTAGATATTTGTCACCAACTGATTGACTTTCAATTCATCATCACCCTCCTGAATCAACAAAAATATTATAATTTCTAAATTGTACCAACTGACAAGGTGAAAAGGCTAAATGACATCACTGTTTCTGACAAACAGCTCAAGCTAAGGCTTTCAATAAAAGCTATTCATACCCACAATAAAAGGGTTGTTTGAAAAGGTTGTACCAACAATAACCAATACTCATTGCATCATTTTCAATGTGAATTACACACTGTTTTGGAATTTTCAAAGACAATAGAGACAAGAGGGTCATGATGACCCTGGATCGCTCACCAGAGTAACATGAGCTACATGTTTCAAATGTCAAACTGATGATTTTTAGAATTTTTTTGGAAGATTTTCCAATGTACAATCAAGTAACCCCTGGGGAGGGGCCAATTTTACCCCGGGGGTCATGATTTGAATAAAGTTTGAAGAAGTCTACTAGGCAATGTTACATATCAATTATCTAAGAGATCTAGGCCTTCTGGTTTATTTTTAGCAAATTTATGAAGACTTCTCTATGTACAATCAAGTAACCCCTGAGGCTGGGCCAATTTGACCCTGGGGGGGGTCAAGATTTGAACAACTTTTGTAGAGGTCCACTAGGCAATGCTACATGTCAAATATCTAAGCTCTAGGCCTTCTGGTTTATTTTTAGAAAATTTTGAAGATTTTTCTATGTACAATCAAGTAACCCCATGGGGCGGGGTCAATTTGACCCTGGGGGTCATGATTTGAACAAATTTTGTAGAAGTCTACTAGGCAATGGTACACGTCAAATATCTAAGATCTAGGCCTTCTGGTTTATTTTTAGAAAAATTTTGAAGATTTTCCTATGTAAAATCAAGTGACCCCTGGGGCGGGGTCAATTTTGACCCCAGGGTCATGATTTGAACAACTTTAGTAAAGGTCTACTAGGCAATGCTACATGTCAAATATCTAAGCTCTAGGGCTTCTGCTGGTTTTTGAGAAGATTTTTTAAGGTTTTCCTATGTAAAATCAAGAGACCACTGGGGCGGGGTCAATTTTGACCCTGGGGGTCATGATTTGAACAAATTTTGTAGAGGTCCACTAGGCAATGCCATATGTGAAATATCTAAGCTCTAGGCCTTCTGGTTTATTTTTAGAAAAATTTTTGAAGATTTTCCTATGTAAGATCAAGTGACCCCTGGGGCGGGGTCAATTTTGACCCCGGGGGTCATGATTTGAACAACTTTAGTAGAGGTCTACTAGGCAATGCTATCTAAGCTCTAGGCCTTCTGGTTTATTTTTAGAAAAATTTTGAAGATTTTTCTATGTACAATCAAGTAACCCCATGGGGCAGGGTCAATTTGACCCTGGGGTCATGATTTGAACAAATTTTGTAGAAGTCTACTTGGCAATGCTACACATGAAATATCTAAGCTCTAGGCCTTCTGGTTTATTTTTAGAAAAATTTTGAAGATTTTCCTATGTAAGATCAAGTGACCCCTGGGGCGGGGTCAATTTTGACACCGGGGTCATGATTTGAACAAATTATGTAGAGGTCCACTAGGCAATGCTACATGTCAAATATCTAAGCTCAGTTTTTTTATTTTTGAAATTTTGAGATTTCCTTAAACAATGACCTCGCGGTCTTTTGACCCAGGTCATGATTTGAAAACTTGTAGGTTACTAGCATGCTAATGTCAATATCTTAGCTCTAGCTCTGTTTGAGAAAATTTTAGATTCCTATTAAATCTTGACTCCTGGGGCAGGGTCAATTTTGACCCCAGGGTCATGATTTGAACAAACTTGGTAGAGTTATCTAAGCTCTAGGCCTTCTGGTTTATTTTTAGAAAAATTTTGAAGATTTTCCTATGTAAGATCAAGTGACCCCTGGGGCGGGGTCAATTTTGACCCCGGGGGTCATGATTTGAACAAATTTTGTAGAGGTCCACTAGGCAATGCTACATGTCAAATATCTAAGCTCTAGGCCTTCTGGTTTATTTTTAGAAAAATTTTGAAGATTTTCCTATGTAAAATCAATTGACCCCTCGGGCGGGGTCAATTTTGACCCCAGGGTCATGATTTGAACAACTTTAGTAGAGGTCTACTAGGCAATGCTATCTAAGCTCTAGGCCTTCTGGTTTATTTTTAGAAAAATTTTTAAGATTTTTCTATGTACAATCAAGTAACCCCATGGGGCAGGGTCAATTTGACCCTGGGGTCATGATTTGAACAAATTTTGTAGAAGTCTACTTGGCAATGCTACACATGAAATATCTAAGCTCTAGGCCTTCTGGTTTATTTTTAGAAAAATTTTGAAGATTTTCCTATGTAAGATCAAGTGACCCCTGGGACGGGGTCAATTTTGACCCCGGGGGTCATGATTTGAACAAATTTTGTAGAGGTCCACTAGGCAATGCTACATGTCAAATATCTAAGCTCTAGGCCTTCTGTTATATTTTTAGAAAATTTTTGAAGATTTTCCTATGTAAAATCAATTGACCCCTCGGACGGGGTCAATTTTGACCCCAGGGTCATGATTTGAACAACTTTAGTAGAGGTCTACTAGGCAATGCTACATGTCAAATATCTAAGCTCTAGGGCTTCTGGTTTTTGAGAAGAAGATTTTTTAAGATTTCCTATGTAAAATCAATTGACTCCTGGGGCAGGGTCAATTTTGACCCCAGGGTCATGATTTGAACAAACTTGGTAGAGGTCCACTAGGCAATGCTTCAAACCAAATATCTAAGCTCTAGGGCTTCTGGTTTTTGAGAAGAAGATTTTTTAAGTTTTTCCTTTTGGTTGCCATGGCAACCAGAGTTCTGCATGGAATTCAATTCTTTGAACAATATTTGTAGAGCTTAACCCAAGGAACATTCCTGTGAAGTTTGGATGAAATTGGCCTAGCCGTTTATGAGGAGATGTCGTTTAAAGTAAAAGTTTACGGACGGATGCCGGACGGTGACTGATCAGAATAGCTCACCCTAAGCCTTTGGCTCTGGTGAGCTAAAAAACAAGAGCTGTCACTATTGGTAACAAATGCCCCTGACGCATGCCCAAGAATGCTACAGCTGTCTGCACAAAATATGCCAGAATAGTTTAGGTATGAATCATTTTGTGACCTTGACCTGAGAGACCCGGGTCATAAGCATAACACACTCTCTCAATTTGGTTAAGTCACAGGGTGAGAACAAGAGCTCGTAGAACACGAAATGCCCCCCTTGATGCATTCAGTAATTGCTGAAGGAACAGAAATTATTTGGTCACTGTACAGAAATGCTCTACTGCTCTGGGTCAATGTGACCTTGACCTTTGACCTATAGACCTCAAAATCAATAGGGGTTATATGCTGGCCATGATTAACCTCCCTATTAAGTTTCATGATCCTAGGCCCAAGCGTTCTCAAGTTATCATCCAGAAATGTTTTAACTGTTCCAGGTCAATGTGACCTTGACCTTTGACCTACTGACCTCAAAATCAATAGAGGTCATTTGCTTGTTATGACCAACCTCCCTATCAACTTCCATGATCCTAGGCCCAAGCGTTCTTAAGTTATCACCCAGAAACCGTTTAACTGTTCCAGGTCACTGTGACCTTGACCTTTGACCTCAAAATCAATAGGGGTCATTTGCTGGTCATGACCAACTTCCCTATCATTTTCATGATCTTAGGCCCAAGCATTCTTGAGTTATCATCTGGAAACCGTTTAACTGTTCTGGGTCACTGTGACCTTGACCTTTGACCTACTGATCTCAGAATCAATAGGGGTCATCTGCTGGTAATGACCAACCTCCAAACCTTATCATCTGGAAACAGATTGGTACAGACCGACCGACATCTGCAAAGCAATATACCTCTCCTTCAAGGGGGGCATAAAAATGTGCAGTCAGTCCGGGGCTCGAACCCGGGACCCCTCGCTTACAGGGCAAGTGCTATACCAACTGAGCTAACCAGCTGCCTGACACATCTTCTCCCCTAACATAACCAAGTCCGTGCCATGACATACACCCCCATAAATTAGAAACTCGTTCTCGAGTTCCGGATGTACGTAATACTGCATGCGTCGTAAGACTGACCAAAGCAAGCATGACATGGTCCTGTGTTGGGTGCCGAATGTCACAGGGTGAGAAAACTGTGCAGTTGGTCCAGGGATCGATATGCGCAAAAAAAAAACATATCATCTCATTATAGGGTACATTTATGCAAAGTAATTTTAAAATCCCTTCCTCGATGGCAGAGTTATGGACCGGACAAGAAAAAGACCGTGCTAACCTTTAACCTTCTATGTGTGACCTTGACCTTAGAGCTAGGGGTCTGGATCTTGCTCATGACACCTTGTCTCATTATGGGGAACATTTATGCCAAGTAATTTCAAAATTCCTTGATGAATGGCAGAGTAATGAACCAGACACCTGATAACCTTTGACTTCTAAGTATTGCCTTGACCTTGGAGCTAGGGATCTGGGTCTTGCGCACAACACATCGTCTCATTATGGGTAACACTGATGCCAAGTTATTTCAAAATCCCTTCATGGATGGCAGAGTTATGGACCAGACACGAAACAGACCCTGTTAACCTTCAACCTCTATGTGTGACCTTGTCCTTAAAGCTAGGGGTCTGGGTCTTGCACATGACATGTCGTCCCATTATGGTGAATATTTATGCCAAGTTATTTCAAATTCCCTTATTGGATGGCAGACTTACAGCCCGGACAAGAATTTACACGGACACATGGACGGACGGTGAGAATTTAATATGGCCGCCTTTGGGGGCATAAAAACACATGTATTGTACTTTATCAAACAAGAGCTCCGCCATGAGGGGCAATATACGCCCGAAGGGTTACATCAGAGGATGGGAGCAAAATTTAAAGAACTTGACTGTTGAAGCCCAAAGGACAGAAACAACAAAGGGAAGAAATTCAAAAAAAAATCTAAGTCCACAAAAAATTCTAACCAGGTACAGGTATGTCAAAATACACCTAAAAATTGGAGGTACCATCCATGCTGTACCACAGGAAAATGGCCTCAGTTTTTCCCTATAGTCAATAATAAAAAAGTTTCAAAATAAGCTATTTATAGTAACATAAAAGGGAAGTAATTCAAAAAATTTTTATAGTAAGTGAACAAAAAAGGATAACCCAAATAAAAACAAGAGCACTGCAATGCAGAGCAATATACACAAAGCAAAGTCATATATGACCTTTCACGCTTAAGTGTGACCCTGACCTTGAAGCGAGTCATCCGAAACATGCGCTCTGCATGTCGTCTCAGTGTGGTGGACATTTGTGCCAAGTTTCTTTGAAATCCTTCAAGCAGTTCAAGAGTTACAGAGCAGACACAAAACAAACTGATATGACCTTTGACCCCTTAGTGTGACCTTGACCTTGAAGTGAGACATCCAAAACATGCGCTCTCTGCACGTCGTCTCGGTGTGGTGAACATTTGTGTCAAGTTTCTTTGAAATCCTTCAAGGGGTTCAAGAGTTACAGAGCGGACACGAAATTGCTAACGGACGGACAGACTGACACCGGGGGTATAACATAACACATTCCTTCGGGCGCATAATAAAAGTGAAGTAATTTTATGTACCCAACAAAAAAAGAAAATTGCTAATTACTTGGGTGCCTGTGACCTTCACCTTTGCACATATTGTCTTGCAATTGTGGATATTTATGCCAGGTTATTTAGATATATAGCCAAGCATGAAAAAGTTACAGACCAGAAAAAAAATACCGAAAATGTTTTATCTCCAAGTATGACCTAGAGCTATCAGTCTAAATCTTACATGCGACAAATCAATTTGTTATTGTGAGTGTTTGTGTTTGTGCCAAGTTACTTGAAATTCCATCCATGCAAAGTAAAGTTGTTGACCAGACCAAAAATAACCTATTATCTTTGACCTCTAAGTGTGACCTTGACCTTTGAGACAGGGGCCTGTCTTATGCCAAGTTGTCTCATTATGGGAAACATTTGTGAATCCACTGATGAATGGGAGAGTTAAGAACGGGATTTGAAACTTATGCTCTAAACTTGTAACCTCCAATTGTGACCTTGACCTTGGAGCAAGAGGTCTGGGTCTTGTGCATGACACATCGTCTCATTATGGGAAACATTTGTACCATATAATTTCAAAATGTGTCAGAGTTACGGACTGGGCACGAAACAGACTCTGTTAAGCCCTTCACACAGACATTGTAAAATGCAACAAATTAGAGGCCATAATTCCACTGAAATGACTGAACCCTAACATTACACTGATATACAAAGTGACAAAGCCCCTGGTTTTTGTATAGGGTCACCCATGGAACATTTATAAAATAAACTTTTTCAGAGCCTGGCCGTAAGACAAGAAGGTGAATTTTTCTTTTGGTAGTCATTGCAACCAGGATTCAACACATAATTAAGTTCTTTGAACTTTTTTGGTACAAGGAACAACCAGGACACGTTTCATCAACTTCCACCAAATAGAGGAGGTTTAGTTTGATGAAGAGTAAGGATAGATGAATGAAGGACGATTGGACAGACCACCACCCAAAGGTAAGTGATCAAAATAGCTTGGCTTTAGTACTTCATGCTCAGGTTAGCTAAAAACTAAAAGATGCTTTTGTAGAAAAACGCATATCTCCCCCAGTGCACAGTAATAGGTAAGAAGTCAATAGGGGACAGGAGCAAAAGACCAAGAGACAATGATGGCTGGCTGCAATAGGGGTCATCCATTCAGCATGTCCAATCATCCCAAGAAGTTTCAACATTCTGGGCCTAGTGGTTCTCAAGTTATGGATTGGAAATGGTTTTCCATGTTCTGGCTATGTGACCTTGACCTTTGATCAAGTGACCCCAAAATCAATAGGGGTCATTTACTCTGCATGTCCAATCATCCTATGAAGTTTCAACATTCTGGTCCAAGTGGTTCTCAAGTTACTGATCGGAAAGAGATTTCCATGTTCAGGCCCCTGTGACCTTGACCTTTGCTCAAGTGACCCCAAAATTGATAAGGGTTATCCACTCTATCACCCTATTAAGTTTAAAGGTTCTGGGTCAAATGGTTCTCAAGTTATTGATCAGAAACGTTTTTCCAATTTCTGGGCCCTGTGACCTTGAACTTTGATCAAGTGACCCAAAAATCAATAAGGGTCATCTACTTTGCATGTCCAATCATCCTATGAAGTTTCAACATTCTGGGTCAAGTGGTTCTCAAATGGTTTTCCATGTTCAGGCCCCTGTGACCTTGACATTTGATGGACTGACCCCAAAAACAATAGAGGTTGTCTACTCCATAAGCCCTACCATCCTATGAAGTTTGACGGTTCTAGGTCAAATGGTTCTCCAGTTATTGAAGTGACGGATGGACAGGGGAGACGGGAGACATAATTACCAAACATGAAAGTCCTAACAATATGCGCATGCCCATTTCTTGGTGATAAGGTATGCAAAGTTTCAGTCAAACTGGATGGAAACTGTATTTGAGTACAAAAGGTATAGATGCAGTTGTAATATGGTTATATCCTTTCCGCAGCCTTAACATACTAAAACTTATTAGCGTCTGATGGCCCTTTTACCTTCCGTAGAAACAACATTATAAACAAAACTTTTTTTGAAAATATTTTGAAATGTCAGGTCCCGCTCTCAAATACGGTTATATCTTTCATCTGAGCATATACTGCACCTTTGCAACTCAAAAAGACCCTAGGTCCTGAAACGCTCACCTCTTCCACATGACCCCTTTTTAGTATACGTCGTTTTTTCTATTATTGACATAGGACCATTTTTGACTCATAGACCCAGTTTTGGGAAATTGACCCAAATTATAAGATAAAAATTCTGACCAATTTTTTGAAACCATTGAAAAAATGGGCTCTAAGGTCACAAATTTTTTTATTATTTGACCTATTTACCAAGGGTTTTTTAAGGTTGTACCCTGTTTAACTTACCTAATATCATCAAGGGGAACATTCTCACTAATTTTTTAGAAGACCATGAAAAAATGGCCTCTAAGAGGGGCACAAAAGGTTTTTTAATTTTTTTACCCACGCCTAGATTTTGACCGCACGGGCCCAGTTTTTGAAACTGACCAATACATCAAAGGGAAAATTCAAAAATCAATTTTCATGAAGATCCATTTAAAATATGGGGCCCAGAAAGTCAAAAAGATTTTAATAATTTTAACCACGACCATTTTTTTACCCCATTTGACCCATTTCAAACATGACCTGATACATCAAGTGAAAATTTAGAAAAAACTTCATACAGATCCCCAAAAAAAAGGGCCCCTAGAGAGGGCCAAGGTTTTTTTTTTATTGACCTACTTACCTAGTTTTTTTAAGGGACGGAACCCCGTTTTCAAATTTGACCTAGTATCATCAAGGGGAACATTCTGACCAATTTTTAGGAGTCCATTCACAAGTATGGCCTCTAGAAGGTCACAAGGTTTTTTTTATTTTAGACCTACTGACCATTTTTGACCGCACATGACCCTTTTCGAACTTGACCCAAACATCAAGATAACTTCAACCAATTTCATACAGATCCCCTGAAAAATATGGGCCCTTTTAAAAGTTTGCAAGGTTTTTTCTATTATTGACCTACTGACCTAGTTTTGAACCGTGGGCCCGTTTCGAACTTTACCTAGATTTCATCAAATAACACAACCAATTTTCATACAGATCCCATAAAAAATTGGCCCAGAATCACAAGGTTTTTTTATTTTTGCCTACTACCAGTTTTTGATGGCACTGACCCACTTTCAACTTACCTAGAAATAATCAAGATTAAGATCTGACCAAATTTTTATGAAACTCAGAAATAATGGCCTCTAAGAGGGCACAAGGTTTTTTTATTTTTAAAAAAACACCTAGTTTTTTTCCGCACGGACCCAGTTTTAACTTTACCAGATATCATCAAGATGAACATTCAAACCCTTCATACAATCCCCGAAAAATATGGCCTTTTTGAGAGGTCACAAGGTTTTTTTTATTTTGACCTACGACCTATTTTTGAGGGACGTGACCCATTTTTGAACTTGACCAATATCATCAAAGGGAACGTTCTGACCAATTTTTATGAAAATCTTTAAATTTAAAGGGCCCCTAAGAGGGCCAATTTTTCTTTTTAGACCTATGACCTAGTTTTTGAAGGCACGACCCAGTTTCAAACTTGACCAAATCATCAAGTGAACAATTACCAATTTTCATAATAAACCGTGAATATATGGGCCCTAGGAGGTCCAAGGTTTTCTATTTTTAAAACCTCTGACCAGTTTTTGAAGGGACGTGCCCAGTTTCAACTTTACCAGATATCATCAAGATAAACATTCTGCCAACTTTCATAAAGATCCCATGAAAAATGTGACCCCAATGCACAACAAAAGTTTTCGGAAAGCACGACGGACGCCGGAACGTACTAAACGCACTGAGGCCTACGTCCGAGAAAAAACTACTAAAAACCGGTATTTCAAAAGGCTCACCTCTAGGTTTTACTTTGGTGACTTGAACTAAAAATGACATTTTGAACGATACATTTAGATGGGGTAACCCCTGACTATCTACGAATCAAAATGCAGATTTCGTTTTCAAGTTTAGCATTTCTACTTTCATTTTATTTACTTCCGGAAATAGCTAATGTCGAGTGACGTCATTTTCTGTGTTGTCAAAAACATAGTTTTACATATGCCTGGCAAGATTGCATAAATGTGTGCTGGCCGTCCTAAGGTTATTAGAGAAATCATTTTTTATCTAAAAATCAGTGCTTTTTCGACATTTTTTAACACATCTGTATGAAAACTGACGTTTGAGACAAAAATGGCTAAACTAAAATGCATTTTAGGAAATCTGTATGTCCTTTCTGCAGCCTTAACATACTAAAACGTATTAGCGTCTGATGGCCCTTTCATGCTTCCGTAGAAACAACATTTATTACATGAAACTTATTTTGAAAATATTTCTGAAATGTCTAGGTCTGCAGTTCTCAAATACGGTTATATCTTACATCTGAGGCATATACTGACACTCTCAGATAACATCAAAAATGACATTTTGAGCCTTTGATGAAGTTCCAAAATTATCAATGTACCCTTGGGATTTGTGTTTATCCAGAGCTCAAATATTTTTTCATAGATTAAAAGCTGATATGCTGTACTAAAAAAAAAGAAGAAAAAAAAAAGAAGTCCACGCACATACATTTAGACGGGGGTGACCCCTGCGCGTAACCCTGACTATCTACGAATCAAAATGCGGCTTTTGTTTTCAACTTTAGCATTTCTACTTTCATTTTATTTACTTCCGGAAATAGCTTAAGGTCGACTGACGTCATTTTCTATGTTGTCAAAAACACACATATGCCTGGCAAGATTGCATAAATATGTGCTGGCCGTCCTAAGGTTATAATTTTTTTTTTGGGGGGGGGGGGGGGGGGGGGGTTTATGGCGCACCAACACAGTATAGGTTATCCTAAGGTTATAAGGTTTAGTCTAAAAGTGTATTAAGTTTATTTATAGGTTATTAATTTTGTTTAGGAAATATGCAAAAGTTCTGCTGCTGAAACATTGTGCAACATTAGGAGACCTGCCCCCTGGCGGCCGTGGCCATTCTGCATGAATGAAAGGTAAACACCAAAAGTATAGTCCTGATAAAATGGTTTTGTGGACATCCAACAATAGCTCACCATCAACACTAAATAATCTAAGCAGGATTAGCCAACAATATACACAATTTCCTAGGTTTTATATCACTGACTCCTGTAAATTTTTATAAAAATCTGACCAGGTGTCGGACAGAGCTATATAATGACCGAGGGATGGACAGGACATAGTGATTCCAGTGTAGCCTCCCCTCTCAACTCATTTAATAGGCAAATAGACAGGTGGAAATATGTCAATTCTGAATGTTTTGTTTAGACTTCTAATGACATTTTTGACCATTTGTTCTAACCTAATGTCTAAATATTACTATTAATGCACATTGATAAATAACAAAAACTAAAATTTACCTGCTTGTTTAAACATTCCACGAATTTAGTTGACAATATTCCAATTTCTGCTGTCAAAACTTTGGTCAACCTGAATATCATAAAATAATTTGTAAATGCTATGTATTATATAATTTGGTCAACCCGAATACTACAATAATTTTGTATATGATATATATATTATTACATTCTTGTTATTATTCTCTATTAAGTTACTGTCACAGGGTGAGAAAAATGTACAGCCAGACCGGGACTCGCACCTGGGGCCTTGGAATATGGTTCAGATGCTCTACCGACTGAGCTACCAGCTGCCTACACACCTTCTCCCCATTTTAATATTCAAGTCCTGTAACGTGACATTTTTCCCACCATTTTTGAAATTTGTCCTCGAATTTCAGCGAGTACTTTACCTATAAGCAATTACAGGCGTCGGAGACTAACAAGTGTAATGCTGTCACTGTCCCTCGTTTGCTGCCAAATGTCGCAGGCTGAGAAAAATGTGCAGCCAGACCAGAACTCAGACCTGGGCCCTCGGAATACCATTCCGATGGTCTATCGACTAAGTTTCCTGGCCAACTACACACCTTTTCCCCATTTTGATATTCAAGACCTATACCGTAACATTACAATGGAACTGGAATTGTCAATATATTTCTATACTGACATCTGAATTTCATTTCAATGTATGTTGTTTTATTAATTTTTAATATTTTTGTCAGTTTTTATTTTTCATTAAACCAAGGACCATAATTCTGGTTTGGCCAAATGTGAAATCCAACAGAGAACACATTAGGCACACAACTTCACATGCTATATAACAATCTTGTAATGTTTAATGTAGATCAAGTATATTTTATGATACATGTGACACAAACTTTTTTGCCCTTATTCATAAGCCAAGGGCCATAACTCTGGTTTTACAGAGTGAAATCGAAAAACAAAGAGTTCCACCAAGCAGGGCAATATACCCCTAGAGGATTATATCAGAGGAGGATGGGAGCAAAATTAAAAGAACTGAAGCCCAAAGGGCAGGAACAACAAAGGGAAAAAATTCTAAAAAAAATGTAGGTCCACAAAAAAAAAACAAGAGGACCATGATGGTCCTGAATCGCTCACCTCTTCCCACATGACCCAGTTTTGAGTATGACGTCGTTTTTTCTATTATTTGACATAGTGACCTAGTGTATGAGCTGATGTGACCCAGTTTTGAACTTGACCTAGATATTATCAAGATAAAAATTCTGACCAATTTTCATGAAGATCCATTCAAAAATATGGTCTCTAGAGAGGTCACAAGGTTTTTCTATCATTTGACCTTAGTATTGACCTAGTTTTCGAAGGAACCTGACCCTGTTTTGAACTTTATCTAGATATCATCAAGGTGAACACTCTCACTAATTTTCATGAAGATCTCATAAACAAGAGGGCCAAGATGGCCCTAGGTCGCTCACCTAAGAAACACTCCATAACAGTGTAAAACATGTTTGACCTAGTGATTTCATGGAAACAAATATTCTGACCAATTTTCATTAAGATTGGACCAAAAAACTGGTCTCTTGCAATAAAACAAGCATTTTCTTAGATATGACCTAGTTTTTGACCCTAGATGACCCATGTTCAAACTCGACCTAGATTTTATCAAGGCAATCATTCTGACCAAAATTCATGAAGATCAACTGAAAAATACAGCCTCTATCACATACAGAAGTTTTTTCTTTGATTTGACCAAGTGACCTAGTTTTTGACCTCAGATGACCCATATTCAAATTCGACCTAGATTTCATTAAGGCAATCAACCTGACCAAATTTCATAAATATCAACTGAAAACAAGAGCTGTCTCCATAGGATGACATATGCCCCCGATGGCACTTTGAATGAGTAGTTATGGCCGATGTTAGAGTTTAGGACCTTTGACCTACGGAGCTGGGTCTTGCGCGCGACACGTCGTCTTACTGTGCCACACATTCATGCATAGTTATTTTAAAATCCATGCATGAATGACAAAGATATGGACCGGACACGCCCACAATGGGACTATCATGAAAAATGACCTTTTAACCCCCAAAGTGTGACCTTGACCTTTGAGCTACGGACCTGGGTCTTGCGCGCGACACGTTGTCTTACTGTGGTACACATTCATGCCAAGTTATTTGAAAATCCATCCATGGTTGACAAAGATATGGACCGGACACGCCCATCAATGCACTATCCTTAATGTCTAAGTGTGACCTTGACCTTTGAGCTACGGACCGGGTCTTGCGCGCGACATGTCGTCTTTCTGTGGTACACATTCATGCCCAATAATTTTAAAATCCATGCATGATGACAAAGATATGGACCGGACACGCCCATCAATGCACTCTCCTTTAATGTCTAAGTGTGACCTTGACCTTTGAGCTACGGACCTGGGTCTTGCGCGCGACACGTCGTCTTACTGTGGTTCACATTCATGCCAAGTTATTTGAAAATCCATCCATCGATGACAAAAATATGGACCGGACACGCCCATCAATGCACTCTCCTTTAATGTCTAAGTGTGACCTTGACCTTTGAGCTACGGACCTGGGTCTTACGCGCGACACGTCGTCTTACTGTGGTACACATTCATGCCAAGTTATTTGAAAATCCATCCACTGATGACAAAGATATGGACCAGACACGAAAATTGAGGAGACTGACAGACTGACAGACCGACAGACGGACAGACGGTTCAAAAACTATATGCCTCCCTTCGGGGGCATAAAAACAGTCTCTATCGCATACACAAGGTTTTTCTTTAATTTGACCTAGTGAACTAGTTTTTGACCTCAGATAACCCAACCGACCTAGTTTTCATCAAGGCAATCACTCTGCCCAAATTTCATGAAGATCAATTGAAAAATACATCCTCTATTGCATACACAATGTTTTTCTTTGATTTGACCTAGTGACCTAGTTTTTGACCCCAGATGACCCATTTTCAAAATCAGCCTAGATTTTATCAAGGTAATCATTCTGGCTAAATTTCATGAAGATCAGTTGAAAAATACAGCCTCTATTGCATACACAAGGTTTTTCTTTGATTTGACCTAGTGACCTAATTTTTGACCGCAGATGACCCATTTTCGAACTCGGCCTAGATTTTATCGAGATAATCATTCTGGCTAAATTTCATGAAGATCAGTTGAAAAATACAGCCTCTATTGCATACACAAGGTTTTTCTTTGATTTGACCTAGTGACCTAGTTTTTGACCCCAGATGACCCATTTTCGAACTTGGCCTAAATTTCATCAAGGTAATCATTCTGACCAAAATTCATGAAGATCAATTGAAAAATACAGCCTCTATTGCATACACAATGTTTTTCTTCGATTTGACCTAGTGACCTAGTTTTTGACCCCAGATGACCCATTTTCGAACTCAGCCTAGATTTCATCAAGGTAATCATTCTGACCAAAATTTATGAAGATCAATTGAAAAATACCGCCTCTATCGCATACACAAGGTTTTTCTTTGATTTGACCTAGTGACCTAGTTTTTGACCCGAGATGACCCATTTCGAACTCGGCCTAGATTTCATCAAGGCAATCATCTGACCAAAATTCATGAAGATCAATTGAAAAATACAGCCTCTATCGCATACACAAGGTTTTTCTTTGATTTGACCTAGTGACCTAGTTTTTGACCCGAGATGACCCATTTTCGAACTTGGCCTAGATTTCATCAAGGTTATCATTCTGACCAATATTCATGAAGAAGATTTGAAAAATACAGCCTCTATCGCATACACAAGGTTTTTATTTGATTTGACCTAGTGACCTAGTTTTTGACCCGCGATGACACATTTTCGAACTTGGCTTAGATTTCATCAAGGTTATCATTCTGACCAATATTCATGAAGATTAATTGAAAAATACCACCTCTATCGCATACACAAGGTTTTTCTTTGATTTGACCTAGTGACCTAGTTTTTGACCCGAGATGACCCATTTTCGAACTCGGCCTAGATTTCATCAAAGTTAACATTCTGACCAATATTCATGAAGATTAAATGAAAAATACAGCCTCTAATCGCATACACAAGGTTTTTTCTTTGATTTGACCTAGTGACCTAGTTTTGACCCGAGATGACCCATTTTCGAACTCGCCTAGATTTCATCAAGGTTATCATTCTGACCAATACTCATGAAGATTAATTGAAAAATACAGCCTCTATCGCATACACAAGCTAAATGTTGACAGACGACGGACGACAGACGACAGACGCCAGATGCCAGACGACGGACGCCGGACGCCGGACATCGAGCGATCAGAAAAACTCACCTGAGCATTGCTCAGGTGAGCTAAAAATATGGCCTCTACAGAGGTCACAAGGTTTTTCTATTTTTATACCTACTGGCCTAGTTTTTGACTGCACGTGACCCAGTTTCGAAACTGACCTAGATATCATCAAGGTGAACATTCAGATCAATTTTCAATAAGATCCATTGAAAAATATGGCCTCTAGAGAGGTCAAAAGATTTTAATAATTTTAGACCTATTGACCTAGTTTTTTACCGCAGTTGACCCAGTTTCAAACTTGACCTAGATATCATCAAGATGAACATTCAGACCAACTTTCATACAGATCCCATGAAAAAAATGGCCTCTAGAGAGGTCACAAGGTTGTTTTATTATTTGACCTACTGACCTAGTTTTTTAAGGCACGTGGCCCAGTTTCAAACTTGACCTAGATATCATCAAGGTGAACATTCTGACCAATTTTTATGGAGATCAATTCACAAGTATGGCCTCTAGAGAGGTCACAAGGTTTTTCTATTTTTAGACCTACTGACCTAGTTTTTGACCGCACATGACCCTGTTTCAAACTTGACCTAGATATCATCAAGATGAACATTCAGACCAATTTTCATGCAGATCCCATGAAAAATATGGCCTTTAAAGAGGTCACAAGGTTTTTTCATTATTTGACCTACTGACCTAGTTTTTGATGGCACGTGACCTGCTTTCGAACTTGACCTAGATATCATCAAGACGAACATTCAGACCAACTTTCATAAAGATCCCATGAAAAATATGGCCTCTAGCGGGGCCCAACAAGGTTTTTCTATTATTTGACCTAACTGCCCCTTAGTTTTTTAAGGCACGTGACCCAGTTTCGAACTTGACCTAAAATATCATCAAGGTGAACATTCTGCCCAAATTTTTCATGAAGATCTCATGAAATATATGGCCTCTAGAGAGGTCACAAGGTTTTTCTATTTTTAGACCTACGACCTAGTTTTGACCACAGTAACCCAGTTTCGAACTTGACCTAGATATCATCAAGATGAACATTCAGACCAACTTTCATACAGATCCCATGAAAAATAGGGCCTTTAGAGAGGTCACAAGGTTTTCTATTATTTGACCTCTGACCTAGTTTTTGATGGCACGTGCCCCAGTTTCGAACTTGACCTAGATATCATCAAGGTGAACGTCTGACCAATTTTCATGAAGATCTTGTGAAATATATGGCCTCTAGAGAGGTCACAAGTTTTTTATAATAGACCAGACCAGTTTTTGATGGCACGGACCCAGTTTGAACCTGAACTAGATATCATCAAGGTGACCATTCTGACCATTTCATGGAAGATCTGTGAAATAATGGCTTCTAGAGAGCCACCAAGGTTTTTCTATTGTAGAAACTACTGACCTAGTTTTGGAAAGGCACGTGGCCCCGTTCAAACTGACCAGATATCATCAAGAGAACATTCGACCAACTTCAAAAGATCCCATGAAAAATGTGACCTAGAGTGGTCCAAGGCAAAAGTTTCACGGAATGACGCACGCACGCACGGGATGACGGACGACGGACGCCTGCACGATCACAAAAGCCACTTTGTGACAGAGTGAGCGAAAAAGTTACAAAAATATCCTATTTATAGTAACAAACAAGGGATGTAACTCTATAAACAAGAGGACCATGATGTCCTGAATCGCTCCCGATCCCCAAATGCCCAGTGTTGAACTGAGGATGACGTCGTTATTTTATTATTGACATAGTGACATAGATATATCAAGATAAAAAATTCTGACCAATTTTCATGAAGATCCATGAAAAATTGGCCTCTTAGAGAGTACAAGGTTTTTCTTTATTGACCTAATGACCTAGTTTTTGAAGGACGTGACCCACTTTAAACATGACCTAGATATCATCAAGTTGAACATTTCACCCAATTTTCATGAAGATCTCGTGAAAAATATGGCCTCTAGAGAGGGTCACAAGGTTTTTCTATTTTTCGACTACTGACAGGTTTTGATCGCCACTGACCCGTACGAAACTGACCTAGATATCATCAAGCTGCAACAGTCTCACCAATTTTATGAAGATCCTTGAGAAATATGGCCCTAGAGAGCACAAGGTTTTTTCTATTTTTTAGACCTACTCTGACCTAGTTTTTGACCCACGTGGACCCCAGTTTCGAATTGACTTAGATATCATCAAGGTGAACATCTGACAATATTCATGAAGATCTCATGAAAAAATATGGCCTTAGAGAGGTCACAAGGTTTTTTTTCTATTTGTAGATCACGACCTAGTTTTTAAACCCAGTGACAGTTTCGAAACTCTTGACCCAGATATCTTCAAGGTAAACAATCTGACCAATTTTCATGAAATCCATGAAAAATATCGGCCTCTAGAGAGGTCACAAGGGTTCTCCTATTTTTAGACCCTACTGACCTAGTTTTTGACCGCACTCGTGACCCAGTTTCGAACTTGACCCTAGATATTAATCAGTAAACAGTCTGCCAATTTTCATGAAGATCCATTGCGAAATATGCATTAGAGAGGTCACAAGGTTTTTTTTCTATTTTTAGATCTACGACCTAGTTCTTGGACCCCACATGACCCCAGTTTCGGAACCTGACCTAGATATCATCAAGGTGAACATTCTGACCAAATTCATGAAGATATCATGAAAATTGGCATCTAGAAGGTCACAAGGTTTTTCTATTGTAGATCTACTGACCTAGGTTGGTTTAACCCCACGTGACCCAGTTTCAACTTGACCTAGAATCATCAGGGTGAACATTCTGACCAATTTTCATGAAGATCCATGAGAAAAATTTTTATGGGCCTCTAGAGAGGTCACAGGTTTTTTTTTATTTTAGGACCTAATGACCTAGTTTTTGACCCTAGGTGACCCAGTTTCGAACTTGACCTAGATATCATCAAGGTTAACATTCTCACAATATAATGAAGATCTCATGAAAAATATGGCCCTAGAGAGGTCACAATGTTTTTTTTTTTTTTCTATTTTAGACATACTGACCTACGTTTTTCAACCCACGGTGACCCAGTTTCGAATTGATCTAATATCATCAAGGGGAACATTCTGACCAATTTTAATGAAGGATCTTATGAAAATTTATGGCCTATAGAAGGTCACAAGGTTTTTTCTATTTTAGAACTACGGACACCTAGTTGTTGATGGCACGTGACCCAGTTTCGAAACTTGACCTAGATATCATCAAGAAAGAACATTTGACCAACTTTCATAAAGATTTCCCATGAAAAATGTGGCCTCTAGAGTGGTCACAAGCAAAAGTTTACGGAAGCACGCGACGGAAGACGGACGAAGGACACCGCCGCGATCACAAAAGTCACATTGTCACTTTGTGACAGGTGAGCTAAAAAACTTGTAAGTCCACAAAAGGGATTTGCGAAATAAAACTAGAGCTATAACTGAAATTGATGAATGTACTGCCCCACCCCCACCCCCACACACACTGACACAGTACATTACAATTTGATGCACACAAGCTTGCATAATTATGTGGACTGTATGTATATAGACTCTATGTATATAGTATAGTATCAAAAAAAACAAAGCTCACTTAACTCTGCCAAAAAAATTTCTGAAAGAAAACCCTTAATATGCCCCTTGCAAAGTAAGGTTGGTTACTGATCACTTGTGTTTGAAGTTCATTAATTGTGTGGCACTGGTTCGGAGATTGGTTTGCACACACGATTGCATATGCAGATCTATGTATATAGCATAGTACAACAAAAACAAAACTCCATAATCTAAAAGAAACATAACATGCACCATGCACAACTAGTGTTGGTACTGATCACTTGTGTTAAGTTTCATTAAATTGTGTGCAAGGGTTCGGGAGAATAGGCGCGTACAAGATTACATATGCGAACTGTATGTATATAGGATATTAACAACAAGAGGGCCATGATGGCCCTATATTGCTCACCTGAATTTAATTGCTTTCTTGAAAAAAATTCTTCGCTAAAGCTAAAAGCGCCAACACAATGGGGTGGGGTCAATTGACCAAGGAGTCATGATTGAACAATTTTGAGAAGTATATAGGCAATGGTACATATCAAATACTAACATCTAGGGCCTTCTCGGTTTTATTTTTAGAAAAATGTTGAAGATTTCCTATGTAAATCAAGTGACCCCTGGGGCGGGGTAATGATCTGAACAAATTTGTAGAGGGTCCAAAAGCAATGCGAATGTGAATATCTAAGCTCTATGACCTTCATTAAAGTGGGTCCAATTTTACCCTGCGGGGGTCATGATTGAACAAATTTTGTTAGAGGTCCACTAGGGCAATGCTACAAATGAAATATCTAAGTCTAGCCTTCTGGTTTATTTTGAAGATTTTTCTATGTTACAATCAACGTAATCCCATGAGGCGAGTCAATTTGACCCGGGGGTATGAATTTGAACAAATTTTGTAGAGGTCACTAGCAATGCACATGTGAAATATCTAAGCTCTAGGCCTTCTGGTTTATTTTAGAAATTTTTTGAAGATTTCCTATGTTAAATCAAGTGACCCATGGGTGAGGTCATTTGACCTGGGATGATTGAACAATTTTAGTCGAGCGTCCAATAAGGCAATGCTACATGGCAAATATCTAAGCGCTAGGGCCTATGGTTTTTGAGAAGAGATTTTTTAGATTTTCCTATGTTAAATCAAGCGACCCCGGGGGCGGGGTGAATTTGTGACCCTGGGGTCATGATTTGAACAAAATTGATAAAGGTCCACGAGGCAATGCTTCACACCAAATATCTAAGCTCTAGGCTTTCTGGTTTTGAGAACAAAGATTTTTTAAAGTTTTCCTTTGGTTGCCATGGAAACCAGAATCTGTATGGAAATTGTTTCAGTTATTTGAACAATTTTTATTAGAAGACCATCAAAGGAACATCCCTGGTGAAGGTTCATCAAATTGGCCTGTTGGTTTTTGGTTAGGAGGAGATGTTGTTAAGGAAAGTGTGGACAGACGGGACGGACTGACGACGGGAGCCGATCACAATACCTCAATGAGCACTTTGTGCCAGGTGAGCTAAAAAACAAAGTCCAGGAATTGTTGCAGCAGTTTTCTGATAACCAACAAGCACCTGCACAAATAGGGTCACTATGATCAATTGTGTTAAGTGCATTTAAATTGCGTCGCATGAATTCAGAGATAAGGTGCACACAAGATTGCATATATGCAGACTAGTTATACAGTATTTATACTAAGAAAAACAAAAAGTCCCGTAAAACTCTCCAATTTTTTTTTATGAAAGAACCTAACATGCATCATGGACAACTACCGTTGTTACTGATCACTTGTGTGAAATTTCAATAAAGTGTGTCAAGTGGATGAGGAGAGTTGGTGCGGATGGATGGATGGACAGACTGAAACCAGTATACCCCCCTTACAACTTTGTTGTTGGGGGTGGGGGTGCAACTACAAGGAGAGTTCATGGCTGCGGATTTCTGTACTAGTTACCACAGTAAAGTTTTACACTGTGACTGCAGATTTCTATATGAGTTATCTGAATAAAATGTAACTGCTATCAGGAAAATTCTAACTGTATGTTTATGTATCAGTTACCTGAGTAAAGTAAAGCTGCATGCAGGAAAGTCTATGATTGCAGATTTTTGTATAAGTATCATTTCCCCAGCCTTGTGAAACTGTTCTATACACTTGGATGTCAACTCTGCTAAACTACTGATAGCAACCTGATGAATTCCCTGAAACACAAGAATATAGTTTAGCGACAGCCACTTACCAACACTATTTTACAATGGAAATAATCTATAATACTGAAAGCTTTGTAGGTAGTTATCTTTATTTCAGTCTCTCATTGCTATCTACCATATGCATTAAAATTTCAGAAGTATGGAAGTTATTGTACAGACAACAATGTATTGATAGCAAAGGAGACTATTCCAAAAGCCTTGTCAACCTAAACACAAGAGTTGTCGCAGGAGACAGCCAAAGTTGGAAAACTGAAACTGTCACTGGAGTGCTTAATGACTTCAATGTGGGTGATTATACTTGACAACAGTTTAAGTCAAATGTATTAGGTAATAACAGAGATAGAGAGAAAGTGTATGAAAAGCTCAACTGTCACAAATGGTCTATTTCTGCAAGAGTAATGCATCATGTGTCATATCCTGTAGTCAATAATGTGGAACAACTATTTTAAGTTTGAATCAAAGTCATTCAGTCATATGACGAGACAGAAAAAAAGTGCATCACAACTTTAACCTAAAATTCTAAGTAAAAAGGGGCATAGTTCATAAAATATTTCAACCAGTGCTATAGGAGGAATAGCACAGATCAAAGAATCTGACAAATCAAGGATCATGACAAAAATAATTTAATTAGAAGGTGATGATAATATGCACAACTATACTTCACACTTATCACTCCTGACGTTTGGTGAAGTAGTGTAAGAAGCAAGTAGTGTAAACAATGTAAAATATTCAAATAAGAACCAGGGGTCAAATTGACCCCGCCCAGGGGTCACTTGATTTTACATAGGACAATATTCTTTTAAAGTTTTTTCCTATTAGTCTAGGTAAAACTTGAAGGACCCCTGGGGCGGGGCACCTTTAACCCCAGGGGCACAATTTGAACAATCTATAGAGGACCATTAGATGATTTGACACATGCCAAAAAAAGATATCGCGGCTCTACGCCTTGCGGTTTTGGCAAGAGATTTTAAGTTTTTTCCTTTCGGTCATGGCAATCCCCGAGGAGGTTCAGTATGGGAATCAATCTTTGAACAATTTGTAAAGAGACCATCAGGGAACATCCCATGTGAAGTTTCATCAATAATGGCCTGGTGTTTTTAGGAGGAGGGAGATGTTGTTTAAAAGGAAATGTGGCCGGACAGACGGACACCAGGCGGGGCGATGCGATCACAATAGCTCACCCCGAGCACTTTGTGATCAGAGTGCAGCTAAAAACAAGAAGTAGGTCAATTAGGTCAAGGTCACAGTCGGGTGACCCTTATCACTTGGGGTCCATTAAGGTAAATATATTAAACAGGTCTAGGAAATATGATCTGATAATTTTTGAAGTATTTTTTCCTTATAACTCAATATCAAGTGGACCACTGGGGCGGGGCCTATTTTCACCCCGGGGCATAATTCGAACATTCTGGTAGAATCAACTAGGCAATGATCCATAACAAAAATATCAAAGGCATAGGCCTGAACTTTCAGACAAGAGATGTTTAAAGTTTTTTCCCTACAAGTCTATGTAAAATTGGGCCTCAGAGCAGGGCTCTTTCACCCCAGGGACATAACCTAGAACATTTGGTAAGTAGACCACTAGCAATGAAACATACCAAATATCAAAGCAGAGACATGTGTTTTCAGGTTAAAAAGATTTTTTAAAGTTGTTTCCGATATATGTCTATGTAAAAACTAGGGACGCCCGTGGCAGGGGGCCCCAGTGCCTCTTTTCACCCAAGGGGAATAATCTGGAAAAACTCTTGGTAGAGGACCAAGGCAAATGCTACCAATATCAAAGCCTAGGTCTGTGTTTCAGGTAAGATTTGTAATTTTTTTCCCCATACAAGTCTATATAAACCATGTGACCCCATGGGCGGGGCACAGTTAATCATAGGGGGATCATTTGAACAAATCTTGGTAGAGGCCCACTATTGATGCTACTACCAAATATCAAAGACCAGGCCTTTTGTTTTGACAAAGAAGATTTTTCAAGTTGTTTTCAAAGTTTTTCCCTATATAAGGCTATAGACACAATGTAACCCCCCAGGCAGGGCATATTTATCCTAGGGGAATTAATTTGATATAATCTTTTGTAGAGGGCCCAATAAGATGATGCGACATACTACATATCAAATCCCTAGGCTTAGTTTTGGATAAGAGATTTTCAAAGTTTTCCCATATAAGTCTATTATAAAACATGTGGGACCATGGGGGGGAAGATTTGACCTAGGTGGATAATTTGATAATTTGGTAGAGGACCTAGTGAGCTACAGACCAAATATCATAAGTCCTAGGCCTTGAGGTTTGGGACGAACAAGAAGATTTTTTAAAGTTTTTTCTTGGTTCCATGGCAACCAGAGTCGTGATGGAATTCAATTCTTTGACATTTTAAAGGAAGACCATCCACGTATCAGTCCTCGTGGAAGTTTCATCAAATTGGCTGTGGTTTAGGAGAAGATATTGTTTAAAGGAAAAAGACGGACTGACGTCGGATGGTGAGCGATCACAATTGCTCACTCTGAGCCTTTGGCTCAGTGTGAGCTAAAAATTTGGGAGGCACAACAATTAGTAAAGATTTGGAGATTTTCTGGTTTTTCTTATTTAAATTTATGTCCTCTGATTTTTTATGGGTTTTTTTTCTCTTCAGTTTGTGGTCCTTACTGTTATTGCTCTGGGTTTTTTTTCTCCCTTAAACATCAAGGAAGATCTCCAAATATCCATGTTTAGGTTGATAGAAATAACAATATTAGCCAATTTCTTTGCATAAATATAGATATCTGTAATTAAGTTCTCTCACCTTTACAACTTGTTTACTTTCAGCATCACAACATTCAGCCAATTTCTCTTCAATACCATCTCTAGTCTGAAAATACATTAATGATAGGTTAATGTGTGATGAACAATAAACTCAAAACAGGAGTGCCATCATGGCCACAAGTCGCTCACATAGCCTTAACTATTTGACCTTCAATATATGCATGGCACACTGCATCACAAACTGTGTTTAGTATGAAATATGTTTAAGCTCTGGCAGCCCCTAAAAGGGGTCAAGTGTCCCCATTTGAACAATGTTGACAGAGGATCTTAAAAGAATGCTACAGGCCAAGTTTAGTGAAAATTCATCAAGTGGTTCATTAAAAGAAGTCATCAAAAGAGTTTTCTATTTTTACCTCTGGCTGCTCCTAAGGCACCATCAATACCATTTCAACAAATGTGAGACAAGGATGCTACACACCAAGCTTGGTGAAGATCCACCAATTGATTCATGAGAATTTATTTAAATGTGTTTCTATTTTTAGCTCTCATGAGCAGTACAATAAAGCTAAGAGAGGTCTTAATAAATTCTACAGACCAAGTTTCTAAACAACAGGACCTATATCGCTCACCTGACTTAAATGGGTACATGATTTCTTTGTTGCAGAGCCCTACATAGTACTATGATATGTCAAATATCTAAACTCTAGGTTTTGAGGTTTTAGACTGGAAGGGCAGAGGCGAAAATGTTTAAGAAACAAGAAGGCCATGGTGGCTCCACTGACATTCACAGCTTGATTGCTAGGAAATATGCTGTGAGAAATTATTTTAAAAATTGGGCCAGCAGTTTCAGCAGATAAGATTTTAAATTTTTTCCAAATAGCCATATAGGGAAAACAAGCCTCTCCCACTGGCAGCATTTTTTTTAAAGAGAGTGATCTGAATGAATTTAACATTGGGTAACAAAAGGGACATTGCTATGAAAGCATTTTCAAATAGAGCATTGCCAAGCAGTTTCAGTGGGAATTTTTTTAAGTTTTACATCATACAGAAAAAAAAATATTCATGAGTGTGTGTGTTCAGGTTTAGTATCTTTTTCAACAATTTTTCAGTCAGATAAACGATGATATTTACTTCTAGCATCGAGCGCAATGCCAAAGTTAATAGTGCTGCTCTATCAAATGCACTTGAATATCATGCCGTAAACATATGACATGATACCCTACCAAGTCACAATATACTGACACCAGGCTGACCAGTCTTAGTACTATCTTCTTAAAGCTGAGCACCAAGTGAGGTAGCTGCTAGTACCATTTTGAACTTCTTTGTATGCCAGACAGCAAACCAACAACCTCCCACTCTCCATAAGACACTAAGAAAACAGAATAGCATGAGCTAAAGAATGATTCATTTGTTGGGTTTAATGTCACACTGACACAGTTATAGGTCATATGGCGACTTTCCTGCTTTGATGGTGGAGGAAGACCCCAGGTGCCCCTCCGTGCATTATTTCATCACGAGCGCGCACCTTGGTAGAACCACCAACCTGCATGAGGGAAGGGATTTTAACCAAATATAATTGAAAACATACCCTAAGCAATTTATCTGGAGTTGTTCCAACATTTAAACTCCTTTCATAAAGCAGTAACACAAGGTTGAAAAATCCGGTTCAGTGACATCGCCCGCTCTCTCCGAGCTCAAACAAAATTGTGTTGACTCCAGTAACTGCGGTTAAAGTTCACCTATAGCTTCAGCCTGGGAAGGGCATAAGAGAACATTTCACACTCTTTCCTTGGTTTAGACACATTTCTACAATGCTCTAAATGGGCAAAGGACTTAAAGTTTGAAACAAAATATTAAAATTTCCTATTTGGCAGTTTACCATTCTCAGTAAAACAAAAGGTCCTGTGCATGCCTAGAGCTAGTAAAGTTAAGCCTTTTTCACATTCTAAATTAAAAGTTTACACAACCACATCATTGAATAACACAGTAGTTCTAGGTAATTATGTTTTTTACTATAATTTAACACTATACTGCCTGCCTGCAATTTGCAACACCTATTTATTTGGAATTTCTGATTTAAGTAAAACCAAGTCATTCCGTAAAAAATACTTAATACTATTATTTTAAGATGGCTACATGGTGGGTGGGGGAAGGACTACAATATTACTTTCCACAACTATAATTATGCTCTTATATGAAAACAAGGACAAACCTTGGAAATCATCAAACAATGACCCAAAGTGAGCTTTACGAGCTTCCTCCGTCTCTTTCTCCTGCTCAACTTGAGATTCATGCTGCTCCTTTGCATCACGCAACATCGCTGATAAGTTTGGCTTATCTCTCCTCTCGTGTAGAAATCCTCGAGCTTTCTTCAGACCAGGGTCATGTTCATTAATGACATCAAATGTCTTCTTCCAAAGTGTCTCTAAAAAGTCAAGACTGCCGGGAGACAAGACTCTACCCTGTAAGTATTTCACATGCCTATGCTTATACATGGAATTACAAATAGAGGGCAATGGTGTCAACATTTAAAATAGTGAATTTACTATTACTGTTATCTGGGTTTCCCATGGAAATCAGAGTGGAACTAGAGATGCTTTTGAGAAAAGCGCATGTCCCAACACTGCCTAATCTCTAAATAGTAAGTCAGTTCCTTTATTATGGTGTATTAATACCACGCATGTGCAGCGCTTTCTTGACACCAAAAGGAAGCCTAACTACTAGTAGTTTAGGCGCCCGAATAGGGGTTTACACGCGCCAAAGAAACTGAGTGTTTTGTAAATCAAGGGCATTATTCGAAGTGCCTTAAAGGACGATTTTGCTAGTTATCGAACTTGGCGAGAAGCAACTTATTTGCCAGACACATTTTATTTGAAGTTTGGTGAAGATAGGGATGAGAAACGTTAGATTGAGAGTGCGGAAAGTTTGTGAACGACAGACAGGTGACACACACACACAGGACAGGAGTAAATCAATCCACCACTGTGTGGGGGAGACGTAATATGGGACAAATTACAACTGGGGAAGTTGCTAAGATTTGCAGCAAAATTTTGGCAAGATGGCAACCAAGACCCTGAATATATGTTTAAATTATGAGAAGAAAATCTGGTTGTATTTTAAACCCATACCACCCCCTAGTGGCCATACATTTGGACAGAAAAAAAGCTTGTTGAGGGTACTACTGATAAGTCACAGTAAGATTTTTTTTAATTCCAACCATTAATTTCAGACAGACAGTCCATGCAACGATTAGTGACAGACAAACACACAGACAGATGGATTAACAACAGTACAAGAGACAAAAGATGGATGCACTGACACAGCTAGAAAAGATATACTTACATGACAAAATCAACATGTACATATACTGATAGGCATAATTCTGGTTGTAAATATTGTACATAAATGGTTTTTCTATTAAGCATCACCTCCTACATGACCTTGACATATAAGTTATAGACATTGTGACCTACAGTCGAACTTCTTTGGCTTGAAGTTGGAAATTCTAACACCACCCATTGCTTGAACTCATCATCAGGTCCCAGCAAAATTCCTGTTTACTGTTCGATGACTCAAACTACTGATAACTAGAACAAATTGCCTGTCTGGTCGAGTTTTAGCAAACTAAGTTTGACTATATTTGTAACATACGATCATGGGGTATGGCTGATTGTGGTTGTCATAGTGGTGGTAAGTTGTGATCAATCAAGCATAAGCATTAATAATGCCTAAATATGGAGTGCTTACCACACAACATGGACCATGGTAAATCGTGAATATTTTACATTATATTTTGGAAATCAAAGATGACAAAGTTTGGCCTTGGACATTTAAAAGGACCTTAAATCTTTGATTCCTTTATGTGACCACAGGACTAGGACCAGGGTATGCTGGTATACAAACAGACAGCCCCTGTTATGGTGCACATTTTCTACCAATAATATTTTAAATTCATGATAATACCAATGGCTCAAGGATGGACACCAAAATGTAACCGAATAACCAATGATTCTACAGTACAACTATGACTTTTGGGATAGGAACTTGTGTCTTGTGCACATATGTCCTAATGTTATGGTTAATGCTGACAAAAAGTCATTTCAAAATTATCTGATGGGTGCAAGAGTACTGGAATTGACAAGAAATGGACCTGATGTTCAAGTGAGACATCAACCTTAAAACTAGAGACCCTAGACTTCATGTGACACATCACTCTATTGTGGTAAACATTCATTCAGAGAAATGTTAAAATTCTTTGATGGACAAGAAAGTTATGGTGTAAAAATAAAATCTCGCATGGACAGTCATTAGAGGGCATTAAAATATCATATATACCGTGTGTTCCACCATCTTTGTTATATTTGAAACACCCCAGGCAGAAAACCAGCCATCTCCAGACTGATTGTCAACTGTCTTTCCATCTTCACTGGACTGTGTCTCTGTATTTTCAGTGTTCTGATCCATAGTCTCTTGAGATTTAACAGACTGGTTCCGCAAATCTTGTTTCCCTTTACCCTGTGAAACATCACTTTGTGTTGGTTCTCCATCTGCTGTTACATATGAAGACAAAATTGAGAAGATGTATCAAGAAAAACCTTATTTAAAGTTGTTTTTATCTAAGGCTATTCATCAAAGTTGAAATTAATAATGTTCCGGCCTTTCAGATCGGAAGTTTATCCTGAAAGTCACAAAAAAAACAGAACAGCTTATCCAACTCTGATTATAAGACTCACATTAAAATAATTTTACAATCTACATTTCCTTTCAAGTAACTGCATAGTTTGGTTTTACACTTTGCAAATTAATCCTTGAAAAGAACAGAAAAACAAGAGGGGCCAAGATGGGCCCTAGGTCGCTCACCTAAGAAAACACACCATAAACCGTTAAAACATGTTTGACCTAGTGATCTAGTGATTCATGGAAACAAATATTCTGAACCAATTTTCATTAAGATTTTGGACCAAAAAATTGGTCTCGTGCGATTTATTAACAAGCATTTCTTAGATGACCTAGTGACTAGTTTTTGACCCTAGATGACCATGTTCAAACTTGACCTCTAGATTATCAAGTAATCATTTGACCAAAATTCATGAAGATCAATGAAAATCAGCCTTGTAAAGACACAAGTTTTTTTTTTGCTTTGACCAAGTGCCCAGTTTTGACCTCAGCTGAACCCAGATTCAAACTCGACCGATCATTAAGGTGATCATCCTGACCAAAATTTTTCCTAAAAACAATGAAAAATACAGTCTCTACGCATACACAAGATTTTCTGTAATTTGGACCTAGTGACCTAGTTTTGATCTAGGATAAACCATATTCGAATGACTAGATTCATCAAGGCAACACTCTGAACCAATTTATGAAGATCAATTGAAAACTACAGCCTCTATTGCATACACAGTTTTTCTTCAATTTGACCTAGTGACCTAATTTGACGCAGAGACCCATTTTCTTTGAACTCGGCCAGCTTTATCGAGGATAACATTCTGGCTAAATTCCATGGAAGATCATTGAAAATTACAGCCTCTTATTGCATACACAAGGTTTTCTTTGATTGATATAAAGACAGGCAGGTGAAGTTCTCGGGAGCCTTCTGTGAGGGGGTGCGTTCGGGGCGAGTACGAGCCGGGGCCAAACGGGACCTCTCCATCTACTGTGTGCACGACTGTGTGTCGCCTAATTTCGACAGGCAGTGACTGGGGCCGGAAGAAGCTCCTTTGACCACAATTCTCCCCCACCGCTGTGTGTTGGTCTTGTGTCCAGACCACTTCGCACTGATGTGACACTGACACATGTGTGTGTCCATGTGTGTTACACACTGTTGGGTCCTACCCACGGGCCCCCCCCTCTTGATTTGTCGACTGCTATCGTCACAGTGGTCCTAGGACTTGGTGACACCAGATGTGTATTGGACCCAAGCACACACAGGTAGGCCCACTAGCATTTAATCAACAGTGAACCCGCACGCTCCCTGACGGACACCCCCTTGTGCCGAACGGTGCACTCTGTCAGACGACACATGCTGACAATTGAAAAATATAAGCCCCTATAGCTACCAAGGTTTTCCTTGATTTGACCTAGTGACCTAGTTTTGACCCCAGATGACCCATTTTCGAACTCAGCCTAGATTTCATCAAGGTAATCATTCTGACCAAATTTCATGAAGACCTGAGCATTCAAATCTAAGACGTGCCCCACCCCCCACCCTCCTGTCACTTTAACAGATTAAAGTTTGGTGAAGATCCATGGAACAGCTCATGAGAACATGTGTTTTCAATTTTCAGCTCTGGAAGCCCCCCCAAGGGGCCAAGTGGACCTATCTGAACAAATCTGAAGGATAGTACAGACCAAGTTAGCCTAAGAGACCCCTAAAAGGGGCCAAACGGGACTATTGAAACAAGAGGGCCATGATGGCCCTATATTGATCCCTTAGTTAATTGCTTCTGAAAAATTTCTTTGTAAAGCTAAACAATAACCCATGGGGTGTTGGGGTCAATTTGACCCCGGAGTAAATGATTTTGAACAAATTGTAGAAGTATATAGGGGACAATGTACATGTCAACTATCTAAGATTTCTGGTTTATTTTTAGAAATTTGAAGATTTCCTATGTTAAAATCAAGTAGTGACCCAGGGGTGGCAATTTTAACCCGGGGGTCATGATTTGAACAAATTTGTAGAGGTCCACTAGGCAATGCTACATATGAAATATCTAGCTAGGCCTTATGGTTTATTTTGAAGATTTTTCTATGTAAATCAAGTAATCCCATGGGCGGGGTTTTTGGAGGGGGGGGGGTGGGGGGTCTTTGGGGGGAGGTCAATTTGACCCCGTGGGGGTCAGATTTGAATAAATTTTGTAGAAGTGCTTCTAGGCATGCTACATGTCAAATATCTAAGACCTAGGCCTTCTGTTATTTTAGAAAAATTTTTGAAGATTTTACTATGTAAAATCAAAGTGACCCCTGGGGTGGGGGCAATTTTGACAGGGGGTCATTGATTTGAAAAAAATTTTGTAGAGGTCCACTAGGCGAATGCACATGTCAAATATCTAAGCTCTAAGCCTCTGCGTTTATTTTTAGAAATGTTGTGAAGATTTTCCTATGTTAAAATCAAGTGACCTGGGGGCGATCAATTTGACCCCGGGGTCATGATTTGAAACAATTTTAGTAGAGGTCTACTAGGCATGCTACAAGTCAAATATCTAAGCTCTAGGGATTCTGGTTTTTGAGAAGAAGATGTTTTTTTTAAGATGTCCTATGTAAATCAAGTGACCCGGGGCGGGACACTTTTGCCCTGGGGTCAGGATTGAACAATTTGGTAGAGGTCCACTAGGCAATGATTCACCCAATATCAAGCTCTAGGGCTTCTGGTTTTTGAGAAGAAGAGTTTTAAGTTTTTACTTTGGTTGCCATGGAACCGAATTATGTATGGAATCAATTCTTTGATACAATTTTTAAAGAAGAACGCAAGGAACAACTGTGAAGTTCATCAAAATTGGCCTGTTGGTTTTAGGAGGAGATGTTGTTTAAAGGAAAGTGTGACGGACGGACGGACGACGGACGGACGGACGGAAGCCGGACGGTGGTGAGTGATCACAATACCTCACCTGCGCACTTTGTGCTCAGGTGAGCCTAAAAAACTAAAGATACAAGGATGCTATAGGACCAAGTCTGGTGAAGATCTTCAACTGAGGTCATGAAAACAAGAGGGCAAGAGGGCCCTAGGTAGCCCTCAACTAAGAACACTACATAAAAGTGTGAAAACATGTTTGACCTAGTGATTCATGGAAAACAAAGATTCTGACCAATTTCATAAGATGGACCAAAAAATGGTCTCTGCCGATTAAAACAAGACATTTTCTTGATATGACTAGTTTTTTTTGACCACTAGTGACCCATGTTCAAACCAACCTAGATTTTATCAAGGCAATCATTCTGACCAAAAAAAAAAACAATTTCCCATTGAAGATCAACTAAAAATAAGCCTCTATAACATACAGGAGTTCTTTTGATTTGACCCCCAAGTGACTAGTTTGGAGCCTCAGATGACTCATATTCCAAATTCGACCTAGATTCATTAGGCAATCAACCTGACACAAATTTCATAAATATCACACTGAAAAAAAAAACAGTCGCGATCGCATACACAAGATTTTTCTTTAATTTGACCTAGTGACCTAGTTTTGACCTCAGATTAACCCATATCAAAACCGAACTAGTTTCATCAAGGCAAACACTCCTGACCAATTTCATTGAAGATCAATTGAAAAATACATCTCCTATTGCCATACCAACCATGTTTTCTTAGATTTAACTAGTGACCTAGTTTTTGACCCAGATGACCCATTTTCGGAAATCAGCAATTTGATCAAGGTAATCAGTCTGGCTAAATTTCATGAAGATCAGTTGAAAAATACAGCCTCTATTGCAACACCAAGTTTTCTTTGATTTGACTAGTAGTGACTAGTTTTGACCCAGCTGACCCATTTTCGAACTTGGTCTAAATTTCATCAAGGCAAACATTCTACAAAATCTATGAAGATCAATGAAAAATACAGCCCTATCGCATACACAGTTTTACGCTGAATGACTAGTGACCTAGTTTTTGAACCCCAGATGACCCATTTTAGAAACTCGGCCTAGGATCATCAAGTAATCATTCTGACAAAATTCAAGAAGATCAATGAAAAATACCGCTCTATCGCATACACAAGGTTTTCATTGATTGACTAGTGGACCTAGGTTTTTGACCGAGATGACCCATTTGGAACTCGGCCTAGATTTCAGCAAGGCAATCATTTGACCAAAATTCATTGAAGATCAATTAAAAATACAGCCTCTATCGCATAAAACACGGTTTTTTGCTTTGATTTGACCTAGTGGACCGAGTTTTGACCCGAGATGACCATTTTCGAACTCGGCCTAGATTTCATAAAGGTTATCATTCTGACCCCAAGTATCATTGAAGAAGAATTGAAAAATACAGCCTCTATCGCAGACACAAGGTTTTTCTTGTGATTGACCTAGTGACACCTAGTTTTGGACCCGACATACCCATTTTCGAAGCGGATTTTAGATTCATCAAGGTTAAACTCTGACCAATATTATGAAGATTAATTGAAAAATCCAACCTTCTATAGCGCATACACAAGGTTTTCTTTGATTTAGCCCAGTGACCTGTTCTTGACCGAGATGACCCATTTTGACTCGGCCGAGATTTCATCAAAGTTATCATTCTGACCAATTCATGAAGATTACAATGAAAAATACAGCACTCTATCGAATACACAAGGTTTTTCTTTGATTGGACCTAGTGACCTAGTTTTGACCACGAAGATGACCCATTTTCGAAACTCGCGAGATTTATCAAGGTTATCATTCTGACCAATATTTCATGAAGATTTAATTGAAAAAATACAGCACTATATCGCATACACAAGCTAAATGTGACAGACGACGGACGACAGACGACGGGACGGACGGACGCGGACATCGAGCGATCAGAAAAACTCACCTGAGCATTGCTCAGGTGAGCATAAAAATGGGTGTAAGTAATCTTTCTATTTTTAGCTTAAATCAGAGAAGACCTTTACAAGGATGTACGACAGCTATATGCGTGAGTGAGTGAGTTGGGTTTTTACAGCGAATCGACACAAAATGGTCATATATCGCCGAGCAGCTATATTGAAGATCTATCTAATGGGTAATGACAACTAAAGTCTTTTTTTTTTCTTTTTTCATCTCTGGTGGCTCCCACTTGAACAAATATGAGAAGGAAAACCATAAAAAAATGCTAAAGACAAAGTTTAGTGACGATCCAACAACTGGTTCATTAAGTGAATTAATGTAAAGATTTTCTATTTATAGTTCTGGAACCTTAAAAGGGGACCAAGCAGAACCATTTGAAAACCTTGCAACTAAGGTACAAGGATGCCAAAGACTAGAAATTAAATCTTTGTTTCTTACCATATTCTAATTGTTTTGCAAACATCCTGCGCAAGATCTCTTTTTTTGGTTATAACATCATAAGCAAACTCGTCGATTTTTTCGTCCAAGCAATAGGTCTCTGTTGGCCGGGCGTTTCTCAGGCAAGTTCTCGGATTGGGAACATTGAACGTTGACTCCAATGTTTCCATAGGTATGTACACCTTCTCCTAACAAACAGAAACTAGAGATATCACTAAAGGTAATTAATACCCCCCCCCCACTGCTTTGATACAGGATAGAGGCAAGGTAAATAATTGTGATCATAAAGCTACTCACCAAGAATGGATGAAATTTTTTAATAGGTTCTTTCCAACCAAGTTTGGCTAGAAGTGAGTGAAAGTGCGATAAGATAATGGCCAAACAAGCAAGAACCAAAAGTGTGTCTTCACTATTTCAATCGGTCCGTCTGCACAACGCTTTTGGTATTTATCAAGATCTCTGTTGAAATTGATGCGTAAATATGTAACCCAATAATGGATATGGACAAACAGACCCAACAAACAGACAAACCCTACAGTATGACTTCAATATAGCCCCAATATTATACTTCTGCACCTGCAGGGAGAATAATGAGACAAGATCAATTTATGAAAAAGAAAAAAAACAGAGTGGCACAGGAAGGGACGACTTAACCTCTCATAATATGGCCTTATCACAAAAAGGCCCCCCCCCACCCAAGACTAAGGCCAATGTCAAGCTGAACTTGCTTGACCTTTGACATAATGACCTCAAAAATCAATAGGAGGTTAATTGCTGGTATGATCAACCCTCCCCTTAAAGTTTCATGACTCGGCCCAAGCGTTTCAAGTTATGTACGTAAAAGGTTCTAAATGACCTTGACCTTTGGAACCAAAAATATTCGGGTAAAAGATGGTCATTGAACCCAACCTCCATAGTAACATTTATAATCCTAGTCCCAAGCGTTGGAAGTTTGTTTGTCCGAACACGTTAAAGGGTGTCCGGGTTCACTGTGACCTGACTGTGGCCTGCTGACCCAAAAATCATGAGGGTCATCTGTGAGTCAAACCAACTCACTATCAATTTTCATGATCCTAGGCCCAAAAGCTCTCAAGTTATATCCAGAAACCGTTAACTGTTCATGTATTGTGACACTTGACCTTGACCTACTAATCTCTCAAAGAGAACAGGACCTGATTTAATCCTGTTACACCTGTGTCCCAACAATTGTGATCCTACGACCCAAAGCTGTTCTCAAGTCATCATCTGGAACCATTTAACGTTCCTAGTCACTGTGCCCTGAACCTTTGACCATACAGAACTCCAAGTCGAAACTTGGACCTGTATTTATGATGTACATCTGGGACCCAAAAAATTGTTGATCCTAGGCCCAAGGCGTTTCTCCAAGTTATCATCGGAAACCAATTAACTGTTTTCGAGGTCACTGTGACCTTGACTTTGACCTATTGACCCCGAAGTCGAATTGAATGTATTCATGATGTTACACCTGTGCTACCAAAATATATGATCTAGGGCCAAAGCATTTCCCAAAGTATCATCTGGAACCGTTTAAATGTGCAGGGTTCATGAGACCTTGACCTTTGGCCTATTGACCCCAAATTCGAACTTGACATGTATTTTTCTGATGTTACACATGTGTATCAAAAAATTATTCAAATCAGTTAAGCCTTTCATCAGTTATCACCGGAAACCACAAAAACCAACGGACACGAACGACCGCCAAGTCACTCCATATACACCCAAACTTCGTTTGGGGGGGTATAAAATAACTAAAAATTAATGAGATATCAATAACTTTTTAAAGAAAGACTCAATGTGATTAGTTTTAAACAAAAAGTTTTAAACAATTTCTAATTTAACATCTGCTAGTAAAAGCAGACATTACACTAATGTTTTTTGCATAATAATCTGTACCTACGTACATCTGAAAAACATCAACTAAAATGCCCGAAATGACATGGCAAACTGTCTCAATGTAAACTTGTAGCTCACATTAGTCTCTTTTCTCTGTTTACAGTTTTTCTTTTAGCTGCCATGGACACCTAAATTCTGAATGGATAAAAAAAGATTTGAAGAAATCTAAAAGAGGACTGTCCAGTAAACATTTCAGTGAAGATTGGTTGCAGTTGGCCTAGTGGTTTAGTTAAAGAAGTTCTTTAAAGAAATTGTGGCCTTCATGCTCAGGCAAGCTAAAGGTTAATCAGCTCTATCTCTGCAATAAATAACCTGACCATTACATGCTGATAACATGTTTTACCACTACTTGATAGTGAGGCTTCCAATTAAGGTTTCAATGAACTCTAGCCAGTGGTTGATGAGTAATAGCATGGATAAGAATGTCAGGACAAAACAGCCACTATGTGCTAAAAACTGCATAGTCTGTTTAGCATTGTACCATTATATTAGTAGATCATTACAAGAGGGCCATGATGGCCCTATATCGCTCACCTGTTATCATTGCACTTGAGGACAAAAAGGTCCTCAGAAAAAATACCTAAGTCCAAAGGACAGGAACAACAAAGGGAAGAAATTTAACCAAAAAGAAAAAAAAATCTTACAAGGTATAGATACGTTAAAATACTCCTTAGAATTGGAGGTACTATCCATGTTGTACCACAGAAAACTGGTCTTGTGTTTTCCCTATGGCCAATAATAAAAAAGTTACCAAAAAAAGCTATTTATAGTAACGTAAAAGGGAAGTAATTAAAACAATAAATATTGTAAGTGGACAAAAGAAGGATCTGCCAAATAAATCTGTTGACATAAATGAAATTTCAGATCAGTATCTTCATTAGTTATGGTGATATAACAATTTTAATTTGAAATAAAGAGAGGTAATTTGACATAAAATCAGTCCATAGCTATCTACCCTGATTGTCTCAGTCCAACTAATAACAATAATGAAACTTCAAATAAGTCCTGTAAGTACTTACTGATATAAATCCATTTTGATTACAATCAGGAGAGGTAATCAGATATAAAATAACTCTGGAACATATGATTGGATCTGATTTGTCAATATTTGGAATCCAAGATTTACTGTTGTTGAAGATATTTTGGAAGTTTGTATCAAATAAAACCATGAATGAAATCTCTATATGGCTGCAAAAGCCAAAATAGTCAATTTTGGACCTTTAAGGGGCCATAACTCTGGAACCAATGAAGGAATCTGGCCAGTTGAAGAATGAAAGCAAGATTTTGTGGTGATACAAGTTGTGTGCAAGTTTGGTTAAAATCAAATCATAAATGAAGCTGCTATTGTGCAGACAAGGTCAAAATAGCTAATTTTGGCCCTTTCAGGGGCCATAACTCTGGAACCCATTATGGGATCTGGCCGGTTCAAGAAAGGAATCAAGATCTTATGGTGACACAAGTTTTGTGCAAGTTTGATTAAATTCAAATCATAAATGAAGCTGCTATTGTGCAGACAAGGTCAAAATAGCTAATTCTGGCCCTTTCAGGGGCCATAACTCTGGAACCCATAATGGGATCTCGCCAGTTCAAGAAAGGAACTGAGATCTTATGGTGATACAAGTTGTGTGCAAGTTTGGTTAAAATAACAAGAGGACCATGATGGTCCTGAATCGCTCACCTGTTCCCACATGACCCAGTTTTGAGTATGACGTCGTTTTTTCTATTATTTGACATAGTGACCTAGTTTTTGAGCTCATGTGACCCAGTTTTGAATTTGATCTAGATATCATCAAGATAAAAATTCTGACCAATTTTAATGAAGATCCATTGAAAAATATGGCCTCTAGAGAGGTCACAAGGTTTTTCTATTATTTGACCTATTGACCTAGTTTTCAAGGTACGTGACCCTGTTTTGAACTTGACCTAGATATCATCAAGGTGAACATTCTCTCTAATTTTTATGAAGATCTCATGAAAAATATGGCCTCTAGAGAGGTCACAAGGTTTTTCTATTTTAATACCTACTGGCCTAGTTTTTGACCGCATGTGACCCTGTTTCGAAACTGACCTAGATACCATCAAGGTGAACATTCAGACCAATTTTCATGAAGATCTATTGAACAATATGGCCTCTAGAGAGGTCAAAAGATTTTTCTAATTTTAGACCTACTGACCTAGTTTTTGACTGCAGCTGACCCAGTTTCAAACTTGACCTATATATCATCAAGATGAACAGTCAGACCAACTTTCATACACATCCCATGAAAAATATGGCCTCTAGAGAGGTCACAAGGTTTTTTCATTATTTGACCTACTGACCTACTTTTTGATGGCACGTGACCCAGTTTCAAATATGACCTAGATATCATCATGATGAACATTCTGACCAATTTTTATGAAGATCCATTCAAAAGTATGGTCTCTAAAGAGGTCACAAGGTTTTTCTATTTTTAGACCTACTGACCTAGTTTTTGACCGCACATGACCCAGTTTCGAACTTGACCTAGATATCATCAAGGTGAACATTCAGACCAATTTTCATACAGATCCCATGAAAAATATGGCCTTTAGAGAGGTCACAAGGTTTTTCATTATTTGACCTACTGACCTAGTTTTTGAAGGCACGTGACCCAGTTTCGAACTTAACCTAGATATCATCAAGTTGAACATTCTGACCAATTTTCATGAAGATCTTGTGAAATATATAGCCTCTAGAGAGGTCACAAGGTTTTTCTATTTTTAGACCTACTGACCTAGTTTTTGACCGCATGTGACCCAGTTTCAAACTTGACCTAGATATCATCAAGGTGAACATTCTGACCAATTTTCATAAAGACCCCATGAAAAATGCGACCTCTAAAGTGGTCACAAGGTTTTTCTATTATTTGACCTACTGACCTAGTTTTTGAAGGCACGTGACCCAGTTTCGAACCTGACCTAGATATCATCAAGGTGAACATTCTGACCAATTTTCATGAAGATCTTATGAAATATATGGCCTCTAGAGAGGTCACAAGGTTTTTCTATTTTTAGACCTACTGACCTAGTTTTTGACCGCACGTGAACCAGTTTCGAACTTGACCTAGATATCATCAAGGTAAACATTCTGACCAATTTTCATAAAGACCCCATGAAAAATGTGACCTCTAGAGTGGTCACAAGGTTTTTCTATTATTTGACCTACTGACCTAGTTTTTGATGGCACATAACCCAGTTTCGAACTTGACCTAGATATCATCAAGGTGAACATTCTGACCAATTTTCATGAAGATCTTGTGAAATATATGGCCTCTAGAGAGGTCACAAGGTTTTTCTATTTTTAGACCTACTGACCTAGTTTTTGACCGCACGTGACCCAGTTTCAAACTTGACCTAGATATCATCAAGGTGAACATTCTGACCAATTTTCATAAAGATTCCATGAAAAATGTGACCTCTAGAGTGGTCACAAGCAAAAGTTTACGCACGGACGCACGGACGGACGACGGACGACGGACGCTGCGTGATCACAAAAGCTCACCTTGTCACTTTGTGACAGGTGAGCTAAAAACATAAATGAAGCTGCTATTGTGCAGACAAGGTCAAAATAGCTAATTCTGGCCCTTTCAGGGGCCATAACTCTGGAACCCATAATGGAATCTGGCTAGTTCAAGAAAGGAACCAAGATCTTATGGTGATACAAGTTGTGTGCCAGTTTGGTAAAAATCAAATAATAAATAAAGCTGCTATTGTGCAGACAAGGTCAAAATAGCTAATTTTGGCCCTTTCAGGGGCCATAACTCTGGAACCCATAATGGGATCTGGCCAGTTCAAGAAAGGAACCGTGATCTTATGGTGATACAAGTTGTGTGCAAGTTTGGTTAAAATAAAATCATAAATGAAACCACTATCGTGCAGACAAGAAATTGTTGACGGACGGTCGCACGCACGCACGGACTGACGACGGACGACGGACGAAGGGTGATCACAAAAGCTCACCTTGTCACTATGTGACAGGTGAGCTAACAAAACAAAGACACTTACCAACTTGACTAGTAAATGTTGACACAGAGCTAGATGCTACCTCCAGAAGTGAAGATCCCCAACCCCAGCCCCAGCCACCCTATAAACAGAGACAGAAGATAATTTGATCTATTCAAACAAGATAAAAGTTATCTGAAGTCTTTAAACCAACAATGAGTGCAAGTTACAACTGACGGTTACAGACCATCATATTTAAAAAGTACAGGGCATAAACTGGCAAAAAGGTCAAGCTTTAGATCAATCATGACCAGTCAGTTGTTTTAATTCAATCCAATCAAAAGTTTAACAATTAATACTTAATTTTCAGGCAATACTGAATAGTACATTTTAACAATATGTTTAATGAACTAGAAATATGAGTGCAACATCCCTTTTTAATATACTCCATGCATTATTTTCATGCCCATGGTGTAATTCATGTAACTACCACTCATGAAACTAATGAAACTCGTATTAAGATGAATTTTATTCTGATATACAGAAATTTGATCGTCGGTAAGGAATACCAATTATCCGTAAAGTTGTGACACCCTTAAACAGATTGAGTAAGATGTTCACTTAAAAACAATTCGAGGTTTGGGGGTTTTCTTACATGCGAGATGTTTATGTATTTCCAAGTTATTCCAAAAACAAAGTTATTGCCTGGAAAATATTTTGTGCACATGCCAGCATGCACACACACATGATCAGGGGTAACGCTATTTGTCCCCCCATTTTTGATAGCAGAAGCATAAACAAGATGCCCAAATGGGCTTAAGTCACTCACTTGAAGAGGACATTGACCATTTGACCTTGCTTCTGAACAAGTTTGCTCAGCAGTTCATTAAAAGTTGTTTAAGGGTTTTTCTATATTTTACTGGGAAGGCCCCAAAAATTCGTAACCATTAGAAAAAAACTTTATGATAAGAAGTTGTGTTGTTATTTTTCTATCTTTAACTCTAGCATCTCATAAAAGGGGAGCAAAGCAATTACAATGATGCTACAGATCATGTTTGATGAAGATCTGTAACATGGTTCTTGAGAAAAGGTCATTTTAAGTTTTTTCTATTTTTAGCTCTAGAGGCCCCTAAAATGGGCCAACTGCCTCCATTTGATGAAGATCCAGCAAGTGGTTCATAGAAAGTATTTTAATACATGTATTTTGGTTTTTAGCTCTAGCTGCCTGTAAAACATGCCAAGTGTCCAAATCTGAATAAATTTTGAAGAGGCTTTGTAACTGCTTGATGAAAATCCATCAAGCAGTTCATGAGCAGAAGTCGTTTATAGATTTTTCTATGTTTAGGTCTGGCAGCCCCTAATAGGGATAACCATTTGTACAAATGTGATAGTCTATGCTAGGATGATACTAACCCGGTATGGAGTAATTCTAACCAGAAAAGAGGTTTTAGTAAAAATGTTGATGCATGACCACAGAGGACAGATGATGGATGACAGCCGCTGGACCATCCACTTATTATAAGAGATCAACATGAATAAAGTTTAGGTGAGTTAAAAAGTCAAAGTTTAAACTGTGCTCTTACTGATGAAATCATTTCCAACAGGGCAGTTAAATAAGACAAAAGTATATAGCATTGGTCTTGCTGATAGAATCCTACACTGATTATTAATGTGCACATATTTATAGCTGACAAATATTTACATTAAGTTTTGTTGTTCTTTTAGGTCATATTCTTTTTAAGCATCATAATATAGAGCTTCAGATCAGGTGGGCTTTTCCCAAATTAAAGGGTGATGGGAGCAAGCAACTCAGAACCAACCAAAAAAGCCTTGCCAGATATTTTGCACTTTAACATCTCATAAGTGACAGATTCTGTGAAACTATAATAACAACTAACTACAAAGGAGAGGACAACTATAAGCTAACATAGCTTTCTGTCCAGTTCCTCAATTACCGTTCTGTAAATATTTTATGAATTTCTGAAACATATCTGTTTAAACTAAGTTCTGATTCTTTCGCTTGTGTTCCTTTTTGTTTCAAAAGAATAGAAAATAGTTTGAATTAGCATGCTCCGATTTTCATCATTGCTTCAATCTCAGACAATCAGTTTTATGGCCACAACCAATAAGTTTTATTACAAGTGATAGTGTTACTGCTTTCAAGTTTAGAATATACATATCTGGAATGAAAAGCTTCAAAAATCAAGACCTTATTTCCCAGATGATGTTATAACTCTGCAGTCCTATTTGTATGAAACATTATTCGAAAGCTAGTAACAGCAGCATAATGTACTAGTGATGGGCCGACAATCGGATAAGGCGAGGCATTCATGATCGCGATCACCGACTTCACTTTTCCCTGACCGATTAATTATTTGCCTTCTAAACGGATAATTAAGTTGTTTCTGACCTCTTACTTTCTGGTATTCTTGGTTCTTTGGGGCAATTATGCCAAGAGAAACTACTCTTCTACCAAAAATGGCTTCCAACACTGTTGAAAATGTCTCGGAAGATCTCTAGGTCATCTATGATCACCCAGATTTTGGAAGGTATTTGGCTTTTACAAAATTAAGCCGAGGAAACCATCATCCCAAACTCTGGACATTAGTATGGCACTATGCAAAGCATGTCGTAAGACTTACGCAAACAAAAGTATTTGTAACTTTAATCTTGTGAGACTGAAAAAATTCCAGTAGTTTTGAACTAAAAATTAATAAATCCTTATTACTTATTTTGCTGAACTCCAAATAATTTTTAATTCAATAACACAATATCACTGGATTAATACGGTCTGTCTGCACCCTGGTGAAATTTAGACGAGTACCTGATTTGAAGTTTACTATCTTCACAAATATTGTACTTTTTACGCTGTTAACTTACTTGTGTTAATGAAGGGTCTTTGCATATAAGATACAATAGAAATAGGATATTTAATCTCTGTGTGGCTCATTTCTTAAGTAATGATATAAAAAACATACATTGTGAATGTTTATAACCAAGTTAAAGGTGAACTTATAGATATGCAACTAAAATAACCAATTATCCGATTATGTCCGATTCATCGCATCGGCTGGGTTGTCCGATTATGCCAATTAATGGGTTGGTAAATCTAACTGATTTGCTCAATCACTAGTGTATACAGGAAATGGCTGCTCTTTATGTCAGGCAAAATTTAAACATGGAACATCATCATTTCTGCTTTTCAAGTCATGTCATGTGCGGTTAGACACTTTATTCTTAATCAATATCACTATGACACATTAAATTTGAGTCTATATCTCATTTTCCCCAACACTGCAGTTATTAATCAGCTGGACAAAAAAAACAAGAGGGCCAAGATGGCCCTAGGTCGCTCACCTGAGAAACACACCATGTTTGACCTAGTGATTTCATGGAAACAAATATTCTGGCCAATTTTCATTAGGATTGGACCAAAAATGTGGTCTCTTGAGTTTAAACAAGTATTTTCTTTGATATGATCTAGTGACCTAGTTTTTGACCCAAGCTGAATCATATTCAAACTTGACCTAGATTTCATCAAGGCACTCATTCTGACCAATTTTCATGAAGATCAATGGAATAATACAGCCTCTATCGCATACACAAGATTTTTCTTTGATTTGACCTACTGACCTATTTTTTAACCCTAGATGACCCATATTCGAATTTGATCTAGATTTCATCAAGGCAGTCATTCTGACCAAATTTTATGAAGATCAATTGAAAAATACAGCCTGTATTGCATACACAGTGTTTTTCTTCGATTTGACCTAGTGACCTAGTTTTTGACCCCAGATGACCCATTTTCGAACTCGGCCTAGATTTTATCAAGATAATCATTCTGGCTAAATTTCATGAAGATCAGTTGAAAAATACAGCCTCTATTGCATACACAAGGTTTTTCTTTGATTTGACCTAGTGACCTAGTTTTTGACCCCAGATGACCCATATTTGAGCTGACCTAGAATTCATCAAGACAATCATTCTGACCGAATTTCATTAAGATCAATTGAAAAATACAGCCTCTATCGCATACACAAGCTAAATTTTGACGACAGACAGATGGCAGACAGACAGACGCCGGACATTGAGTGATCACAATAACTCACTGCTCAGGTGAGCTAAAAATTGTTTTTGTACATGGCAGGTGCATTTTTTTGCTTTATTTCTTGACAATAAAATTTTGATGCTGTTTTTCCAACAAACTACTTTTTAAATTTGGTGCATGTCATAACAGAAATACAATTTATTTTTCATGAAATTATATTGTTACCTTTGTTTCATTTGCAGCTTCAGCTAGCTTATTAAGGACTGCATCCTCTTTCTCAGTATGATCTGGCTCTGGTCTTGTTATGCTTTGTGATGATGGTGATTTTATCATGTTCGCTTTTTGCTCCAGTGCCAAGCTTTCCAATGAATCTGTTACTATTTCCTTTTTTTCTTTTGGTGTACTTTCAAGATCAATATCTTTGTCTGATGGTGTGGCAGTAACTTTAACACTTTCTAATTTCAAATCCTTAGAATTTTCAGTTTCCTTTTCACTTCTGTTCTCATTTTTCTTTTCAATGTTCATAGATTCGTTTGCTTCAGGTTTAAGGATTTCATCAGTATTTTCAATTTTCTCTTCATTTTTTACTTTAACAGCAGCTCCTTCACAAATGTCAACAGAATTTTTGTTACCAGTATTTTTATCAAAGTCTTTCCTATTAGAACGCGAGTCTCCTTCACTCTGAACAGTTTTACCTTTTCCACCTTTCTGCTTTCCCTTCTTACTCTTACTACTTTGAGGTTTTTGCTTAGATTTTTCATCAGCACTATTTTCTTTTATTGCAGCTCCTGCTTTAGGTTTGGTGATTTCTTTTCCATTTCCCCTGCCTGATGGACCTTTCATACCCTTTTCAGACATCTTGCTGTCCTTTTTACTTTGGTTTGGAGTATCATCATAAACTGATTTATCACCCTTTGCAGCAACTTCACCTTTATCAGCACTTCCAACAATATTGCTTTCTTTTTCCTGTTCTTTAACTTTTTTCTTCACAGCTGTTGCAGACTCCTCTGGTTGCACTTTTGGAGTGCCTAGAAATAAAACAACATTTCTTAACTTTTGCTTTACCACCTTAGTTTATAGCTAAGGAAAGCCCAATAAATATTCTCCTAAAACTCAAGTTTATGCCAAAATATTTAGTGTGATGCTTATTTTATCTCCTTCATGTCCTTCAGCGTAAATCAAGTAATATATGTGATATATTATGTGTATATGTATAGGCATTAAACCTGCAAGGTCTGAACCTCTAACTTCCCAATAATGACAACTCATCCACTAAATCAATGCTCCATCCAAACAACTTCACAGAGTATTTTGTTTAACTTACCTCTTGCTATAAATTTATCTCTTCATGGTATAAATTTACTCCCAGAGGAACTTTGCAAAGTATCTCATAAAGTACAAATAATATATACTATAAGACCTCAAGTACGGTACAAATAATATGTATCGAAAAAAACAAAGTACAATCAAAATGTACTGAATAACCTCAAATACAAACAATATGTATTGCAATACCTTAAATCGGGACTCGGTGGCCAAGTGGTTAAGGTTGCTGACTTGCCCCTCACTGATGTGGGAAGCCATCAAGCAGGTTTACTAAAGGTTGGTCGTTTTACCCAGTTACCTGCCAATGCCTGAAATAATGCTTGGAGGGACGCCTGAGGTCTTCAACTACCATCAAAAGCTGGAAAAGTTACCATATGTCTTAAATTGTATTGATGTGACTCTAAACTATACAAAATCAAATAAATCAAAGACCTTAGGTACAGACAAAATGTACTAAATGACATTAAGTACAAACAATATATACCAAATGAGGGATATTGTGGCCCTATGTTGCTCATATGATCTTGACTGTTGCATGACACACTGAATCATGACTCACCGTGTATATCCAGTACCACCAACATGCGCAAATAACAGATCATTGCGCAAAATATAACACTGGAATGCGCAAATAATTAGCGGAAATCACCACAGAAAGAACACATGGTGAGCAAACTGGCCAATATCTTTTGTACTAATCAGTATGGAAACAATTCAATATGTGCATATGGCTAAGAAAACATTGTGTTTCAAAACGTAATAAGCAGAATTGCTTTTCAAGATCATTCGTGAGAATGACGATCTGGGAACCGTTTTGAAGGTGAATTTTGTATTTCTTCAGTCTTCATTGATACTTTACCTAATTTTAAAGGCAGTCTGGTGGCTAATTACACAAGTCGAATGACTTGTGACATTTAATAATGAAAGGGAATAGATAAAATGTGTTCCATGCACTTTTTATGAGGTAACACTGAGATATGGGAATGTAGGATGAGGGTAACACCAAAAATGGGATTTTTAAAACATTGAATCTTTACAGGATATTGGCTTTCGGCAAAGTAGTGGCTTTAACTTGAGTAAGCCATATGCTTAAGGTACCTTTATTCATGTGAAGTACAACTGCCATATTTTAGATGCCATTTGAGATGGTTTGATTTATTACTATTTTTGTATCAGGGAGATCTATCAAGCAGTTTATGAGAAGAAATCATTTATAGGTACATGTATGTGTAATTTTAATACTAGCAGCCCTAAAAAGGGCCGAGTGACCCACTTTGAACAAAATTCAGAGATGACCTTATAAATGTGTTACAGACCAAGTTTAATGAAGATCCACAAGTAGTTCATGAGAAAAAAATGTCCAAAGGTATTTCTATTTTTGTCTCTACTGTGGCCCCTAAAATGGACTTAGTTCCCTTTTTTTGTAATTTTTAAAAATCTTAGAGATTTTATAATGATGCTACTGACCAAGTCCAAGTCTGATGAAGATCCATAAATTGGTTCGTGAGGTGGAAATATCAATACTGTGTTGCTTTGGATGAATTCCAGAATCATTATTATTATAATTATACTAGATTTATATAGGGCCCTTTTCATGATAAACATGCTCAAAGGTGACCATAGTATCAATTTAACATCAACTGACATCTGGACTGCCATATTGTTTATTAAACATGGTCATAAAATGGACTGCTCCAACTGACTGGTACATATAATGGTACAGTCCATATAATGGTCCATTACAAATATAATGGTACATGTACATGATAGATTATTGATAACGACACTGCGGTGCTGGCTTCTTTTTCTTCTGAAAATTGAAAATGCGCGGCTCAATTAAACAATTAAGCATTTTGCTAATAAAAATGGAATGATGTTGGAATACCAACATGATAATGTTGCGGACAGCGTGCTGTTATCAGGGTGAGGTCATATGATAAAGGTGATGATGAGAGTAAGTTTCATTCAAATAAGATAGAGTGAAGAAGGGGTAAAAAGATTATCAAGAATTACTTCCTACATGACCTATGATTTCACCATTATATCACTTTGAACTGAAAGGAATGAAAGCTACCTTATTAATAGTTTTATCTTCTTTTCACTATAAATTTTATATTTACCAGCTAAGGTGGATTCCACTTCCCCTTCATCTGCACTGGCAAAATCTTCCTCCGAGTCTGACATTACCTTCAAATCTGTGAAGTATCACCTGTAGTTGTAATATTACATATTTAAAGCAAAAATATGATATATTACAATATTATAAATGGTTCGATTTCTGACAACCAATTCAGCTTCAAACTTATTATTTTAGAATAAAATCTTAAATCAGGTTACTCAATATCAAGATATACTTGAAACAGTACCTAGCTGAAAGAGCAAAATATCTGCTGCATATAAGTCTAAATATCCAAATTTTTGTACTAAACAATATTAAAGAGCTCCCGAGACTAATGACTTGATATATCCCTTCAGTAGGATGGGACAGGGAAGTGAAAATGGGCATTAATGACAACAATTAATTTGAGGTGTGTGGTTTAGACCGGAGGAGGGAGTTGCAGGATGTGGATGATGGATACTGTTACACTCTTCTGGGGTAACTTCAATGTTGTTTAGGTCCATACTTTATAAACCATGCAGGAAGTAGGTAAACACAAATCAAGGTTTCTTCTTTTATTATTCATATCAGTTCATTCTTTATTTTATAAAATAAGCAGGTATTTCACTAAATTATGACTATGATTATGCCAAAGAGCCTAAAACTTCTCTAAATACTCTCAACTCCTCAACTACTCCAACTGCCACACTTTGTGTTAATCATTTTGGTTTATATATCAAAATGTTACATAATGTACCAAGACTGGATCGACAGTGTTCAAGTTAAAGCAACTAAATTAGAATCAAACTTGGTATGTAAATAACTAGAAGACGACTAAGAGATCTAAATGAATCTTGGTATAAGCAATAAAATACTATCAAGTTTTTATGGCTTTTCTCTAACTTTTCTTAAAGTTACATGATCTTACACAGGGCATCAATATAATCAATCACCATATCCATGTATTTTAAAATATGAAAATTAAAAATTTAAGATAACTATGACAAAGTCTAGATATTGTAAACCCAATTATAAATTTCATCACAATTTGTAACTAAGATACAGTATCAAGAAACTTAGCAGAAAGTAGAAAAAAACATGGGCTACATAATCATGATAATGTCAAAATATACACCCATCACAATAAATTACTTTACACTAGGGCCTGTCTTTGCAAATGAAATATTAACAAGAGCTGTCCGTAAGACAGCGCGCTCCACTATTCGGCGATTTGACAGTAAAATGAATATATGTCTCAATAAGAGACCTCTACTTTAAAAGGAAGATACACCAAGGGGCATAATTCTGTCAAGAACACAAATTAGAGTTATTGGGATTGTTACCACACATGCAGATGATGATGGGAAAGATATATTTTGAGTTTCAAGTCATTATCTTATATACATGTAGTACCGAAGTTATGTCAAGAAAAAGAACTTTGTAAAAAAATTTCAGTATGAAAGGGGCATAATTTGGTCAAAAATACAAATCAGAGTTATGGGGATTGTTACCACACATGCAGATGATGATGATAAAGATAGATTTTAAGTTTCAAGTCTTTACCTTATATTGCATTAAAGTTATATCCAGAAAGGGAAGATTGCAAAAAAACTTTAAGTACAAAAGGGGCATAATTCTGTCAAAAATACAATTAGAGTTATGGGGTTTGTAACCACACATGCAGATGATGATTATGAAGAATTAGTTTTAATTTCAAGTCATTATTTTTTAAAGTACCAAAGATATGTCTATAAATGAAGCTTTCGAAAAAATTTAACATGAAAATTATTCCAAGTATAACACCTTGGTGACCTTGACCTTGGGTGTAATGGACCCAGCCCCTGCACATATTTTGTTTGTATACTGAACAATATTTGTGTGAACTTACAGTACGATATAAGCAATAGTAACAAAGATATGACAGAAAAACAAAGGCTGCCGAAAAAATTTAACCTTAAAAATAACCTAAGTACAATCTGACTAAAGTACATCTCCTATTACACTACGCATAGGATCTGAAAACGACCTATTCATTGCCTCATTCTGACGACCCTTTCGCTAGCCAATCAGAGCCTAGCTTACAACATCTTGCAAATCTACCTGTAGCCTTGACTTTTGATATTTACTATTCTTATGTCGTAATGTGTCAGATAGCCGGTTAGCTCAGTTGGTAGGCCACTTGCTTTGTAAGCGAGGGGTCCCGGGTTCGAGCCCTGGAATAACTGCATGCTTTTCTTACTCCTTGACAATCGAACAAGTCGTCTGATTGGATAAAATAAAAATAGCAACAAGAGGGCCAAGATGGCCCTAGGTCGCTCACCTAAGATACACTCCATAACAGTGTAAAACAGGTTTGACCTAGTGATTTCATGGAAACAAATATTCTGACCAATTTTCATTAAGATTGGACCAAAAAATTGGTCTCTTGCGATAAAACAAGCATTTTCTTAGATGACTAATTTTGACCCTAATGCCATGTTTAAACTCGCTAGATTTATCAAGGCAACATTTGACCAATCATGAGTCACTAAAATCACTCCACTCAGAGTTTTATTACAGGACTAGTTTTGCTGAACATATTCTGACCAATTATTGCATTGAAGATTCAAAACATGAAAAAACAGTCTCTATCGCATACACAAGATTTTTCTTTATTTGACCTAGTGACCTAGTTTTTGACCTCAGATGACCCATATTCAAAATCGACCTAGATTTCATAAGGCAATCAACTCTGACCAAATTTCATGAAGATCAATTGAAAAATACAGCCCTCTATCGCATACACAAGTTTTTCTTTGATTTGACCTAGTGACCTAGTTTTTGACCTCAGATGACCCATATTTCAAATCGCCTAGATTTCATCAAGGCAATCATCTGACAAATTTCATGAATCATTGAAAAATACAGCTCTATGCATAACAAGTTTTTCTTTATTTGACCTAGTGACCTAGTTTTTGACCCCATGACCATTTCGAACTGCAATTCATCAAGGTAATCATTCTGCAAATTCATGAAGATCATTGAAAATACAGCCTCTATGCATACACAAGTTTTTCTTGATTGACCTAGTGACCTAGTTTTTGACCCCAGTGACCCATTTTCGAACTCGGCCTAGATTCATCAAGGTAATCATTCTGACCAAATTCATGAAGATCAATTGAAAAATACAGCCTCTATTGCATACACAAGGTTTTCTTTGATTTGACCTAGTGACCTAGTTTTTGACCCAGATGACCCATTTTCGAACTCGGCCTAATTTCATCAAGGAATCATTCTGACCAAAATTCATGAAGATCAATTGAAAAATACAGCCTCTATCGCATACACAAGGTTTTTCTTTGATTTGACCTAGTGACCTAGTTTTTGACCCGAGATGACCCATTTCGAACTCGGCCTAGATTTCATCAAGGTATCATTCTGACCAAAATTCATGAAGATCAATTGAAAAATACCGCCTCTATCGCATACACAAGGTTTTTCTTTGAGTTGACCTAGTGACCTAGTTTTTGACCCGAGATGACCCATTTTCGAACTCGGCTTAGATTTCATCAAGGTTATCATTCTGACCAATATTCATGAAGATCAATTGAAAAATACAGCCTCTATCGCATACACAAGGTTTTTCTTTGATTTGACCTAGTGACCTAGTTTTTGACCCGAGATGACCCATTTTCGAACTCGGCCTAGATTTCATCAAAGTTATCATTCTGACCAATATTCATGAAGATTAAATGAAAAATACAGCCTCTATCGCATACACAAGGTTTTTCTTTGATTTGACCTAGTGACCTAGTTTTTGACCCGAGATGACCCATTTTCGAACTCGGCCTAGATTTCATCAAAGTTATCATTCGGACCAATATTCATGAAGATTAAATGAAAAATACAGCCTCTATCGCATACACAAGGTTTTTCTTTGATTTGACCTAGTGACCTAGTTTTTGACCCGAGATGACCCATTTTCGAACTCGGCCTAAATTTCATCAAGGTTATCATTCTGACCAATATTCATGAAGATTAAATGAAAAATACAGCCTCTATCGCATACACAAGGTTTTTCTTTGATTTGACCTAGTGACCTAGTTTTTGACCCGAAATGACCCATTTTCGAACTCGGCCTAGATTTCATCAAGGTTATCATTCTGACCAATATTCATGAAGATTAATTGAAAAATACAGCCTCTATCGCATACACAAGCTAAATGTTGACAGACGACGGACGACAGACGACAGACGACAGACGACGGACGACGGACGCCGGACATCGAGCGATCAGAAAAACTCACCTGAGCATTGCTCAGGTGAGCTAATAATGGAAATCCAAAATATACAGAAGACGAATGTGAATTGGTCGTTCTCAGATCTTCGTTTAGAAGATCAAGTACTTTAGTCAGATTGACCTAAGTATAACACCTTGGTGACCTTGACCTTGGGTATAATGGGCCCAGCCCCTGTGCATACTTTGTTTGTATGCTGGACAATGTTTATGTGAAGTTACAGTAAGATATAAGCAATGGTAACAAAGCTATGACAGAAAAACAAAGGTTGCCGAAAAACTTTAACCTTAAAAATAACCTAAGTATAACACATTGGTGACCTTGACCTTGGGTATAATGGGCTCAGCCCCTATATATACTTTGTTTGTATACTGGACAATGTTTATGTGAAGTTATAGTAAGATATAAGCAATAGTAACAAAGATTATTATATGACAGAAAAACAAAGGTTGCTGAAAAACTTTAACCTCCGAATAGTGGAGCTAAAAAATCTGTACAGCTTTAACTTCCCCTGTTTTGTTTTTTTATCTTTAAGGTAGTTCTACACGTTTGATATACCAGAAGTGATGGCGTATGGTGATTTTATCCAGATAACGTTGAATAAAGTCTAGATTCGGCGTATGGAAATGAAAATCATTTTATGAACTAGAGAAGCTTTTGAGAAAAGTGCATGTCTCCCACAACTGCCCCTATGTAAAATGTCTAGTTTCTTTAGATGGTTTAGACGAGTGGATCCAATTATATGGTCTGTATGAGTGGATCCAATCAGTAATTCAAGGGCCATACATCAGAAGTGCTTGGGTGGATTTGGCTAGTTATTTGGCTAAGGTCTTATGGCCAAACGCATTTTGTTCAAGTTTAGTGAAGATCGGATGAGAAATGTTGGATTTTGAGAGCAGGACAGCGTGATAACTTTTGACTGTCGCTGTCTCCGTCAGGTACAAACTTGTTCTGCATATTTCTGTTAGGAAATCCCAAATTAAAATCCGTTGGGAACGTTTTCTGGTACATGTACAAAGTATTTGTAATGATTACATTTCTGATAATGAATTTATGTTGACATTAAAGCATAAACTTGCCTCGCTGACATTTTATGAATGTGTATTTTGTGTTTTATTTCTGTAATTTAGTGTCATATCGGCAGTCTGCTGTTTGTTGAAACCGGTGTCAGGGTAGATATCTCCTCACACCTGTCACATCATATTTTCAACATTTAAGTCTCTTATTTAAAAATATGGATTAAATTTAACCCATCTGAAGTTTCTACATGCATATTAATGTTTATTTTATCAGAGTAAGTAAGTCTGACCAGTATATTATGACTTTTTGGGTTTTTTTTAAAGTCTTTGTTTTCCTAACAAACTTAAAATCATTATAAAGTGACTTGTTTTAAAAAGTTTTTTGTAGTTTTGACTACTTTTAATACTTATTTTCCTAACAGTAAAATGCTGATACCAGTAAGGCTTAGAGGGATGACAACTATAAAATATCAGATCATAAAAAAAGTCCTTCCGATAAGCCAAATGAATAAGGCTAGTGTGCCATCCTGCAGTTGGTAGACCTGTGTGCAATCCTGTAGTCAGGTTCTATATAGCCTTACTCATTTGGCTTATCGGGATAACCAGGAAGGTCTAATACGGGGAGTAAAAACTCCGTATAAATCGATACATTTATCTGTACTATGCTGTCGTCCATACCTGTAAATATCGACCAGTCGTTAGCGATCGATATTTTGTTTTTGCCACTATCGATTAGCGCGTAATTAGCATATTACCTCATGTTAATCATGGAGCTGTTACACTTATTGTTCAAAGGGTTTACCAGTCACATGTAAAGTGGCGATAATTAGATGATCAGAGATTGATCTAAAGGGATTCTGAAGCAAAAACAGCATGCGACTGCATGTGGTGATATGCTTAATTATTATGAATTAACTCGAGCTCACTTCCCTGAAGAAATATTTTACCATGTAACTTCAAATCTTTATCAAAGGGCAGATTTTTGTTGGATTTGAATAAAAAAAATGGAAAATAACAGAAAGCTGACACTTTTCTTAATATTGTAGAGCCATAATTATAAACAATTACTGTTTATAATGTCAGATTTCTACATACAGAAACAAAACATTCTTCTTGAATGTAGGGAATGTTTCAAACGAAATTGTTGTTTAAACTCCAAAAATTAGTTTAATAAATTTAATCTTAAAACTGATGTGTGAAAAATACAATGTATTTAAATTAAAATAACAATATTTTTTTAAAAAAGGCCGACAACGAAGTTATTTAGTATTCCGAACTTTTAGATAAAACTGCAGAAAATCATCTAGGTTTAACACGCATTTAAATGGTGAAGAACAGAGCAATATCATAAACAAATATTTTCAGGCAACAATTTACAGTTTTGACTTGCTATTTTTATTAAAATATGTACTAATTTTTTTATTCTAAATACTCTAAATCAACAAGGCAAATATCATGTAAAAAACGACATCTTTCTCTCTGGGTAAGACAAGTCTAGATTTAGCCATTTTCACAGGGCGAAAAGTAACATTAATGTAGATATTTTCCATTTAAAAACAGATGCAGGCAATAATTTCATGGCAGAACTTTTGTTTTCAACAAAAATTCAACAAATGCTTTCCCAGATTTTCACTGAAAGGACGAGTTAAACTGTAAGGCGTAAGTGTTTGAGTAATAGCAGAATAACCTACGGCATACGCTTCAATTGGACGACAGCATCAGATAAGATAAATGCCGGTTTCCAGTCCCCGTATCAGTTGTTCCAGGGATAACTTATTTTATGATCTGATATTTCATAGTTGTCATCCCTCTAAGCCTTACCCATATCTGCACTTTACTGTTAGGAAAACGAAGACATTAAAAAATCCAAACAAGAGTGCCAGAATGTCACAATATACGCCCGTCACAGCAAATTTTTGTACACTAACACCTGTATTTGCAAATGGAAATTTAATTTTGTGGTTGTTTAGTAATTATTGTAATTCTTTTGTTTTCCTAAGTCCAGAAAAAAAACTCCTTATCAGGTAGAGATACCTTATAATACACCTAATAATTGGATGTAACATGCATTTTGTACTACAGAAAAGTGGTCTCGATTTTTCCCTACGACTAGTAATGAAAAAGTTACAATATAAGTTATTTATAGTAAAACAAAGAGAAGTGATTCTAAAGAAGGGACCTGGGCATGACGGTGAACCATTGTGCCATGTTACATCAAATTCCCTCCATGCATGAAGAAGAAATGCTCCAGACAATGTCATTCTTGTATCTGACCTTTGGCCTCTAAGTGTGACCTTGACCTTAGACCTAGGGATCTGGTTCTTGCGCATGACACTCCATCTCGTGGTGGTGAACATTTGTGCCAAGTTATATCAAAATCCCTCCATGCATGAAGAAGAAATGCTCGGACAAAGTTTTCATTCTTGTATCATTTGACCTCCAAGTGTGACCTTGACCTTAGACCTAGGGACCTGGTTCTTGCGCACAACACTCCGTCTCATGATGGTGAACAATTGTGCCAAGTTACATTAAAATCCCTCTATGCTCCGGACAAAGTCACTCTTGAATTTGACTTTTGACCTCTAAGTATGACCTTGATCTTAGACCTAGGGACCTGGTTCTTGCGCAAGACACTCCGTCTCATGATGGTGAACAATTGTGCCAAGTTTCATCAAAATCCCTCCATGCATGAAGACGATATGCTTTGGACAAAGTCTGTGGGCGCCGCCCGCCCACCCAACCGCCTGCCAAGGGCATTCCCATAATATGTCTCGTTTTTCAAATCTCCGAAAATGTGATGTGACTGGTGCGACAAGTGCGAGGAGATATCTACACTGACACCGGTTTCAGTAAACAACAAACTGCCGATGACATTAAATTTCAGAAACAAAACACAAAATATACATTTGTAAAATGTCAACGAGGCAAGTTTATGCTTAAATGTCAACATAAATTCGTTATTAGCGATGTAATCATTACAAATACCTTGTACATGTACCAGAAAACATTCCCGATGGATTTTAATTGGAGATTTCCCAACAGAAATATGCAGAATAAGTTTGGACGTGACGGAGACAGTGACAGTCAAAAGTTATCACGCTGTCCCGAAAAATCCTATTATTTGGACTAGGTTCTATAGACTGGTAGGTGTGCCATCCTGCAGTCAGATTCTATGGACTGGTAGGTGTGCCATCAAGCAGTCAGGTTCTATAGACTGATATGTGTGCCATCCTGCAGTCAGGTTCTATAGACTGCATAGTACTAAGGTGTGCCATTCTGCAGGTTCTATAGACTGGTAGGTGTGCCATCCTGCAGTCAGGTTCTATAGACAGGTATGTGTGCCATCCAGCAGTTAGGTTCTATAGACTGGATTATGTGCCATCCTGCAGTCAGGTTCTATAGACTGGTATGTATCTTTATCCGAACTACTATCGACGTCCGAAACTGAATTAGTCAATGCAAAATACTGCATCTTTGAGATACACTATACCACTTAGAAACCTTTAGTTTAAGGTGGAAAATCATTTCTAAAATTCCGTTTTATTCACTTAAATACTTACTTTCCTTGCAGTCACAATTTTACGTTATTTTCCACGTCACGTCAAAACTGTAAACATTGACATCTGCGCATGTTCATGCACTCGTGTCCTATCACCCTGTATTACCGACGCCAGTCTTGTCAGACCACTGCCGGTGTATAACAGTTAATATGAAATTAAGGACTATTCTGTGCCTCCAGTTGCATGTAAGTCATGGTGGTCACATTTTCAAGGATTTGAAATAGAAATATACTGCAGAAAGGAAAAAGGCAATCATTGGATTGACTCTAGCGTAACGTAACGGAAGGGTACCGAAGTCAAAACGCCCCTAGTTAAAACTCCCCCATTTTTGTCAAAACGTCCCCCATTTGGTTTAGAATTTGGTCAACCCCACCCCCCCCCCACACACACACCTATAAAACACCCCTATTTTGTTTTAAATAATAAAAAAATTATATATATAATAATAATAATTTTTTAATCTTTTGTATTAGATATTTTTCAATCATACATTACTCAAAATCAATTTTATTAAAACCTGTAAATTGATTTAATCAACGCCTTTACACTCTACATTTACATAGCTATGCATTAATTGAACTGTATAAGATATTGTTAATTAAGGCTATATACTAGTAACAGGTGTCTTAAAACATTTAATCACCAGTTATAAGACGTGAACATTTGAGAAAGGATTATCTTATCAACATTTGCTGCAAATTTAATTATACAGATACAAATATAAATTTTATCAAGTATTAAACATCTTACATTTGTTTATAGTCAATATAATACAGTGAGAAAATATATGTCTGTGTGATGGTAATATGCATCAAATTGCTGACCAATAATAAGATAAGCTTGTCAAAGCCTCAAGTGTCTGTGCTAATAAGAGCATAATGATCTAGGGCTTAAAGGTTAGGAGAGAAACTGAAAATTGACTTAAAGAAATGTATTCGAGAGGAAGTGGAAACTTGCATCAAAGAACACGACTAGGGGAACAGGAAAAACTCAATGTGATTATTTTTTAATCTAGTAGTAGATTTCGAAGATAGTGGTGTGGGCAATACGCTGTAGGCTGTACGATAAAAATTATGAAGCAAATCTCAAAAGATCTATGTGTGGACAATTTACAAGTGTTAACACATTATAGACTGGGAAAGAAACAAAACGCTAAAATAAAAAATTTAAAGAGTTGTTCTTACAGATCGTATGCAAAGTAAAAACTTTTTAGAGAACGCAAGTCATATCAAGGTCATGCGTCATAAGATATTTGAACAGGTAGTCATTGTAAAGGACTTAATACCTGAACAAAGGAAAACTGAACAAAAGAAATATTTTGAGAATAAGGCAATTAAAAATCAGATGAGCAGAAACTGAAACTGAACATAGAACTGCTAGAAATTTCAGCTTTATGACAGAAGATTTCATTATGTTGAGGCATGACAGAAAATGTTACTTCCGCTGAGGAAAAAGATGACGCGTTACGGTTCATAATCTTGATCAGCCTACAACTAATGTGAATAATAAATGTTTTAGTAATGTAGAATTGATTTAAGTTTTAAAATTGATAATTTATATTGATCTAAAATAGTATTGTTCCAATGTTGTTTCTTCAGTAAAGATGAGAAAACTGAAATATTGCGTATAATCGAAAGTAATGAAATTGATATTTTATCGCTCACTGCAATTTTCCCGAAGTATTCAAACTTTGGAAATGATAGTGCATTATACAACTGCCAAATATGATATGTTCATTTCTAACATTGATTGTGGTCGTGGAGCTGTTACAGAGAGTGTGTATAATCCGGCCATCCGGATAGATTTTGACGGAAAATCCGGCGCCCCTATTTATTTCTTCATTTGTTTACATATATCAATAATTTATACATCATTGTAAAGCTGACGTGATGCAGTTTAAGAATATGTAAAGAAGTTAATAATCCGACCTTAAACGAATTTAAAATATTATTTTGAAATTTAGTTTTTTTTATTGTAATCAAAATAGAATTCAGAAGGTGATAAAATACGGCCATCCCTACTTTTTTTCTAATTACGTTATATTTTGCAATGAAATATATGTATTTTGAAAGCTGACATTATGCAGATGACAAATATGTAAAGATCTATAGCATCCGACTGCAAATGACTATATTACAATTATTACATTTCATGAGTATATATAATAGAGTACCGAAATTAATTCTTTCACCTCTTCGGTTACATTCTACATCTTCTGTTCATCTGCCTAAAGATAACAGTACTTTTTTAAGACATACACCATCGATTAGCCTTTCTCCACTTAAGCTACATTCTGTTCATTCAGTTTATATTCCACGTACTAGTTTAAATTCTCCAGCTGTTTTTCGTAATAATCTGCGTATTTGTCTATCACCTTTAACTTCTACTATACTGAAGAAATATAAAATTAAACATACAAATTTTCCACAGAGATGTAGAGAGTACCGTTCTATTAACAAATGCAATTCTTAGAGGTGCGGTTGTTGCAATCATTTATCGCACAGGTCTACAATTACCTCAAACGTTAACGGCAGAACTTTTAATGTGGTACTTAATTCTAACGTTGATTGAAATACGTCCCACATGATATATGTACTGACTTGAAACGCACCCAATTGTGGTATTCAATATGTTGGCCGAACAGGACGTTCTTTAAAAATTCGTTTCCGTGAACATTCATACAAAATACGTAGTCGGAACAAGTTTACTACATTTTTATACCAACACTTTCGTAATTTTGGCCATACATTTGATCAGGTAACAATGCAACCAGTAGAGAAAATCGTATATGATACTAATTCCACATCTAGTTTTAAAATTAAAGCCAGGCATGTAGCAGAATTCAAATGGATTTAAAATTTACAGTCACCGTTTCCGTTGGGCTTAAATGATAATATTTATCAGGAAGGTAATATCTCTAAAAACCCTGATATCGATATCTTCTATTTTAAATATTAGGAAACGTAAATCCAGGTCTCGGGGGTTTCGTTTTGAGGAGGCTACGTTTTTGGTGCGTGGCATTCCCTGTTTGATATTTTTCTTTTGTTGTTTGTTAATACCGATTTGAAAATAGCTGATTTTTCCCATTGTCACCATCAGTTTCCGTAAGTCGGAAAACACGGCCATCCTTGTTATTTTCCTCATAACTTTAAATTTGACAATTATCTATTCATCATTTGAAAGATTAAATTCTGTAGTTTATAAATATGTAAAGATATGACCTATCATATCTCTAATTTCTTTGTAATACTCATTTATTTTTTTCACAAATGAGTTGGAATGGCAGTATCAATTTCTCACGGCTATGCATAGCCCTATTTTACAACTGCGATTATCGTTATATAACTTTCAAACATATGAACCATCTTATATTTTCTTAAGCAGTTTACCAACATTTTTATGACTTGTCTGCAGGCCCATTTATGTGTGGCAGTGAATATTGTTCAGTGTGCGTCTGTTTAATCGCACGACTTTGTTAAACTAAACTGCGAGCTGTAGGCAATTATAATTTAATGTTTCTGATATGTGTACCTAATGGATTCCTTTGATATGATAAATAGCACTGGATAGTTTTCTATGAGAACTGGCAAGGATAAATGGAACAATGTCAAATCAAACTTCAGCAGTGAAGATCAGCAGACAATACGAACAACAGTTAAATTTGATCAATAACATTTATTAAATTGTATTTGAAAATATAACGAGTATAGGGTAATATGTATATAAATCATATATATCAATTTTGTCAATACATTCTGCTTCGGATTCACTGTATAATATTTTTTTCACTTCATTCGGGTAGGTCGATATGTCATCTTGTTTCCCGTTGTGTTTCTTGACCCACATTTTTACATGACAAAATCTAAATTTACCAATAGTTGCATGAATTATGCAGTTCCATTATGTTCTATAAATTTAATATATATTTGCAAAATACATTACTTTTTAACAAGGACAGGTAACATCTGCGGCATAATGGTGCATAATTCAATTATTTAATCACTAATTAAAAAAAAGAAGAACTTATTTTAAATCCGATCATTTCATTATACGTAGCTATTATTATGTGACTGGAACAGTATTATGATGTATCATGATTGATGTGATAATCCAATCAATTAAACACGTGCCGACAGCCGCTCAGTCTGATGGACGGTGATTAATCAACACCTAATCAAGGGTGCTAACAAGTTTATAGGATTTGGGTATTTCATATCAGAAAAAATTAATCAGTTTAACAAATATTAAGAACGGTTTCTTTGATATATCATTGTCAATGTGTTTTATGCTTAACTTTTTTTTAACTGGTCAATCAGAAAAATATGCGTTGTATCAGTTATTAGATTTTCATAACTAAGTACAAAATAAATTAATATTTTAAATAAGACACTTACCGAAAAATACTGTGCCACTTCATATATGTAGTCCTTGACCATGAACTCTTGTGTTTTAGCTCCCGAATACGCAAACACGGAATAAGTCTCTGGCCACAAGTACTCACTCATATACTTGACCTGGCTATGTCCTATCACGAGAGCCATATAGACTCTTCCACGCGTTAGATACTACATATTATCTGTATTCGATAAGACAGATCAGTGAAACAGACTAGAGAGCCATAATAACGTTTATTCAGCACAAGCACAAACACAACAGCGGAGACACAACACAATTCTTTATGAACATTTTTTTTCACGCAATTAATATCAAGGAAATTAACACTAGCACAATAAATTATATCAAACAAAATATTCGATATCACAATTTATGGCAATAAGCAAAGTTATAGAAGATACATGTATGGAATGAGATACAGGAACAGAATTTACAGATTTATATATAAAATATTACCTGATTGTAACAAGTTTTTCTTGTTCACAAACAAAGTTTTTCACGACGATACCCTTTGATCTTTATTAACAACTGCTTCCGTTTTAAAGCATGTTGTTTGATATATTGATAGTCAGTATGTTAAAGACATATAATTATACAGAGATAATTGCCGGTATTTCCAAACATCATGTGATAATATTGTATAAGACACAATTAAAAGAGCTTAGATCTATAACAATTATTGTCACGATACTTTTACAAAACACTGTTATTTAAAATGTTGTTCAAACTGCGAGTAAAATTACGTTAATTATATACGGTGATTATTGTATTACCTTGATTCTTCTTAGTCTTCTATATATTATTTACATTTTATTTTGTTCTATCTATTATTTACAATACTTCTCAGTTTGTTTCTCCTATTATAAAGAACTACAGCACTTCAAATTTTCAATAAATGAAAACACTAGAACAGATTTATTTTTTTAACAGAACAGAACTTTATTCATAATAATATGACTTAAACATAAGAAGTTCCTTGTCATTGTAGCTATATACAGCATGCAGTAATAACGCTGGTGGAAAAAAACATATATCTTTGAACAAGTATATCTTCTGTTGAAATTGATCGATTTCCACAAACTTAACGTTTTATATATACATGTATATGTTAAAACCTGAATTGATGCTTCAGAAGTGTTATTCAATAACTATTAGAGAAAATTATTTAGAAGACCGTGATTGGAAGCATTTACTAAAGTCCCAATTGAACTTTATTATCTTCTTAGACAAATTGTTGTTCTAAATTGCCTCTTTTTAACATATAATTTTTGTTTTTCAGAGAGTACAATTCGGCGTTTAACCATTGCAGTCACTTGTCACCAATTTCTGGAAATAAAGAGACGAGCTGACGATTCATAATGGTTTGGATACGTTTTGACTAGCACCCTTGTCATGAAAGGTATTTTGGTCAAGTATGATCGCGATTATACACGGTTCTGGTCACTTTGGTTTAGAGGAAGTCATTAAGAAAGGCACAAATTCATTATTCTGGTCTTCATATTCACAGGAAATCCCTGAGGCAGTATTGAAATGTCCTGTTTGTTTGGAAAAATATATCTTCTAACCAGAAAGAGCCACTTCAGTCTTACGAAATGCCCGAGTATCCTTAGCAGATATTAGCTATGAATTTGTTTTCATGGGATGACAGGAACTTCATGGAAGTCGTTGATGTATATGCTAATCACTTTGCGGTCAAAGAGTTACGCAATTTTAAAAGCAGCAGGTATAATAGTAATAAAATAGTAATAGACAATGGCGGAAAAAATCCTCAATGTATTCCCAGTTAAAGTGGCATTTTCATGTTTTATATTAGCCAGTTCATGTTTTTATTTCATTGTGGACCTATACTTGACATTTTGGTAACATTTTCGAGAAGATTTCTTTTTTGCATTTATAGGAATGTAAACAATCTTTACCTTACACATGTATTCATACCATCATTTTAGCTTTCAGTTTGGAAGATATTCCATCCATAGTGTTGACCTGTCAGACAAAAAAAAATCGCTCTTACAACATACATGACTCCTACTTTTCATGGTGTTCTTTTGTGGTTTATATATAATTTTATTATTATCATTTATGATTACAAGACTAGTAATTCTTTTTTGAAATGGGCATGGTTATGTGTTGCAGCACTTAGAAGTTTATGAATTTTATAAAGAACATATAGCATATTCATTTGCTACTGTATTACCTAGCATGGTAGGAATATAGCACCTTAATGCCTCCGCTACTATTTTCTATGTAAAAATAACAATTGATAACTTATTCCTATCAGCATTTCTAGTCTTTCACTTCCTGTGAGACTACCCTTGTCTTGTAGGTCTGTCTTTAGGCAATCAAAACGGCGTTGACCTGAAAGCAATGAAACGATGGTCATGTGACTAAGAGACGTGATGAAAACGCTAACATTGCGTATATATCTATCTATCTTCCGTTAATGTCAAACCCCTCACGGGGACGTAGACAGCAAATGGATTATTTGATATATCCACGTCAAAGTATTTGGCCGAGGTGACTGATTCGAGTAGGACTCCAAGGAGGTAGTACTGGGTGGGAATAGGATGTTTCCTTCTTGTAACGTGGATAGTTTGACATTTGGAGGGGTTAAATTCCATATCCCACTCCAACTAGTTTGAGGTCATTTTGGAGGGTAATTGATTCATTTGCAGATGACAGTGTGAGATAGACTGCTGTATCATCTGCAAAGAGACGGACTTTGGAGTTAATAGTTTGCGGGAGGTCATTTGTCTCAGCTAAAAAGAGCAGGGGACCAAGGACGGACCCCTGGGGAACACCGAATGGGACTGGGATGGCATCAGAACTGGTGCCATTCAGGACAACTGATTGGCTACAGTTATCAAGGAAACATTTAATCCACTTGAGAGTTTTACCTCTGACTCCATAATTGTGCATTTTCAGTAAGACTTTCTCATGGCTGACCTTATCGAAAGCCTTAATGAAATCTATTAGTATGAGCTCAACTGTTTTCTTATCATAGACTGCGTTAACCAGGTCATTAACCAGATCATTAACTAACATTATTAGTTGAGTGACACATAATCTTTTTCCACGAAACCCATGTTGTAGGTCGTAGAGGATACTGTGGCTGGTGAAATGTTTTACAATTGAAGAGGAAACAATGTGTTCCAATACTTTGCACAGAACACATGTTATACTCTGTTCAGACTACAGTTTAAATGTGGTTTAAAACGGTTTTATTTTTTAATCCAGTTTGCGTCCACACACAATGTGAATTAGAATGTGTATTATTTGAAGGTCAAGTGGATTAAAAACAAAAAAAAATAATGTAACATTAAAACCACCTCCAGAGGTACTTTTAATGCTACATTAAAAATTAATCTAAATCTGACATTTTGGCGGGAGAATACAGCATGGTTATCTTTAGTGTTTAGAAACAATGGATGCAATGGCCATGAATTCTATATCTCCTTTATATATCTGCAGGCCTCCTTGTTTGTTATATTTTTGTTTCCTACAAATCATTTCCTAAAACAAACATGTTTCTACATCCATGTTTACTTCCCATAATGCAACAATGCTTATAAATATTAATGACTCTTGCATGTAAATAAGTTTATCCACATTCTGCTGCCTAGTGTGAATGCAAACTAGATTATATTTTAATGTTTTTTTTTATCTCGACCACCAATTAGTGCCTGCACAATAATAATACACATGTTCAGTCTGAACACAGTAGTAGAGAAATAGGCCTGTAGTTGGCGGGGTTTGACCTTTCACCTTTTTTGTAAACAGGGCAACATTAGCTTCCACTGGGATGATAAGGATCCCTCATCAAGAGATTTCTGGAATAAAACCTTTAAGATTGGGGCGAGTTCTTTAGATAAAGATTTAAGTATGATGGGTTTTAATTGATCAGGGCCACTAGCCTTATGGGGGTTTAGGTTATTGTGAAGTTTCTCTATCCCATTTGAGCTAACATTGATATCTGGCATGTCAGGGTTGAAATTACCATTCTGATTAACAGACATGTCTTGCAATTTCATTTTACAGAGTGAGGAAGGTCTCAGGGGCTGAAGACTGACTGAAACTGCTTGTTAAGTACTGTGGCCTTAGCGTTTTCCACGTGATGGAGTTTCTTATCATACTTTAGGGGTGGTATGGAAGAAGAATCTTGTTTGGAATGTTTAATCAATGAGTAAATTTCTTAGAATTTGGTCTACTTGGAAGGTCGGCATCAATACTATGTAGATTTAGGATGTCTTATTGGTGACAAGCCTCTTTGACCTTTTTCCGCACTAAGTGTTTTAGGTCTAGGAACTTTTTCCGATCAGAAGATTTGTTTGATATCCTGACCTTTTTAAAGGTTCTATTAGGTCTTCTGATCATTCTCTTAATGCTCTAATTGACCCAGGGAAGATGATCCCTTATTGATGACTGTTTGGATGGAATCTATTTTTCTGTTAATCTATTGAGTGTGTGTGAAAAACTATCCCATAACTCTTCTGTATTTAGGGCGGAATGTTTTTCTTGAGAAGTCATAACCTGGTGGTAGTCGTTTAATGACTGTTTTATGGCCTGCCAGTTAGCTTTCTTGTACAGCGGAATCTTACGAGGCTTTTGGTAACAGATCCACTTTAACTTCAACTATGTTATGATCACTGATGCCTGGTAGGATATTGAACTGATATACGAAAGAAGGATTTTTTGTAAGGAATAGGTCCACGATATTACTTTCACGGGTTGGGAGATTAACCATTTGGGTAAGATTTATATCATTAGATATTTCAAAGGAAGGGTGTTTACAATCAGGGACCGGGCTAGTAGTGTCATAGGTAGACATCAGGAAATACCTACTTCCACTCTCATTTTACGAAATAGCTTCGACACAACTTTTGAAGCATAAAACGTAACTCTTAACATTTGTAACATATCATTTCTTTAACAACTGTTTCTCTGACGGCGCCGCCCAGTGATAGTCGGGAATCGACGGTTGGGTGAAAAATGTAGATGCAGAAAATCATCTGCAGACATTCTTCTTTACAATCAAGCATTAATAAAGCTTAAATCTGGCATGAAAATGGCTTTTACAAGGAGGGAAAATTGCACTATGGACCACATTCGAGGACCCACGGCTCCAGGCAATATCCGGCGAATTACTATCTTCATGCCACTACCGTATTGATATACGATCCCGGGTCTCGGTGCTGGGTTTTAGTCCATCCGTATAACAATAACAACAAAAATGGCGTACGAGGTGAGAATGCATGAGTTATTGAAATTTATGTGGTTTAAACAAGATATAGCCGTATAAATAACCAAAGACATAGTGCAGAATGTAGTAAACTGTTGCAAGGCGTTTGAAATAACGCAGATGATTTGCATTCTTCTTGCATATTGCAAGTGGCTAGTGGTCCGGTATCCGGAGTGTAGTAGAAGTCCGGTAATCAAATATTATATCCTCGACTGCCCAAACTGCGCCCTTCTAAGCTTTATCAGTGAAACGCAAAATAAATACAAGTTATAAGGTAAAAGTAACACAATTACCAAAGATGCTAAGAGAAATCAAATTTTATACTCATTAAAGAATAGGGGTGTAAGGATACGCTAGTCTCACAATACAATATCCCCACGACTTACGTTTTCGACGGACATATGTTTTCGACAATGTCGGTATTTCCGGTTAATTTGCATATCCCGCGCATGTCAAGTGGTGATCACATGGTATTTTGGTAGAATAAACAAAGTTCTACATGTTTCCACATTTTATAACTTATCCTGGTGATACCGATTACCGGTGTAATAAAAGTTCAAGGGTCAAAACGAACCAACACAATATACATTTTCTGAAAAACGTACCATATAATAGTCAATTCATCCTTTGTCTTTCACATGGAGATGATTTTAATAATGTTACTTTACATTTAAATAGAATAATTAATGTCCATATAAACATGTATCTGCAACTTTGTTTACGTTTTTCTGACACATATGACCGGTGTAAGTATAAAAAAATCCTCTATACAAATAATGATGACGTCATTTATACTGGTATTGGACTGAACTTCCATCCAATATTTTCTGCATGAGAAATTTTAACAAAACACTCATTTTATTCAATAAAGAAATTATCTACATATACTTTTACTTGTGTTATGTCTTATATTTGTTATTTTCAGTTAAGTATGCTTGCAATGAGGACAAAGAAAAATTGATGCCCTCCTCAGACATTTGACTTCTGTGCAGAATTTTAAATGTGTCCAGTGTCCGCAAGCACTGCACTGACCCCATGTAACTATTTCCAAGGTATATGCAAGATTCAAATCTCTCGGGCTAAATCTATTGCATACACAACAGACTTCAGTTTCCTCAGTGTCTTCTATGCCGTCACACTCGCTTCCATCATTATCTTCAGAGTCAACAATAAAACCTGGTCTGTTATCTAAGTTAGTGCCAGAAGTACTTGGTTTTGGTGAACCTGAATTCTTTCTTTTTAAGTTGGCAGATTTCTTAGTTTCACAAGATTCTTCTTTGATCACTTTTGATGATTTCTTTAATTTCTTAGGTTCATCAGTCTGAACTTCTTTTAGGAGAGATTTTTTTTCTGGTTCCATTATGTTTCCAGTGATTGATGGTGGCATTTTCCTTTTCTTTTTTAACTTCTTTCACAGCAGTAATTTTCTTGGTTTCCAAGAAGTTTGTTTTGGTTTCAGTTTCAGGTTCATTTTCTTTCTCTTGATAAATTATTGAAGGAGCTGTTTTGATTTTGTTGATAGTATCTCTTTCAAGTGGGTATATGCCTGTTTTTTTGAACGATGATATTAAATTTTCTGGTGACAGACCTTTATTGTAGGCTTTGCCTGATATGGCAGCAACATTGTAGCGAGTGATACGCATCCCAGGATTATTGCGGAGATACACTTGGCATTCACTGTTATAGGAATTCTTCAATGGGCCGAAGCAGCCAACGTCCAGAGGTTGGGTCACATGAGAAGTGTGCGGAGGCAACACAAAGAAAATTACATTATGGTCTTCAGCCCATCTTATAAGGGTCAGGTTCATATGTGATCGATGACCATCAAATAGCACCAGCACTGGATCACCATTTAGTGGTACAAACTTGATAAAATGTGTTCTGAAGTACTGCAATAGGATGGTAGAGTTGGACCAACCTGAATCAGACATTTCTCCTGATGCTCCTGGACATGCCCCATTCAAAAGTTCATCATTCCAACGCCTACCAGGAAAGATATAGTAAGGGGGGACCCTGGTACCTGCCGCACTTCCACACCCTAATATTGTTACAGTCTTACCCCTGCTAGATGTAATTGCCTGAGGAGTGTATCCCTTCAAACAAATAACTTTGGAAGGGTTGTGTTCCATCACTATGCCAGTCTCGTCTAAATTCCAAATATTCTCTGGTTTATCAAGCAGTCCTTTATCTTTCATTACGCTACTGAGCTCTGCAAAATAGTTGTCTAATACCTTCTCAGACGTACATTTAGCTCTCTCAAAAGATAACTTCTGGGCCCGAGATAACCCAATTTCTGGATTCCTATCCTTGAATCCAGAGTACCATGATGGTGCAAATGCAGGGTCTCCTTCCTTTTTCTTACCGAGGCTGATGGCAAAATCAGTTGCAAGTGTTAAAAATTCACTTCGAGAATAACCATAACCTATACTGGCCATATATGTTACATGCTTCACCAATTGCAATTCTTCATCTTTGGTAAATGTTGGTGCAGGACCTTGATTAGGAAGATTGGGAGTCTCATCTGGTACTGGCTGGAGGCCTAAAAATCTATCCCTAAGCGTGCTTTCCGGAACACCATACATCCTAGCTGCTTTATACACTGATGTTCCATTGTTCCTAACCTCATGGTAGGCTGACTTCAACATCTCTGGCTTGTTTTGTCTTTTCTTTAATTTTCCAGCCAAGGGTAACTGAAAGAAAATAAACTTTTATTGTATTGTAAAGAATTCTAAACACAACTAGCACATACAAAATTAACATTTTCACATACAAATTTAGACATATCATGCCTAAAAATATTGGTAAGAAGTTTAGGCCAGTAGTATAAAACTGTCAAGAATCAAGTACTTGTGACGTCATAAATGTGTCTCGTGGAGCAGACGCTTTGATAAATCATCAAATATGTCATTTTCTAAGGGAAAAGCATGTTTATTGACATGAAATAGATGCAGTCTTAAAAGATTTTATCAATGTAAGTAAATAATAAGAGACTTACCCGTAGGAAAGACATTTTCAGGGAGTTTTTTTCAGTTTGACAGATGTGCGGGAATGTTTGTAAACAAAACTGACCGGAAGTATCCGATTGATATATGTACGCGCGTGCGGCATATGTAATACGGATTACACCGGTCATAGATATCCACCGGTCATAGGTACTTTCACGATAATCAAATAAAAATTTATGGAAAGTAAAATGATAAATTAATATCAACATACCGTTTTATACATCTTTTATTTAATTCCAAAACTGGTACTTCAGTGACACTCTCATTTAATCACTTACAAGCAGGACAGTAGTTTAAATGTTTGTCTGCAGACATGGCCATCTTTGTTGTTATATCTATATCTATATATCTATTTATACTGCAGCACTCCTCTCTGCGAGTATTATGTGCAGCTGCACGCCTGTACAAGAAGTTAAAAGTAGATTGGATAGAAGGATAAAAGTAATACACGGTGTGTATTGCAGTATAAATACAGTTGATAGTGTTAAAAACAAGAAGGATTTACAGATAAAAGCAGTTTAAAAACAGGTCTATCATGTTAAGCATTGTGTACAAGTTTGGTCACACCCTGTTTAAACTGATTCAGGGTGGGGGCTTGCACAAGTTGTACTGGAAGGGCTTTCCAAAGTACTATGGTGGCTGGGAAGAAAGAGTACTTATAGTAATTACAGGGAGTGAGGATCTGAGTATAGGAGTGGGGATGCATATGTCTTGTTAGACGGGATGGGGGGCTGACATAGGGGGGGAGTGGCACAGCAACCAAACCATTCACTATCTTGTAGAAAATAAGGAGTCGTGAATCAGATCTCCTATCTTCAAGGGTACGCTATCTCAGCTGACCTAGCATGTTTGTGACACTGCTGTAAGAGGAGTAGTCATGATTTACCCATCGTGCTGCCCTCCGCTGAATCATTTCGATCTGGTGGATGTTTTGTTGGGTGTAAGGGTTCCAAACACAGCTAGCATATTCTAGCTGTGGCCTGACTAGTGATTTATAAGCTACTTCTCGAACTTTTGGGTTCTTGCATGGGATGTTTCGTTTAATGAAGTTTAGTGTTCGGGTAGCTTTGGACGTGACTAAATTGATGTGTTTATTCCAATTTAGATCTGAGGATATAGTGACCCCAAGGTACTTTGCATCAGGAACTGTTTCCAAGACTTGGCCATGGAGTGTGTACTTTGATTTAAAAGGGTTTTTTGACCTTGTTATGTTCATAACAGTGCATTTTTAACCAGGTTTTCAACGAAAACCTGAGTTATTAGATTGGGGTAGATGTCGGGCGGGCGGGCGGCGGCGGTGGCGGCGGCGGCGGCGTCAAACTGGTGTTTCCGGTCAATAACTTTTGTTTCGGTAAAGATATTTGAATAAAACTTGGTATGTATGTAGCTTATATCAAGACAAAGGCTGGGATTGATTTTGGGGTTTCTGGGGTCAAGGTCAAGGTCACTGTTACTTAAAATAGAAAAAGGGTTTCCGGTCAATAACTTTTGTTTCGGTAAAGATATTTGAATAAAACTTGGTATGTATGTAGCTTATATCAAGACAAAGGCTGGGATTGATTTTGGGGTTTCTGGGGTCAAGGTCAAGGTCACTTTTACTTAAAATAGAAAAAGGGTTTCCGGTCAATAACTTTTGTTTCGGTAAAGATATTTGAATAAAACTTGGTATGTATGTAGCTTATATCAAGACAAAGGCTGGGATTGATTTTGGGGTTTCTAGGGTCAAGGTCAAGGTCACTGTTACTTAAAATAGAAAAAGGGTTTCCGGTCAATAACTTTTGTTTCGGTAAAGATATTTGAATAAAACTTGGTATGTATGTAGCTTATATCAAGACAAAGGCTGGGATTGATTTTGGGGTTTCTGGGGTCAAGGTCAAGGTCACTGTTACTTAAAATAGAAAAAGGGTTTCCGGTCAATAACTTAACTTAGGAATGAGCTATCATGATGAAACTTGGTGTATAGAAAACTTATATAAAGTTGTAGCTTGGGATTGATTTTGGGGTTTCTGGGATCAAGGTCAAGGTCATTGTTACTAAAAATAGGGTTAGGGTTAGGTTAGGGTTAGGGTTAGCATATCTTCTACATGCATAGAGGGATTTTGATGAAAGTTGGCACAATTGTTCACCATCATGAGACGGAGTGTCATGCGCAAGAACCAGGTCCCTAGGTCTAAGGTCAAGGTCACACTTAGAGGTCAAATGATACAAGAATGAAAAGTTTGTCCGGAGCATATTTTCTTCATGCATAGAGGGATTTTGATGTAACTTGGCACAATTATACACCATCATGAGACAAAGTGTCTTGTGCAGTTCCATTCTTTAGAATTACTTCCCTTTGTTGTTACTATAAATAGCTTATATTGTAACTTTTTCATTACTAGACATAGGGAAAAATCAAGACCACTTTTCTGTAGTACAACATGCATGTTACATCCAATTTTGAGGTGTATTTTGACCAATCTCTACCTGGTTAGGATTTCTGTGTGGACTTAAAATTATTTTTTTTTGTTTTTTTTTTTTTTTTTTTTTTTTTTTTAAGATTAACTTCCCTTAGTTGTTACTATAAATAACTTATATTGTAACTTTTTTATAATTGACCGTAGGGAAAAACCAAGACCACTTTTCTGTGGTACAACATAGTTGTTACTTTCTAATTTTAGGTGTATTTTAAGGTATCTCTACCTGGTAAGGAGTTTTTTTGTGGACTTAGAAAAACAAAAGAATTACAATGATTACTAAACAACCACAAAATTAAAATTACATCTGCAAATACAGGTGCTAGAGTAAAGAAATTTGCTGTGACGGGCGTATATTGTGACATTCTGGCACTCTTGTTTATTCTTATGAAAAGTGTTGAAAACCTGGTTTCATGGCATTGCTGCGTTTCTTGTAAGGGGTTGAACTCCATGTCCCACTTACTTTCCCATATCTGTAACCTATTTAAGTCTTGCTGGAGGATGTTTTCTTGGGCAGAACTATTTACAGTTAAGTAGACAGCAGTGTCATCGGCGAATAACCGAACCTGTGAAATTAGATTTTCGGGCAGGTCATTAATGTAGAGTAAGAATAGAAGGGGGCCTAGGACTGAGCCCTGTGGGACTCCGGACGTTACTGGAACTTCTTCTGATGTTTCACCATTCACAAGGACAGACTGGCGCCTGCCAATCAAAAAAGACTTGACCCATTGCAACGTGGTGCCCTGAACGCCATGTTGATGAAGTTTATACAGAAGTTTCAGATGGTTAACCTTGTCAAATGCTTTAGAGAAGTCCAGAAAGATCAGGTCCGTCTGGTGGCCTTGAATTAAGTTTCGGGATAGATCTTCTACAAGTTCGAGTAACTGCGTTTCACATGACCTTTTTTCTCTGAACCCATGCTGTAGGTCATACAGGACATTGTTAACCTGGAAATGCTTGGTAATATTAGAGGCTATGATATGTTCCAGTAACTTACAAAGGATGCAAGTTAGGGATATAGGCCGGTAATTTGCAGGATTGCTTTTGTCACCCTTCTTAAATAAAGGAGTGACATTGGCCTTGGTCCAGTCAGCTGGGATAGTGCCCGTGTCAAGGGACCTTTGAAAGAGGTCGTTATTGGTCGTGTCATGCTTTTAAAAAAATCTATACCATACAGTAAAAATATCACGATCTGATTTAGATGACTCCCTTGCAGAATAAACTAAGAACGTTAAAGCCATTCTTTAAGTTGTACTTACATTGCAAATGCTAATTGTTAACAACTCAGGCAGAAATTGATAAAAAAAATTCCATCTACATTGTTAAATGGGTGTTACTTAATAAATGTTACGGTTGGGTGCAAAGATCTACATGAGTAACAATGAGCAGAGCGGATTTATGCAAGGTGCCCAAAGTTTAACAATCAATAATATTTAATAAATGCAAATTTGAATAGGACTTACCAATAACTCACTGAAAATATATTAAATACCGTTGAATACGGTTAAAACATTGATAAAATGCATAAAAATAACTGTTTCTCGTGATAGGTGATGATTTGTACTAAAGTCAATGTACGGTGTAGATCTTTAGTGTGATTGGCGGGAACCGTCGAATACGTAAGTCATAAAGTGCGCGCATGTGCTTTCAACCAACTTCCGTTTTTAGCTCACCTGTCACAAAGTGACAAGGTGAGCTTTTGTGATCGTGCAGCAACCGTCGTCCGTCCATGCGTGCGTCCGTGCGTAAACTTTTGCTTGTGACCACTCTAGAGGTCACATTTTTCATGGGGTCTTTATGAAAATTGGTCAGAATGTTCACCTTGATGATATCTAGGTCAAGTTCGAAACTGGGTCACGTGCGGTCAAAAACTAGGTCAGTAGGTCTAAAAATAGAAAAACCTTGTGACCTCTCTAGAGGCCATATATTTCAAAAGATCTTCATGAAAATTAGTCAGACTGTTCACCTTGATGATATCTAGGTCAAGTTCGAAACTGGGTTACGTGCCATCAAAAACTAGGTCAGTAGGTCAAATAATAGAAAAACCTTGTGACCACTCTAGAGGTCACATTTTTCATGGGGTCTTTATGAAAATTTGTCAGAATGTTCATCTTGATGATATCTAGGTCAAGTTCGAAACTGGGTCACGTGCGGTCAAAAACTAGGTCAGTAGGTCTAAAAATAGAAAAACCTTGTGACCTCTCTAGAGGCCATATATTTCACAAGATCTTCATGAAAATTGGTCAGAATGTTCACCTTGATGATATCTAGGTCAAGTTCGAAACTGGGTTACGTGCCATCAAAAACTAGGTCAGTAGGTCAAATAATAGAAAAACCTTGTGACCACTTTAGAGGTCACATTTTTCATGGGGTCTTTATGAAAATTGGTCAGAATATTCACCTTGTTGATATCTAGGTCAAGTTCGAAACTGGGTCACGTGCGATCAAAAACTAGGTCAGTAGGTCTAAAAATAGAAAAACCTTGTGACCTCTCTAGAGGCCATATATTTCAAAAGATCTTCATGAAAATTGGTCAGAATGTTCATCTTGATGATATCTAGGTCAGGTTCGAAACTGGGTCACGTGCCTTCAAAAACTAGGTCAGTAGGTCAAATAATAGAAAAACCTTGTGACCTCTCTAAAGGCCATATTTTTCATGGGATCTGTATGGAAGTTGGTCTGAATGTTCATCTTGATGATATCTAGGTCAGGTTCGAAACTGGGTCACATGCGGTCAAAAACTAGGCCAGTAGGTATAAAAATAGAAAAACCTTGTGACCTCTTTAGACCATACTTTTGAATGGATCTTCATAAAAATTGATAAGAATGTTCATCATGATGATATCTGGGTCAAGTTCGAAACTGGGTCACGTGCCATCAAAAAGTAGGTCAGTAGGTCAAATAATGAAAAAACCTTGTGCCCTCTCTAGAGGCCATATTTTTCATGGGATGTGTATGAAAGTTGGTCTGACTGTTCATCTTGATGATATATAGGTCAAGTTCAAAACTGGGTCAACTGCGGTCAAAAACTATGTCAGTAGGTCTAAAATTAGAAAAATCTTTTGACCTCTCCAGAGGCCATATTTTTCAATAGATCTTCATGAAAATTGGTCTGAATGTTCACCTTGATGGTATCTAGGTCAATTTCGAAACTGGGTCACATGCAGTCAAAAACTAGGCCAGTAGGTATAAAAATAGAAAAACCTTGTGACCTCTCTAGAGGCCATATTTTTCATGAGATCTTCATGAAAATTAGTGAGAATGTTCACCTTGATGATATCTAGATCAAGTTCAAAACAGGGTCACGTACCTTTGAAAACTAGGTCATTAGGTCAAATAATAGAAAAACCTTGTGACCTCTCTAGAGGCCATATTTTTCAATGGATCTTCATGAAAATTGGTCAGAATTTTTATCTTGATGATATCTAGATCAAATTCAAAACTGGGTCACATGAGCTCAAAAAACTAGGTCACTATGTCAAATAATAGAATAAACGACGTCATACTCAAAACTGGGTCATGTGGGAAGAGGTGAGCGATTCAGGACCATCATGGTCCTCTTGTTAACCGAACTGAACTTGCAAAAATCAGATTTCCGGATAATTACCACACACTCTGTGAAGGTCTTGTATTGTTTTGTCGCTTGACAAGTAGGCAATTTAATTATTCTCCTTTCCTATTTTTGGCAATCGTATGATTCCTTGCGTCGTCGAAAACCAATGTCACAGGGATACATATCGGGATACAGATGGAACGATACGGTACATATTGCGATACAAATTGAGTACCATAAGTAAGCATTCATGTGACAAAATGAAAAATAAAATGAATGTTCCTTCTATTGGAAAGTACTTGAAATTCTGCTTTAATGTTAAAGAAACTTGTTATAATTGATACATTTGTTTAGTTGCTATCTTCAACAGTGACTGTATGGAAGTTTTCATTCAATGTCTCTACTTTTCACTGTATCGTTTCTGTATCGTAAAACAGACCTATGATACGATATGCGTATCACCAGACTTATGTATCTTGATACAGTGAATTTCGGTATATCGTTACACTTTAAAGAATTTATTCGAAATCCAAAGCCCAGGGATATAAATTAGCAGGGGCCCAGTAGCCCAAGCCCCTAGATTTTAGGCTGGGCCCCTAAATTGTTGGAGAAAATGCCCTTATACCTAATGTTAAACATTTAGTTTTGACAGTCTGGGCCCCTAAATGAAAATAGCTAGTTTATATCCCTAAAAGCCTGTCAAAAATCTACCGCCATTTTGTTTGGAAGTGTCTAGCCGTCCGGCAACCGAATGCCTAGCCTCCTTCTTGCCATCCGGATACCTGACAGCTAGCTAATTCTTGAGATTTTGTAGCCGTCCAGTAATCAATTTCTTAATGAATAAGTAATGATTTAATATTATAATCTTAACTGTTATTTACTTAAGATATCACTACTTATCTGCAAACAAAATTTTGTTTGAATACATACCAAAGTATATTTTTAATCGTTTCGAATAGATTACTACTTTTCAGCCAATAAGACAAATGTTTGTCGACATGTTAAGATTATGAATCATGAATTGCTGGGGAAAAATCACATTCTCTTTAATACTGGTTTGAGAGAAAACCTTGACACAAAACTGCGTTTTTATGCCCCTGAAGGTGGGCATATTAAAATCGCACTCTGTCCGTGTGTATGTCCATGTAAATTCTTGTCTGGGCTGTAACTCTTCCATCCATAAAGGGATTTTGAAATAGCTTCGCATAAATGTTCACCCAGGGTTTCCACTGAAAAAGTTGCGCGCGGCGGACGGAGGATGAATAATGTCGAAAAAATTAGAATGAATATAATATCACTCAGTTAGTTCAGTTTTTTAAATTTATTTTCTACATTCCACAAATATTATTTATTAATAACTCAACAAGCTTAAGCATACACATTAATAATGATTTATCATGACGTAAGGATAAGTAGTCAGTTCAAAATAATACATCTTTTTTTTTTTTTTCAATCTCTTTTTCATTTCATACTTTTAACCATGGAATTTGCTCTTGAACCAGTCTATCCAAATATCACATTGAATCAAAAATAGGTTTTAATCTTCTCAACAATTTTTAAAACAAATCTATAAAACTATCCCTATATATAGTTTGCCAATTTTGAATTATCTCCCTTTAATGGTCATTTTTCACTACTAAGATGTTTCTAAAACATTAACATTTAGCTCTTTAATTTCTAACTTTTTATTTCAAAATTTATATAAGGTCATTTATCCAAAACAGCGTATTTTATTTTATTTTATGACTTTTGAAAAGCTTTTGAAACAGCTTAAAATCTCGTTATAAATAAATCTAAATTTCTAACCCGGGCTCTAGGTCAAAGGTCAAGGTCATACTTAGAGGCCAAAGGTCAGATACAAAATGGCTTTGTCCGGAGCATTTCTTCTTCATGCATGGAGGGATTTTGATGTAACTTGGCACAAATGTTCACCACCTTGAGACGGATTGACATGCGCAAGAACCAGGTCCCTAGGTCTAAGGTCAAGGTCATACTTAGAGGTCAAAGGTTAAATTTAAGAATGACTTTGTCTGGAGCATTTCTTCTACATGCATGGAGGGATTTTGATATAACTTGGCACAAATGTTTACCACCATGAGGCACCCTTGTTTTTAGAATTACGTCCCTTTGTTATTACTATAAATAGATTATATTGTTACTTTTTTATTACTGGCCGTAGGGAAAAATCGAGACTACTTTTCTGTGGTACAACATGCATGTTACATCGAATTTTTAGCTTGACTATTCATATTTGCCCCTTTTTCGACTTAGAATTTTTTGGTTAAGGTTTTGTATGTAAGCTGGTATCTCAGTACTCACTAATTGGAATGGATTGAAACTTCACACCTTGTTTGCTGTCATGATCTGACATGTACAAAGCAGGTCCCATAACTTTATTTTGCTTTTTTACAAAATTATGCCCCTTTTTCAACATAGAAATTTTTGGTTAAGTTTTTGTATGTAAGCTGGTATCTCAGTATCCACTAATGGGAAAGGGTTGAAACTTCACACACTTGTTCACTGTCATGATATGACCTGCAGTGCAAAGGGTCAATAACTCAACTTTGCACTTTGCATTTTACAAAATTATGCCCCTTTTTAAACTTAGCAGTTTTGGGTTAAATTCATATATGTAAGCTGGTATCTCAGTACCCACTAATGGGAATGGATTGAAACTTCACACACTTGTCCACTGTCATGAGCTGATAAGCACTATGCAGGTTCCATAACCCTATTTTGCTTTTTTTAAATTATGCCCCTTTTTCGACTTCCGTATTCATTCAATCGACAAGGCTGTTGAATAGTCGAGCGTTGCTGTCCGCCGACAACTCTTGTTAGGTGTATTTTGACCTATCTCTACCTGGTAAAGAGTTTTGTTTGGACTTATAATAGATTTTTTTTTTTTAGGATTAATTATTTCCCTTTGTTGTTACTATAGATAACTTATATGATAACTTTTTTATAATTGGCCAAAAAAATTCCATATGACAACAACTGTAGGCTTTTTTATATGCAAATTTTAATCCTAGTGTTTTGTTATAACATATTGTATAATATTATATAGTACAATATTGTTTATATATCGTTGACACATATCAGTTCATTATGTATACTGCAGTAGAAAAAAATTAGGTGCCTTCCAGTAGCAGACTTTGTATTGCATAGCAATACTTCATTTACTTGTTTCCACTGATTTGGGAATGGGACTGGGGCCTTTACAGTTGTGAAAAATGCGTCGTAAAACACCTAAATTGGGAATTGTTAAAAGTCATATTTTCTATTAAAATGTCACATTTAAGAAAGAAAATGGACATAAAATTTATCATTATGCATTAAGTAAGCAAATTGTCTAGTGTTTCAAGGTTTCATAGGTACAATCTTGTTATGCCTCCGTTCGAAGAAGGAGGGGTATATTGTTTTGCAGATGTCGGTCGGTAGGTGGGTCGGTCAGTATGTAGACCAATCCGTTTCCGGATGATAACTCAAGAACGCCTGGGCCTAGGATCATGAAAGTTGATAGGGAGGTTGGTCATAACCAGCAGATGACCCCTATTTTGAGAATAGTAGTTCAAAGGTCAAGGTCACATTGACCCAGAACAGTTAAACGGTTTCTGGATGATAACTTAAGAATGCTTGGGCATAGGATCATGGAAGTTGACAAGGAGGTTAGTCATGACCAGCGGATGACCCCTATTGATTTTGCGATCAGTAGGTCAAAGGTCAAGGTCAAAGTGACCCTGAACAGTTAAACGGTTTCCGGATGATAACTCTAGAATGCTTGGGCCTAGGATCATGAAACTTGATAGGGAGGTTGTTCATGACCAACAGATGACCCCTTTTGATTTTGAGTTCAGTAGGTCAGAGTTCAAGGTCACGGTGACCCGGAACTATCAAACAGATTTTGGATGATAACTCAAGAACACTTAGGCCTAGGATCATGAAAGTTGATAGTGGGGTTGGTCATGATCAGCAAATGACCCCTACTGATTTTGAGGTCAGTAGGTCAAAAGTCAAGGTCACAGTGACCTGGAACAGTTAAACAGTTTCTGGACAATAACTTGAGAATGCTTGGGCCTAGGATCACGCAATTTGATAGGGAGATTGATCATGATCAACAGGTGACCCCTATTGATGTTGAGGTCAAAGGTCAAAGTCACAGTGACCTGGAACAACGATTTCCGGATGATAACTCAAGAACACTTCAGTCTAGGATCATCAAAGTTGATAGGGAGGTTGATCATATCCAGTAGATGACCCCTATTGATTTTAGATCAGTAGGCCAAAGGTCAAGGTCACATTGACCTGGATCAGTTAAACCGTTTCCAGACGATACCTTGAGATCGCTTGGTCGTAGGATCACGAAAATTAAAAGGGAGGTTGATCATGACCAGCAGATGACCCCTATTGATTTTGAGGTCAATAAGTCAAAGGTCAAGGTCACATTGACCCAAAACAGTAGAACTTTTGTGTACAGTGACTAAATAATTTCTTTTCCTTGTGCAATTACTGGATGCATCAAGGGGGGGGGCATTTCGTGTTCTACAAGCTCTTGTTTGAAAAAAATGAAAAAAAGTAAGAAAAATTTAGCTTTGAAATTGGGAAAAAAATATACTATTTGCCATTGGGATTGAGGCCCAATTTTGGCCCCAAATTGGCCAGAAAAAAAAGCACTGACTACAATGGTCCTCTTGCTGTGTTTTATTATTTAATGTACAAATTTAACATTGTGTTTACGTGTAGAAACCTGTTCCTGACCACAGAAGGAAGTGGGATCGAGATGAGTATGAGAAAATTGCAGCGGCAAGACTTGAAGAGGAGGAAAAGAAAGCCTTGGAGCGAGAGTTATCTAGAGAAAAACCTGTAAAAAGGGAATTACTGCAGCCAAGAGAGTATAAGGTAAAGAAAGTTTGTAGTCATTTATAATGTGAGTAAGGATTAGTAAGCTGTTTTGAACATTTAAAATCATATTGTCCATAGATGAGGTGAAAATGTTGTACTATGATAAAAGGCTGTTCTGGATTTAAGAATGAACTAGTAGTACAGATGAATATAAGGTTCCAACATTTAATCATTTAACAAGCCAATATCATGTTTGATAGGTAAACTTTTACAAGATTTGTACCTAGCATGTTACTGAAATATTAAAACAGATCTTGTCTTTGGGAAAGTGTTTCCCAAATTTCTTTGAATCGGTTAACTTGTTGCTGTCATTTTGTGAAAAGAGTGCATTTGCGAATGTGGGCAGCCAAAAGACACCTTAGTCTTGATTGACGTTATGATTCATATAAAACCATTTTAAAGAAATAATCCATTTTAATTTTTTAGCTCACCTGTCACAAAGTGACAAGGTGAGCTTATGTGATTGCGCAGCGTCCGTCGTCCGTCCGTCCGTGCGTCCGTGCGTCCATGCGTAAACTTTTGCTTGTGACCACTCTAGAGGTCACATTTTTCATCGGATCTTTATGAAAATTGGTCAGAATGTTTACCTTGATGATATCTAGGTCAAGTTCGAACCTGGGTCACGTGCGGTCAAAAACTAGGTCAGTAGGTCTAAAAATAGAAAAACCTTGTGACCTCTCTAGAGGCCATATATTTCTCAAGATCTTCATGAAAATTGGTCAGAATGTTCACCTTGATGATATCTAGGTCAAGTTTGAAACTGGGGTACGTGCCGTTAAAAACTAGGTCAGTAGGTCAAATAATAGAAAAACCTTGTGACCACTCTAGAGGTCAAATTTTTCATGGGGTCTTTATGAAAATTGGTCAGAATGTTCACCTTGATGATATCTAGGTCAGGTTCGAAACTGGGTTACGTGCGGTCAAAAACTAGGTCAGTAGGTCTAAAAATAGAAAAACCTTGTGACCTCTCTAGAGGCTATATATTTTACAAGATCTTCATGAAAATTGGTCAGAATGTTCACCTTGATGATATCTAGGTCAAGTTCGAATCTAGGTCACGTGCCGTCAAAAACTAGGTCAGTAGGTCAAATAATAGAAAAACCTTGTGACCTCTCTAAAGGCCAATTTTTTCATGGGATCTGTATGAAAATTGGTCAGAATGTTCACCTTGATGATATCTAGGTCAAGTTTGAAACTGGGTCACGTGCGGTCAAAAACTAGGTCAGTAGGTCTAAAAATAGAAAAACCTTGTGACCTCTTTAGAGGCCATACTTTTGAATGGATCTTCATAAAAATTGGTCAGAATGTTCATCCTGATGATATCTAGATCAAATTCGAAACTGGGTCACGTGCCTTCAAAAAGTAGGTCAGTAGGTCAAATAATGAAAAAAACCTTGTGACCTCTCTAGAGGCCATATTTTTCATGGGATATGTATGAAAGTTGGTCTGACTGTTCATCTTGATGATATATAGGTCAAGTTTGAAACTTGGTCAGCTGCGGTCAAAAACTAGGTCAGTAGGTCTAAAATTAGAAAAATCTTTTGACCTCTCTAGAGGCCATATTTTTCAATAGATCTTCATGAAAATTGGTCTGAATGTTCACCTTGATGGTATCTAGGTCAGGTTTTGAAACTGGGTCACATGCGGTCAAAAACTAGGCCAGTAGGTATAAAAATAGAAAAACCTTGTGACCTCTCTAGAGGCCATATTTTTCATGAGATCTTCATGAAAATTAGTGAGAATGTTCACCTTGATGATATCTAGGTCAAGTTCAAAACAGGGTCACGTACCTTTGAAAACTAGGTCAATAGGTCAAATAATAGAAAAACCTTGTGACCTCTGTAGAGGCCATATTTTTCAATGGATCTTCATGAAAATTGGTCAGAATTTTTATCTTGATGATATCTAGATCAAATTCAAAACTGGGTCACATGAGCTCAAAAACTAGGTCACTATATCAAATAATAGAAAAAACGACGTCATACTCAAAACTGGGTCATGTGGGAACAGGTGAGCGATTCAGGACCATCATGGTCCTCTTGTTTATATTTACATTTGCCCTATTCTTTTCCATTGAAAATTATGACGTTCATTTCGTATGAACAGCAAAAGGAAAGGCGCGAAAGTTACGTCATCACTGCTTAGTGATAACCGACCGCTGTTTTGACGACGTCCGCGTATAGTCAGGGAGAACGTTCCTTATATGATGTCGCAGTTGTTCCGTCTGGTGATCAGAATGGCCGGGAAGCTGATTTTAATGTTACATGCAACAAAATGTGTGCAATTTATAATATTATCTTGTTTAAAAATGGAAAGGAAATAAAATGTAAATATAAGAAATGAAACTATTTTTTTTCAGTGTTCATATGAAATTAATGACAGAATAGGATCGCTATTTCTGTCGTTCATTTCGCATAAACAACGAAAAAAATCATTTCATTTCTTTAATATGTAGTAGTTTTCATTTTTTCCAGGTTGATTTAGATTCAAAGCTTGGTAAATCTCAGGTTATAACAAAAACAACACCAGCAAGCCAGCAAGGAGGGTAAGTAAACATTATTTTACAGAATTAAAACAGCAGTGCTTTTATAAAGAATTTTTATTTTATAGAATAGCTAACTCACCTGAGTACAAAGTGAGCTGTTGTGACAGCCCTGTGTCCATCAGTTTGACTGTTAAAGGACATGCCTGTTGGTCAGCATCAAAAATATTTAATTTTATAAAACAGAAATTGATACAAGATGCAGAAAAATGATAAACCAGTATTCTATAAATAAGGTAAATATACGTATACGATACAGAGTACGGCCAAATTCCTTCTATTGCTAGCACACATTGAGCACTTTGTGATAACTCTGTGTCCGTTGTCCATAGTTGCATGTGTAGGGTCGTCATTTATCAACATTTTGATTGTTAACACTCTAGAAGTCGCAATTTTAGCCAAGTCTTAATGGAACTTGGCCAGAATATTACCCTCAGTAAAGTCTTCGATGATTTCATTACTGGGTCAAAAACTAGGTCAGTAGGTCAGTTAAAAGGAAAACTTTGTTGACACTCTAGAGGTCACATTTTCTATCTAATCTTTATAAACGTTTGTTATGTTGTTTGTCTCTATTAAATCAAGGTCAGGTTTGAAACTGGGTTAGGAGAAGAATTCTAGATGTTGTCTTTCATTCCTATCCTATCCATACAAATGTAATATATGTTTATATACCTAAATATACATTGATTTGGAATAAATATGTTTATACTACATTATAAACTAGGTCACTCAGGTCAAATCATAGAAAAGCTTTGTTTACACTCTAGAGGTTTTGTTTCTGTGAAATTAAGGGCAAGTGAAAGACTTTGTTGTCTGAGGTCTTAAATTAGGTCACTTTGTCAAATCATCAAAGAACCATTTTTACACTTGAGAGGCCACATTTTCTTTTAATTTTATCATCATAAAGTTTTATCAGAATCTTTGTCTCTATAAAATCTATTTTGAGTAGAGAAGTGGGATGCCTGAAGTCAAAAACTAGGTCACTAAGGTAAATCATAGACGCTCACCTGAACTTTTTTTCTGGATGGTCCAGCATCCTGTGTCAACATTGGCACCTTTTAGGAATCACTAAAGGTAACAATAGAAATACAGTTGAATACTGTTACCTCGATATTCAAGGGACTGTAAAAATTGCATCGACGTATCCGAAGTTCGACGTAGCGATATCAACTATCTTGGACTACTTTGTACTTGTGTCGGACGTCTATATTGTCATTATATCCAATACTTTTTTCAGAGGGTTTGAAAGGGGAAAGAAATAATATAAAACGTAAAAACGATTTAATTTTATTGACAAATAAATAGTACATACATGCATACAACTTTTAAATTTTTCAAAATATACATGTAAACATTAGCATTTTTATTCCTTCCTTAAACAAGTCTGAATGCAGCGGTAATGTTCCTAGTTGAGTAGTCATTTTGACTGTGCTTTGATAACGAAAATTTGCCAGTTAAATACGCATATTGTTACTCAATCCTAAATGGCAGATTTTTACTCCGTCAAACAGAAAAAAATATTTCATCCAAATTAGTTGTTATATTGGTAAACAGCTTGCCCGCTTGCACGCTGTTTTATTAGATTAATTATTGGGAATTAAATGCAAACTTCCTGACATTTAAATTGGATTAAAAATTAAATAACAAACAAAACAAACACACAAACTAACTTGATTATGATTAATACATCGCCGGACAACAATAGGTTGATTTTCACACCTTACAAATAACATGGATATTTTTTGATACGCTGTAATATCGACGAAACCAGGTGTAAAAAGAAGTACAGGTAAGTTGACGGGACTGAAAAATCTCATCGAGCTAAACAAAATATCGAGCTAATCATATCGAGGTAATGATAAATAATTACATCAAAATATATAGGGGAAAATCGGGACCGACAAAAACACATTGTGCTAACCGGAGTATCGAGCTAACCGATATCGAGGTAACGATATTCAGCTGTACCTTTAAATGACCTCGCATGAACATTTGGATTGATCTGCATCAACCCTGGTCTGTAGCATCATTTTAAAGTCCTCTCCCAATTTTGTTCTAATGAGAGTGTTGTATCCCTTTTAAGGGCAGTAAGAGCTGATTAGAAAATCATTAAATGACTTTTTCTCATGAATAGTTTTATGGATCTTAATCAGACTTATTTGTATTATAATTATAAGGTCCTCTACCATTTAACTTGTGGCGCTTAGTGCCTTTAAAGGGCTGCTAAAGCTGAAAATAGAAATACCTTTAAACAGCTTCTTCTTATGAACTGCTTGATGGATCTTCATCAAACTTGCTTTGTAGCAGCATTATAAGATCCTCTCCCAAATTTGTTCAAAGGGGGCATTTGGCCACATTAAAGGGCCACTAGAGCTAAAAATAGAAAAATGTGACCTTTGACCTGTCAGTTTGTTATTAATTACTAGAGAACGCTTGGGTCTCCTGCTGTTTAACTTTGTGTGATGATTGACCTTGGCTAGGGTCAGTATGTTAAAAGTCAATGTCACAGTGACCTCCAAACTGGAAATGTTCTCAAGTCAATGGTTGGAATATGTTTTCACTGATGGCTTCCAAATTTTTATGATGATTCCCTGTTGTAAGTAGATGACCCCAGTTGTTTTGAAGGTCAGTGGTCAAGTTCAATCAAACCTTAAGACTGAAAATAGTTTTCAGTCAATAACCTAAGAAATCATGGGTCTAATGCTGTCTAACTGTGAGGGGGTCAGTAGGTCAAAGGTAAAATCACAGCATTCTTTAGATTGAAAATTACACACTTACCTCCAGTATCATGGGGGACAATATCTGTTTTACCAACAGTTCCTGTCATATATGTTATATTTGTGAAACTTTTTCAGGTACTATTGCAATGTATGTGATTGTGTTGTGAAAGATTCAATCAACTTTTTAGATCACATCAATGGAAAGAAACGTAAGTATTTTTTTCTCATTCATACCTTGATAATATGTTGTGAAGAAAAAGATTTTTGCTGGATGTTTATGTTCAATATAAGACTGTCCATCTTTGTTTGTATTCCTCTGTCTGTCTGTGTGTCTGTCCATCCGTCTGTCACAAATCTTGTCTGCACTCTTTAAGTCAAACATTTCCCATCCGATCTTCACCAAACTTGAACAAAATGTGTTTGCCGATAAGTCCTTGGCCAAGTTCGATAACTAGCCAAATTGGCCCTGGCACTTTGGAATTATGGCCCTTGAAACATTGTTTTTGATAATCAAAGCACTGAAAGTCTGATTGGGTTGTATCAAAGCACGGAAAGTCTGATTGGGTTGTATCAAAGCACTGAAAGTCTGATTGAGTTGTTTTTGATAATCAAAGCACTGAAAGTCTGATTGGGAATTAAGAATATATAGGGAGTAGGATTTACGCTCGGACATTTCTGAATCGATCTTACACTACTATTCAGATGATTAGGCAGTTGTGGGAGACATGTGCTTTTCTGGTAAAATTATGCTCGTACAACAAAATTCTGTTTGTGGTTGTCAGCAAGCTAGTATCTCTGTAACTACATGTCATGAGTAAATGAACTTCACACACTTATTTGCCATGGTAATAACACTAAATGACAACCATTTTAATTTGTCTTAAAGGTCTGCTTCCAAATGTATTCAAACTGGGGGTCCTAGGGCCCTTGTAGGGACCACTGGAGCTAAAGATGAAATACATTTAAACGACGTCTAAAATGTATTGTTAATTTTTACCTTATGAAGCCGATAGAAGTGACATTTTATATTTGATTTTAACCACACAACTTAAGTCACAATAAGATCACGGTTTCTTTCGAAAACCGGCTTGATTCCATCATGGGTTCTAGAGTTATTGCCCCTGAATCAAAGGAAAAGCTTGTTAACACCCTAGAGGCCACGTTTATGACCCTATCTTAATGAAACTTGGTCAGATGTTTATTTTGATGATTTCTAGGTCAAGATCGAAATTGGGTCATATGGGGTCAAAATCTAGGTCACCCAGTCAATCAAAGGAAAAGCTTGTTAACACTCTCGAGGCCACATTTATGACCCTCTCTTCATGAAACTTGGTCAGAATGTTTGTCTTGATGATTTCTAGGCCAAATTCGAAACTGGGTCAGTTGAGGTAAAAAAACTAGGTCACCAAGTCAAATCAAAGGAAAAGCTTATTAACACTCTTGTACATTTTATATGCATGAAACTTGGTCTGAATGTTTGTCTGCATGAAATATCTTATGAATTTTTATCTGGGTCAGGTGGGGTCAAAAACTAGGTCACCAGGTCAAATCAAAGAAAAAGCTTGTTTACACACTAGGGGACACTTTTTATTCTATCTTCTTAAAACTTGGTCAGAATGTTTGTTAGTATGAAGTCTTGGATGATTTTAAATCTGGGTCACATGGGGTCAAAAACTAGGTCACTGCGTCAGATCAAAGGAAAAGCTTGTATACACTCTAGAGGCCACTTCTTTGCTGCAATCTTCCCGAAGCTTTGTCAGAATGTTTGTTTTCATGAAATTTTGGACAAATTCTAATCTGGTCGGGTGGGGAATAAACTAGGTCATTAGGTCAAATCAAAGAAAATGCTTGTTAACACTCAAGAAGCCACATTTTTTGGTCCAATCTTAATGAAAATTGGTCAAAATATTTGTCTCCATGAAATCACTAGGTAAAACATGTTTACACTGTTATGGTGTGTTACCCAGGTGAGCGACCTAGGGCCATCTTGGCCCTCCTGTTATGACATGATTTTTTTTCACTTAATTGTGTTTCTCTGTATTGTTTCTTATTTAACCAACCTCCACCAACAAAACATTCCACACTCAAAGTTAAGCCCCCTATTAGAATGTGCTCTTTGTTAAACGTTTTATAATGTTTTGTGTCAAAATTCTGCTGATAACTCTTATTTTGTTCTGTAAACAAAAGTTGTCTACTGGTAGGTTTTATTAAATTGTGTTTAATATAAATGACATTGCATTTGTTAACAGACTAAGTGTAAATTCAGGTATTGTTTGCCTTTCCTCTGTCAGTAAGTGGCATTGAGGTGTACAGTCCATTGTCATGAAACAGAAAAGAAACTGCCAACAAGTCATTTCAAGGCTCTGATGTTCATTCATAAGATAGTTTTTGATTCCATTGTGTAAAGAGATTGAGATGATTAGATTGTTTCGCTCAGCTAACTGGTAGTGGTACAATACCATATTGTACTGGTAGTGTAATAGAATTCTTGTCTCCCGCTTCAAGGGAGAAGACATACCATATTGTAACTGGTAGTGTAATAAGATTCTTGAAAATTAGTCCCCCACAAATATTAATGATTTCACAGTAGGTGATTTTTCACCTCACAAAGGCCAGGGTCACTTTCTGAAATTTAAAATGCTCTCTTATGCATAATATAAATCACAGACTTGATGCTAGCTTGTAGCTGTCAAAAACATAGAGGAGGTTTACATAAGATGTTTTCAAACTTTATTTCAGATCAGAGAAATCTTGGAATGTCAATGAAAGTCGAAAGGTCTTCACTAGAACAAGTCAGAAAAAGGTTTGAGATGAACAAACGCAAACTGGAAGAAAAGAAGAAAGATTATGATTTTGAAGAGAGAATCAAAGAATTGAAAGAAGAGGTAATTCAGATATGGCTTGTCTGGTTAATACCCCAGTCACACATACTACGTGGATAGCTACGTCTAGCCATGGATAGAAACGTAGTAATCCGTATCGATCCGTACTGAGCCATACCTGAAAGTAGTAACCCGTATAAATCCGTACCAGTCCGTACGGCTCAAGTATGGATCGATACAGATTACTACGTTTCTATCCGTAGCTATCCGCGCCATATGTGAGACTGTGGTATAACCTTTAGCCTACTGGCAGCAAGTGATTTTGCCTTTGCGACCAGTGCAGACCAAAATCAGCCTGCACATCTGTGCATTTTTGTTGTCCGCTCTTTAATATCTTTTTGCATGCATAAATATTCATATAACCTGGCACAAACATTCAACACTCATCAACATAACAAGATAATATGTTGGTTCAAGACCTTAACCTCTACCTTAAAGGTTAAGATCATGCTTGGAGATCAAATATTTAAGGTCAATTTTTTTTTTCAGCACTGCAACTTCTTATATGCCCGTCTCTGAAAGAGCGGGGCATATTATGTTAACACTGGTGGCGGTTGGCGGCGGGTGGTCTGTGTCCAAAGCATGTTCGCTCTCTAGTTTTCATCTGATCCTCACCAAACTTGCTACTCTTTGTGGGCATAATATCTTGGCCAAGTTAGATAACCAGCCAAATCTCTCCAGGCACTCTTGGATTATAGCCCTTGAATTACTCAAAAATCTGCATACTTAGCCTTGTCCACTCCCTAAGTCAAACAGTTTTCATCTGACCTTTACCAAACTTGTTGACAATGTTTGTGGACATAATATCTCGGCCAGGTTTGATGACCAAATCGCCTTAGGCACTCTTGGATTATGGCCCTTGAATTACTTGAACAACTGCGAATTTAGCCTTGTCCGCTCTCAAAGTCGAGCAATTTTCATCTGATCTTCACCAGACTTGCTGACAATGTTTGTGGGAATATCTTGGCCATGTTCAATAACCACCCAAATTGTCCCAGGCACTATTGGATTATGGCCCTTGAATTACTCGAAAAACTGCAAATTTAGCCTTGTCCGCTCTCTAAGTTGAACAGTTTTCAACTGATCTTCACCAAACTTGCTGACAATGTTTGTGGGCATAATATCTCGGCCAAATTCAATAACCACCCAAATCGCCCCAGGCACTCTTGGATTATGGCCCTTGAATTAGGCCAAGTTCGATGACAGGCGTATTTTGTGACAGTCTGGCACTCTTGTTTATGCATTGTTTATGCATGCATAGGTTTTTAAAATAACTTCTTCTCATGAACAGCTTTAGTGAATGGATTTCTATCAAATTTGGTATTTAGAATCATTGTAAGGTTCTCACTCAGATTTGTTCGAATGAGGACATTTGACCTGTTTTTAGCTCACCTGTCACATAGTGACAGGGTGAGGTGAGCTTTTGTGATCGCCCTTCGTCCGGCCACTCACAATTTCTTGTGAACACGATAGAGACCACATTTTGCAAGCAATTTTGATCAAAGTTGTACAAAACTTGTATTGGCATGATATCTCGATTCCTTTCGAAAACTGGCCAGATCCCATCTTGGGTTCTAGAGTTATTGTCCCTTAAAGGGCCAGAATGTGCGTGCTTCAACAATTTCTTATCTGCACGATAGTGGTTTCATTTATGATTTTATTTTAACCAAACTTGCACACAACGTATCACCATAAGATCTTGGTTCCTTTCTTGAACTGGCCAGATCCCATTATAGGTTCCAGAGTTATGGCCCCTGAAAGGGCCAGAATTAGCTATTTTGACCTTGTCTGCACAATAGCACCTTCATTTATGATTTTATTTTAACCAAACATGCACACAACTTGTATCACCATAAGATCTTGGTTTCTTTCTTGAACTGGCCAGATTCCATAATTGATTCCAGAGTGATGGCCCCTGAAAGGGCCAAAATTAGATATTTTGACCTTGTCTGCACAATAGCAGCTTCATTTATGATTTGATTTTAACCAAACTTGCACACAACTTGTATCACCACAAGATCTTGGTTCCTTTCTTAAACTGGCCAGATTCCTTAATGGGTTCTAGAGTTATGGCCCCTGATAGGGCCAGAGTTAGCTATTTTGACCTTGTCTGCACAATAGCAGCTGCATTTATGATTTGAATTTAATCAGACTTGCACAAAAGTTGTGTCACCATAAGATCTTGGTTCCTTTCTTGAACCAGCCAGATCTCTTAATGGGTTCCAGAGTTATGGTCCCTGAAAGGGCCAAAATTAGCTATTTTGACCTTGTCTGCACAATAGCAGCTTCATTTATGATTTGATTTTAACCAAACTAGCACACAGCTTGTGTCACCATAAGATCTCGATTCCTTTTTATACGCCCGAAGGGACGTATTATGTTATTGCCTCGTAGTCTGTCTGTCTGTCTGTCTGTTAGTTAGCAATTTCCCTTCCACTCTGTAACTCTTGAACCCCTTGAAGGATTTCAAAAAAACCTGATGCAAATGTTCACTTCATCGAAACGACGTGCAGAGCGCATGTTTCAGATGGCTCACTTCAAGGTCAAGGTCACACTTAGGGGTCAAAGGTCATATGACGTTGTTTTGTGGTATATTGCTCTGCATTTGCATTGCATTGCAGTGCTCTTGTTTTTATTTGGCAGGTCCTTCTTTTGTTCACTTACAATATTTTTTTTTAATTACTTCCCTTTTATGTTACTATAAATAGCTTATTTAGTAACTTTTATTATTGACCATATGGAAAAACCGAGACCACATTTCTGTGGTACAACATAGATGATACCTCCAATTTTTAGGTGTATTTTGACATATCTGTACCTTGTTTACAGAAAACTTCTTGTATAAAAATACTGCTGGCCTGATTTGAAAATAATTTTATTTGAAGTAACTTTAAGAAAATTTCAACTATATTTTCTCATAATTCTTTTGATTGATCTTGATTATGATTTTTTGACCTTCTTGTCCTTAAGTGCAATGATAACAGGTGAGCAAAATAGGGCCATTATGGCACTTTTGTATGTTTTTGTATGCTAAACACAGATATTACTATTCATGAATTAGTGTGTTATATGTTTATCCAAGGTCAGGTGAGCAACTTAGGACCACTATGGGCCTCTTGTTTTTTTTATGCCCCCCCCCCCCCCCTCAAAGAAGGAGGGGTATATTGTTTTGCAGATGTTGGTCGGTCTGTATGTAGACCAATCTGTTTCCGGATGGTAACTCAAGAATGCTTGGGCCTAGGATCATGAAAATTGATAGGGACATTGGTCATGACCAACAGATGACCCCTATTGATTTTGAGATCAGTCAGAGATCAAGGTCACAGTGACCCGGAACAGTTAAATGGTTTCCTGATGATAACTCATGATTGCTTGGGCCTAGGATTGTGAAAGTTGATAAGATGGTTGGTCATCACCAGCAGATGACCCCTATTGATTTTGAGATCAGTAGGTCAAAGATCAAGGTCACAGTGACCAGGAACAGTAAAACGGTTTCCGATAACTCTAGAACGGTTGGGCCTAGGATCAGGAAAATTGATGAGATTGGTCATGACCAGCAGATTTTGAGGTCATTAGGTCAAAGTTCAAGGTCACATTGGCCAGGAACAGTTCAACGGTTTCTGGACAATAACTTGAGAACGCTTGGGCCAAGGGTCATGAAAGATGATAGAGAGGTTCATCATGAACAGCTGATACCCCTATTGATTGTGAGGCCAGTAGGTCAAAGGTCAAGGTTACAGTGACCTGGAACATTTAAACCGTTTCCAGACAATTACTTGAGAACGCTTGGGCCTAGGATCATGAAAATTGATAGGAAGGTTGGTCATGACCAGTAGATGACCCCTATAGATTTTGAGGTCAGTAGGCCAAAGGTCAAGGTCACATTGACCCGGAACAGTTAAACCCTTTCCAGACACTACCTTGAGAATGCTTGGGCCTAGGATCACGAAACTTAATAGGGAGGTTGATCATGACCAGCAGATGACCACTATTGATTTTGAGGTCAGTAGGTCAAAGGTCAAGGTCACATTGAACCAAAACAGTAGAACTTTTGTTTACAGTGAGCAAATAATTTCTGTTCCTTGTGCAATTACTGAATGCATCAAGGGGGGGCATTTCGTGTTCGACAAGCTCTTGTTTTTTTGTTAGCCCACCATCATCAGATGGTGGGCTATTCAAATCACTCTGCGTCGGTGGTCCGACGTCCTTCCGTCCGTCCATTAACAATTTCTCGTTATCGCATCTCCTCAGAAACTACTGGGGGGATTTTGACCAAACTTTGTCAGAATGATGTATTGGTACCCTAGTTATGTCCTCTTGAAAATCAGACTGGTTCAACAATTATTGAGTGAGTTATGGCCCTTTTGTTTATTTTTATAAATTACATAGATTTATATAGGGAAAAACTTTGAAAATCTTCTTGTCCAAAACCACAGAGCCTAGGGCTTTGATATTTGGTATGTAGCATCATCTAGTGGTCCTCTACCAAGATGATTCAAATTATTACCCTGGGGTCAAATGTGGCCCCGCCCCGGGGGTCACATGGTTTACATAGACTTATATAGGGAAAAACTTTGAAAATCTTCTTGTCCAAGCCACAAAGCCTAGGGCTTCGATATTTGTAATGTAGCATCATCTAGTGGTTCTCTACCAAGTTTGTTTAAATGATCCCCCTAGGGCCAAATATGGCCCCACCCCGGGGGTCACATGGTTCATATAGACTTACATAGGGAAAAGCTTTTAAAATCTTCTTGTCAATAACCTACAACATTCAAATTTGGACCACATGTATAGTTTTGAGTGGCAAGATGAACCTTGACATGAGTTTACCTTGATTTTGACCTAGTGACCTACTTTCACATTTCTGTAGCTACAGCCTTCAAATTTGGACCACATGCATAGTTTGTGCACCGAAAAAAACTTTGACCTTGACATTGACCTAGTGACCTACTTTCACATTTTTGAAGGTACAGGCTTCAAATTTGGACCACATGCATAGTTTTGTCTAGAAATGAAATTTGACCTTGACTTTGACCTAGTGACCTACTTTCACATTCTCAAGCTACAGCCTTTAAATTTGGACCACATGCATAGTTTTGTGTACCGAAATGAACTTTGATCTTGAGATTGACCTAGTGACCATCTTTCACATATCTGAAGCTACAGGCTTCAAATTTGGACCACATGCATATTTTTGTGTTATGAATTGAAATTTGACATTGATTTTTACCTAGTACCTACTTTCACATTTCTCAAGCTACAGCCTTCAAATTTGAAGCGCATGCATAGTTTTGTGTACCAAAATGAACTTTGACCTTGAAATTGATCTAGTGACCTACTTTCACATTTCTCAAGCTACAGCTTTCAAATTTGGACAACATGCATGGACCACATGCACAGTGTTGTGTACCGAAATGAAATTTGACCTTGATTCTGACCTTAAGCTAGTCTTGAAATTTGGAACATTAAAAAATGGCTCAATGGTGGGCGCCAAGATCACTTTGTGATCTCTTGTTTACAGATAAGGATATTCAAGTAACACAGTACATGTACAAACTTTCACTATATCAAAAGGATGTAATATTTAATCATTTATTAGCTCGACTTTTCGAAGAAAAAGTAGAGCTATTGCACTTACCCCAGCGTCGGCGTTGGTTAAAGTTTTTGATAAAGTCAAATATCTCTGTTACTGTCAAAGCTATAGACTTGAAACTTAAAATAGTTATTTACTATCAAAGTCTACACCAGGAGAAACAATCCCCATAACTCTGATTTGAATTTTGACAGAATTATGCCCCTTTTTAACTTAGAATTTTTGGTTAAAGTTTTTGATAAAGTCAAATATCTCTGTTACTATCAAAGCTTTTGACTTGAAACTTAAAATAGTTATTTACTATCAAAGTCTACACCAGGAGAAACAATCCCCATAACTCTGATTTGAATTTTGACAGAATTATGCCCTTTATTAACTTAGAATTTTTGGTTAAAGTTTTTGATAAAGTCAAATTTCTCTGTTACTATCAAAGCCTTTGACTTGAAACTTTAAATACTTATTTATCATCAAAGTCTACACCAGGAGAAACAATCCCCATAATTCTGGTTTGAATTTTATCAAGATTATGCCCCTATTTAACTTAGAATTTTTTGTTAAAATTTTTGATAAAGTCAATTATCTCTGTTACTATTAAAAGCCTTTGACTTGAAACTCAAAATAGATATTTACTATCAAAGTCTACACCAGGAGACACAATTCCCATTACTGTTATTTGAATTTTGACAGAATTATGCCCCTTTTTAGCTCACCTGTCACAAAGTGACAAGGTGAGCTTTTGTGATCGCGCGGTGTCCGTCGTCCGTCCGTGCGTCCGTAAACTTTTGCTTGTGACCACTCTAGAGGTCACATTTTTCATGGGATCTTTATGAAAGTTGGTCAGAATGTTCATCTTGATGATATCTAGGTCAAGTTCGAAACTGGGTCACGTGCCTTCAAAAACTAGGTCAGTAGGTCTAAAAATAGAAAAACCTTGTGACCTCTCTAGAGGCCAAATATATCACAAGATCTTCATGAAAATTGGTCAGAATGTTCATCTTGATGATATCTAGGTCAAGTTCGAAACTGGGTCACGTGGGGTCAAAAACTAGGTCAGTAGGTCTAAAAATAGAAAAACCTTGTGACCTCTCTAGAGGCCAAATTTTTCATGAGATCTTCATGAATATTGGTCAGAATGTTCAACTTGATGATATCTAGGTCAAGTTCGAAACTGGGTCACGTGGGGTCAAAAACTAGGTCAGTAGGTCTAAAAATAGAAAAACCTTGTGACCTCTCTAGAGGCCAAATTTTTCATGAGATCTTCATGAATATTGGTCAGAATGTTCACCTTGATGATATCTAGGTCAAGTTCGAAACTGGGTCACGTGGGGTCAAAAACTAGGTCATTAGGTCTAAAAATAGTAAAACCTTGTGACCTCTCTAGAGGCCATATTTCTCAATGGATCTTCATGAAAATTGTTCAGAATGTTCACCTCGATGATATCTAGGTCAAGTTCGAAACTGGGTCACGTGGGGTTAAAAACTAGGTCAGTAGATCTAAAAATAGAAAAACCTTGTGACCTCTCTAGAGGCCATATTTTTCATGAGATCTTCATGAATATTGGTCAGAATGTTCACCTTGATGATATCTAGGTCAAGTTCGAAACTGGGTCACGTGGGGTTAAAAACTAGGTCAGTAGGTCTAAAAATAGAAAAACCTTGTGACCTCTCTAGAGGTCATATTTTTCATGAGATCTTCATGAATATTGGTCAGAATGTTCACCTTGATGATATCTAGGTCAAGTTTGAAACTGGGTCATGTGGGATTAAAAACTAGGTCAGTAGGTCTAAAAATAGGAAAACCTTGTGACCTCTCTAGAGGCCATATTTCTCAATGGATCTTCATGAAAATTGGTCAGAATGTTCACCTTGATGATATCTAGGTCAAGTTCGAAACTGGGTCACGTGCAGTCAAAAACTAGGTCAGTAGGTCTAAAAATAGAAAAACCTTGTGACCTCTCTAGAGATCATATTTTTCAATGGATCTTCATGAAAATTGGTCAGAATGTTTACCTTGATGATGTCTAGGTTAATTTTGAAACTGGGTCACGTGGGGTTAAAAACTAGGTCAGTAGATCTAAAAATAGAAAAACCTTGTGACCTCTCTAGAGGCCATATTTTTCATGAGATCTTCATGAATGTTGGTCAGAATGTTCACCTTGATGATATCTAGGTCAGGTTCGAAACCGGGTCACGTGGGATCAAAAACTAGGTCAGTAGATCTAAAAATAGAAAAACCTTGTGACCTCTCTAGAGGCCATATTTTTCATGAGATCTTCATGAATGTTGGTCAGAATGTTCACCTTGATAATATCTAGGTCAGGTTCCAAACTGGGTCACGTGGGGTCAAAAACTAGGTCAGTAGGTCAAAAAATAGAAAAACCTTGTGACCTCTCTAGAGGCCATATTTCTCAATGGATCTTCATGAAAATTGTTGAGAATGTTCAGTTTGATGATATCTAGGTCAGGTTCGTAACTGGGTCATGTGCGGTCAAAAACTAGGTCAGTAGATCGAAAAATAGAAAAACCTTGTGTCCAGTCTAGAGGCCATATTTTTCAATGGATTTTCATGAAAACTGGTCAGAATTTTTTATCTTGATGATATCTAGGTCATGTGCTCAAAAACTAGGTCACTATTTCAAATAATAGAAATAACGACGTCATACTCAGTTCAACACTGAGTCATGTGGGGATAGGTGAGCGATTCAGGACCATCATGGTCCTCTTGTTAACTTAGAATTTTTGGTTAAAGTTTTTGATAGTCAAAAATCTCTGTTACTATCGAAGCTTTTGACTTGAAACTTAAAATACTTATTAACCATCAAAGTCTACACCAGGAGAAACAATCCCCATAACTCTGATTTGAATTTTGACAGAATTATGCTCCTTTTTAACTTAGAAATTTTGTTAAATATCTCTGTTACTATTAAAGCTTTTGACTTGAAACTCAAAGTAGTTATTTACTCTCAAAGTCTACACCAGGAGACACAATTCCCATAACTCTGATTTAAATTTTGACAGAGTTATGTCCCTTTTTAACTTGGATTTTTTTTTTTACTGGCAAAGCTCCAATTCAGAATCAAGCACTGAGAAAAGTCGAGTGCGCTGTCTTACGGACAGCTCTTGTTATAATAATAATTAATGTGATAAATAAATATGTACAGTCATAAAGCTTGACTAGCCCGCCCACTTAGCTCAATAGGGAGAGCGCAGATCTACAGATTGCGGGGTCGTGAGTTTGGTCCCGGACAGGCGTATGTTCTCCATGATGATTTGATAAAAGACATTGTGTCTGACATCATCCATCGTCCACGTCTGATTCATGTGGGGAAGTTGTCAGTTACTTGTGGAGAACAAGTTTGTACTGGTACAGAATCCAGGAACAACGTTTAGGTTAACTGGCTGCCATTATATAACTGAAATATTGTTGAAAAACTGCGCTTAACCCAAAACATTAGCTTGACTATTTGAGAGTTTTTAGCTCACTTGAGCGCTCAAGGTGAGCTTTTGTGATTGCCCTGTGTCTGTTGTCCGTCCGTCGTCAACAATTTGACTGTTAACACTCTAGAGGTCACAATTTTGGCCCAATCTTAATGAAACTTGGTCAGAATGTTACCCTCAATAAAATCTTGGGCGCGTTCGATATTGGGTCAATAAAGTCTTGGACGATTTTGATATTGGGTTAACTGGGTTCAAAAACTAGGTCACCAGGTCAAATTAAAGGAAAAGCTTGTTAATACTGAAGAGATCACATTTATGTATTTATCTTCATGAAACTTGGTCAGAATGTTAATCTTGATGAACTCAAGGTCCAGTTTGAATCTGGGTCATGTTGGGTCAAAAACTAGGCCACCGGGTCAAATCAAAGGAAAAGCTAGATAACACTCTAGAGGTCACAATTTTGGCTCAATCTGAATGAATGGTCAGAATGTTACCTGCAATAAAATCTTTGATGAGTTCGATATTGGGTTATCTGGGGTCAAAAACTAGGTCACCAGGTCAAATCAAAGGAAAAGCTTGTTAACACTGTAGTGGCCACATTTATGACTGTATCTTCATGAAATTTAATCAGAATGTTAATCTTGATGATCTTTAGGTCAAGTTTAAATCTGGGTCAGAATGTTAATCTTGATGATCTATAGGTCAAGTTCAAATCTAGGTCAGGTGGGGTCAAAAACTAGGTCACTAGGTCAGATCAAAGGAAAAGCTTGTTAACACTCTAGAGGCCACATTTATGACTGTATCTTCATGAAACTTAATCAGAATGTTAATCTTGATGATCTTTAGGTCAAGTTTAAATCTGGGTAATTTGGGGTCAAAAAGTAGGTCACCAGGTCAGATCAAAGGAAAAGCTAGTAAACACATTAGAGGCTACATTTATGACCATAATTATCTTAATGAAACTTGGTCAGAATGTTGATCTTGATGATCTTTAGGTCAATAGGTCAGGTGAGCGATACAGGGCCTTCATGGCCCTCTTGTTCAAATAGTCGAGCTTTTGTAATCACTCTATAGTCAGCGCAGGCATCACAAAAGTTCAGGTTAAAGTTCTGCATGTAAGCAGGCTTCTCAGAAACTACTAGGCATAATGTTTTCAAACGTCACATGTATCTTCTGCATCTTGAGATGATCTCATGGGACAAGTTGCATATCTCTAGCTTTTATTTTGACAACATTATGCTCCTTTTTCACCTAATAGAAATTTTGTAAAGTTTTGCATGTAAGCCTGTTTCTCAGAAATAACTTGACTAAATGTTTTCTGATTCTCCACACATTTTTGACATCTTGAAAGGACTTCACATGGCAAGTTTCATAACTCTGGCTTACATTTTAGCAAAATTATGCCCCTTTTTCAACTTAGAAAATTTCGCTAAAGCTTTTGTATATAAGCTAGTATTCTGTGGAAGGATTTCAAATAGTCAAGCACACTGTCATTAGACAGCTCTTGTTTCTCTTTTCCAGTCCATAATTTCAGTATCTGATTAATGATTCTATGATCAGATTGCCATTACTCACAGGACTCGCACTCCTGTGTCCTAACATCACATTGTGGGAATGCCTGTGTCCTATGTAAATATATTTAAGATAAAAAGCTGGATCATTTAGGGTAAAAAAAACTAGAACATAAGGTCAAATCATAGAAAAACCTTGTTAGAATTATGGAAAGTACACTGTCATTTTCTAGCACATTTACATGAAACCATGTCAGAATGTTTGTTTTAATGAAATTTAGGTCAGATAGGAAACTGGACCTTTTGGGGTAAAAACTAAGTAAGGTGACCATTACAGGGCCTTTATAGCCTTCTTTAGTCAAGGTCAGCTCCTCCTCTCCTGATTTTTTTTTTTTGGGGGGGGGGGGGGGTCCCCCTGCATCTCCACACCCCTCACATTTTTACAGGGAAACAATTTAAATGTGCAAACTACTTGCTGGCTTAAAAAGATTCCAGTGAATTTTCAGACACATGATCACCATAAGGTGTAGATGTGCATAACATTTTATTGATAGGATGGGAAAAAAATCAGGGTTGAGAGAGACCCATTTCCCTTAAAGTGTATGGAGCAAACTACTTCCACAGTTACAGAGAGATTCTCTGTGGGCAAAAGTGTTGTCTTTCTTCTGACAAAGTGGTACTCAGGTAGTATGTTAATCACATTTAGTGATAGCTCGGTATAAAGGTTTGTATTACTCAGTTTGGGTATTAGCTTGAAAATGTTGAAGCATGCATCTTCAGTATGAATTTTTCTTTTGCTGCCAGGAAGAAAAACAGAAAGCTTACAAGAAAGAGAAGCGGAAGGAACGTAAACGTAAAGCTGATGGAGATCTCGACCAGGATGCTGATCCAGATATGGCTGCCATGATGGGCTTCACAGGGTTTGGAGGCTCAAAGAAATCATAGCAGATCATTGACTTTAGAATTACTTTCATATGTGATAAATTGATGAATGGGCGAATGTGTTTAGTCACTTGCATGGTTTTAAGGGAGACAGTCATTTTGTTCAGTGACAGTATGCATCTTGTATCTTTCATTATTGTGCCCTTGTTCATATTTTAACAAACAATGTGTCTGTTGTAGAATACATCTTTTTCAAGATTCAAAGGCTGTTTAGGCAAAATTGGTCTTTCTGTTGAAGAGTGTGTCATGCAAAGAAAAGAAATTACTATTAAAGAATGACACTTTTTATTACATTTTAGAAGTTATTTATATAGACATGTTGAAAATGATTGTACATGTGTAAATAAATATTATATACTGTGAAATAATTTTTAAGTTTTGTACTTCTAAAATTTCATGTTTTTTTAATCCATGAAATTATATCCCAAAGTTCAAACAAAATTCCCAGACATTCACCACAGTTCATATCCCCATAAAACAGCCATTTTAATCTAAGCTATGAAATTCCGTGCCCACGAAATTAATTTCATTAAAGCAACTAACCCACACATCGTGGTGTGAGAATTTATAAAATCAAACATCTATATTCACCTTTATGTTGCATATTTAATGTTCTAACAATGAATTTTTCATCGAATTCTGTTCAAAATCGTTTTCCTAATAAATCAAAAATAAAAACATTTGTCTATTCTTTCTGATATGGGTTTTCCTGTTTCTTAAAAAAATGGATTTCCCTTCAGTGGGCAGCTTGCAAACATCATGTGATAGTGAGAACATGATAATTGAGTGCACAAGTATAGGTGTCTCAGTGTTATGGCGTTTTGAAAATATAACCAAATAAAACAATAATATACACTGGTCAGTACACTATTCTCTGTAAGTATTGACCTTGCACTCATGAATATTCCGCATATTTGCGTAAATTAATTCTTGATGAACAAAGCCTAATAGCGATGTAGCGATTTAACTATTGCATATATATTTCTTTATAATTTAACCAATGTCGCATGAGAAAGTGGCTGTGTGGACAAAACGTTTACCTGCCAATCACGGGGTTGTTGGCCCGAGTCCTGCATCTTATCAGTTTTTTTTCCAAAATTTATCTGCAAACTTTACAAGTAGAAAAATTGCCCCACTTATCTGAATAAACTTTATGGTCCATTTCTTGAAAGAAGTACACGTAGTTCAGTTAAAGGTGGTCAATCGCAACATTTTCCGACATTTTTCAGTTTTCATATATTCTGTTAGAGATTTATTGAAGGAACAAAACAACCCATTACATAGAGTTAGATCCATTTCAGAAATGTATAATTTATTACTTTTTATGGAATTTTGTAATTATCCCTTTAATACAAGTGTTAAAAAAGTGGATTATTTCTTTTGATTTCTCGTTTTACATTTGCATTTGATAACTATTGGAATATTTAAACTACCTGAAACAAAATGCTAGTTTTAAAACGTGTAGCTTCGGAATTAATTTATTTTCAATCTATCTTGGTTGCGCAACCAAGATATACAAATATACAAAGGGAGGTAATAATTTTATAAACTTGCATTTGTTATGAATTTTTGCAAGATTATATACACTTTTAAATGCAAATCATCGACAACTTTATTACAATAGTGCTTATATTCATATCATTCCTTAGCCAAAATGAGTTTATTAGATTTATACTTATGCTAAAATAACGCGTTGTCCATCAACATTTGCCTTGTTAACATTCTAGAGGCCACAGTTATGAACCAATCGTTATGAAACTTGGTCAGAATATTTGTCTTGATGATCTCGAGGTCAACATCGAAACTGGGTCATGTGGGGTCAAAAACTAGGTCAGTAGGCCAGATCAAAGGAAAATCTTGTTTACACTCTAGAGGCCACATATATGATTCTATCTTCATGAAACTTGGCCAGAATGTTTATCTTGATGATCTTTAGGCAAAGTTCCAACCTGGGTCATGTGGGGTCAAAAACTAGACCACTAGGCCAGATCAAAGGAAAAGCTTGTTAACACCCGAGACCACATTTTCAGTTCGAAACTCATGAGAATTGGTGTGTGTTTGTCTTATGACCTCTAGGTAAAGTTTGAATTTGGGTCATGTGGATTCAAAAACTAGGTCAACCGGTCAAATTAAAGGAAAAGCTCGTTAACATTCTAGTGGCCACATTTTATGACCCTATCTTCATGAAACTTTGACCCTATCTTCATGAAACTTGGTCAGAATATTTATCTTGATGACCTTAAGGCCAGGCTGGAATCTGGGTCATGTTGTGGCAAAAACTAGATCACCCGGTCAAATCAAAGGAAAAGCTTGTTAACACTGTAGAGGCCACATTTATGACCCTATCGTCATGAAACTTAGAATGTTTATTTTGATGATCTTAAGGCCAAGTTCGAATCTGGGTCATGTGGGGTCAAAAACAAGGTCACTAGGCCAGATCAATAGAAAATCTTGTTAACACTGTAGAGACCACATTTTAAGTTTGAAACTCATGAGAATTGTTCGGAATGTTTGTCTTGATGACCTAGGTAAAGTTCGAATTTGGGTCATGTGGGGGTCAAAAACTAGGTCAACCTGTCAAATTAAAGGAAAAGCTCGTTAACATGCTAGAGGCCACACTTACAACCCTATCTTCATGAAACTTGGTCAGAATATTTATCTTGATGATCTTTAGGCCAAGTTCGAATCTGGGTCATGTGGGGTCAAAAACTAGGTCAGTAGGCCAGATCAAAGGAAAATCTTTTTAACACTCTCGAGACCACATTTTAAGTTTGAAACTCATGAGAGTTGGTCAGAATGTTTGTCTTGATGAAATCTAGGTAAAGTTTGAATATGGGTCATCTTGGGTCAAATCAAAGAAAAACTGTGTGTGCAATAGAGGTTGCATTTTTGTATATATTTTTGTGATAATTTGATCAGAATGATCTTGATGAAATCTAGGTCAGGTTCGAATATGGGTCATCTGGGGTCAAAAACTAGGTCACTTGGTCAAATCAAAAATAAACCTTGTGTATGCAATAGGGGCTACATTTTTCATCTGATGTGCATGAAACTTGGTCAGAATGTTTCCATCAAATCTCTAATAAGTTTTTATCTGTCACGTGGGGTCAAAAACTAGGTCACCAGGTCAAACGAAAGAAAAAGCTTGTTTACACTCTATGGGCCACATTTTTGATTCAATCTTCATAAAACTTGGTCAGAATGTTTGGTATCATGAAGTATTGTATGATTTCGAATCTGGGTCATGTAGGATCAAAAACTAGGTCACTTGGTAAAATCAAAGGAAAAGCTTGTTTACACTTAGAGGCCACTTTTTTTGCTCCAATCTTCACGAAATTGTCAGATGTTTGTTTTTATGAAATCATGGACAGGTTCTAATCTGGGTCATGTTGGGTCAAAAACTAGGTCACTAGGTCAAATAAAAGAAAATGCTTGTTTCCACTCAGGCCACATTTTAGTCCAGTCTTAATGAAAATTGGTCACAATATTATTTTGTCTCCATGAAATTTCACACGGGTTTAAAATTGGGTCCGGTTGAGTAAACCACATTTTAACTCCAAGCTTCATGAAACTTGGTCAGAATGTTGATCTCCTTGAAAACTCGGACGAATTTGAAACTGAGTCATGTGGTGTCAAAAACTGGATCACTAGGTCAAACATGTTTACACTTTCATGGTGTGTTACTTTGGTGAGCGACCTAGGGCCATCTTGTTTAATAACTGTATACTTGTGCATACTGGGGAGAAGCTTTACAGCTGACTATCAATGAGAACTACAAACTTTGTTTTGTGGTAAGTAGTTGTTTAGCGACTATAAAATTTTGCAGAAATACAAGGACTGCGAAAGTCGTTAATTTAAATAGCTTGAAACAATTTCTAGGTTTACCGTACATCTTAGTGCTGCCCATAGGTGAATTTGTTTAACAAATTGGCATGTCTCTTCTTTAAGCTTGTATCAGTGAGGACAACATAATGGTCACTTCTTTTGTTTCTTAATCTATCCTGTTGCCACCACTGCACCCCGCACCATTTTTTAATCCCCCACCGTGGCGGAGGGATTATAGGAATGGTCTGCATCCGTCCTTCCGTAACACTTTCGTGTCTGCTCCATTTCTCCTAAACCCCTTGAAGGATTTTCATCAAACTTGGGTCAAATGATCACCTCATCAATACAATGTGCAGAACCCATGAGTCAGCCTTGTCGGTTCAAGGTCAAGGTCACAACTCAAGGTCAAAGGTTTGAGCCTGCCATTTTGTGTCTGCTCTATATCTCCTAAACCCCTTGAAGGAATTTTATAAAACTTGGGTCAAATGATCACCTCATCAAGACGATGTGCAGAACCCATGAGTCAGCCATGCCAGCTCAAGGTCAAGGTCACAACTCAGGGTCAAAGGTTTGAGCCTTCCATTTTGTGTCCGCTCTATATCTCTTAAACCCCTTGAAGGAATTTTATAAAACTTGGGTCAAATGATCACCTCATCAAGGCGATGTGCAGAACTTATGAGTCAGCCATGTCGGCTCAAGGTCAAGGTCACAACTGAAGGTCAAAGGTTTGAGCCTTCCATTTCGTGTCCGCTCTATCTCTCCTAAACCCCTTGATGGTATTTTTATAAAACTTGGGTCAAATGATTACCTCATCAGAATGATGTGCAGAAATTATGAGTCAACCACGCCAGCTCAAGGTCAAGGTCACAACTAAGGGTAGAAGGTTTGAGCCTTCCATTTGGTGTCCATTCTGTATCTCCTAAACCCCTTGAAGGATTTTCATCAAACTTGGGTCAAATGATCACCTCATCAAGAACTCATGAGTCAGCCATGTCAACTCAAGGTCAAGGTCACAACTGAAGGTCAAAGGTTTCAGCTCTGTATCTCCTAAACCCCTTGAAGCATTTTCATGAAACTTGGGTCAAATGATCACCTCATCAAGACATTGTGCAGAATTCATGAATCAGCCATGTCAGTTCAAGTTCAAGGTCACAGCTAAAATCAAAGGTTTACCCTTTCACTATCCATAGCAGTGGCGGGGGATTTAGCTGTCGTTCAGACTGCCTTGTTTAAAATTTACTTTCTTGCCCTTTTGTATTCTGTCACTGCATCATTCTCCACCCCCCCAACACACACAAAATCCATTTAGTTTCTTACCCACCAAAAAAAAATTTCTTGCCCTTACCACCACTGCTCTCCCAAAAAACACACCTCCCACCAAAAAAAAATATTAAAATTTTGCTTTTTCTTTAAATTTTGCATATATCCTCCTCAGATATAACCCTTCGGGCGTATATTGTCCCGCTTTGCAGAGCTCTTGTTTGAACTTATAGCCATATTACAACTACATTTGTGTCGTGTACTCTTGTTCTACAGTTTCCATCCAACTGAAATGAAACTTGGTATACATCTTCAACATGAAATGGACATGTGCATATTTTCGAGATATATGTAGACACCTTGTTACGATTATTAGCAAGCTCATATCTCAGTTATTACTGATTGCAACTGAATGAAACTTTAACCATGCCTTCCCCATAATACCAACTGAAAGACATAGGTTCCATAACTCTAGCTGTCATTTTGATGAAATTATGCACCTTTTTGCAATCATCCTATGAAGATAGACAACCAAAGCCTTCAAAGATCTGTTTGATTATTGAGCAGAAACTGTTTTCAGTTTTAGAGGTTACTGTGACCTTGACCATTGATCTCCCAAAATGCCCAAGTATGGTCCCTGTGACCTTGACCTTTGAGCAACTGACCCCTAAATCAACATGGGTCTTCCTCTAGTGATACTTAAGCTTTGTATTAAATATGAAAGCTGTAGCTATTATTTTTCATGACTTAGTTCAGAAACCATTTTCAGTTTTCAAGACCTAAAAAAAAACAGTTTCTTCTTCAAGTGGTGCTTAGTCATCATGTAAAATTCAAAAGCTGTTACAGTAGCTATTAAGTCCAGATACAGAAAATGATGACTGATGGACAGACGTCGCTGTTCTATAATATGTCCCATTTTTCAAAACAGATGTACAATTAATAATGAAATTTCAGTCATTTCTACTTCCTAGCTAAAGGGTTAGAATAAAGGCCAATTATGGACCTATTGTATGTTGGTAAAGCCAAAAAATCTTGGTGAATTACTTGTCCATGATAATAATTGTTCATACTTGCCAAACCTAAGGCTTAAAAAAAATTGTTTGTCTGGTATCCCGACCTACCCTATATCTTTGGCCTGACCCTAAATGTTTTTATGGCTTCGGAGATTTTCTCTCAACCTTTTAACAAAAAGTTGCAAATCTGCACTTTTTATGCTTTAAACATGGTCAGTGATGTTAGAAATCAACTTACTGATGCTCTAAAGCCATAACCCCCTTATTTGTATTCATTTTTTTGACACAAAAATAATTTCCGAAAAGTCTCACTAAAATAAAAAAAATCCCCCACCTCCCCCCAAAATGTTCCAACCTACCTACCCTAATATTTTTTAGCATGTTACCGGAAACTAAGATTTGTTTTTTTAGGCCAAAGAAACACTGCAATGTGATGCTTTACATTTATTCAATATACTATAAAAGTTGTAAAATATATTGAATAACCCTCATATGATCTTTATTTGTTTGTGGAAATGTTTTAAAAATAAAATGTACCATCAAAGACATAGATGCTTTAATAGAGAAAACCGATGTAAAGCTGAAAATATTCAACAACATTGAAGTAAGTACTGCATAGCAAAACAGTCCACTACTGGTTTGGAAACTAAGATAAGATCTTGTAATATAACAAATGTGGAAAAAAAGGTACTGATTGACTGAACAAAAAAAATCAGCCAAATCTTTTGTAATGCATTGCCTCGGAACAATGGTCTTGGTTTTGCAACTGATACAGTAAACCTTTGTGCCAAGTAATGTCTATCCTCACATAAAATGAGAAAAATGGCAAGAATTTTTTTTTATCTCTAAATCTGACAGTCTTTGAGCTAGGGGATTGTCTTTTGCAACCAGCATATCACGTCTTTGCCAAGTAACTGGAAAAAAGCATCCAGCAATGGCAAGTGTATTGACTAGACAAAAATTGGATGACTGTCTGACAGTCTTAAACCAGTAGAGGACTGAAGGGCTGATGCAGATGAAAGTATAACATTTTAGTGAGTGTATAACAGAACAACATTCAGAAGAATATATCATCACTTTCTTCATTAAATATCTGTTTAAACTGACTGTTTTCTTCTTGTCCACCACTGGATAACATCCTGCAAAATAATATTTGATAAGGTTTTAAACAGATTAAAAAATCTACAGGAGACATTAAAGGATTATATTACTAAACTTTAATTAGAGTACAAGTTGTCCATATTGTCAATCTGGAAACTTTTCTACACAATATTACATAAATTCTACAAAATATAATCCACACACAAGTTCAGTACTGTTTAGAAATGTACTCTGGTGCATAAGGTTGTTCAGCAAACTATTCACAATTTCTGCATGAACAAAGAACAAAAAATTAATAAATGTGTCATTTTAATTCAGTACTTATTTCTTTTTTCTTTGAAAGCTGCATGCACACTATCAATTCATTGACAACAGGTTGCTTTCACTTTAGGGTTTTATATTTCTCCGATGTAACAAGAATTGACTTTTGCACTGCATACATTTTTACTAAATGACTGGAAATGTGTTTGTTTTGCATATTATGGCAACAGGGTAAAGAAGGATATTGCATAAAACCTGACACACTATGATATGAAAACGTCCTGTGTAAAAACATTTTATTTCATACAAATAAACTAGTGCTGTCCGAGTTTGGACCTGAACCTTCCTACACTTCACAGGTATCGAGTACTGTTAAAGTTTTGATTGAAATCATAAATTTATCTACACAGGTATAGAGGATACAAGTAGAACTCCAATACATAAAATCATTTCATGTGTCAATGTCTTCTCGTATTTTTATATTAAATACTAAAATACAAAAAATGAAATGTTACAATATAAAAGGGGTCAAGCACACCCATCTGAAGGACAATATAACGATGCTAAAGCCAAAATTTGATAAAGATACATTCAAAGGTTCATTAGAAAAGTCATTTACAGGTTTTTAGCTCGACTATTCGAAGAATAAGTAGAGCTATCCTACTAACCACGGCGTCGGCGTCACACCCTGGCCTGGTTAAGTTTTTCGTACCAGTCCACATTTTGACAAAGTCTTTTGAGATAAAGCTTTGAAACTTTCAACACTTGTTTACCATCACCATGTCCAGTTATAGGCAAGAGTACATAACTCTGTCAAGCATTTTGACTGAATTATGGCCCCTTTTGACTTAGAAATCTTGGTTAAGTTTTTCGTACCAGTTCATATTTTGACAAAGTCTTTTGAGATAAAGCTTTGAAACTTTCAACACTTGTTTACCATCACCATGTCAGTTGTAGGCAAGAATACATAACTCCATCAAGCATTTTGGTTGAATTATTGCCCCTTTTTGACTTAGAAATCTTGGTTAAGTTTTTCGTACCAGTCTACATTTTGACAAAGTCTTTTGAGATAAAACTTTGAAACTTTCAACACTTGTTTACCATCACAATGTCCAGTTGTAGGCAAGAGTACATAACTCCATCAAGCATTTTGGCTGAATTATGGCCCCTTCTGACTTTGAAATCTTGGTTAATTTTTTCATACCAGTTTATATTTTGTGTAAAGTGTTTGACATATGGCTTTGAAACTTTTATATCTTGTTCAGTATTATAGTCTCTATCAATAGGCAAGAGTACATAACTCTTTCATCTTTTTTGGCTGAATTATGGCCCTTTTTGAACTTGGAAATTGGTTCTGTTTTCGTATATATCCATGTTTTGTCAAGACTATTTGACATATGACTTTGAAACTTTAGACACTTGTTTATCATTATGATTTCCATCTGTAGGCAAGAGTACATAACTCTGACAACTATTTTGGCTGAATTATGGCTCTTTTTGGACTTTGAACTTTTTGTCAAAACTGTTTGAACTGTGGCTTTGAAACTTTTAACACTAGTATATCAACATGATTTCCATCTATAGGCAAGTGTACATAACTCTGTCAACTATTTTGACTGAATTATGACCCTTTTTGGACTTGAAAATTAGTTAAATTTTTCATACAAGTCCATATTTTGCCTAACATATAATTTAACATATTTGCCATCATGGTCACACATTGCCATTTAGTGCAAGACTAATCGAAATCCACAAATACAGGAGCATTTTTTGTTTAATCCCTTTTTAGCTCACCTGAGCAATGCTCAGGTGAGTTTTTCTGATCACTCGATGTCCGGCGTCCGTCGTCTGTCGTCTGTCAACATTTAGCTTGTGTATGCGATAGAGGCTGTATTTTTCAATTAATCTTCATGAATATTGGTCAGAATGATAACCTTGATGAAATCTAGGCCGAGTTCGAAAATGGGTCATCTCGGGTCAAAAACTAGGTCACTAGGTCAAATCAAAGAAAAACCTTGTGTATGCGATAGAGGCTGTATTTTTCATTTAATCTTCATGAATATTGGTCAGACTGATAACTTCGATGAAATCTAGGCCGAGTTCGAAAATGGGTCATCTCGGGTCAAAAACTAGGTCACTAGGTCAAATCAAAGAAAAACCTTGTGTATGCGATAGAGGTGGTATTTTTCAATTAATCTTCATGAATATTGGTCAGAATGATAACCTTGATGAAATCTAAGCCGAGTTCGAAAATGGGTCATCTCGGGTCAAAAACTAGGTCACTAGGTCAAATCAAAGAAAAACCTTGTGTATGCGATAGAGGCTGTATTTTTCAATTCTTCTTCATGAATATTGGTCAGAATGATAACCTTGATGAAATCTAGGCCGAGTACGAAAATGGGTCATCTCGGGTCAAAAACTAGGTAACTAGGTCAAATCAAAGAAAAACCTTGTGTATGCGATAGAGGCTGTATTTTTCAATTGATCTTCATGAAATTTGGTCAGAATGATTGCCTTGATGAAATCTAGGCTGAGTTCGAAAATGGGTCATCTCGGGTCAAAAACTAGGTAACTAGGTCAAATCAAAGAAAAACCTTGTGTATGCGATAGAGGCGGTATTTTTCAATTGATCTTCATGAATTTTAGTCAGAATGATTACCTTGATGAAATCTAGGCCGAGTTCGAAAATGGGTCATCTGGGGTCAAAAACTAGGTCACTAGGTCATATCACGTAAAAACCTTGTGTATGCGATAGAGGCTGTATTTTTCAATTGACCTTCATGAATTTTGGTCAGAATGATTGCCTTGATGAAATTTAGACAAAGTTCGAAAATGGGTCATCTGGGGTCAAAAACTAGGTCACTAGGTCAAATCAAAGAAAAACCTTGTGTATGCAATAGAGGCTGTATTTTTCAACTGATCTTCATGAAATTTAGCCAGAATGATTACCTTGATAAAATCTAGGCTGATTTTGAAAATGGGTCATCTGGGGTCAAAAACTAGGTCACTAGGTCAAATCGAAGAAAAACATTGTGTATGCAATAGAGGATGTATTTTTCAATTGATCTTCATGAAATTTGGTCAGAGTGATTGCCTTGATGAAAACTAGGTCGGTTTTGAATATGGGTTATCTGAGGTCAAAAACTAGGTCACTAGGTCAAATTAAAGAAAAATCTTGTGTATGCGATAGAGACTGTTTTTTTTCAGTTGATATTTATGAAATTTTGTCAGGTTGATTGCCTTAATGAAATCTAGGTCGAATTTGAATATGGGTCATCTGAGGTCAAAATCTAGGTCACTTGGTCAAATCAAAGAAAAAACTTCTGTATGTGATAGAGGCTGTATTTTTCAGTTGATCTTCATGAATTTTGGTCAGAATGATTGCCTTGATAAAATCTAGGTCGAGTTTGAACATGGGTCATCTAGGGTCAAAAACTAGGTCATATCTAAGAAAATGCTTGTTTTATCGCAAGAGACCAATTTTTTGGTCCAATCTTAATGAAAATTGGTCAGAATATTTGTTTTCATGAAATCACTAGGTCAAACATGTTTTACACTGTTATAGAGTGTTTCTTAGGTGAGCGACCTAGGGCCATCTTGGCCCTCTTGTTTTCTTTTGTCTGAAAATCTACGGAAATATTTTGACCCCATTCTTCAATCAATTGTTCGAATAGTCGAGCGCGCTGTCATTTGACAGCTCTTGTTTAGCTCACCTGTCACAAAGTGACAAGGTGAGCTTTTGTGATCGTGCAGCGTCTGTCATCCGTGCGTCCGTCCGTAAACTTTTGCTTTTGACCACTCTAGAGGTCACATTGTTCAAGGGAACTTTATGAAATTTGGTCAGAATGTTCAACTTGATGATATCTAGGTCAAGTTCGTAACTGGGTCATGTGCGGTCCAAAACTAGGTCAGTAGGTCTAAAAATAGAAAAACCTTGTGACCTCTCTAGAGGCCATACTTTTCAATGGATCTTCATGAAAATTGGTCAGAATGTTTACCTTGATGATATCTAGGTCAAGTTTGAAACTGGGTCACGTGCCATCAAAAAATAGGTCAGTAGGTCAAATAATAAAAAAACCTTGTGACCTCTCTAGAGGTCATATTTTTCATGGGATCTGTATGAAAGTTGGTCTGAATGTTCATCTTGATGATATCTAGGTCAAGTTTGAAACTGGGTCACGTGCGGTCAAAAACTAGGTCAGTAGGTATAAAAATAGAAAAACCTTTTGACCTCTCTAGAGGCCATACCTTTCAATGGATCTTCATGAAAATTGGTCAGAATGTTTACCTTGATGATATCTAGGTCAAGTTTGAAACTGGGTCACGTGCCTTCAAAAACTAGGTCAGTAGGTCAAATAATAAAAAACCCTTGTGACCTCTCTAGAGGCCATATTTTTCATGGGATTTGTATGAAAGTTGGTATGATTGTTCATCTGGATGATATCTAGGTCAAGTTTGAAACTGGGTCAACTGCAGTCAATAACTAGGTCAGTAGGTCAAATGATAAAAAAACTTGTGACCTCTCTAGAGACCATATTTTTCATGGGATCTGTATGAAAGTTGGTCTGATTGTTCATCTTGATGATATCTAGTTCAAGTTCAAAACTGGGTCAAGTGCGTTCAAAACCTAGGTCAGTAGGTATAAAAATAGAAAAACCTTGTGACCTCTCTAGAGGCCATATTGTTCATGAGATCTTCATGAAAATTGGTAAGAATGTTCATCTTGATGATATCTAGGTCAAGTTCAAAACTGGGTCACGCACTAGGTCATTAGGTCAGATAATAGAAAAACCTTGTGACCTCTCTAAAGGTCATATTTTTCAATGGATCTTCATGAAAATTGGTCAGAATTCTTATCTTGATGATATCTAGGTCAAGTTCAAAACTGGGTCACATGAGCTCAAAACTAGGTCACTATGTCAAATAATAGAAAAAACAACGTCATACTCAGTTCAAAACTGGGTCATGTGGGGACAGGTGAGCGATTCAGGACCATCATGGTCCTCTTGTTCTATTTTTAGCTCTAGCAGCAGTTAGAAGGGCCAAGCTGATTTATTTGAACAATTTTGATTGAGAACCATGCCAGGATGCTACTGTCCAAGTTTGGTGTAATTCTAACCTGTACCTTCAGAGATGTCATTTCAAAAAAACTGTAGACTGATGGACAGACTGAAGGTGAGCGATCACAACAGCTCACCCAGAGCACTTTGTGCTTAGGTGGGCAAAAAATAACATATCAGTATTGGTTTGTACCAAACAGGTTTCCAACCAAAAAGGGACTTATAGATATCAAGAACAATACCTTGTTTATTTGCTGAATTTTAACAGAATGCTCACAATCGTAAGGGTTAAAATCAAAGTATGTACCTGGTGGTTTTATAAAGGCCCTTGGTCTTACTTTCGGGTGGGGTAACATCATTAAACATTTCACATAGGTCTTTTTCTTCTTGAACCTTTGAAATAAAACTTTTAAAAATTATAAATATTTAAGCTGTGACTAAAATATTTCTCAATATACTACAGTATCATAGAAATAACCCAGGGTTCATACAGATCTTGGATACAAGAATTCCATGACTTTTCCATGACATTGCCTGGTTTTCCATGACGCAATCCAAACATACGAAATTCGAAATAAATGCAATGATACACTCATTTTATTGGCATACAAAGACTTTTATTTCAAACTATTTGCAAAATAAGACTTCAGTTGTTTTTTTTTCTTTTTCAAGAGTAAAGTTCAAGTTCCAACAGCTGTTTACTCTTTTTGTTTTAGTGAGTAACCTTTGATGTGCGATTTTATTGCAGTTTCGCCCATATTTGACAGATCGATAAGTTTGTCACAGACGGTGCATAAGGCTTTCCTGTTATCCGACTTGAAAGGCTTTAACCATGCTTTGTACTGTTCATTCCTTTCCTAGTTAGTGTTGTATCGGCAACTTCTTTTCTGACTCGTATTTTACTATTTTTAGCTATTTCACGCTTAGTTTGTTTTTAAAAGTACAACGAAAATAAACCGGAAATGGTGCAATAGTAAACTTAATTTCGTACCCAACCAGATTCGACCCCAATATTGACGTAAATTACTGATTGTTCGCGTTTAAATCTGGATTTTTCTGATATTAAATTAAAACAGATGTAATCGTTTTATGCACATACAGACTTATTCCAGATCACTTTCCTACTTTCCATGACGATTTTTAAATTTTCCATGACATTTCCATGACAAAATGCAAAAATTCAATTTTCCCTGACTTTTCCAGACAAATCTCGTTTTCCATGACTTTTCCAGACCTGTGCGAACCCTGTAACCTTATCACTGAACCGGAACATGCTGGTGATATGGTTAACTAGGCTCAGCACTGGTCACTCCTGTTAGGTTTGATGAAAATAACAATATTAAAGAAGTGGCCAAAACATTATAAAATTTGATGAATCAAGGGCCATAACTTCATTGAAAATCATCAAACCAGAAAATGCTTACAATATGCACAACTAGGCTTGACAGTGATCACTCTTGTGATGTTCGGTGTAAATCTGTCCAGTGATGTCAGAGGAGTTGTGTGGACAAACTTTATGACAGACAGACAGCACCTATTCAATACCGGTATGTCTCCCTAACAAATTGTGGGAGACATAATAGTCATTTGACCAGCACATGAAAATAATAGTGCATCTCCTCTTGAGAGTAAAGCTTCCTATACATTTTCACTGAATTCCAGCTAGTGCTTGTTGAGATAAATACTCCAAACAAGGATGGCGCTACAGTTTACTAATGTAGAATAATTAAAGGGCAATAACTCAAGAGAACACATCCGACTGAAACATGAAGATAATATGCCTATTTCCCATCGGGAGTGAAGCTTCCTATGAATTTTTGCCAATTTCCAGCAAGCAGAACTTTGCTAAGGAATACTCTAGACAAGAAATATAATGTGCATCTCGATGCTTGCTGAGAAATATCCCAAACTATGATGGCACTACAGTTTACTAATGTTGAATAATCAAAGAGCAATATGAAGTTACGCTGAATTCCAGTGAGTGGTTGCTGAGGAAAACTAAGGACAAGAATTGGGCCTATTATAAGTTTACCAATGTTGAATAATTAAAGACAGTGCAATATCTCAGTCAAAAATTAATTCAATCAGAACATGAAGACATCATTCCCAACTCTTCTTGAAAATGAAGTTTTTCATATTTATATTTTTGCCGAATTTTAGCCTATGGTTGCTGAGAAATACTTCAGGCAGGACAGCATTATAGTTTACTACGTTAAATAATCAACGGCCAATACCTCAGTTTCCAGAAATTCCAGAAAGTGGTTGCTGAGGAATATTCGGACAATAAATGGTGCCGTAGTATACTAATGTTGAAGAATCAAGAAAGGAACTGAGATGTTATGGTGCTACAAGTTTTGGGCAAGTTTGGTTAAAATCCAATTATAAATGAAACTACTATTGTGCTGACAAGACCAAAATAGCCAATTTCTGGCCCTTTTAGGGGCCGTAACTCTAGAACCCATAATGGAATATGGCTGGTTCAAGAAAGGAACCGAGATCTTATGGCGATACAAGTTGTGTGCAAGTTTGGTTAGAATTAAATAATAAATGAAATCACTATCATGCAGACAAGAAATTGTTGACAGACGGTCAACGGACATCAAGTGGTCACAAAAGCTCACCCGCCTTTGACTCAGGTGAGCTAAAAAAAACACACACATAAAAACACAAACTCGCACTTTATGCCCCAACATATTATTAATGTGAACATATGATAAAGAAAAAATTAAATATAACCTTCTGAAAAGTGGCCTTGACTATAATATTTAATAATGGCCAAAATGTCTGTAACAAGAAAATACAGTTAAAAATGATGGATGCTCCCCTAAGTATGATTATCGCATTTTAAAAGCACAAAAATGAAATTCATCTACTAGGCACATGCCTCCTCTCAGAATTTAAGCTTCTGAAGAAATTTCTTAGAACTCCAGCAGGTTATTGTTGAAAAAACACATGCAAAAGATATGCTCATTAAATGAGCCTCATTTCCTCTTGGGAGGGAATCTTGCTTTGAAGTTTTGCCAAATATCAGCCAAAGGTTGCTGAGGAATACCCTGGACAAGGATGCCGCTATTATATACTAATGTTGAATAATCAAAAGGCAATTACTCACTGAAAAATCTTCTGACCACAACATGAAGAAAATATGCGCATATCCCCTTGGGAATGAAGCTTCCTATGAAGTTTCACTGAATTCAAGGCAAGGGTTGCTGAGAAACCCCAGACAATTAATGGTGCTGATAGTATACTAATGTTGAATAATCAAAGGGCAGTAACTCTGAGAAAAATCATTCAACCGGGAAAAGAAGTTAATATGGGAGTGTAGCTTCATGTGAAGTTTTGCAATCAGTAACCATTATTTAACTAGAAATGTGTCACAGACACGGATGCCCCCGCAACATGAGAAAGGTCACAGGCATGGTACTGCTCACAAACTAAAAGAAGGACCCTTGGCCCTATTTATTTACAAAAAAAAATATATTGCAGGAAAACCAGGACTGTGACCTTGACCTTTGAGCTAGTGAAATGGTTTTTGTGCATGACACATTGTCTATCCATGCTTATCATTTGTGTCAAATTATTTTGAAATTGGACCATGCATGTCAAAGTTATGGACCGGACACAAAGACCACATTATCAGTATATATGTAGTGAAAATTGGCTAAGTTAAACCAAGGACTGTGACCTTGATCTTTGAGCTAGAAAAATGTTATTGCGCTTGACTCATTGTCTATCCATGCTTATTATTTTTGTTAAATTAATCTGAAATCGGACCATGCATGTCAAAGTTATGGCCCGGACACGAAGACCACTTATGTAGTGAAAATTGGCTAAGTTCAACCAAAGCATGGTTGTTGCGCATGACCCATTTTATGGCGGGGGCATAACTAGCTGGCAGCTCACCAACCGGTCTCTCTTCAGTAACAAGACCCGCCTCTGACAGGGCTTGAACCTTCGACCTACTGATTGTGGGGCCGGTGCCTTATCCATTAGGCCACCGCAGCTTGATAATATGCGCATCTCCTCTTAACAGTGAATCTTTCTGTGAAGTTTGCTGAATTCCAGCCAAAGGTTGCTTAGACGCCCTATATTATACTAATGCTGAATAATCAAAGGGCAATAAAACGCAATGAAAAACCATCTAACTGAAACAAGAAGACAATATGTGCATCTCCTCTTGGGAGTGAAACTTCCTATGAAGTTTCGCTCAAATCTACTGAATGGTAAGGTTGCTCAGAAATATTCCTTAGAACTGCTGGACAGACAGAACAACAGACAAAGCGGCATTTATATGCTTCCCCTTTCGGGAGCATGAAAGCCCCTTACTACAGACTGGCAACTTTAGACAAACATTAAAACATTTGACCCCTAAGGAGTGCTACATGCTAAATGTGGAAATACCATATTTATGTTAGTAAATGTATCAACATCCCCACTCATCTCATCCTGGTTAGTATGCTGGTCAGACAAACTGGACAGCTGAAATATATTGAAACAAGCATATTCATGGAATATATTATAATCCTATGACATAGTAAAAGGTAATTCAAAAGCATTATATTTTTACTAATAGTGTAGTGCTCAGGTACTCAGCCCATTTTTAACAAGGTATACTTTGATAAATACAATGTGCATTTCACAACTTTTTTTTCATGTAAAACATTGTTTAATCAGTGCCTGTTAGACTTTAAATCATTAAGTGCTTTGCAATGATTATAAATTGTGGTAACTTTTGCAAACTGTTAAACCTGGAAGTGATATTAGTCTGCCATTACTTTCTGGTTCTCTCAAAGTACAGATGATGTCATACGTGCTCTATACTGTTTTACATCATACATCAGTTTGAGCTAGGCCCTTGAAGTTTTATTAGCACAAATATTTACCTGTTTACCTTACCATTTCTCTTTTTATATGAAAAAAAAAAACATACATCAGTTTGAGCTAGCTAGGCCCTTGAAGTTTTATTAGCACAAATATTTACCTGTTTACCTTACCATTTCTCTTTTTATATGTGAATATACTTCTTTTATTTTGCATATGATAATGTTTGCCTTACTTAATAATTGTGAAAATAGTTTCACGTTTCTATATTGTATTTTCGTGACTTTCATCCATCTGGTGCACACAATGTTGTGTGCATTTACCAATATTATGGCTGATGTCTCCTATGGGCCTCCCCAACTGTGTGGGGATGCATACTAGCGTCTGTGTGCATGGGGCTAATCATACTGGGCTCTGACCTTTTTTGAGGACTTCCACAGAAAAAATCTTAGAATCGACTTGCATAAATCATTATTTTTAACTGAAAGGCTATCAATGCCGTTGTTTATAACGTGCCTGCTTCATTTTCTGTAATGATCATCAAATATACTAATTTATTGTTAAATCCTTTTTTCTATAATTGCTTTCAAAGTATACATACTGATGAACACAGTAGAAAGTCTTTTTTGTATTGTTTCTGATCAGTGATTACCTCCCTTTTATGGCTCTAACTATAAAAGTTCATGTGCAGTATTTAAAGTAGTGCTTTCCTAACCATATTATGCACAACTTCTATTTGGACAGATGTTTTATTTTTGTCGAGCCCGCTTGCGGAAGCGAAGACATAGTTGTCCTAATGGCTGTTCGGTGTATGTGCGTCCGTGCATGCGTGCATCCGTCCGGATTTGTTTGTCTGGACCATAACTTTGACATGCATGGAGCAATCTTGTTTATATTTGGCATGAATGTTAACCTCAGTGAGACAGAGTGTCATGCGTAAACTGCAGGTTCCTATCTCAAAGGTCAAGGTCACACTTGGAGGTCAAAGGTTAAATTCAATGACTTTGTCCGGAGCATTTCTTCTTCATGCATGGAGGGATTTTGATGTAACTTGGCACAAATGTTCACAACCATCTGACAGAGTGTCATGTGCAAGAATCAGGTCCCTAGGTCACTTAGAGGTCAAAGGTCAGATACAAGAATGACTGTCCGGAGCATTTCTTTTTCATGCATGGAGGGATTTTGATGTAACTTGGCACAGTTGTTCACCATCATGAGATGGAGTGTCATGTGCAAGAACCTAGAATTACTTCCCTTTGCTGTTACTATAAATAGCTTATATTGTACTTTTTACACCACTTTTCTGTAGTACAATATGCATGTTACATCCAATTTTGAGGTGTATTTTGACCTATCTCTGCTGGTAAGGATTTTTGTGTGGACTTAGATTTTTTTTAAAGATTTACTTCCCTTTGTTGTTACTATAAATAACTTATATTGTAACTTTTTGCAATCATTTTTTATTTGGCATAAATGTTTGCCTCATTGAGACAGGGTGTCATGTGCAACTCATAGTCCTTTTGACAGCTGGCGGGCTCGACATGTTGCCTGTGGGCATCTAGTTTTTGACATAAAATTTAAAGCCTTTAATGGAAATTTAAGAACTATTTCAGAGACTTTGGATTAAAGGTACTTATACAAAATGTACTTTTTTACCAGTTCCTGCTGTGTTAAGAGTTTTCGTTCCATAAGTTGTCTTACAATTTTCATAGGTTTTACTTAAAAGTTATTGCTAGAAGGCTTGTAGGCTTTGTTAAGAGAAAAAAATTTAGGCTTTATTTCCACTGTTTAAGACATTAAAATAAATTCCTTTTTGTCATTTTTTTGAAGAAAAAAAACACAACTTTTCAGAAGTTTGTATACATGTGTATATTGTTTATAAGGACTATAATAGTGGTCATAAACTAGATCTAGACTCCAAACAATATATGACCTAATTATATACCTCAATCATTGCATCAGCACAAAAAACATAGCAAATTTTTTTTAAAGAAAAACCTTTTTGTCTAGAAATGAATATTGAAGTTCAGTATATGACTCTATTTTTGATGGCTCAGTTGTAGGTCAAAAGCAACTAGTTTGGAATGAAAACTTTGAAGTTTTAGATGCAGCATTTGTGGACAAGTCTGTAGACAGCGATACAATATTGCATTTAATGACTCGTACAACAATAATATAGATTAAAACAAGAACAGCAATGACCAAAAATGCTTCTGAAAAAAGCATTAAGACTGTTCAGGTGCTTAATAAACAATAATTCTTTATGCATTCCACAATAATGAAATTTATGTATTTCATAATCATAAAACGGGATCTGATATTTTGTTTCTCATTCTTTTTTCTTTTTTTTTTACACGGTTTGATACTTAAATTTTTTAATGTAGAAAAAACATAATTATATCGTTTGGAGTTCCATCTATCATGTCTTCTCTGAAAGATCTCATTTTTACTTTTGTCATACAAGGAAGTCATCAATTAGGCTTGTGGAAAATATATGGTTCTACCCTGGTGTCTGCCCTTGTGCTTTTAACACTATTCACAAATGTCTTCTAGAGTAATTGATTATATTATTTTTCATTTTTAAAGTATAAAAAAAAACATTTATATTTTCAGATTTAAGTACCATATTTAACTAAAAAGCTCAGACACAATCTTTACAACTTTATACATGTATAAATTGTTTTTTATTGTTTAAATGTTTTTGGGGGGTTATTTAGTGCATTAAAAGATGCAGGTTTTATAGATAAGCAACTTCTATCATCAAAAAATGTGTTAAATGATGAAGTATATTCACATGTTATTGTCTTTGGTAGAACTTTAGCTATACATCAATAGGATTACATCTTGTAGAACTTTATACAAGTGTGAAGACCATTAATAGGTTATTTGTGGGGCAAGTTCTGAGATTTTTTTTTTTTAAAAATGGACCCTTGAAATAGTTCAAAGTTGCTTGTCAAATATGTGATGAAATGGCATTTGAAGACTGATAGTCTATGAGAATATGAGTTTCCCTTTCACAAGGATTTTCTACTAGGTGACCTAGTACCAAGACATAATGAAGGCAAACCAAAACTCAAAAACTGACATCAACATCAAAACTGTTTGATACTCGTCATCCAACTGTGACATCAACATTTTTAATTCACTTATCTAGACTAAATATTGTCAAATAATGCATAAATGTTATCAATTAAAAACTGCAAGGGAGAGATAAATGAAATTCTTACCTCACTGACACCTGAGAGAGCAGGGGAGAGAAGTCTTGGTGAAGAGACACTACTGTTACTAAAGGACCAGGATGGGCTTGTTACTCTTGTTGACTGCAAACTATGGAGAACCTTCTCTAGAGCAGGATTGGTTGGTTCTGTATTTCTACTAGACTGTGTTGAAAACAAAACAACTTTATATTATACCTTCTCATTTCCAAATTTTTGACAAGCTGAGAAAAAACAAAAATATTGCAGAGCGATCAATGCCACCTATATGGGCGGTGGTAACCGCCAAAATGAGTAAATATACAATCCATTCATAAACAAGTCAGTCAGTGCAGTGCATTTCAACACCGTCTAGTCTTAAAACTCCATCCCGTCCAATATATTTGCATTCAACGCATTGTTTTTTGAAACCATTTAATGCAAAACTTCATTCCATCTATTTAAACACAGAACGATGCAAATTTTGATACGCTGCTCCAAATCACACAACATGGTTTCAGTATGCATTAGACGGTGCCAAGATTTAATGAATCGTTTCATTTTACACTGCAAGATGAACTCATGTTGCGTTAAACGTCTTCACACTGGACTGCATGACATCAAGTTTTTATACACCGCTCTTAATTACACAAAGCGGTTTCAATATGCATTAGATGGCGTAAAGCTGTAATAAATCATTTTATTTTACACTGCACGTACTCATGTTGTGTTAAATGGCTTCACATTGAGCTGCATGGTAACATGTTTTGTTGTATGATTTCATAGTACGGTGCATCGCAACAAGTTTTTCAATGCATCGTTTCATGTTTAAAAAGATGGAATGAAGTTTTAAGTATTTAATAGTTTCAAACTACAATGCGTTGAATGCAAATTTATTGGACAGGATGGAGTTTTAAACTAGACGGCATTGAAATGCAATGCACTGACTGACTTGTTTATGAATGGATTGTATATCTACTAATTCTGGGGGTAACTGCCGCCCATACACCTACCAGACGTTTTTATGTTCACTATTAAATGAAAGTGACAGTTCTAATATATCTTTGATTCTCCTTTGATCGTTATTTCACTGTGATGCATTATTATATGTGTAACATCTAAAAGGCAACCACCGGACCCTGATACAGATAAATATTTGTAACATTCTAAAACCTTCTTTAAGGTTTAGGAGTATATCACCAAAACACAGAAATATTTTATAAACGAACAACATCGTTACCAATATTTTACCTGACCATTACATGTTCTGCCGTACTGTCCCGTACTTAAAATATTCTGAAAAAGTTGTCCCCACTTTAAAAATGAATGCCATTTGTAAAGAAATAAAAATAAACAATTGCTGAAAACTGTGTTCCATCTAGTTATGTAAAATTTCAACACTCGCATGCTATTGCAAATGCATTAAAACGAACATGTGTAACAGTTCCTTGAAAATGGTGAGTTTTTAAAGGCGTTCCCTTACAGAAGAAAAAGGCCTGCTGCGTACTCTTGCTGTGTACATACAGCGTATATGATGCGTACATGATGTGTACTGAAATCAAGGGCTTTAAATAGTACGCAGGATATACACCGCACATACACCGATAGTACGTTTGTAGTACACTTTTGACATGCAAATGAGCTCTGCTGCGTACTACTTGCTGCGTACATGCTGTGGACTACATAGTACACAGGATGTACGCTGGAGGAATTTAGTATGCGGGAAATAGTACGCAGCATGTACGCGGCACATACACTTTTCACATGCGAATGAGCCTGCGGTGTACTACCCCTGCGGCGTACATGCTGTGTACTCCTGTGGCGTACATGCTGTGTACTCCTGGCCCGAGTCCTGCGGCGTACATGCTGTGTACTCTTGTGGCGAAACTGCTGTGATAATGTAAATTCCTTACCCCACCAACTTTCATATGCAAATGCTGATCATTTGGACAGAAAAAAACAGAAAAAGAAAAGTGACATGCATCAATAAGTATTTACCCTTACCAAAATAATGTAGATTGATGTTATCAAATAAATTAGTATGCTTTTCTTCATCCACTTTTCAATGAAATAAATCAATTTTTGTAGCATGTAATTTGGTAAACATTTGAAGAAAATGGCGTAACTGCATCAAGGGGAAACAACTTTAATGCAACTAAATATAAGTGTTATGATTTATTATAGACAATGTGTGCGTAGTATGTATTTATTTTGATTAAAATTCATCTGAGAACAATCTAGGACTGGAATTATATAAGCATTTATACACTTTTATGTCCGTAAAAAGTAGCGCACCAAAAAATGTTTGATTGATTTTTTCCAATGGGGCGAGCGCAATTAGCCAAAAACGTTCTGAAAATATACGAGCAGCAAATCCGATGAACAACTTTTTAATTTGGTGAGGCCTTAATGAGCTAACATAATGAGCATTAAAGCCTTTATAAAACATGATAGAATGGTGTTTTGCTTAAGAGTATTCAAATAACAGTGAGAGCTATTAATTCTTCTCATTCGGGTGCTGTTGAGGCATTATCTTTGTAATTATTTCATGTATTACAAAATGTAATGCAAAGAAGTTCAAATAAGGCTTTTCAGTTACCCAAGTTAGAAAGCTCCAGGATTAATTCAAAATGAAAAAGAATACATTTTTACACTGCATGCAAGGTACAGCTCAGAAATCACTAAGATGTAAGCTTCACAAATGAACATTGCAGATAGTTTGGCAAATTTTCATTGTTCAGAATATCGGTAATCTGAACTATTCTATGCTATTAAGATAAAAGTTACTTGGAAAATAAAGTTCTTGCTTCCCAAAAAAATTTTTAAAAAATGTACAAATCCTTCCTGCATGAAGTGTACTTCAGACTTTTACCTAAAAAAATACAAAGTATAAACACCAAAAGAAAATGAACAAGTCCCTTTCGCATATATGAAGTTTACTTCAGACTTTAACTTATAAAAAAAAAAACTAAGTATAAATGCCAAAAGAAATTGTACAAGTCTTTCCCACGTATATGAAGTGTACTGCACAAATTTCAAAGTATCTGCGGTGTACATGCAGTGTACTATTTTCTTGTACAAGTCCCTCCTGCATACATGCAGTGTACTCCTTAAATTTTCAGAGTCTGTGCTGCGTACTTGAAGTGTACTAGTGACCTCCTGCGTACATGCTGTGTACTCGTCGAAATAGTACGCGGCATGCGGTGTATGTAAAATGTACTCCTCTGGCGTACTACTGTGTTCGCGGCATATACACAGCAAATACGCAGCATGTACACCACAGAGGCTTGCTTCTGTAAGGGTTTGACTGTCCGGTAGTGGGGCCCCTTTAGACAGTCCTTTTCCGGAATTCAAAGTTTATATCAGTATACTGACACTTGTTTTGTAGAGTAATATACACATATCATTACAAACACTACAAAACAAGTGTCAGTATACTGTTATAAACATCGAGTTCCGGAAAAGGACTGCCTACAGGGGCCCCACTTCCGGACAGTCAAACCCCTTCAAAAACTCACCATTTTCAAAGAACTGTTACACAAGTTTGTTTTGATGCATTAGCAATAGTGTGCGAGTGTTGAAATTTCACATAACTAGGTGGAACACAGTTTTCAGCAATTGTTTATTTTTATTTCTTTACAAATGGCATTCATTTTCAAAGGGGGACAACTTTTTCAGAATATTTTAAGTACGGGACAGTCCGGCAGAACATGTAATGGTCAGGTAAAATATTGGAAACGATGTTGTTCGTTTATCAAAAATTTCTGTGTTTTGGTGATATACTCCTAAACCTTAAATCAGGGTTCAACACTAACATGTTTTCGAAGGACCCTTAAAGAGTCCAAGGTTTTTGACTCAGGCCCACCTGATTTTGAGGGAGTCCTACAAATAAAGAACGAATTACGGAGCAACCATGAAAATTTTTCTTTCCATTTGACTGAAAAGTCTGCTCCTGTCAATTTTGATCGCATTCTCTTTGATGTATGAGCCATTCTTTAACTATTTTCTTCCTTTTCTTGGGTGGGGGAGAAATTTCCGTCGAAAACCGATTAGGAATCTAGGTCACTGGAAGCTAAATAGGTTGTGTATGAAACCAAAGATCTATCTTTAGCTCTATCTATCTATCTTTTCATACTGCTTAAGCCCCTTTCGGGTAAACTAGCAGGTGATGATCAAACCGAAAATGTAAACCATTGTTACTTCCATGACAAACTATTTAAGTTTTACAAAGTTGTGTTTATTTCAGCAGAATGACTGCACCTTTTACAGTAACAATGAATGAGCATTTTCAATGAAAGAATTATGCTTAGATAAGCGATCCCGACAGAACGGCTAGCTGTTGAAGAGAAATTTAAGTGTCCTCCCCTCAGCCCCTGTGATTCCATTGTTTGAACCCTGCGAATGAAAATTGAGAATAATGTGTTTAGTTTTTAAGGTTTAGCAGTATATCACAAAACAACAGATCTTTTAGTGAATGAACAGCATCTTGACACACAACTTTTCTGTCCAATACGTTTTACTGTTCTGTCCCACAGAGTTGGATACTTAAAATATTCCAAATGAGTTGTCCCCCTTTAAATAAGAATGCCATTTGTAAAGAAATAAGTGTAAACAATTGTCAAAAACAATGTTTTACCTAGTTATGTAAAGTTTAAACATTCGTACGATGTTGCAAATGCATCAAAACGAAGACATGTAACAGCTTTTTAAAAAATGGTGAGTTTTTAAAGGCGCTGGACTGTCCAGAAGTGTGGCCCCTTCATGCAGTCCCTTTCCGGAATTCAATAATATATGATAAATTGACAATGGTTTTGTAGAATAATTTAAATGTTTTATATGTTGTTAAATTTTCATGTAAAACAATGCTTTCTTTCTATGATTTGATGACGTTTGAACTTTTTTTCTCCGAAACATGGACCTATACCTTAATAGAAACAAGAGGTATCACTTAAGGGAATTTTCCCCCAAATTTCTAAACCAAAACAATTACATGTTGGTTTTACATCAGTGCGCAGAATACACACAAAAATGCCCAAAGCAAAAAATAAAAAATGGCATGTTTTCTCACAGTTTCAAACAAACATTCCCTATTGTAAGTAAACAGAATATGTACATTATGCTATAATGTTGTTAAGTGTTAAATTACTGTAAAAATTACAACTGTTATAAGTGAAAATTACCCTTGACAAAAGTTATAGTTTTATACAAGAGAATTTTTTAATGATATAACAATTACCCTAAAACTGGTTGCGATTCCATTTTTAATTATACTAAAAGTCTGAGCAGGAGCCCAGATTTAACAGGAGCTGTCTGAATTACTGAGCTGACAGTGCGCTTGACTATTTGAAGCCCTTCCACTTAATACTTACTTATAAATACAAAAGCTATATCAATTTTTTTAAGATGAAAAGGGGGCATAATTTTGCTAAAATGTAAGCCAGAGTTATAAAACTTGCCATGTGAGATTATATCATGATGCCAAAGATGAGTAGAGAACTTGAAAATCTTTTGTCATGTAATTCCTAAGAAACATGCTTACATGCAAAACTGTCATGAATTTTCTATCGTAGAAAAGGGGCTTAATTTTGACAAAATAAAAGCATGTTATGTAAATTGCCACATGAGGTCATGTTATGATGCTTTAGTCAAACAAGAAAGAATTTGTCTTATTAGTGTCTGTGAAACCTCCTTGCATGCAAAACTTTAACCTGAAATTCTAAGTTAAAATGGGGCATAATTTTGACAAAATATAAGCCAGAGTTATGAAACCTGCCACGTGAGGTCATCCTATGATGCCACAGACACGTGGGCTGTTTAAAAAAAAATGGCTAGTTTTAGTTTTTCTTAAACTACTATCACATCATGCATTATTAGATGCTGATTTGTTTGTCTAAAAATGCAAACTGGTGTCATAGAGCTGTATGTAAAGTTTGGTCAAGATTGCTTCACAGAAAAAAAAGTTATGTCTGAAAAACATGCCAAAAATGTCAGGAGTGCAACAAAAAAGTGTGACACTAATAAGAAAAGCTTAAAATTCAAAATATTACTTCAATGTCTAAATGTATATGAGAGAGTAAAACATGTGTTTTTTATTCAAGTTGAATGTCTTGACTAAAAGATAACATAAATCTATGGATAATATAAGAATGTTTTAAACAAAATACAAGGCTGAAAAGGAATGAGGGCGGTTATGTTAATTTCCATAAAAAATCAGTAAATATCTATGTAAATGACTACAAATTTTTGGTACTAATAGTATTTCATAACCTACACTTACTATTATAGAGTAACACATATAATTGACTTAAAAAAGTAATAGTTTAATCATAATATCTCCCAAAACTATTTTTAACACGGTATATCGCAGTGGATCCAAATTTGGTCAGGAGTGAAACATTTGCGCTTAATGAGGCACCGTGTTTGAAAATAAAACATACATGTACCCAAATGCAGTTTTCCAAGTAGTGTGTGTAGTATGGCAATCATAAAAGACAGTCATGAGTGAAGTTTGTGTTTTTGTATGGAGTACGTGGCTCGTATGTATATGTCAGGAGTGAAACATTATTTTCAATTTTGGTGCTATTCTTAAAACTAGCATATTAAAAAGCAACACTGTTCAGCTGGGCATTTCTGGGTGATGAATGGAGGATATCACTACAAACTAGTTCATTTAAGGTAAGTGTTTTACTGCTCTATAAACTGAAATTGATATATTAATATTTTAGCAGTAGAAAATATATCTTATAAATATCTATGTCCACAAAGTAAAACATTTTTATGTATTACTTTTAAGGTTTTCCTGTTTATGTTTTATTAAATGTATTTACCTATTGCTGAAAATAACAAATTACAGCATATATCTTTTCTTTTTAGCATGCTTTCTTGCATGAGTAAAAATGTTTCACTCCTGACATTAAAATGGTAAAATTGCATATATTCATTTTATAGAGTAAATATGAAGCAGCCAAGATGAGAAAACATATTGTTAGCCTTCCAGCCATCAGAAAAATCATGAAGAACATAAAAACTGAAACCAATAGAATAACATCCACAGAAATTTACAAAAGCTGAAAAAGGATGGAAAACTACTTGAAAAGGCGAAACTGAAACAAAAACAGAAACAAGTCAAAAGAGCTGGTCAGAAAAGGAAGAAAATCAAACAAAGTTGTAGATGAAAGAATGAAATCTAAACAGAGAGAATGGATAAAAGAAAAGTAGAAAACAAGCAGTATCATTGTTGAAGGTAATACTAAAAACACTAAGGCTATCACTGAAGCTGATGAATGAATGTACCTTACTCCACTGCACACAATGACACAGTACATTGCAATTTGATGCACACAAGATTGCATAATTATGTGGAGTGTATGTTTAGTAACAAAAAACAAAGTGCCATAACTCTGCAGAATATCTATCAAACAGAACCTAACATGCACCGTTCACTGAACTAGAGTTTTTACTGATCACCTGAGTGAGGTTCCATTAAATTTGTATGCAGGGGTTCGGGGTATTAGGAGTGCACAAGATTGCATCTGCAGATTGTATGTATATAGTTTATTAACAAAATACAAAGTCCCATAACTGTGCAGTATTTTTTTCTGAAAGAACCTAACAAGCACCATGCACAACTAGGGTTACTACTGATCACTTGTCTTAAGTTTCATCAGATTGTGTGCTTGGGTTCAGGAGATTAGGCACGCACAAGAATGCGTATGCAGACTATGTATATAGTATAGTAACAAAAAACAAAGTCCCATAACTCTGCATATTTTTTTTTTCTGAAAGAGAACATAACTTGCACCATGTACAACTACAGTTGTTAAATTTCACTTTTGTGAAGTTTGTTTCATCAGATTGTGTCAAGGGGATGAGAAGAGTTGATTTGCACAAGATTGTGTCTATAGACAGACAAAAGGAAACTAGTATACCCCCTTACAACTTGAGTTTTTTTTTTGGGGGGGGGGGGGGGGGGTAACAACTGATGAGCACAGGGTTGTGTCTACAGACAGATGGACAGACAGGCAGATGAACAGACTGATAGTCAAGACAAACTGAAACCAGTTAACCCACCTTACAACTTTGATGTTCAGGGGGTTTAATTACGATAGTAGAAACTGACACTTCTAATAATATAAAATAATCAAGTTTATATGTTAAGGTAATAAAATATGACTTGTGTAATATTTAGCTCTAATTTTTAAATATTTATAACCTTGTATTTCACGTAATTTTGCAGGTTGAAAAGGTTGATGAACCGGAAATACAGTTGAGGTTCCTCCAGAAGACACTGAGGCTTTCCGAAAGTTCAAACATAGTCAAGCACTGGTGTGTCCTGGCAGTCACTAAATGATACTTAACAAACTCTAACTCAGCCTAATTGTTGCCTTGCAGTGGAATCAAAATGGAGTTCAATATACCAGAGCTTGAATGTTCAGGATGAACTATTCATTCTTAGTGTTTAAGTTGATAAACGTGTCAGGAGTGAAACATTTTGACATTTTTATGTTTTCATAAGTTATCATGGTTATATTCTATTAATAGCTTATTGTTACTTTGATATGTAACAAATCAGCACTGTGAGGAGCTGTTCTTATAAAACTGTTCGTAAGTTAACTCAAAGTTGAAAATCTGTTGTTGTTTCTTGAATCAAATTCATCGTTGTTGTTCTAAAAATGTAAAAATATCAAAGTTTCAGAATCAAAACTGTTAAAAAGTCGCTTCTTTTCTGCATTGCAATAATAAATTAAGGTGTTATTACACTTGCATTCTGTTTAGATACAATATTAAGTTAAAATCTAAGTTATGGTAATAATGTGTTTTATGTCAGGAGTGAAACATTTATTGGTCAAACTGTTAATCAGTTCTGTAATATGAAATACTAAGTCATGTTTATGTAATACCTTGTGGTATTTTTTTGATATTCTTTAAAATATATGGCAAAGTTGCCTTTTTGTATTAAGAGTACGCAGTTAATTTAAAAAACAAACTTTCTTCATTATAATAGCTATAAAATTGAGCTAAATAACGAAAAAATCAATTAATTAAATTTTTTGGAGGCATATAGCTAGCTCGGACATTTTTTTCATTTTCTTTAACACCTAAACTAAGAAAAGTTAGCATAAAAAGACACAAAGAATTATACTTTTTGTTTCTGCAGTGACTTTGAAGATGGTATGTTGTGTTCTCTTTTTTGTTGGGTCAATGGAATTAAAGATCAATAAAAAACTTAATATGTGTTGTATTGTTTGCACGCAACCATTTTTATAGACTGCAATGACGGCTTATTAAAATGAGGTAATAAGAATGCTACTTAGACCTGTTTTATTTTTTGATCATTTTTACATGTTTCCTACCATTTTTTTTTAAAACAGCCCATGTGCATGTTTGAAAACATTTGGCCAAGTAGTTGTTGAGATACCTGCTATTTCAAATAGTTGAGCTAAAAAGTAGAGATCCCTTTGGGCGCCCTATTCACTAAAGTAAGTGTTGAGACCTGTTAACATTTTTAATGTTAATTTATTATGGTATGTAAGCAACTACAAACAAAATTTGTTATTTAAACCTAATCTTACCTCTCTTAGAGAAGTCGGGCTCTTCACAAATGATGCCGGACTTGATCCATACCTAACAGAACACAAGGATTCACTACCACTGCTTACAGAACTTCTCAAGCTAAAATCATCTTTAGCTTCATCTTTATTATATTCTCCAAATTCTGATGATGTAATATGACGCCTTTTTTGCTTCTTGACATTTTTACCAGATTTTGAAACTGGTAATTTATTTTTAACTATTTTGGTATTCCCTTCACTATAATCATTTGCCTCCATTTTAAAGATAAAGCTATCAACTTTTTTCACAACATGATCTTTGCCAGTCTGACTGGCATCTCCAGAGGGCGTCATTTCAATTGCATTTTCATCAACTTCTAAGTTTTCAGTCTCCAAACACTTCCTCTTATTGGTTTTTGCTCTTGTATTCTTACTCTCAGATTTCAAGATAGTGTTTTCAAGATTCCGTCCGTCAAATTTTTCAGCCTCTTTAAAATGTTTAATATCATTGTTACATTGACCTTCTTCATCAGTTAAGTCCTTGATTTTCTTCATATTTTTTAGAGATAATCTGTGTTCTTTTTTGCTATCAAATTTGCCTTTAATCATGCCAGTTTTGTTCAAACTCACAACCCTTTCATTTGTCCCCTCAAATTCTTTTCCATCGGCATTCAGCTCTGCTGTGTGAACCACCAATGAACGAGTTACACGGCGTCCTGATGCAACTGCTTTCATTTTTTCTAACTGGTTCGCACTTTCATAACTGTACTTTTGTTTTTGTGGGGCTTTTTTTGCTTCATTTATTGTCATCTTCTGTAAAACTTCATCCATCTGTGGGGTAGTGTATGCTTCCTCAGCAACACTGCTGACCTGGGGTGTTGAGTTTCCTTGCAAGGTTGACAAGAACTTGGGTGTTGTAAGGTCTGCTGGAGCTTGCTGTCTACTCCCCTTCTTTGTCGTTTGTTCAACTAAAGATCTTTTAGGATTTGGAGACTTGAAACAGACATCATCATATTTACCATTTCCTGTAAAAACAAGATGGCCATGATGGCTCTAGATCACACACCTAAATTTCACAGCTGGCAACAATTTATGTAGAAGGTTAACTTAAGGAAGATCTGTGTGAAATTAATTTACCAGTATTGTAAAACAAGCCAGCAGTTTGTGACAAGAAGATTCTCAAAGTTTCTACTGTAGCCCTGCATAAGAAAAACATTCTGAACCCCTTGTGGCCACTTTTTGAATGATCTGAAGGAATTTCGTACAAGAGCACCCAAGAAATATTTAAGTCACAGTATTTTAAAATTGCACAATTCATTTCACAGATTTTCAAAGTTTTCTATAAATGCCAAATAGAGGAAACTGGTACCATCCCATGACAGCCATTAAATGATTTCTTAAAACAAAAGTCAAAATGATTTGAATGAATCTGGTAGGTTACCGAACACTGCTGTAAAACTATTTTGAAATTGGGCCTTCAATTTTCCATATAGTCATTAACAGAAGAATAGCCCCTCCAACATGGCTCAAAGGAATTTGGTAGAGGGTTATCAAGGAGCATTGCGGTGATATTATTTTGAACTTTGGTAAAATGTTTCTAAAGAGAAGATTTTCAAAGTTTTCCATACAGTCATATATAAAAGAAATGTTGCCCTGCCACCTGGCAGATTTGAAAGAAACTGAAACTGGGGCACCCAAGTAACATTCCTGTAAAGGTTGACTGAAACTGGCTTTTTGTATAAGACATTGTGGATAATTGTCCAAATTATTGCCCAAAGGTCAAAAATGGCCACGCCCCTGTGTATGACATGTACTTACTAAAGGCTTATATATATAAGAAAATTTGAAAATCTTCTTCTCTGAATCCATAATAGCTAGAGCATTGATATTTGGCAGGTGATATCAGAGTTGTACTGTCTATTGTAGTTTTTCAAATTATTGTCCTAGGTTCAAAAAAATGTGTGACATGTATATAATATAGGCTAACCTAGAAGAAAGCTAACTTTGTAGTTGTACCATTACATTATACAAACAAACTTGAAGCCTTGTACACAGGTGAGCGCTTTAGGGTCAATGACCCTCTTGTTTCAGTTTTGCTAACATCAGTTTTCAAAGCACTTTCATTTTCATTTACAGACCTTTGTTTGCTATTCCACCTTCATTGCCATAACATATTTGGAGTTTTTAATATATTCCCCAATATTTATTTACTCTAAAAAGCCTTCGTTTTACCTTCATTTCCATTTTTGGACATGTCAAACTCTTCTTTGTCAACACTCATTTCTCCATCCACGTCACCATTATTATCAAAGTCTGTCCTACGAATTAAAATCCCATCATCTTCCTCATCAGAGTGTAGGCTTGCTGAGTCAGATGTATCCTTCTGCTCCATAACAATATCATTACTGACATCTTGCCTGAAGTTAGAAGAAACAAGAGCAGTTTGAGAGAGAGTTATATCGCCTACCACTGTGTTTTATAGTGGAAGTGTAGAGTTTTAATAACAAATCAAACACCACATGTACCTTTAATGATGGTCAGCTCAGTAATTGCTGTTTGAAGGAAATCCGATTCTTTCCAGCTTAGATAATAGTAAAGAAATGTACTGTGGTGGCTACAAATGTACTGGTAGCTGGCTTTTATAGCAATTTGGGTTCGGAAATTAAACATAGAGAAAGCAATGTAATATGAAAGCGTTAACTATATAGTGTCCAACTAGTGCCTAACACAAGCGTATTTCGTTTAATAAGGGAAGTATAGAAAAAATAGCTCATGGTCTGGTTTATAATTATTTTTTGACTGTTTACAAACAGAACACATACATTTTAGTAACTGTTGCAAGACACATTTAACAGGCTGAGACTATATACATGACTGCCATATGAAAGATATATTATGGACATGGCAGCCATGTCTATATTGGTTACTAATTTATTATTCTGCCCCCAAAATGAGGAGAAATAATTAAATACTTTATCAACATACCCAAGTCTGAAGGCAGCAGGCCCTTTATCTGGTATTTCACATGTTGCAGAAGCCCGCTGTGCCAAGTCTCCCCCTTTACATTCTTTGATTTTAGTGGATGTCCATTCCTCAGTTATTGAGCCAGAGTTTTCATCAGGTTGAAAGTCATTCTTGTAGGACTCTGTGTGCTGTTTGCGGAAACCATGAAGCTTATACAGGTTCACATATTCCGGTGTTTCACAAACCTCAATTTTCCTTTGTCTTTTTGGTGAATTTTTGATACTGCTGCTAGGTCCCCCTAAAAAGTAAACATTACCATTCAATTCTCTCAACAAAATTGTTTCAATGAAAATTTCAAATGCTGTAGTTATGATTTATTACAGTTTTGCAAAAATCAAGAGCTGTTTTTAAGTAACAGTAACTGTTAAAAGTGTATAGCTGTCTATGAAATATATGGCAAAATCTTAAAAGTCCAAGTCAATGTAGATTTTTAATTATCCTATCTCATTTAGAAAAATACTTATATTAATTTCAGTAATGAAGACACGAAAGAGATCCTGTTTATCTTTTACCTCCAGATGTGACCCTGACCATTGAGCTAAGGGTCAATCACATTAAAAAGAATCTGTGGCAAGTAATTAATATTAAAATCCCTTGATGGATGAAGAGTTAAAGGTCCAATACTAAGGAAAGTGAACATTTTAGTTTCTTTTAAAAAGCACAGAAACTATTTCATTTTATTGGAAAATGAAAGTTGGTATGTAGAAATTCGAAATAAATCGCAGTATATGTACAATTATTTTTCTATGAAGTATGAAGAAAGTTAAAAAGACCTGGGGGGTCATTCTGTCGATTCATTGAAATTTCAACATAATACACATACATTTCTTTGAGTTCCAAAGGCCTTCTGTAAATTTTGACCTGCCAATCTTCATTATTTAGCGTCTTGCAGAAGTCTATGCACTGGCTATGAAAAAAATTGCCAACTCCCTTTCCCTTAGTAATGGACCTTTAAGGATGGGATACGAAGTGTAATAGACAGATAGAGCCCATTTCTATGTCTTTGGAAATGGCAGATAATAAAAGGAGACATAATTCTCAAATTGTGTGGATAGGGTTACAGCAATCTGACTAAAGTACTTGATCTTCTAAACGAAGATCTGAGAACGACCCATTCACATTCGTCTTCTGTATATTTTGGATTTCCATTATTGCTATTTTTATGTTATCCAATCAGACGACTTGTTCGATTGTCAAAGGATAAGAAAAATATGCGGTTATTCCAGGACTCGAACCCGGGACCCCTCGTTTACAAAGCAAGTGGCCTACCGACTGAGTTAACCGGCTATCTGATACATTACGACCTAAGAATTGTAAATATCAAAAGTCAATGCTACATGTAGATTTGCAAGATGTTGTAAGCTAGGCTCTGAATGGCTAGCGAAAGAGCCGTCAGAACGAGGCAATGAATAGGTCGTTTTCAGATCCTATGCGTAGCGTAATATAGGAGATGTACTTTAGTCAGATTGGGGTTACAGCTCTTACTCTCAACAATTTCTCTCATTGTAACCTATACTTGTGTCAAGTAACTATATGGTGTAAAAGTTATTAAATTATCAGGACAGACTTTAAGGCAGATCAGATAAAACCATAAAATGATTTCGATGTAGCCACAAAATGAACTCTACAGGGTGTAGAAAACATTGCAGTTCAAAGATAGTTTAGAATGATTATAATAAAAAAAAAATGAACTGGTCAATCAACCAAAATCTTTATATAGTATACAATTTCCCAATTAGATGCAAGCCTGATAATAGTAGTAGTGACACTCAATTTTGATTAATTCAAGTACCACGACTACAGAGTGACTGGGACGGTCCGGCCAGTAATCAACCTAAGCTGAAATGTTATGCCCTTTAACATTCTGATCATGCACTCAAGAAAAGTAAAAAAAACAATTAACATCCACTTTTTTATTAAATTCTATGCATGACCTTTGTCTCATGTGCAGGTGGCACTCCTGTTGTACACGGTGGTTAAGCTACTCGGACTTTTTTTTATCAAATCAGCATCCCCCGACTATTTATGATCAGGCGAAGGACTTCTTTTGATTTTCATCAGGTATGCTCTAAATAATTGTGTATTGCGGTGAATGCATGGTTTATACTCAAAGTAAATGCTTGATGGAATCAATGTCACAGTGATATGTCTACAGGAATAGAGTGTTGTATTCAAGAAACAATGAGAGAGTAAAACAAACAAGCATTGTATCAGTAAACTATATCAAACAAGAAGGTAATGATAACCCGGATCGCTCACCTGAGTAATATGCTACATGTTTCAAATGTCAAACTGATACTAAAATATAAAGAAACTCAAAATAGGTCAGTAGGTCACATTCATGGTCACTGAAAATCAGTTTTAAGATCAGTGTGCAAAACTGTATATGTATGTCATCCAAATTTCAAGGTTGTATCTTAAAAAACAAGAAAGAAGGTCAGTAGGTCAAGGTCAGTCAAGTGACCCCTTCTTGGGGTCATCAGGTAATTATAATTAAACAGTCAAGGAAATGTGATCAGATAATTGTTTAAGTATTTTTTCCTATATAACTTATATAAGAAGTGACCCCCGGGGCAGGGCCTCTTTTCACCCAAGGGGCATAATTTGAACAATCTTGTTAGAGAACTACTAGGCAATGCTACATACCAAATATCAAAGGCCTAGGCCTTGAACTTTCAGACAAGAATATTTTTAAAAAAAATTCCTATATAAGTCTATGTAAAACTTGTGACCCCCAGGGCAGGGCCTCTTTTCACCCCAAGGGCATAATTTGTATAATCTTCATAGAGGACCATTAGAATTGATGATGTCACATGCCAAATATCGAGGCTCTACACCTTGCGATTTTGGACAAGAAGTTTTTCCTTTCGGTTGCCATGCATTGGCATTGGCATGGCAACCAGAGCTTTGTGTGGAATTCAATTCTTTGAACAATTTTGAAAGTGGGGCACCCAAGGATCATTCCTGTGAAGTTTGGTGTAATTCTGCCTAGTGGTTTTGAAGAAGATTTTTTTAGAAATTGCTGAGGACGGACAACGGATATCGAGCGGTCACAAAAGGTCACCTGCGCCAAAAAGCTGACCAACTTGTAAAAGTTTGTTTTTATTAATGAACCTTACACAATTTCAGATAGATATTATGAAAAGAATGTAAATTGCAAATTTGTATTAAAAACAATGTATAGATATTAACACAGTTCGATAAGCTCACGTTTACCACAAAATAATGGATACTAAATTTTCTGTGGCGAAGGACTGTTTATGACCGTGGAACAAGACTACTTTTAAAATGCTTCCAGTCTTGTCAGATGCAGTGAATTGTGATGTCAGAGAAGAGACACAAAAAAATTTGCTCCTTGGAGAGGTTTGCTCCTCGGAGGTGTTTTCTCCTTGGAGATGTTTGTTTCTTGGAAGTGTTTGCTCCTTGGAGGTGTTTGCTCCTTGGAGATGTTTGCTCCTCGGAGATGTTTGCCTTGGAGGTGTTTGCTCCGAGGAGGTGTTTGCTCCATGAAGGTGTTTGCTCCATGAATGTGTTTGCTCCTTGGAGATGTTTGTTTCTTGGAAGTGTTTGCTCCATGGATGGATTGCTTCATGGAGGTGTTTGGTCCGTGAAGGTGTTTGCTCCAAGGAGATGTTTGCTCCATGGATTGCTTCATGGAGGTGTTTGCTCCAAGGAGATGTTTGGTCCATGGAGATGCTTACTCCACGGAGATGTTTGCTCTGATTGTAAGTTGAATTACAAACTTACTTTTTAGATGAAGGTCTTTTAAAGCTGTTTTCGTACATTGCAGTTGTTCACATTGGTTCTGTAACTTCCACTTCTCTTTGATTTTTCTGTTAATTTGGTCAGCACTAAGGAATGGATAAGCAGTCCTGAGCTTTGATTTCTCAGCTGCAACAAAGCTCTTAAACCTCACAGGTTGCACTGGGTTTTGAGCAGAGGACAAAGTTTGCTTCTTGCTTTTTAAAATGTCATTCATTTTAGTATAGATCTGTAACAGAAAAATATTTGTTATAGTATTGAAAACATTCATCAATTTAGATATATAATATACATAAGGATTGGTATTACCAGAAATCTTGTATCATGGTATATAATATATATTAATTAACTGATACTTCAACACTGTTTTCTTACACTGAGTGACTCTGCATAACATTTTAATACAAGTTCATAGAAACTGCATAATATTGATTATTATTAAAAAACAGAATACTTAGGAAAAAGATTTTGGCAAAAAATGGCTGTAAAAGTAAGCTGAAATAAAAAAATAACGTACGTCCATGACAAAGCTATTAATTTTGCACTAATAGTTTTTAAGCATATTTCTGCAGTAATTTATTCATTATTCCAGCATTATTAAAAATTTAGCACCAAATCAAAGGCAGGTTAATGTAATGGTCGAGAAGAATGACTTTTAAACTCATTTAGTTTGTCATAAATATTGCTTAAGTTCTCACAAAATTTCTAGTGGTTGGGCATGTCCACACTCAAATTTGATGGTGTTTTGCTTCTTTGATGCATCTAAGTGGTTACTAACCTGTTTCTCACTTTCTTGGTTGTATTCCTAATATAAAAGTTGTTCTGAACTTACCTCTACTTAGTTTTACTCTAACTTTATTCTTTATTTACATACATTTAACTTATGAATGTACTGCATAGTAATTTTTTTAATTTTACTCCTCTAAAACAATGAGCTGTTACTGTTTTTCTACTAACCCTTACAGAAGAAAAAGGCCTGTTGCGTACTCTTGCTGTGTACATACAGCGTATATGATGCGTACATGATGTGTACTAAAATCAAGGGCTTTAAATAGTACGCAGGATATACACCGCACATACACCGATAGTACGTTTGTAGTACACTTTTGACATGCAAATGAGCTCTGCCGCGTACTACTTGCTACGTACATGCTGTGGACTACATAGTACACAGGATGTACGCTGGAGGAATTTAGTATGCGAGAAATAGTACACAGCATGTATGCGGCACATACACTTTTCACATGCAAATGAGCCTGCAGTGTACTACCCCTGCGGCGTACATGCTGTGTACTCTTGCGGCGTACATGCTGTGTACTCCTGCGGCATACATGTGGTGTACTCCTGGCCAGAGTCCTGCGGCGTACATACTGTGTACTCCTGCTGCATACATGCTGTGTACTCTTGTGGCGAAACTGCTGTGATAATGTAAATTCCTTACCCCACCAACTTTCGTATGCAAATGCTGATCATTTGGACAGAAAAAAACCAGAAAAAAGATAAGTGACATGCATCAATAAGTATTTACCCTTACCAAAATAATGTAGATTGATGTTATCAAATAAATTAGTATGCTTTTCTTCATCCACTTTTCAATGAAATCAATTTTTGTAGCATGTAATTTGGTAAACATTTAAAGAAAATGGCGTAACTGCATCAAGGGGAAACAACTTTAATGCAACTAAATATAAGTGTTGTGATTTATTATAGACGATGTGTGCGTAGTATGTATTTATTTTGATTAAAATCCATCTGAGAACAATCTAGGACTGGAATTATATAAGCATTTATACACTTTTACGTCCGTAAAAAGTAGCGCACCAAAAAAATTTGGATTGATTTTTTCCAATGGGGCGAGCGCAATTAGCCAAAAACGTTATGAAAATATACGAGCGGCTAATCCGATGAACAACTTTTTAATTTGGTGAGGCCTTAATGAGTTAACATAATGAGCATTAAAGCCTTTATAAAACATGATAGAATGGTGTTTTGCTTAAGAGTATTCAAATAACAGTGAGAGCTATTAATTCTTCTCATTCGGGCGCTGTTGAGGAATTATCTTGGTAATTATTTCATGTATTACAAAATGTAATGCAACGAAGTTCAAATAAGGCTTTTCAATTATCCAAGTTAAAAAGCTCCAGGATTAATTCAAAATGAAAAAGAATATATTTTTACACTGCATGCAAGGTGCAGCTCAGAAATCACCAAGATGTAAGCTTCACAAATGAACATTGCAAATAGTTTGGCAAATTTTCATTGTTCAGAATACCGGTAATCTGAACTACTCTATGCTATTAAGATAAAAGTTACTCAGAAATCAAGTTCTTGCTTCCAAGAAAAAAAAATAATGTACAAATCCTTCCTGCATGAAGTGTACTTCAGACTTTTACCTAAAAAAATTCAAAGTATAAACACCAAAAGAAAATTAACAAGTGCCTCCCGCGTATATGAAGTTTACTTCAGACTTTAACTTATAAAAAAAGACTAAGTATAAATGCCAAAACAATTGTACAAGTCTTTCCCACGTATATGAAGTGTACTGCACAAATTTCAAAGTATCTGCGGTGTACATGCAGTGTACTATTTTCTTGTACAAGTCCCTCCTGCGTACATGCAGTGTACTCCTTAAATTTTCAGAGTCTGTGCTGCGTACCTGAAGTGTATTAGTGACCTCCTGCGTACATGCTGTGTACTCGTCGAAATAGTACACGGCATGTACGCAGCATGCGGTGTATGTAAAATGCACTCCTCTGGCGTACTACTGTGTTCGCGGCATATACACAGCAAATACGCAGCATATATGCCACAGAGGCTTGCTTCTGTAAGGGAAAATCAAGTTTTCCTTTAAACTTTTTTCTGCACTTAAGACACATCTGACAGTTTCCTTAGGAACATATGTATATAGGCAAAAATTTTCCTAGACAGAATTTCTTTAAACTTGTGTACTGACTGAGAATCAAGTTTAAAACGGAAATATATGTATTAAAAATCATAGGTACCAGTGCTTGATCTTGAATTATCTGCCTTGAAAATCAGAAAATACTAAAAAAAATCAATTTTCAAGGGCAGTTAATTCAAGATTAAGCCTAGGCAAGGAAACTGTGCATTTTAATTTATATTTCTGTTTTAGTCATCATTTGCATTCAGTATAGTATTACAAAGTTTAAAGAAATTTGGACGGTCCATGGGAAAACCAGGACTTTGAGGTATCATTTTGTCATGTTCATAGCCAAGGACAATTGACCATATGCCAGGCTCCGCCTACAGGTCACGTGGTACCAAAAAATACTAAACCTCCGACATTTAGATCGATAATTGCTGCTGCTGCTAATTACGCGATATTTCTGAAGAGATTGGCGAGAAATTTCTGTCGTATTATGTGTCTTTAAAACACTTAAATGAATTGTGAGAAAGTACTGTTAGGAGTCTTACATTGATAGTTTTAGGATTTTCCGACATTCAGGGACGGAATTAGTTGAGAAAGTATGTATATTCAGAAGTCAAAAGAAGACTGAAGAAGGCTACACGACGACAGTTACTGATGATATCTATTGTTGAAAATTTTGTGTTGCTTCTTTAATAAATCACTAACAAGTTTATGCGTGTTTTTTATTATTATAAAAATATTTGTTTATCATTCAGTTTGATATTTTCTTAGTATTTTCTTGACTTGTACTCTATCAGTACTTATGCCCCGTGTGCAAAACTGGAAAAAATGCATTGAAGGATAATGATACATTTACATTTTAGGTATAAATAGCCCTTCTCCCTCATCCTAAAAAGAATTTACATCACCGACGCCTTTCCACATACATGTTGATCGAGGTAACTGAACAGTTTGGGCATGAATATTGTAGCATTTCTAGTTCATATTTTTGCCACAGACACTTGGGGTTCGGACCTCCACACACCCCATTCTCCTCTGCCCCTGGTTAAGTTTAGCCAATATATTTTAGCATTTTACAATGTATTGAGCATAGGTGACGATCATAAAATGCATTTTGCAACATTTCAGCTTGTTTTTAAAAAATGTATTTTTACCATCAATGCTCTCAATATTACAAGATGTGAAACATTGCACGAACACTAGGGAAACAATAGCCAGTTAAACTTTTAAATGAAACCCTACCAATGAATCATTGGTATCAATCATCAGATCTGTTACCATTCTGTCAAATGACACTGGTCCTGACAACTGTCATTTCTATTCCGACGAGAAATCAATAAATAATATAAATCAATCAATCTTAATTCTATGGAACACTTCCTTGCGAATAGATCCCTGCTTTGACCTGCGCATATCGTTGCCGGGTCCCAAAATTGACAGCGTTTCGACTACATTATACCAGATTATCGCTTCAGCACGTGTCACACGAGGTTTGTTTACATAAAGAAGTGTTGATCTGGTTAAACATAGCCGTATCAAAGTGTATCAATTTGGTACCCGGTTTCTGACATGCGCTACACAAAGCGAGGGTCAAGCGCAAGCAAGTGTTCCCATTGTTCGTGCGATGTAAATATTGAGAGCATTGAGAGCATTGATGGTAAAAATACATTTTTTAAAAACACACTGAAATGTTGGAAAATGCATTTTATGATCGTCACCTATGCTCAATATATTGTAAAATGCTAAAATATATTGACTAAACCTAACCAGGGGCGGAGGAAAATAGGGTGTGTGGAGGTCCGAACCCCAAGTGTCTGTGATTTTTGCTACTTGAACATTATGGCACTTTCTCTTCACAGTTTTTCGATATGTAAATGCCCAGTAAGAAGTGTTATGGCTTAGAAATAAACCAACAATGCCTAGTTTACCTTTGGCCTACGATGTGTCTGCGGAGCCCGTAGACTGCCCATATCCTCCTTTCGGTATGGCTTCCATGTGGAGGCAGAGGGGTGGGGGGGGGGGGGGGGGGAGGGAGCAGCAGTGCGATTTTCGTACGGATTCACGGGCTCCGCAGCCTCTACAATTTTGTTTTGCGAAAAGTTATACATATCTGAATTAATCGAAAGCCCATAGACCGTAGACATGTCGCAGGTGGCATTGCACAATCTCCGCACATGCATCGTTAGGAGGCCACGCGCTGATCGTGAAGCCAATGCCAGATATTCCGTGGACATAGTGCCTAAAAGTAATCGTACGGAGATTGTAGACACCTGAGACCTTAGCACGGTCCTCGCACAGCTTGCTGCAGTACCGAATGAAATTGCACGGATATTGAGCAATTATCGCGCGGCAACCCTACAGCAGCCACATCATTTCCGTGCAGCGGCCTTGATATGGCATTAGATTTTTCAGATGGTTATATATATTGGTCATCTCCAGCAGGTAAGATTTCCGTTGGAAGCTTGGGCCAGAGTTTTTTTATCTTTCGTTTTACGGGAGATTTTTGAAAAATGAGCAGGGGGAGGAGGGAATAAAAATAAAAATAAAAAGCTTGAAAGTGAGCATCCCGGAAAAAAATAAAAATAAAATATAATTTTTTTAAGATTTTTTTTATTTTGATGAACTTTCGTTTCAAGTTTTGTTTACTTGCGTTTGTGTCCAATATTTAATATTGTGATGTATTGTTATGTTTTAAGACTATAAAAGCCATTTATACAGGATGAACATTGAATAAAATTTTCATGCATGCTTGTGAATAAACTGCTTCAGGCACTGTAACTCACACTGGCAAGTCTTTAACATTCAGAAAGCTTGTTTTACTTAATTTAAGTGGAAGACAAAAATTATTTTATCTGTTACAACAGCCACAGTAAATTTCAGTGACAGCAAGTAGAGACTAAACACGTCTGTTATAAAGTGGCTTAATTAGTAGTGTAGTAGTTTTGGTGGTTTGGTTTGCTTGCATCTTCTGCTGTGTAACCTCTGCTTTTTATACATAATATTTACTTATTGTATCTTTCACCAATATCATCTTTAATGAGCTAACTTTACAGTTTATGCCAGCTCATAACATACTGGATTTTATCAGCAAAATAAAGTATTTAATAACTTTGAATAACAGTCACAGTGCAGAGGGCAAGATTTTTTTTTCAGTGATGAAAAACGAAAGATAATCTAGCAAAAAGTAATCTGAAAATTTACCTCATTTAACTCTGTGATTTGCACCTTTTTATAATACACTTAGTGCAAGTACTGAAGTTGCTTCTGTAATTTGCACCTTTTTATACTACACTAAGTTCAAGTACTGAAGTTGCATCACTTTTTGTCAAAATATTGTCTCCAATAAAAAGTATTCTTTAATATTCTTTATACACTTATGAATTCTATCGAAGTTACAAAAGAAATGGACCATCTGTCTGAGATTTTGCCAACACTACCAGCTGCTTTATGCCAGCCAGTCCCAAGCCTGTGTAAATTGTAAGGGGTCACCATTGAAATAAAAATGTAAAAACAATCTGCTGTTACAAACATTTATTTGTTCTGCAAACAACTAATGTTTTGAATAAAATTTAATGTCAAAGCACCTTTGATAGTGTATTACCTTTCTATGGCAAACTTGTAAGTTGAATCTATTGAAAACAAAATGTGAGTAAGACAATCTTTAGACAATTTAATACTTTTAATACTGTCACTTTTATGAAAGGAGTATTATGTACAATAGTAATATTTCCCGAAAAATATATATTTTGAAAAGTATCTAAAAAATTTGGACACAATCATCGTCCATCCACCCGTGTAGAAAGAGAGAAAAAAAACGTTAAAGATTATCGGTAATTATTCAGTGATAAACTAAGTAATGTTGACCTTGTTTTCATGATCAATTTACACCCCCTCTAAGAGCTAAAAGAAGTGTGTCAGTATCTTGACATCAGAAGCGGAGATCAAAGCGGTATTTTTGCTCGAGATTGTCACGGCATTACGTCATGTTTTCGCGCCATGTGACACATCACTGTCTGATCGTACCGCATCGGTTCTTAAAATTGCTGAGAAATAGAAATCAATAAAAAATTTCTTCTTTAATTTGTTATTAAAAGCGAATGTGCTATATCCCGTATAAAAGGTAAATGTCTCAAACGATAGTTATTATAGTGGATATCCTACTTCTGTGACCTATTTGCCCTCAAGGAATTTACAATATTGTTTGACAAGAAAAACTTTTAAATTGTTGGTCAAAAAAATACATGTACAAAGATTCATTTAAAACTTATTAAAAACCGCAGTGACATCACATTGCTTTATTTTAAAATCGCATTTCTACTTACGTTCACGAGGTCACGTAACCTATTCTGCCGCACTAACAGAAATCTGTTTGCCAAAAATCGTCTTACTCCATGTATTGTAATCGCAGCCGCTTTTTCATTATTTAAGATTTTTTTTATTCTGTTTTTTGTACTTTCTGGTCAAAAGTCTGAATTTTAAGCCCAAAGTATTCATCATTTATTTACTTTTAGAAAGAAATAAGTAACTAAGATCGCGCTGTTTGAATTTTTATAAATGATTATATGAAAATTCGACCGTTTTTATAGAATTTTGCCTACATTTCTGTCGATATCTTATTAAAATCATTATAGAATTCAAAAAGTATTATTTCTCAAGGGGTGTTGAAAACTTGAAGCGAAAATATTAAAAAATGAATGCACTACGCACGGTTTTTGTGTACGTGTCGATGTAAATTAGATGTTACGATAGGTCACACGTGCTTGTGGAATGGAAAATTACCGGCATGACATTTTGATATCTTTATCTGTTTCCAGTCAATCCAGGTAGCGACTGAACCATCTCAAAGTTTGTTGACGTTTTGTAGATGTAATTTCTGAATTTTGGTAAAGTAAGGACGTAATAAAAAACCACTCGCCCGATCGGTCGAGTACACAGTGAGGTCCACTCGTCCTACTCAGACTTAACTCGCCAATGCGAGCAGGCGAGTGGAATTTTACACCCTGTTAATGCCGATAAATGTACGGCAAAACACGATATTTTGCACGCGTTAAACTCCCTTCCTGTGAAATTACGTCCAGGTGAAAATACACTAATTTTATTTTCTTTGGGGCTGTAAACAACCGACCGGCGGAAAAAATAAAATAAAACTCAGGAAAATGAATTTTAATTTTATTCCACTTTTGCAATATTTAGGACCGGCGCTCCCGTAAAACGAAAAATAAAAAAACTCTGGCCTTGCGGTGACTGCAAGGCAACTGCACCCTTACAGAAGCAAGCCTCTGTGGCGTATATGCTGCGTATTTGCTGTGTATATGCCGCGAACACAGTAGTACGCCAGAGGAGTGCATTTTACATACACTGCATGCTGCGTACATGCCGTGTACTATTTCGACGAGTACACAGCATGTACGCAGGAGGTCACTAGTACACTTCAAGTACGCAGCACAGACTCTGAAAATTTAAGGAGTATACTGCATGTACGCAGGAGGGACTTGTACAAGAAAATAGTACACTGCATGTACACCGCAGATACTTTGAAATTTGTGCAGTACACTTCATATACGCGGGAAAGACTTGTACAATTGTTTTGGCATTTATACTTAGTCTTTTTTTATAAGTTAAAGTCTGAAGTAAACTTCATATACGCGGGAGGGACTTGTTAATTTTCTTTTGGTGTTTATACTTTGAATTTTTTTAGGTAAAAGTCTTAAGTACACTTCATGCAGGAAGGATTTGTACATTATTTTTTTTTTCTTGGAAGCAAGAACTTCATTTCTGAGTAACTTTTATCTTAATAGCATAGAGTAGTTCAGATTACCGGTATTCTGAACAATGAAAATTTGCCAAACTATTTGCAATGTTCATTTGTGAAGCTTACATCTTGGTGATTTCTGAGCTGCACCTTGCATGCAGTGTAAAAATATATTCTTTTTCATTTTGAATTAATCCTGGAGCTTTCTAACTTGGATAATTGAAAAGACTTATTTGAACTTCGTTGCATTACATTTTGTAATACATGAAATAATTACCAAGATAATGCCTCAACAGCGCCCGAATGAGAAGAATTAATAGCTCTCACTGTTATTTGAATACTCTTAAGCAAAACACCATTCTATCATGTTTTATAAAGGCTTTAATGCTCATTATGTTAACTCATTAAGGCCTCACCAAATTAAAAAGTTGTTCATCGGATTTGCCGCTGGTATATTTTCATAACGTTTTTGGCTAATTGCGCTCGCCCCATTGGAAAAAATCAATCCAAAATTTTTTGGTGCGCTACTTTTTACGGACATAAAAGTGTATAAATGCTTATATAATTCCAGTCCTAGATTGCTCTCAGATGGATTTTAATCAAAATAAATACATACTACGCACACATCGTCTATAATAAATCACAACACTTATATTTAGTTGCATTAAAGTTGTTTCCCCTTGATGCAGTTACACCATTTTCTTCAAATGTTTACCAAATTACATGCTACAAAAATTGATTTATTTCATTGAAAAGTGGATGAAGAAAAGCATACTAATTTATTTGATAACATCAATCTACATTATTTTGGTAAGGGTAAATACTTATTGATGCATGTCACTTATCTTTTTTCTGTTTATTTTTTCTGTCCAAATGATCAGCATTTGCATACGAAAGTTGGTGGGGTAAGGAATTTACATTATCACAGCAGTTTCGCCACAAGAGTACACAGCATGTATGCAGCAGGAGTACACAGTATGTACGCTGGAGGACTCTGGCCAGGAGTACACCGCATGTACGCCGCAGGAGTACACAGCATGTACGCCGCAGGGGTAGTACACCGCAGGCTCATTTGCATGTGAAAAGTGTATGTGCTGCGTACATGCTGTGTACTATTTCTCGCATACTAAATTCCTCCAGCGTACATCCTGTGTACTATGTAGTCCACAGCATGTACGCAGCAAGTAGTACGCGGCAGAGCTCATTTGCATGTCAAAAGTGTACTACAAACGTACTATCGGTGTATGTGCGGGTTATATCCTGCGTACTATTTAAAGCCCTTGATTTTAGTACACATCATGTACGCATCATATACGCTGTATGTACACAGCAAGAGTATGCAACAGGCCTTTTTCTTCTGTAAGGGCACTGATATTGCACGATTTCCATATAATCTCCGCGCAGCTTCTATAAGAATTTCTCTCGGCTTGTACAAAAAAAAAAGATTAATTTATCGCACGGCGCCCGGGGGGGCGGTCAAAAGTGAATTAGGTGAAAGCTAGATATATTAATACCATTGTATGTACAAAAATGTGGTAATTTCTGTCGATTTTATCCACTTTCAGTTGTCTGTGAGGACGTCCACAAGTCTTAATCCAGCGAAGACACTTCTCAAAACTTTACTTAGGTTTTGGAAAAGAGATAATCTAGGCATTCTGGGAAGCGACTATCGACTTGCAAAGTCCCCACTGACACCTTTTTACCATTTCTAGTAAGTTTTACTTGTATATATAATCATTTTCAAAAGGAATTTATTAGTTGTTTTTATTATTGTTGAGATCGCAATGTTGGAGGGTAATATTTACATTAACACCGTCAAGAGGTGTGCGTCGAATCTAGGACATTGATTGGTTGATCGCTTATCGATTTATTGGTTTGATTGACAGCCAGCGTTTGGTCAGTTGCCACAGTGTCTATACTGATTATTGACATGGGGCAAAATTTTCTTACGGTAGAAATTTCTTCTTTAAACTGTGTTTACTGACAGAATCAAATCAAAAAAAGAAATATACAAGAAATATCTTTAAAAATGATGGTCAGCCAGTTGTAATAAAGAAAGAACATTCATCTTTCATCTAACATTTTTCAAATTGCAAAACTAAACACCGCACTTTAACAATTTAAATGGTTCTCTTTTAATTTTTCGCAAAGGTTTCGTAGGGTTGCACTTTTGTTTCGTTTATCCTTAGACGAATAATTACAGCAGTAGTTTGGTGAAGATTCATGAAGCGGTTCATGAGAAGATTTGTTTGTTTGTTTGTTTTTGGTTTAACGCCGTTTTTCAACAGTATTTCAGTCATGTAACGGCGGGCAGTTAACCTAACCAGTATTCCTGGATTCTGTACCAGTACAAAGCTGTCCTCCGCAAGTAACTGCCAACTTCCCCACATGAATCAGAGGTGGAGGACTAATGATTTCAGACACAATGTCGTTTATCAAATAGTCACGGAGAACATACGCCCCGCCCGAGGATCGAACTAAGATTGCTAAGATTAATTATCCATTCTTGAACTCCTTGAAGGTTAGAAATTGACCTATAATTTAAAGAAAAATAAGTCTCAAAGCTATATGCCTTTAAGTAATAGCTATAATATGTACTTGCACGCAAAACTTAACCAGGATTTTCTAACTCAAGTCCAAAAGGGGGCATAATTTTGCATGTCAGAGTTATGGGACTTGATGCCTTCACCTAGTTTTATAACCCCAAAGACATGTGAAGTTTCAATTCAATATCTGCATTAGTACTTTAACCAGGATTTTCTAAGTCTAAAAGCGGGCATAATTTGGCCAAAAAAAATAAAGCAATTTGAATATAAAATTTTGATCATTGAAAAGTATAGTGGTCAATACTGGTCGATTCAGTTTTGGTCCTTGGCAGTGTGTCCTGGTCAGGCTCCATTTTGGACAACACTTAGACTGGTCAATACTAGTTTATTCAATGCCTTTATCTTCTTACAGTACTTAGTCTTTATTTTAAATTTATTAAAGGTTTTACTACTTTAAATTTCACTTATTGAAATGAGCAATACTGGTCAAATTAAATTTTGGTCCTACGCAACTACTAGATGTAGTGGTCAATACTGGTCATTTGAATACTTTTATTGCTTTACTTGATTGCTTTCCTTATTTTTTAAAATACAGTAACCATGTTCAAACATTGAGAATAATGCTTTGGGATAATTGATCAGGACGGTTTCAATTTACCACTGGCTTAAGGTTTAGGGGTATAACACCAAATTACAGAAATGTTTGGTAAAGGAACAACATTTTTACCAACAATCTACCTGTCTAATTTACATGTTTTACCATACTGTTCTGTACCATGGGATACTTAAAATATTCTCAAAAGTTGTCCCCCTAAATACAGTGTACGAAATTCAGATTTGAATCCACTAGCCTGTTCGGGATACCAGATTGGAAATTTTCCAAGCCCGACACCAATTTCACTAGCCCGAACTTTAATACCTTAAAATGTCATAATTTTTGCACCATATAACATTTTGTTTTACAGACATCTCTATGCATGTTTGAAGTAATAAAAAAGACATACAGTACATGTCTGCCATGTTTTTGAAAAATTTTAACTCTAAATACTCCAGACCAGATCAGCATCATCAGAGTCCAAAAGCATCGGACATGATACTCCTTGCCAAAACAAAATCTAAACTGTTACGCCCAATTTTTTAGGATCCGCACTCGCCAATTACTGCAACTCGGACTGTTGACAATTTGCAAGATGTAATAACGAGTGCTGAATATACATTTACACACACGCTGATAGCATAATTTAAGCTCCGCCTACTGCAGGTACTTGTGAGATTTTCGCGAGAAGTATGAAAGCTAATCAAATTATCCGTTACGCTAGAGGTGACTGTATTCAGACAATTAGCGCTGCGGTTACGTCTTTGACACTGTGTTTGATTGTCAACACGTGAGAGTGCAAAACCAACAATAATACCGTAAGCGTTTCTCAGTCTGGATGCAGTACTCGTTTAATTAGCATGATTTTTTAAACAAATTAGGAAAATTCGGTAGCCTAGTCGGGCTTGTACCTGCGGCAAATCGGTAGCCCGAGCTGAAATTTGGTAGCCACGGGCTGTCAGACTACTGCGAATTTCGAACACTGTAAATAAAAGAATGCCATTTGTAAAGAAATAAAAGTAAACAGTTGTTTAAATCGATGTTTAACCTAGATATAAATGTGAAGTTAAAGCACTGGGACATTTTTGCAATTGCATCAAAACAAAGACATGTAACAGTTCTTTAAAAATGGTGAGTGTATAAAGGCATTGAACTGTGCTGAAGTATGGCCCCTTCATGCAGTCCCATTCCTGAATTCAATATATATGTGAGCAAATTGATGATGCTTTTGTAGACTTATATGTATGTTTTATATGCTGTTTAATTTTCATGTATTGATGTAAAACAACTCTTTCTTACAGGGATCCAGACATTTGCCCCCTGCTTCCCCCCCCCCCCCCCCCCCCCTGAAAAAGTGGACTGCTGGACATTTGCCTCCCAAGTAAAATAGCAGATAGGAAATTTGCCCCCAGTGCTTATGATTATCATAAATCAGATTGCCCAGTCACAAGAGTATATGGAACATTTTTCATGGTCTGCTAATTCGCATGCATTATACAATATACCAATTATGATAGTCCATCCAAATTGAGCATTCAGCTGTTAGTGCAAATTCTGGTTTTATTTGTGGATACGGTAGCTAAGCGTTAAAACAGCAGGACCTTAGTGTACTGTAACACTTAGACTAGCTCCTAGACTATGATATATCTTTTTTTTACATTTTTATGATTAAATGTAGTGAACTGAGCCAGTCTATATTCTATGTTCAATATCACTTTCTACATCAGTCCTCTGTAAAAATCTCTAAAATAGACTGGCTTTTGTCTCTATGAAATTAAATTCATTAAAAAAGGAAAAATGTAGAAATATATTATTATCAGTCTAGTGGCTAGTCTATGTAACACTCTATCTGGTAAAGAAAAATAACGGCAAATCTGTTTGTTTATTTATCATTTCCTGGCCTATATCCAGTGTCCGTCCCGCATTCCACCGCCCCCGTGATTTTTAATGTTTTAATTTTTGACATATTTATAACATGCGCTATGCCCTTTATAAGAGTAATTGAATAAATAAATCTTTACCGCTTCCTTACACAGGAAAAATTGAAATTTCCCGCGCCTGCAACCGGAAGTTTGCGTTAGCGAGATTAACATTTTGTATCGTGAGATTTCAGCTCAGTTGCTATAATAACAACACAAATGTCAGATATTTGATTAATTAGGAAAATAACTTTTAACGTATACATTGTAGCAACTGTAATACAGTTATGGATGTATCTGAAGACGTAGACTTTGATTTTTTTGATACGCCAAGGAATGACAACGTCTTAATCCCAAAATCAATGGAAACTACCGACAAAAAGCCACCCGGTTCGGCAAGTACCCACAAGCAGAAAAAACATGGCGACCTGTCAGATGGGAAACAGCCTGGAAATATGGTAATGAAAGATAAGATTTCTGTGAAAGAGGAGGAAAAGTATGAATATAGTGATGACACATTCAGCAGTTCAGATTCAGAGTCTGATACTCCTCGTTATGAAAGGGCATCTTCTCATAAGAAATTATCTGAATTGAAAAAGAAACCAAAAACAAACAATCATAGAAAAAACAGTACCACAGAAAGCTCAAGTGCCTATTCTAACTCTGAATATTCTTCAGATGATAATGAACAGAATGAAGAGGAAGGTCATATGTTTAAAAAGGAGGTGATAGATGTTCACATTCCTAAAGCACATGTTGAAGCATGGAGTGAGGGGGGCTCAAATAGTAAGAAACACAATGACTCCAAGCAAAGTAGGTACATAGAAGAAAAAGGAAGAAAACATCATCAGAAAAAAGCTATGTCTGAGTCATCAGACAGTGAAATTGATGACGAAAAGGGTATATGCGAATCAAGGAGTTCAGCTAATTTGAAAAGTGGAAAAGCGAAGAGCACAAATTACAGGAGAACAAGAGGCAATGGCAGAAAGAAGCCATTAAGGTCAAGCAGTTCATACTCAAATAACAGTGATATTACTGATGTTTCCCCACTTGAAAGTCCACAAAATAGTCCAAGATATTCGCGTAAAAGTACTTATGACAGAGAAGGAAAGGAGAATGGAAAGAATGTGCAATATTGTGATTCAAGCTCACCTGAAAGGACCACCAGTCATTCAATTAATCTAGAATCAGATGAGATAGATCTGAGTATATTGATGAAATGTATGGCAGATATTGACAGGGAAAAGCAAGAAAGACTAAAAACTAATTCTAGACGAGTAATGTTTGCACAACCTGCAGGAGCTGGTGATAGAAAAAGTAAAGGAAACTACACTTTTTCAATGAATCAGGCAAAACTAATAGAAAAAGAAAACCAGAGGCTTCTTAAGCAGATTATGAATCAGATGAATTCAACTACTGCGAAAAAAGCACCAGTCTCTGCTCCACGTCAGCGAGGACCAAAGAAAGTTGTAGCACCAGTTTTTCAAAGATTGACACCATCAGCAGTGAATCGTATGCGGGAACAAAGGCGGATAGAACAAGAAAATATGGTTTGTACACAGTGTTTTATTTCTCAAGCTTTTGGCAACAAACTAAAAAAAAAATTGTGATTTATTACCCCCTTCGGAAGGAGGGTATAATTTTGGCACTGTATGCCTGTCCTTCCATCTGGAGCCTTATTGTTTGGAGAATTTTAATAAAACCTTGTAGAAATGTTAACTGCTGTAAAGTAATGCCACCCTGCGTATTTCGAACAGATTGCCCGAGGAAGACACAATTTTTGGCCCTTTGTACTTATATAGATGTTTATAGTGCACACAGTGTTAATATTCAATTTTCCATCCATATGAAGCCATGTCTAAGACATAGTTTGAAGGATTTTGATAAAACATAGTTATAATATTAATTGTTATTAGATAATGTGGCCATGCAAGTTTCAGTGGAATTGCTGGAGGAACACGAAGAGTAATAGCCCTTGATATTTAGATATTTTGCACAGAGACCAATTAAGGTTCAGTTGCATTTTGCATTTTTGTTTGCTTCTAATATTATAAAAGTACTCACTAACTATTGTTAGAAAATTAGATACTCTTACTAAGAAATTAGCCTGTATCTGGCTAAATAACTTATAATTTTCAAGCCAAAGAAGAAAGAACACTGTGAGTGACTCAAGCCATTTCCGTATGATGATTGCAAATGTTGGCTGGACAAGAAATGTCATTTCTACAGAAGCATGATTGTGCCAATATAGCTAAATTACATTTATATAATAAGTTTGCTCTAACTTACAGCCTCTTAGTATCGAGGAAGCTTTAAAAAAAAAAGACCCCATTTTAAAATAGTTACACAGAAATGTTTTTTGGGTATTCTGTACTAGTGATATGCTGATTAAATACATCTTGTACGAAACATGAATAAATAGTTAATGATGTGATTGTTGCAATTTTTTTTGGTCCGCAGGTAGACCATTTGGTTTCTTATTATTAAGTCATAGTGACATTGTGCTGGTAAAATGGTTTCTGCTCAATAACTTAATAACGTTTCGGCGTTTGGCCTACAGCAGTCAAACTTGATATGATGATTGCCTGTGGTCAGTAGATGACTATTATCATTATGAGGGTTAGAATGTCAAAGGTCAAGGTCAAAGTGACCTAGACAGAGAATGGTTTCCATCTGATGATCAAAGAATGCTTTTAATTTTAATCTTCATAGGATGGTTTGCCTGTAGTCAATACATGGCCCCAGTTGTTTTTTAATCCCCCGCCACAAGTGATGGGGGGTTATAGGAATGGTCTCCATCCGCCTGTCCATCCGTAACACTTTCATGTCCGGTCCATATCTCCTAAACCCCTTGATGGATTTTCGTGAAACTTGGGTCAAATGGTCACCTCATCAAGACAATGTGCAGAACTCATGAGTCAGCCATGTAAGCTCCAGGTCAAGGTCACAGCTCAAGATCAAAGGTTTTAGTCTTCCATTTCCTGTCCGCTCTGTATTTCCTAAACCCCTTGAAGGAATTTTATAAAACTTGGGTCAAATAATCACCTCATCAAGAGGATGTGCAGAACTCATGAGTCAGCCATGCCGGTTGAAGGTCAAGGTCACAACTTAGGGTTAAAGGTTTGAGCTTTCCATTTTGTCTCCGCTCTGTATCTCCTAAACCCCTTGAAGGATTTTCATGAAAATTGAGTCAAATGATCACATCAAGATGATATGCAGAATTCATGAGTCAGCCATGTTGGCTCAAGGTCAAGGTCACAACTCAGGATCAAAGGTTTGAGCCTTCCATTTTGTGTTTGCTCTGTATCTCCTAAACCCCTTGAAGGATTTTCATGAAACCTGGGTCAAATGATCACCTCATCAGGACGATGTGCAGAACTCATGAGTCAGCCATGCCGGCTCAGGGTCACAAAGGTTTGAGCCTTCCATTTTGTGTCCACTCTGTTTCTCCTAATTCCCTTGAAGGATTTTCATTAAACTTGGGTCAGATGATTACCACATCAAGAACTCATGATTCAGCAATGTCAACTCAAGGTCAAAGGTTTGAGCTCTGTATCTCCTAAACTCCTTAAGGATTGTCACGAAACTTGGGTAAAATGATCACCTCATCAGGATGATGTGCAGAATTCATGAGTCAGTCATGTCAGTTTAAGGTCAAGGTCACAGCTCAAGGTCAAAGGTTTACCCTTTCACTATCCATAACAGTGGCAGGGGATTTTGCTGTCTTTCAGACTGCCTTGTTAGGTCATTTGTTCAGGGGTCAAGGTCTCAGCATACAAGATTACATTTCCACTTGCCTCCAACAGTGCACCAGGGGATTTAACTTGGATCTCACTCAGTCAGACCAGAGTTATGGCCCTTGATTTAGTAAAAAAATAGGCATAAAAAAGGGCCTAAGTTTGTGTCGCATGTATCTCAAAAAGTATTTGATACAGTATTATGAAACATTACAGGAATATTATTCAGCATGTGAAGTTGTACATCTTGGATTTTGTTAGAGATATCACTCAGCCAGACCAGAGTTATGGCCCTTGTCTTGGTAAAAGAATATGCATGAAAAGGCATAAAAATTGTGTCGCACATTATATCTCAGAAAGGTCATGAAACATCATAGGAATATTATTCAGCATGTGAAGTTGTACACACATGATTTTGTTCTAGGTTTTCAGTCAGACCAGAGTTCTGGCCCTTGATTGTCAAAAATATGCATCTCAGTTAGTTTTATTTATATATGTATATATATTATATATACTTTGAAGAAAAATTGAAAATGTATTAAAATTTAAGTTCTTGTGGTCATTTGATAGACTAGCTCCTAGTCTACATTGTATGATATATACTTTTTTATTATTTTTTTTATTTTAAGATTGTGAAAGTAGCCAAGTCTATATCCTATGTCCAATATTACATTAATATTATAATCAGTTCTCTGAGAAAATCTCTAAAATAGACTGGCATTTGTCACTATTACATTATAATAATAGAAAAATTATAAAAGTTGAAATTTTGTAAGAAATTCTTTATTATTGATCAGTCTAGTAGCTAGTCTAGTCATTTGGTTAAACTGCAGTTTTTAACTCCATAAAAATTTCTGTTGCTGGATCAGCATTTTACTTCCATAATATCTAAATAAGCATAAAACATTTCAATTTTTTTCTCTCAAAATTTGCATGTAGGCTGACAAGGTAAAGAAGATATTCATGATTTCAATAATCAAACACTAGTCTATTGTAAAATAACATTTTTTTAGACTCCAGATCATATCTAAGAATTAATGGGAAGATTATTTTGACAGCTTGTAAAAATAAACTTCAATTTGCAAAATAATATTTATCTTTCCACTTTGTTGTTAAGCATAAAAGATATCTGCCTAAGCCTTTTTGAGCATGTGCAGCCTATTGAATAATGTTAAACAAATATTTACCTATTAACTTGTAATAATCAGAGCTGTTATTTCGATCTTATCAGAGCGTTCAGCACTTTTATGTTGTGTCATTGGTACTACTACCGTTTAGGTTTTCAGCTTGAATATTTCGGTTTGGGTGGTTACACTAAATACAGTACTCCCACTTTCATAGCTTTGAGTGTTGTATAATCACCCCTTGGATATGGTGCCTGCTTTTTAGCCCACCATCTGATGGTGGGGTATTCAAATCACTCTGCATCCGTGGTCCGTTGTCCTTCCGTCTGTCCGTTAACAATTTCCCGTTATCGCATCTCCTCAGAAAGTGCTGGGGGGATTTTGACCAAACTTTGTCAGTATGATGTATTGGTACCCTAGTTGTGTCCCTCTGAAATCAGACTGGTTCAACAATTTTTGAGTGGGTTATGGCCCTTTGTTTATTTCTATAATTTACATAGATTTATATAGGGAAAAACTTTGAAAATCTTCTTGTCCAAATTGTCATGACCTTGAGCTTGTCTTGAAATTTGGAACATTCAAAAATGGCTCAATGGTGGGCGCCAAGATCACTCTGTGATCTCTTGTTAATTTTATCTTTTGGCAGTTCCTGTGATATGCAGGCTATGTAACCTCAGATCCCCTTTCTAAATTCCAGTTTGTTTAGGGCAAACCCTGGTTATTTTAACTGGGGACCATATGCTGCTTTTCATGGAATTACACACTAGTTTTCATTGAAGGTTCCATGTGCACCACCATATGAACACATCTGTGGATGTGTCTAAATTGCTTTTTGTACTTTTAACATGATTCAATGTTGAGTTCTCTGAGGGCCTGGACAGTAGCATGCATTTCCACTACCTTACATGAACAAGCTCAATCAAACCAAGCCTGCAACACTTTCATTTTTGTCGTGTTGAACAACCTGTGGAGTTCCCACTTTTTCTGTTTTTTAAATTTGAAGAGCTGTTTCATATTGCTATAAAATGGTTGCAGTCAGTCTAGTAAAATCTTTAAAGAGAAACTCAACTAATTTTCACGGGCATGAGTATTGGACCTGGAATAAAGACCTATTGTTTTTTTTTAATCCCAAATCAAGCCAGACTGAAATATGAGCCCTGCCTTTTATATGATACATAGAGATACTCAAGTGAAATATGAGCCACTTTCATAATTATGATTATTATATAGAAAACTGTCTTCTATATATGAGCCGTGCCATGGGAAAACCAACATAGTGGGTGTGCGGCCAGCATGGATCCAGACCAGCCTGCGCATCCGCGCAGTCTGGTCAGGCTCGATGCTGTTCGCTTTTAAAGCCTATTGGAATTGGAGAAACTGTTAGCGAACAGCATGGATCCTGACCAGACTGCGCGGATGCGCAGGCTGGTCTGGATCCATGCTGGTCGCACACCCACTATGTTGGTTTTCCCATGGCACGGCTCATATCGTTTCCCCACCTATAACAAAATAAAACATATTAGCATCTTATGGCCCTTTCATTCTTTGTGTAGAATCAACATTTAATACACAAAAGTCATTTTGAAAATATTTCTGAAATGTCTAGGTCAGCAGTTCTCAAATACAGAAATATCTGACATCTGAGGCATATACTGACACTTGAAGACAGCTTCGAAGGTCCAAAACTTTCCATATATATCCTTGCTACATTATGGACCTCTGTGAGATTTGTTTTTTTTATCCGAATGCAAATATTTTTTGTAGATGAAAAACTGACATCTCATGCTTAAGTCCAGGTATTTTCAAATCACATAATCCCCGAATGTAGACCAATACAAATGCAACTTTCTTTTTCAAGTTTAGACTGTTGATTTTATTTTCTATACTTCCAGGCAAAGTAAATGTCTGATGTTATTTCTTTGTTGTCAAAATCATGCGTATCACCTTGCAAGATTGTATAAAAATGTACCAGGTGTCCTAAGGATATATTTTAAAAAGAGCTCATATTTCACTAGTCTCTTCTATATATATCATTTGAAAAGGGCTCATATTTCACTACAGAGTCCTTTCTATATATCATTTGAAAAGGGCTCATATTTCACTACAGAGTCCTTTCTATATATCATTTGAAAAGGGCTCATATTTCACTACAGATTCACTTCTATATATCATTTGAAAAGGGGTCGTATTTCACTACAGAGTCCTTTCTATATTATTTGAAAAGGGCTCATATTTCACTACAGAGTCACTTCTATATATCATTTGAAAAGGGCTCATATTTCACTACAGAGTCCTTCTATATATCATTTTAAAAGGGCTCATATTTCACTACAGAGTCCTTTCTATATATCATTTGAAAAGGGCTCATATTTCACTACAGAGTCACTTCTATATATCATTTGAAAAGGGCTCGTATTTCACTACAGAGTCCTTTCTATATACATGTATTATTTGAAAAGGGCTCATATTTCACTACAGAGTCATTGCCATTTGAGAAATTGAATCAAGTAAAAACTGTAACTCTGTGTTGAAAGGGGCTCATATTTCACAGTATCATTTGAAAGGGGCTCATATTTCACTATATCATTTGAAAGGGGCTCATATTTCACTATATCATTTGAAAAGGGCTCATATATTATTATATCATTTGAAAGGTGCTCATATTTCACTACATCATTTGAAAGAGGCTCCTATTTCACTCTATCTTTTGAAAGGTGCACATATTTCACTATATACCATTTGAAAGAGGCTCCTATTTCACTCTATCTTTTGAAAGGTGCGTATATTTCACTATATCATTTGAAAGAGGCTCATATTTCACTGTATATTTGAAAGGGGCTCATATTTCACTATATCATTTGAAAAGGGCTCATATTTCACTATATAATTTGAAAGGGGCTCATATTTCACTCTACCATTTGAAAGGGGCGCATATTTCACTCTATCTTTTGAAAGCGGCTCATATTTCACTGTATCATTTGAAAGGGGCTCATATTTCACTATATCATTTGAAAGAGGCTCTTATTTCACTGTCATTTGAAAGGGGCTCATATTTCACTATATCATTTGAAAGGGGCTCTTATTTCACTGTCATTTGAAAGGGGCTCATATTTCACTATATCATTTGAAAGGGGCTCATATTTCACTCTATCTTTTGAAAGAGGCTCATATTTCACTGTCATTTGAAAGGGGCTCATATTTCACTATATCATTTGAAAGGGGCTCATATTTCACTCTATCTTTTGAAAGAGGCTCATATTTCACTGTATCATTTGAAAGGCTCATATTTCACTATATCATTTGAAAGAGGCTCATATTTCACTATCATTTGAAAGGGGCTCATATATCATTATATCATTTGAAAGAGGCTCATATTTCACTATATCATTTGAAAGAGGCTCATATTTCACTCTATCATTTGAAAGGGGCTCATATTTCACTATATCATTTGAAAGGAGCTCATATTTCACTCTATCATTTGAAAGGGGCTCATATTTCACTATATCATTTGAAAGAGGCTACTATTTCACTATATTATTAATCCCCCGCCGTGGCGGAGGGATTATAGGAATGGTCTGCGTCCGTCCTTCCGTCCGTCTTTCCGTCCTTCCGTCCGTAACAAAATCGTGTCCGGTCCATATCTCCTAAACCCCTTAAAGGATTTTCATGAAACTTGGGTCAAATGCTTACATCATCAAGACTATGTGCAGAACCCATGAGTCAGCCTTGTCGGTTCAAGGTCAAGGTCACAACTCAAGGTCAAAGGTTTGAGCCTGCCATTTTGTGTCCGCTCTATATCTCCTAAACCCCTTGAAGGAATTTTTTAAAACTTGGGTCAAATGATCACCTCATCAAGACGATGTGCAGAACCCATGAGTCAGCCATGCCGGCTCAAGGTCAAGGTCACAACTCAAGGTCAAAGGTTTGAGCCTTCCATTTTGTGTCCGCTCTATATCTCTTAAAGCCCTTGAAGGAATTTTATAAAACTTGGGTCAAATGATCACCTCATCAAGACGATGTGCAGAACCCATGAGTCAGTCATGCCGGCTCAAGGTCAAGGTCACAACTTAGGGTCAAATGTTTGGACCTTCCATTTTGTGTCTGCTCTATATCTCCTAAACCCCTTGAAGGATTTTCATCAAATTTGGGTCAAATGATCACCTCATCAAGGCGATGTGCAGAACTTATGAGTCAGCCATGTTGGCTCAAGGTCAAGGTCACAATTGAAGGTCAAAGGTTTGAGCCTTCCATTTTGTGTGCGCTCTGTATCTCCTAAACCCCTTCAAGGAATTTTATAAAACTTGGGTCAAATGATTACCTCATCAGAACGATATGCAGAAATTATGAGTCAACCATGCCAGCTCAAGGTCACAACTAAGGGTCAAAGGTTTGAGCCTTCCATTTGGTGTCCACTCTGTATCTCCTTAACCCCTTGAAGGATTTTCATCAAACTTGGGTCAAATGATCACCTCATCAAGAACTCATGAGTCAGCCATGTCAACTCAAGGTCAAGGTCTCAACTGAAGGTCAAAGGTTTCAGCTCTGTATCTACTAAACCCCTTGAAGCATTTTCATGAAACTTTGGTCAAATGATCACCTCATCAAGACGTTGTGCAGAATTGATGAGTCAGCCATGTCAGTTCAAGGTCAAGGTCACAGCTAAAATCAAAGGTTTTACCCTTTCACTATCCATAGCAGTGGCCGGGGATATAGCTGTCTTTCAGACTGCCTTGTTTGAAAGGGGCTCATATTTCACTATATCATTTGGAATTTGAATTTCATCAAACTTGAAATAGACACGAACCAAGATACTGCGATGATGCCCTTCAAGTTTTTTTTTTGATTGGTTAATTTCCGTTAGAGTTATTGCCCTTGATTTAATGAAAAATGCACAAAAATGTCCGTCCGCAGTCATTTCTCAGTAACTAGCAGGTAGAATTTCATCAAACTTGAAATAAACATGAGCCAACATACTGCAATGATGCCCATTAAGTTTTTTTTTTTGATTGGTCAATTTCCCTTAGAGTTATTGCCCTTGATTTAATGAAAAATACACGTCTGCAGCCATTTCTCAGTAACAAGTTTGTAGAATTTCATGAAACTTGAAATAAATATGAACCAACATACTTTGATGATGCCTGTAATTTTCTTTTTAGCTCACCTGTCACAAAGTGACAAGGTGAGCTTTTGTGATCGCGCGGTGTCCGTCATCCGTCCGTGCATACGTGCGTCCGTGCGTGCGTCCCTCCGTAAACTTTTGCTTGTGACCACTCTAGAGGTCACATTTTTCATGGGATCTTTATGAAAATTGGTCAGAATGTTCATCTTGATGATATCTAGGTCAAGTTCGAAACTGGGTCACGTGCCTTCAAAAACTAGGTCAGTAGGTCTAAAAATAGAAAAACCTTGTGACCTCTCTAGAGGCCATATATTTCACAAGATCTTCATGAAAATTGGTCAGAATGTTCACCTTGATGATATCTAGGTCAAGTTCGAAACTGGGTCACGTGCCTTCAAAAACTAGGTCAGTAGGTCTAAAAATAGAAAAACCTTGTGACCTCTCTAGAGGCCATATATTTCACAAGATCTTCATGAAAATTGGTCAGAACGTTCACCTTGATGATATCTAGGTCAAGTTCGAAACTGGGTCACGTGCCATCAAAAACTAGGTCAGTAGGTCAAATAATAGAAAAACCTTGTGACCTCTCTAAAGGCCATATTTTTCATGTGATCTGTATGAAAGTTGGTCTGAATGTTCATCTTGATGATATCTAGGTCAAGTTCGAAACTGGGTCACGTGCGATCAAAAACTAGGTCAGTAGGTCTAAAAATAGAAAAACCCTGTGACCTCTCTAGAGGCCATATATTTCATGAGATCTTCATGAAAATTAGTGAGAATGTTCACCTTGATGATATCTAGGTCAAGTTCGAAAGTGGGTCACATGCCGACAAAAACTAGGTCAGTAGGTCAAATAATAGAAAAACCTTGTGACCTCTCTAGAGGCCATATTTTTCATGGGATCTGTATGAAAGTTGGTCTGAATGTTCATCTTGATGATATCTAGGTCAAGTTCAAAAGTGGGTCACGTGCCATCAAAAACTAGGTCAGTAGGTCAAATAATAGAAAAACCTTGTGACCTCTCTAGAGACTATATTTTTCATGGGATCTGTATGAAATTTGGTCTGAATGTTCATCTTGATGATATCTAGGTCAAGTTCGAAACAGGGTCATGTGCGGTCAAAAACTAGGTCAGTAGGTCTAAAAATAGAAAAACCTTGTGACCTCTCTAGAGGCCATACTTGTGAATGGATCTCCATAAAAATTGGTCAGAATGTTCACCTTGATGATATCTAGGTCAATTTTGAAACTGGGTTTTGTGCCATCAAAAACTAGGTCAGAAGGTCAAATAATAAAAAAACCTTGTGACCTCTCAAGAGGCCATACTTTTCATGGGATCTGTATGAAAGTTGGTCTGAATGTTCATCTTGATGATATCTAGGTTAAATTTGAAACTGTGTCAACTGCAGTCAAAAACTAGGTCAGTTGGTCTAAAATTATTAAAATCTTGTGACCTCTCTAGAGGCCATATTTTTCAATGGCTCTTCATGAAAATTGATCTGAATGTTCACCTTGATGATATCTAGGTCAGTTTCGAAAGTGGGCCACGTGCAGTCAAAAACTAGGCCAGTAGGTATAAAAATATAAAAACCTTGTGACCTCTCTAGAGGCCATATTTTTCATGAGATCTTCATGAAAATTAGGGAGAATGTTCACCTTGATGATATCTAGGTAAAGTTCAAAAGAGGGTCACGTACCTTCGAAAATTAGGTCAATAGGTCAAATAATAGAAAAACCTTGTCACCTCTCTAGAGACCATATTTTTGAATGGATCTTCATGAAAATTGGTCAGAATTTTTATCTTGATAATATCTAGGTCAGGTTCAAAACTGGGTCACATGAGCTCAAAAACTAGGTCACTATGTCAAAAAATAGAAAAAACGACGTCATACTCAAAACTGGGTCATGTGGGAGACCATCATGGTCCTCTTGTTGGTCAATTTTCCATACAGTTATTGCCCTTTAATTGTTTAAAAATCCACAGATTTGTACATAACAAACCAACCAATTGGAAGAATTTCATTAAACTTCTTTCATTCTTTTCCATGAACATTTATTATAAACATGTGAAGTTGTGTACCCACACCTGGTCGCCACCTTGCCTTGGTCACACCCCCTCCCCCTCCCAACCCCCTGACCCCTCCCCGCAAATTTTTTTTTTCATTCCTTTTTTTAGCTCACCTGTCACAAAGTGACAAGGTGAGCTTTTGTGATCGTGCGGTGTCCGTCGTGCGTCAGTGCGTCCGTGCGTCCGTAAACTTTTGCTTGTGACCACTCTAGAGGTCTCATTTTTCATGGGATCTTTATGAAAGTTGGTCAGAATGTTCATCTTGATGATATCTAGGTCAAGTTCGAAACTGGGTCACGTGCCATCAAAAACTAGGTCATTAGGTCTAAAAATAGAAAAACCTTGTGACCTCTCTAGAGGCCATGTATTTCAAAAGATCTTCATGAAAATTGGTCAGAATGTTCACCTTGATGATATCTAGGTCAAGTTCGAAACTGGGTCACGTGGGGTCAAAAACTAGGTCAGTAGGTCTAAAAATAGAAAAACTTTGTGACCTCTCTAGAGGCTATATTTTTCATGAGATCTTCATGAATATTGGTCAGAATGTATATCTTGATGATATCTAGGTCAAGTTCGAAACTGGGTCACGTAGGGTCAAAAACTAGGTCATTAGGTCTAAAAATAGAAAAACCTTGTGACCTCTCTAGAGGCCATATTTCTCAATGCATCTTCATGAAAATTGGTCAGAATGTTCATCTTGATGATATCTAGGTCAAGTTCGAAACTGGGTCACGTGGGGTTAAAAACTAGGTCAGTAGATCTAAAAATAGAAAAACCTTGTGACCTCTCTAGAGGCCATATTTTTCATGAGATCTTCATGAATATTGGTCAGAATGTTCACCTTGATGATATCTAGCTCAAGTTCGAAACTGGGTCATGTGGGGTCAAAAACTAGGTCAGTAGATCTAAAAATAGAAAAACCTTGTGATCTCTCCAGGGTTTTCCCGGACGCAGGTTTTCTGCGTCCCTGACGCGCTTTTACTGCTTTGAACTCGCATTTTTTAGTGCCTCTGTGTCCACTGGACCCGCAAAATTGGTCACGAAGCTCCTTTGCACTGAAGTTTCCTTTGCGCAGATACCCATGTAAAATGCGCAGTTTTTTTACCACCTGGACCATCCCCGAATCGTGGGTGCTCATTATACACAGGTATAGACGATTTTCCAACTTCGAAACAAGTTTTGTTATCGATGTTCGCCATTTTGGTAAAGGGAAACTACTCTCCGCGCTAACTGTCACCGGTTAAATCTAAGATTGCCGTTACGTTCCGTAAAAAATCGAAAGGTTTATTTTTTTATTAAACAAAATTAATTTCATATAAATTTAAAGTATTTTCATGAAAAAATATTAATAAATCACAAAAATTATGATACTAATTAAGGATCGAGTATTATCTTTAACCGAGATAAAACTGTGAACAACATAATTGACACGAGGTGACACGTTAATTGCCGGTAATTACTGGCTATTTGATCATAACAAAAAGACTATCACACCTTTTGTAATCGGTCTGAATTGAGAAGCTCATGCCATTTTGAAAGATACCATTCCGAAATACTGAATCAACTGCTATCTAAACTAGAACTGTCACAGGAGTGACTCATACCCCCACCATACGGTCTTGTCACAGAAGAATGGCAACCATAAGGAATCTTAAAAATACTTTGGAGTACTTCATCCTGGGCTTCCACATATAAGTAATACTAGTATAATACTAGTATAGTAATACTAGTAAATATTTTAAATCTCTAATATTAGAGATACACTAAAAATGAATACAAAAAAGTGTCTTACCGACCCATGTTACCACGTAAAAATGTTTTTACTTTTTACATAGGACTTATAATAAAAAAGTTAGAAAAATACCTAAAATATTGAAAATCTAAAAATAGGATTTCTAAAAATAGACTAATTCCTGGAATTTAAGGGGAAGAAACTCAGTACAAAGGTTAAAAAAAGGTTACTTCCCTTTGGCTCTAAGCCAATCAGAATGAGATATAGTGAAAATACATCAAAATTAACCTTAAATTCTAGGTAAAAGGGGACACAATCCAAGAAAAATAGTGTCAGAGTTATGCACCGTGTGTCACATGATGTGGGTGATGAGGTGGAACATCTATTTTAAGTCTGAATCAAATCCATTCAGTAGTAATTGAGATATAGTGAAAATACATCAAAATTAACCTTAAATTCTAAGTAAAAAGGGGCATAATTCATAAAAAAAATGGTGTCAGAGTTATGCACCTTACGTCACATGATGTGGGTGATGAGGTGGAACATCTATTTTAAGTTTGAATCAAATCCATTTAGTAATAACTGAGATATAGTGAAAATACAACAAAATTAACCTTAAATTCTAAGTAAAAGGGGACATAATTCATGAAAACTTGGTGTCAAGAGTTATGCACCTTGTGTCACATGATGTGGGTGATAAGGTGGAACATGTATTTTAAGTTTGAATCAAATCCATTCGGTAATAACTGAGATAATAGATTTCGGGACGCGACGGGACGCGACGGGACGAGACGCGACGGGACGCGACAAAACTGACTCCTATATACCCCCCTCAAACATGTTTGGTGGGGGTATAATTAAAAAGATACAATTAAGTTCATTCGGTTTTAGGGTAAATTTTTATAGTAATAATGTCCATTTTCAAGATCAATAATTTGTGGACCCCCAAAAATTATTAGGGACCCTTAAATTAGCAGCCATGGGAGTCCATGGACTCCCAAATAAAAAACCCAAGGGAAAACCCTGCCTCTCTAGTGGCCATATTTCTCAATGGATCTTCATGAAAATTGGTCAGAATGTTCACCTTGACGATATCTAGGTCGAGTTCGAAACTGGGTCATGTGCGGTCAAAAACTAGGTCAGTAGGTCTAAAAATAGGAAAACCTTGTGACCTCTCTAGAGGCGATATTTTTCAATGGATCTTCATGAAAATTGGTCAGAATGTTTACCTTGAAGATATCTAGGTCAAGTTCGAAACTGGGTCACGTGGGGTTAAAAACTAGGTCAGTAGATCTAAAAATAGAAAAACCTTGCGACCTCTCTAGAGGCCATTTTTTTCATGAGATCTTCATGAATATTGGTCAGAATGGTCATCTTGATGATATCTAAGTCAGATTCAAAACTGGGTCATGTGGGGTCAAAAACTAGGTCAGTAGATCTAAAAATAGAAAAAACCTTGTGACCTCTCTAGAGGCCATATTTCTCAATGGATCTTCATGAAAATTGGTGAGAATGTTCAGCTTGATGATATCTAGGTCAGGTTCGTAACTGGGTCATGTGCGGTCAAAAACTAGGTCAGTAGGTCGAAAAATAGAAAAACCTTGTGACCTCTCTAGAGGCCATATTTTTCACGAGATCTTCATGAAAATTGGTGAGAATGTTCACCTTGATGATATCTAGGTCAAGTTTAAAAGTGGGTCACGTGCCTTCAAAAACTAGGTCATTAGGTCAAATAATAGAAAAACCTTGTGACCTCTCTAGAGGCCATGTTTTTCAATGGATCTTCATGAAAATTGGTCAGAATTTTTTATCTTGATGATATCTAGGTCACATGTGCTCAAAAACTAGGTCACTATGTCATATAATAGAAATAACGATGTCATACTCAGTTGAACACTGGGGCATGTGGAGATAGGTGAGCGATTCAGGACCATCATGGTCCTCTTGTTTAATGTACCATTCTCTCACCTCACTCCTCCACCCAGTCATGCTCACCACCCCTATCATGCATTCCTTCCCCCCTCCTCCTCCCCCTCCCTCATTGTTTTTTTGTTTTTTTTTTAATTTTTAATTTTCCATCAATAATTATAATCAACATATAAAGTTTTGTGCCCTCCCCCCCCCCACACACACACACACAAAAAAAAAAAAAACAAAAAAAAAACAACATTCATTTTCTGTTAATTTTATTTTAACTAATGAAATTATTTGCTTCTTTTTAACACTCTTAACTTTTTGCTGGATATATTTTTTTGCCGTTCCTCACCACAGACCCTTTGGCGGGGGATACCAATTCATCGAATTTGCTTGTTTTACTAGACTCTTCTTTATGTCATCTGAAAGGGGCTCATAATTTTATTATATTTCACTATATATTTTTCATTCTGGCTTGATTTGGGGTGAAAACAGCATTTTTATCTGTATGGCATTGCTTATATCTGATACTTGTTCCTCCTGTGATATTCATGATAAGTTACTGTTACATGATTTCATTTAACAGGACCTTTATTAACCACTTTATTCAAACATCATGACGACAGTTATTCATCACACACCAGCTTCAATGTTGTACCGGAGCTATTACATGCTAGGTTCAATATTCTAATATGCTTGTCTCTGTTAAAACACTTACACTAGAATGATGTCACGTTAACGTGCGGTGACGTCAAAAGTTTTTGTTGCGACCAAGAAAGAGCACTTCTATATTTTATCTACTGTTTTAGATTAAGGGCATATTAGAATCGAAATAATTTATAGCAAAAGAGTGTTTTAACACTACATTTGTATTTATACACTCGGGCGGTAATACGTCGTACAAATAATTTCACGAGGGCTGTGCCCTCGTGAAATTATTACGCTCAACATATAACCGCCCATCGTGCATAAATAGTGTTAAAACACTCTTTTGCTATAAATTATTTCTTAAATAAAGTTTGGTTGTTACCAAGTAGTTAATGTAGGCTATTAATATCTTGTATGTGAGGAAAGGTTAATATTGACATTGATGAGGTTCAAGATTTTTATGCAGGTCATGATGTTAGCCTTTGAAATCATAAATTGATTTTCAATTCAAGTCTTTAATAAGATAATCTGATAATAATTACATGAATACAAAAACTGATGAGTAACAGGTCATGTGGAAAGAGGACTTCATTCATTTGAACTTTAATCCTCCTCCAAAAATATATAGATTTTAAATATTATATTGTATATACATATCATCACCTTTTAAGACTTTAGATAGTCTTTTAAAGTAAAAGAAATGTTTTAAGAATTCAGGATTTTATGATTTTACAAACATAATTGAGCAAGTTTTTCATCTTGTTTTCAGCAAATGCTCAGCAGATTACAAACTGTTAGACCATCTCAAGGGATGTCCCGTAAGGAACAGATCAATGAAGCTCAGCGTCAGATGTCATATGGAGTTCCATCTGGTACATTGATTATTCCAGGTCAAAGTTCACATTATGACACAATGTCTCACAGATCCCTTCACAGTTCCATGAGTCATACAGCAGGTTCCACTCAGAGATCAAGGCCATCAAGTGCAAAATCTAATGCTTCAGTTTCTTTGGCCCCTGGGAAGAGGTCAAGACCTTCAAGTGCAAAGTCTAACGCCTCCATGAGGTCAAATGCATCTGTAATGTCGAATGTCTCAAAAATGTCAACTGCTTCAGTGCGCTCCAATGTATCTAGACGCATGGCAGATGGTAGGCTAGATAAAAGACCAGAATGGAATGATAGATTTTCATTTTCTTGAGTATGTTCAAATACACATGGAATGATATATTGTTGTACAAGTTCCTGTCAGTCAGGCATCATTATTTTCTGAAAATTATATGGCAAGGCTAAGTGTTGCAGTCAATACTCTTTAGAGAAAAACATTTAAACTTTAAATACTTAGCCTCTATTTTGAAAATAAAAGTCATGTAATTCACAGAACTGTTTTCTGTAAAGAAACATATTTCATTATCAGTTCCTACCTTTTGTACTTTTAACAAGATATCAGTTGTACGGGCATCCACATGGTGTCCTTAATTGACAGATTGTCTTCATTCCAAATTGTTTGTTTTCCACTATTCTTACCTATTTGATAATGCAATTGTTTGAAATGTGGAAATTGTATCTTTTAGATTTCCAAAATTAAGAATGCATAAAAAAATATTACTGAATAATTTGGCCAAGCCTTAACCAATGTCTCATATTTACTTGAACTAACTGCAAGATTAAGTGAGTATCACAATACACATTCATTGATACTGTTTGAACAAAGGACATTTTCTGTAAATATCCTGATACAATATTGTTCAGATTACCATATTTTCACTCTGAATAGAATGCATTAAGTTGCCTTTCCCATAAGGGGTTGTTGTATGGTGTTTAAAAAAACAAGAGTGAAATAACATACCTTAAAAGAAATGCTGATGGAACTGTAAAGTTTCTTCAATATACCAAGAATTAATAGACAGAACAAGTTAGAGATACCCAGTGTTGACTGTAGATTGGTACTGGGATTCTACACTTCAAGTCAGTTTGTTTCTCACATATTGAGCAGAGGTATTAAAAACAGTAGACTACTACTTTGTGATTATTTTGAACAAAATTAATTATCAAGTGCTTAGATATCTTGGTACATGGTTTATCAGAAAGAGCCCATGTTTATATATGCTTTTGTGCCATATTAATAAATTGCTGATCCAGAATGAATTTTATGACTAACCAAATTAAAGTGTAACTCAAGGTGAGATAGCTCAAGCTGACATGTACAGAATCATCATTTATTTATATTGTTCTTTACTTATATTTTTTTGCACTGTATAATTTTGTTCATTCCATATCTTAAATTAATGCTTTTTAGCTCACCCAAGCACCAAGTGCTCAGGGTGAGCTATTGTAATCAGTCATCGTCTGGTGTCATCCGTCCACATATTTCTTCAACCGCCATCTCCTCTAAAACTGTGTGGTGGAGGTTGATGAAACCCAACCTTAAAATAATTTTACGAAAATGTTCGTTTGATGACCCTTTTCAAATATTGTCAAAATTATTCTGATTCCTCAATGAACATGGTGCCTGGGAGCGTGGTCTCTTCTCCCTGTATGTATGTAGTAGAAACTTTAAAAATCTCCAGGTCAAAAACTGCTAGCCTGAAATTGAAATATTTTCACACAATTTATCCTTGTGTGACACTCTACCAAGATTATCCAGATTATTCCAATTTGTCAGAAAACATGGCTGCCACAATGCATGGTCTCTTTTTTCACTATGTATAAAGTGAAAACTTAAAAAAACCCTTTATGAAACTGCTGGCCTGATTTTAAAATAATCCTCATAAAGTAATCAACAAATGATCCTCTACCAATATTACTCAAATTATTTTGATTCATTAGTAACCTTAGTCATCGTTCTCCCAACATCTCATCCACCTCCCCCCAATCCCAACACACACACACGCACATTACCTGCCTCTATATATTTAGTAGAAACTTTAAAAATATTCTTGTGGGAAAACACTGGCACTAAAAATAATTTCACAGACATTTTCCTTACATAACCATCTACCAAAAAGTGATCTAGGGCCACAGTGACTCTCTTCTTATAATTATATTAGTACATTTTTGTACAGTTCACGAACATTTTTTCATAGAAAGACAGTTCATAGAAATATGGCTTATATATATTTTTTGAAATAACAAGGAACTTTTTATGTGTTTTCATGTTGAACAGTTTTATATTACCCCTACCAGACAAGTTTTGGACTTTCATGGTGTAAATAGGAATTAAATATAGAATGACACAATATTCTTTAGATCTTTAATGGTTTACAAAAGTTATCCCTCATTTCACATTTTTAGTTCACTTGAGTTGAAGGTTCGGGGTGGGCTATTAGTGAAGGTGGATGGTCATCATTGTCCACAATTTAGATACTGTAAAACACTTTAAATTCGCGAGATCTTTATTTCGCGAATTTGTACCGATATTTGGCATTTTATTATTTCGCGAAATCTTAAATTCGCGATGTTAAAATCGTAATTTTAAATTCGCGAATGTGAATCCGGAAGAAAACTGGAAGTACGACTGCATTCGGTTACTTTCTGCAATTATGGTACCTGTATGACATCACTGTTAAAAGTTTATTCTCCGGTCCGCTAGTGCGTGTTACGCTTTTTATTGATAGCAGATTAATGCCTTTAATATCTGATATATGCTCACTGTTGTATAGTCGTCAATAAATTGTTCCTTTCTTTTGTTATTACGTAGCTTTAATATCCGTAACATTTACAAGTGTTAGAAGTATCAGATTGGGTTTGAAACCAGCTATAATCGCAATGTAATTAAGTGCCGGTGAGCTCATGGAGGATGGAAGAAAAAGGTTCAAAACAGGTAAAATAAATAAGTTTAAACTAAAAAATATCATGGCTCGACTGGGACTCCATATTTACAATGAACGCTTGATCTTTGAACATTTATTATGCACCCAATCATTGCAAACTTTTCACTGTTTCTTTCAGTTTTGAAAAAAGTGTAAACCATTGTAAAATTGGTAAACAATGGTACATTTTGTATAATAATTATCTTCGTCTTTTGAAAAGGGAAACTGTTTTGTTAGGCGTGAAAAATAATTGCGTGTATGTATGCCAATTTCAAGTTGTACATGAAAGCGTGTTTTGAGGAGTTTTATGTTAACGAAATCGCCGTCCAATTAAAGGATAGTAACATTGACTCTGTAAATGTTGATTTGCGCTTGTCCACTGTGAAACCACTGCACGCTAAATGGCTTGTTAAAACCATGCAGAAAATTGAGAATGACACTGATATGGTACAGCGTGGCTGGATTCAGGCTGGAATTCACGTCACAGCTTAATTTAGAATTACTAGTACTTAGTACATGTACTATAGTATTGTAATGGAAGATAACTTTGTTTGAGCGGTCATGTACAGTAACACCGTTAGTTTCTTCCCTTGTGCTGATCGATACATATGAATTGGATAAATGTTTACTATTAAATAATAAAGATTATACTTTGCTGTATACATGTATATTTTGTATATAATATAGTCATTTAACCGTACTTGTTGAACCATGGTGGAATCAAGCAAAATCACAATAACTGAATTTCGTAAGTGCGAACATTTATCATTCAGACACTATTTCGGACATCAGCGAATTTCGGATAAACACAAACTGGTAAAGCTATTTTTCGCGGTCACTTTGAATTCGCGAGTACTTACCCTCGCGAATATTAGCGAAAATTAAATTCTCGCGAATAAAAGGTGTTTTACAGTAAACATCTTTTCTCTGAAACTATTGCTTAGAATTACACCTGGCTTGCTTGACAAGGTCCTCTCTTAAGGTTCTACAATGTTTGTGCATGACCCCTTTTAGGGGGCACTAGAGCTAAGAACAGAAAATTCTGCAAGCTATATTGATGTCAAAAGAGATACTCAGCTTTTTAAATATGAAAGGAGTTGAGTAGGGTTTAATTACAAAATTTTATTAAACCAACAGTTTCTAATAGGATCTAACACTATGTAATGGGTCTTATTGTTTCTTAAATAAATGGCTAACATAATATACATAAAATATGAAAAATGTCATATGTTTTTTAAATGCAGTTTAGCACCTTTAAACAAGCCTTTTAGTGGGGGGTGCACATCACCTTCAGCTATAGCTTTTGTTTTATTGGGTAGTAAGTTTTCCATTTCATGTTAGCTTTTTCAACTTAATGACTTTAGTAAGGAATGTTGGGACTAAGCTGATATCCGTTTAAAAACAACAGTGTGTATATGTACGCAGAGAATGTTTTTTTATGAGTGAATCCTTTATTTCTTTTAGTTGAGGATACCAGTTCACTGTATTTGCTTGATTAAGTACAGTGGGGCCTCCATGGCCTAATGGTTAATGTCGCTGACTTTAGACTTGAACTTGTCACACACCAGTGTGGGTTCAGAACCTGGCTTGGGTTGTAGAATTGTTATGTGAGAAAGCCATCCATCTGGCTTGTGGAATGTTGGTTTGCAAGTGATAAATAATGGCCAGAGTGACATCTTGTGTCTTCCTCCATTGTCAAAGCTGGATAAGTTACCATATAGCCTAAATTATGTCTCCACTGTCAAAGCTGGATAAGTTACCATATAGCCTAAATTATGTCTCCACTGTCAAAGCTGGATAAGTTACCATATAGCCTAAATTATGTCTCCACTGTCGGAGCTGGATAAGTTACCATATAGCCTAAATTATGTCTGTGAGACTCTAAACCCCCACAAAAAACAAAATAAAACAAAGCAGATAAGCATAATTTCCCCTTTTGTTCTTGTTTAGCATGACAAGTGTTTTAAATAATCAAGGATTACTGTGCCAGCTGTCTTGTTTTTCTGAAGAGTTATGGTCTTGGATTTAACATAGTAAAACACTTTATAGGAATTTTGCACTCTTTATTTGAGAATAATAAATGCTTCAGTTAAGCAAAAAGCTGAAAATATGAAATTTTGACACGAGTTGAATTACACACAGGAACACTGCATTGTTTTTGATCATTGAGCGTATTTAGGTAAAAACAGGCAAAAAAAGTAATCATACATGATATACTGTGATTTGTACAGCACCCCTTGTCCAAGTCATTTATTATGATTGTTAATGGTTGTATTATTTGTTGTTTTGTTAGTGATTGTATAAGTAAAAACAAATGTTTTGTGTATAGATCTGTTGCACATTTGTAAAATGGATTATTTATTGGTCCTGCTGCTAAACTGTGTTTTTCTGATTAAAGTAGAATAGAAAAGTCAGAAGTACTTATGTGTTTTGTTTGGATATGTGAAAGGTTAAACACTCCCACATACCTGAGGTCTACCTGATTTCAAAGGTTCAACCTGTGGCTCAGTTTTAGCTCATCTGTGCATAAGGTGCTCATGTTGAGCTATTGTGATCCTGCTTTGTCTCATCTGTCATGTGTGCATCTGTCCTGTCATCTGTCCATAGTCAACAGTCTCTTTAAACAACATCTCCTCCAAAAGCACTGAATAGACACTTGGCCTGGATGTTCCTTGGGTGGTCCACTACCAAAGACTTTAAGTTGTTCAAGTAGTTCCACTTGGTTGTACATATATGTAGGGGCCAGCAGACCTAAAAACAGAAAAATCTTCAAATGACATCTAAACTGCTGGTCAGATTTTGATACAATATCACACAAGTAGTCCTTATGTAACATTCTAGTAACAAGAATTATTCTGATTCTTGTTAAACGCGGCAACCAGGAGTGGGGTTGGTCATATTTCCATGTATGTGTATAGTGGAAATTTTAAAAATCTTCATGTGAAACTGCTGGACCAATTTTAAAATAATTGTACACAAATGGTCCTTGTGTGACCCTCTACCAAGAGTGTTCAAATTATTCCGATTCGTTGAAATACAATGTCATGGCCACCAGAGAGTGGGGTCACTTTCCTTATATGTATATAGTGGAAACTTTAAAAGAAATAAAATCTGTAAAAAACCTTCTTTGTTGAAACTGCTGGCCGATTTAAGAATAATTTTACACAAATGGTCCTTGTGTGACCTACCAAGATTGTTCAAATTATTTTGATTTGTCAAAATACATGGCCGCCAGAGGGCATGGTCACTTTCCCTATATGTACTCCTATATAGAAATAACTTGTACTGCTGGCCTGATTTTAAAATAATTTCACACAAGTCGTCCTTGTTGACCTTCTACCAAGATTGTTGAAATTACAGTCGAGTCCACTTAATACGAACTCGCTTGATACGAATTTTCGGATAAAACGAACAAATTTCGGATTCCCCGGTCCCAGTCCTTCTATTACTTTGTAGATTATATCGGTAATAGTGAACTCGCCTTATACGAATAATCGGTAGATACGAACACATTTGGAAGTCCCAATTAGGTTAAATGTTACAATTTTCCATCTTTTGATACGAATTAATCGGCGGCCATTTCACCCTTGTTACGTTGACTATTTAAAGTTTGAAACTGTACAGTGCTGATATTCAATCGAAGTAAATAATTAAGTAATAAGTGGTAATTGGACAATTGAGTAGTTCACACTTATTCAAAAACAAATACTCGGTCCTTTGTGCATGATGTCAACATAAAACAATTTACTTAATTGACAGGTCATGATTTAAAGAGGTGCAAATAATTTTCAGTGCATAAATATACAAACATTTATCCCTCTAACTTAAAGAATGATTATATAGTACAAGCTTTATAATAATATCATAGGAATAATCTTGGCGGTGAATAGAATTTGCTGCTTTGAACCTTGACCACACGTTTAAATCTGATTTCATACAGTATGACATTTGTTGAATAAGTTCGATGTATCTGAATAAATAAACTTAATTAGTTTAAGTCTATTAACTACTTCCATATATCAGAATCTATTTACTGGTGATACTGCCCAACTGGCTCGGACAAATTATCCGGTGAGTCATACATTCATTAATACGAATTTCGTTTGATACGAACACATTTCCTAGGTCCGGATGAGTTCGTATAAAGCAAGTTTGACTGTATTTTGATTTGTCAAAAAACATGGCAGCCAGAGGGCTGGTCACTTTTCCCTTCATGTATATAGTAGAAACGTTTTCTTGTATGAAACTGCTGGCTCGATTTAAAATATTTCAAACAAGTGGTCCTTGTGTGACCTTCTGCCAAGATTGTTCAAGTTAGTAGTCCCCTACTGGTTGAAAACCAGTTCCAGGGACTACGATTGCGCTTTTCCATCCATCTGTCATCTATCCATCCACAGTTTCGTGTCTGGTCCATACAAATGTAACTTTGTCATTCATCAATTGATTTTTAGCTGGACTATTCAAAGAATAAATAGAGCTATCCTACTCACCACAGTGTCGGCATTGGCGTCAGCGTCACACCTTGGTTAAGATTTTCATTCCAGTCCACATTTTGACAAAGTCTTTGAGATAAAGCTTTGAAACTTTCAACACTTATGTATCATTACCATGTCCAGTTTTAGGCAAGAGTACATAACTCCATCAAGGATTTTGGCTGAATTATGGCCACTTCTAACTTACAAATCTTGGTTAAGTTTTTCTTACTAATTCATATTTTGTTTAAACTGTTTGACATATGGCTTTGAAACTTTTAACGCTTGTTTATTATAACAGTCTCTATTTGCAGGCAAGAGTACATAACTCTGTCAACTATTTTGGCTTATTTATGGCCCTTTTTGGACTTGGAAATTGGTACAGTTTTTGTACAAGTCCATGTTTTGTCAGAACTATAAGACATGTGGCTTTGAAACTTTGAACAAATGTTTATCATCATGATTTCCATCTGTAGGCTAGAGTACATAACTATGTTAACTATTTTGGCTGAATTATGGCCCTTTTTGTACTTGGAAATTGGTTCAGTTTTTAGTACCAATCCACGTTTTGTCAAAACTATTTGACATGTGGCTTTGAAACTTTGAACACTTGTTTATCGTCATGATCTCCATCTGTAGGCAAGAGTACATAACTCTGTCAACTATTTTTGCTGAATTATGGCTAATTTTAACTCGACTTTTCGAAGAAAAAGTAGAGCTATTGCACTCATCCCAGCGTCGCCGTTGCCGTTGCTATAAGTTTTTGATAGTCAGATATCTATCTGTTACTATCAAAGCTATTGACTTGAAACTTAAAATATTATTTACTATCAAAGTCTACACCAGGAGAAATTCTCCCCTTAACTCTGATTTGAAATTTGACAGAGTTATGCCCCCTTTTAACTTAGAATTTTGAATGATCTCCCTTTTTTTGAAAACCTCAATACTATGTAAACTGTTGACTTCATATTTTACATATTCATAGACTGCAGTGTTAAAGAACCACAACTCTTTCTGACCACATTTCTCCTTAACATAACTGCTGTGACTGAAAAAACCCTTAAGCTACAGTAATTACGGGGAGCATCCATCGTTGTTACCGATAGCCTTGTTGTTCAGAATTACTTTCCTTTAATATGACGATTTCTTACATTGTTTAGCTCACCTGAGCACAAATTGCTCAAGGCGAGGTATTGTGATCACGCTGTGTCCGTCGTCGTCCGTGCGTGTGTCAAGTCGTCCGTCGTCAACAATTATGTTTAAACGACATCTTCTCCAAAACCACTGTATGTATTTTGATGAAACTTGGCCTGGATGTTGCTTGGGAGGTCCTCTACCAAAGATATTCAAACGGTTCCGCTTGGTTGCTTATAGGAGCCGCCAGAGCTAAAAATAGAAAAATCTTCGAACGACATCTCCTCCTAAACCAACAGTCCGATTTTGAAATAATTTCGCACAAATGGTCCTTATGTCACCCTCTACCAAGATTGTTCAAATTATACTGATTCATCAAAAAACTTGGCCGTCAGGGGGCGTGGTCACTTCTCCCTGTATGTATAGTAGAAACTTAAAAAACCTTGTGTGAAACTGCTAGCCCGATTTTAAAATAGTTTTAAACAAATGGTCCTTGTGTGACCCTCTACCAAGATTGTTCAGATTATTTCGATTCATCAAAAAACATGGCTGCCAGAGGGCGTGATCACTTTTCCCTATATGTATATATTGGAAAGTTTAAAAATCTTCTTGTGTGAAACTGCTGGCCCGATTTTAGAATAATGTCACACAAATGGTCCTTGTGTGACCCTCTACCAAGATTGTTCAGATTATATTTGTCAAAAAACATGGCCGCCAGAGGGTGTGGTCACTTTTCCCTATATGTAATATATAGTGGAAACTTTAAAAATCTTCTTGTGTGGAACTGCTAGTCCGGTTTTAAAATAATTTTGCAGAAATGGTTCTTGCGTGACCTTCAAATAGTATTCAAATTTTTCTGATTAATCAAAAAACATGGCCGCCAGAGGGCGTGGTCATAAATTATGTTGAAACATGAGTTTTACAACACGTGAGCAATGAGTGCTCAGGGTGAGCTATTGTGATCACTCACCATAAGTCCGTCCGTTGTCCGTCCATGCATACTTTTCTACAAACAACATCTCTGAAACGGTGTGGTGGAAGTTGATGAAATTTGGTCTTGCTGTTCCTTGGATGTCATCTTCCAAAATTATTCAAACGGTTATACATGGTTGCACAAAGGGGCTGCCAGAGCTAAAAATAGAAAAATCTTCAGAGGACATCTCCTCCTTAACTGATTTTGAAATTATTTCACATACATAGTCCTTCTGTGATCCTCTTCCAAGATTTTTCAAATTATTTTGATTCATCAAAAACATGTCTGCCAGTGTGCATGTTCACTTTTCCCTTTATGTATATAGTTGAAACTTCAAAAAACTTCTTGTATGAAACTACTGGCCTGATTTTGAAAAACCTGCTTGGTGGGTCTGATCTGTTGCATCAATTAAGGTCCTCTCAAATTTTGTTAAAACAGGGATGATTGTAAGATCCTCTCCAAAGTTTGTGCAAATTGCAGAGAAGGGGGCGAGGGATGGAGGGTCGGGCTTGCCCCCTTGCTAGAAATAGAAAAAAATAGACAATTTTTGCTTTAAATATATAAAAAAGGTAAACATCCTCTCAAAAACGGCTTGATGGATCTTTATTAAATTTGTTATGTAGCATAGTTGTAAGGTCCTCTCCCCGATCTCTTCAAATGGGGGCACTTTGCACCCTGTAGAGGCCGTTACAGCTCGGTAAAAATATAAAAAACTTTAAACAACTTATGGACTGCTTGATGGATCTTCATCAAATCTAGTCTATAACATCGTTGAAAGGTCCTCTCTTTATTTGTTCAAATTGGGACACCACATTAGAGCTAAAACAGAAGGTCCTTCAAACAACCTCTTCTCATGAAGTGCTTCGATGATCGAATCTTCATCTTAACTTGGTCTTGAAAATTCCTTTAAAACCCTTTGTTAATTTCTTCAAATAGATGCACTCAGCCCCATTAAGCGGACACTTTAGGTAAAAATAAAAATATCTTTAAATGACATTCTAATATGCTTTTCTCTGTTAGAACACTCTTACGCTAGAATGACGTCACGTTAACGTGCGGTGACGTCAATGTTTTTGTTGCGACCAAGAAAGAGCGCTACTGTATTTTATCTACTGTTGATTAAGGGCATATTAGAATCGAAATAATTTATAGCAAAACCGTATTTTAACACTGTTTATACACTCGGGAAGTAATGCGTCGTACAAATAATTTCACTCGGGCTGCTCCCTCGTGAAATTATTGAGCCCGACGTATAACCGCCCATCGTGCATAAGTAGTGTTAAAACACCCTTTTGCAATAATGGGGCGGATCTTCATTTAAGAAATAATTTATAGCAAAAGAGTGCTTTAACACTATTTATGCACAATGAGTGGTTACACGGCGGGCGTAATAATTTCACGAGGGCGAAGCCCGAGTGAAATTATTTGAACGACGTATTACCAACTTGAGTGTATAAATAGTGTTAAAGCACGCTTGTGCTATAAATTATTTCGATTCTAATATGCCCTTTATCTCAAACACTAGATAAAATATAGAAGCGCTCTTTCTTGCTCGCAACAAAAACTTTGACGTCATCGCACGTTAACGTGACGTCATTCTAGCGTAAGAGTGTTTTAACAGAGACAAGCATATTAGAATAAATTATATATGTATTCACATTCAAATAGTCAAGTTCAGGTGAGCGACATAGTGCCATTTGGCCCTCTTGTTTATTTTGTTTTATGGCAGTTTCTGTGATATGCAGGCTCCATAACCTCAGGTCCCCTCTCTGAATTCCAGTGTCTTTAGTTCGCCCATTGTTTCCTCATTCAGGGCAATCCCATTACTTTACTGGGGACGGTACGCGGCTTTCCGTTAAATTACACTCTTTAACATTGAAGGTTCCATGTACTCCACCGTATGAAGACATGTGCGGATGTCTCTAAATTGGTTTTGGTAATCGTAACATGTACAGATGTTGACTTGTGCTTAACCCGGTGCTAGAGGGTGTAGACAATAGTATGCATTCCGAGAACTGTCAATGAATAGGCTTAGTCAAACCAAACCGCAGCATTGCATTTTCATTTTTATTGTGTTGGGCGACCTTTAGAGTTTCCACTTTTTCCATCTCAAACTTAACAGGATGGCTAAGAAGCCTTTGAGGGTGTTAAAAAGGACAAAGGCCAATGTCCCAGTGACCTGTAGACTGCAAATTGTTTCTGGACTCTATGTCATAAAGTATACCAGCTTGAACAGTGGCTAAGTATGACTAGATGAAGATCCCTCTTGATTTAGGGGTATTTTTTTTGTTTACTTTTGTTGGGTTTAACGTCACACCGACAAAATTGTAGGTCATATCTTTTGATGGTGGAGGAAGACCCCCAGGCGTCCTCCGTGCATCCTGTCATCACGGGCGGGTACCTGGGTAGAACCACCGACCTTCCATTGGCCAGCTGGATGGCTTCCTTACATGAAGAATTATATGTCCCTAGAAAGGCCCGAACTGACATCGGTGAATAGGACATGATTCGAAGTCAGCGACCTTAACTTCTCTGCCACGGAGGCCCAAAGGTCAAGGTCACAGTAACAAGTACTCTTAAGTCATGAAGTGTAACAGATACAGCTTTCAAACTTCACACCAAAGTACCATATCAGGAAGGTCCATATCGATTTTGGGGTAAGTGACTCAAAGGTCAAGGTCACAAGACCCGACTTACTTTCTAGATGTTTATTTTTGTTTCAGGGCTCTAAGTCGCAAAGTATAAAAGCTACAGCTATTACAGAACGACAAAACACCACATTAGGAGAATCCCTATTGTTTTTGGTTCAATAGATCAAAAGTCAGTTTCTTGATATGATAACTGGATATTGTATCTTATATTAGTATCCCTTATTCACATTCTGTACCCACCTTAACACAACCCACATAGCCCCGGTATTTATATCTCGCCAGAACCGAGACAAGGTCAGAGTGATCTAGAGACAAAAGTTGTTTTTGCTCTGTAACTGAATTATCTTTGGGTGCATAAAGCTGTCAAAATAGGTAGAATGAATGCTTGAATCAGTATTTGACCCCATATTGATTTAGGTCAAAGGTCAGAATCGCAGTGACATTTTGACTGACACGTGTTTCAGATCTAAGGAACATGTCGTCGTCGTCATCATCATCATCATCATCATCATCATCATCATTAAAAAGAAGATACGCTGATCAAGTATCTCTGTTTTCCCTTTTCTGTTCTTAACTGGATACGTGATAAGATATCGCACTATGCTTTAATCAAAAGCTCAATGTGATCCGACAGTTTGATATTATTCAATTAGTTAATCAGTCTTATATCAGAGGAAAATGCAGGCTTAGATCCCTTGATGAATGAAGATAAAAGTTTTACATGAGGCAGAGCTCTTGTTTGCTCGGTAACTTCTGTTAGAAATGCGGTATTTTGGTCAAAATATGTAAGCTGCTTCTGCTAAATGACTTGAGTATGTAAGTGATTTTTGTCGGCGATGCAATTTCATTTAATTTGCATGTTTGAATAGTTTTATATACCATCAACAACTGAACACTGTAAAAAAAGATTCTGACCTTCAAGTTCTGAAGAAAAAAGCGTAAAAAAATCTTGACTCCACGTAAAATCCCTCCCCCTCCTCCCCCAGAAGTTCAAATGGTTGGTATTTATCACTGACGACAGTTTTCAGCACCTGGATAAAATCGGCAGATGGCTATATTCTTGTAAGCAACCGCTGGCCCAGTTTCACAATGTGACCCTGTAGGACCACATTCGTAACAGATCGCATTTGTAACAGAAATCAAGCACATTTGTAACAATTTTTGAGACAAATGTGATCGATGCCGATTTTTGATGTGACATCTGATCACATTTGTCACATGTCATTTTCAATCGGAAAAATGAACAAAAAGGTGCATTTTTACATCTGAAACACATTTGTAACATGTTTTAGCTTACTTGTACGAAGTAATGGTAAGAAGCTATCGGCTTTAATAATTTGTTGAAATAATTGATATCTTAAAGTGTTGCCTGTTTTGGAGAAATCCGCAGAAAAGTTGCAGTCAAGTAAATATAGTCCCAGGACAACCGATCCGCATCTTCCTGCTGATTATTTCTATGTTTATATCACATGTTAGCTTTTCTAGACAAATGACGTCAGTGTATTATGGTTTTATTTCACTCACTTGGCGTCAAGCAAGGTGATAAAATATATGGTGGAAAGCAATTTGTAAAATGTTGCCCGTCAAATTTGGAGAAATACACAGACACTGATGTCATTCAACCACGAACAAGTGAAAGAAACCCTGATGACTTAACCTAGAGTAACTTAATTGCCCTTTATTTCTCTTCATACATAAAAATGTTTTAGAAATAAAATGACCTGTATAGTGTAAATATATTTATTAATTAAAGTAAGCTATGCTTACCCGTCTCCGGTAATTCTGTTAAGAACGGCATATGTATTTTGATAAGATTTTATCATGTCTTATTGTGACATACATACGATGAGACGTAAATAAACTACAATGTATTTGAATTGAATTGAAAATACATAAAACACTGAGACATACGGAAATATTTACACTTAAAAGTGCCATAAACATACAACTAGTACTTTACAGTTTGCCTCTATAACTTGTGGATGCACTGCATGATGGTGGAGTACAGTTAGCATGGCGTGTGTCTCTGTTTAATAGTGTGATATTCACCATGTATATATATTGAGACCAATTATGAATAACTCAAAAGAGAAGGCAGTACAACGGGAATTACTTAAACACACATCTATAATGAAAATTCATATTGATACGGCATTATTTGATTATAGTACTAAAAACAGTACTAACTGCATCGAGAAACACAACAACACTTGAAAGAATATGACATTTAATCTTTTTAAGTTCAACCAATATACATACAGCTCAGTCATCATGATACATGTGCAAATCTATATTTAAAAAGTTATATGAGCCGTGCCATGAGAAAACCAACATAGTGGCTTTGCGACCAGCATGGATCCAGACCAGCCTGCGCATCCGCGCAGTCTGGTCAGGATCCGCGCTGTTCGCTTTCAAAACCTATATCAATTAGAGGAACCATTAGCGAACAGCATGGATCCTGACCAGACTGCGCGGATGCGCAGGCTGGTCTGGATTCATGCTGGTCGCAAAGCCACTATGTTGGTTTTCTTATGGCGCGGCTCAATTATGAATTTTCATAATATCAGAACAGTAAATGCCCTCTCGTCGTTGTTTTTAATGGTTTGATCACAGGAACTTACACAACACTTTCCATTCTACAACCCTCTTACACAACACTCTCCATTCTACAACCCTCACATTAAACATTATATATATATATATATATATATATATATAAAGAAAAAATAAACAACATTACATGAGTAACATTATATTTGCCTACCGGTTTCGTTTATACTCATCAGGGCAAATAAAACAATAATTGTTTTATTTGCCCTGATGAGTATAAACGAAACCGGTAGGCAAATATAATGTTACTCATGTAATGTTGTTTATTTTTTCTTTATAATATACTTGATCCGGTACAAACTTTTACATTTTTTATATATATATATATATATATATATATATATATATATATATATATATATATATAGTAACACAGTTCAAGTATCAGACCTAATGCTGAAAAAAAACGAAGTTTATGATGATAAATGTTGATATTTTTCTCTGAGTTACCTTGGTTATAAACCTGGAACATTTTGGTATGAAATAACCGCAGCTTTACCGAATACGTTAAAAAGTTCTTTTTGTGAGGTCTATCCACTTAAGCTCTACGTTAACAAAGGTACGGTAAAATTAAAACTTTCAGTAGTTGAGGTCAATATTTCAAAGAAAAAAAAAACACACTGAAACCATTTTTATGGAATCAACTTTGATTAAGGGCAACTTCTGAATCGAAAAAAATTGTCTGCTAGAAGACTGAGCTCTTAAATAATTGCGTGTATATGCCTCGCCTGTATATGCCTCCTTAAATGATTTCTTAAAGTTTAGGAGTTATCTCCCTTGTTCTAAGGATCTTTGCTCTAAGGGCATTTCCTGATTCACTGTTTTTGGAATTTATTTAGATGTGATAATTATACAATTAAAATGGAAATAAAGTACGTTTTTACGTCTGCAAATGTATTTTGACCACCAATAATTTTATACTGCTCATTCAATGAAATTTTAAATGGGAACTAATCATTTTTTCCATTTTGGAATTGAAACTATCACATAGTCGTATATTAGAAGCATCTCAAATAATATTCTTTAGATCACATAGGTGATGGTCAATAATAAGCCTAAAACAAGTCTGATCCATACAAAACCAAGAGCTAATTTGATCCGCACAATACCAGTGTGTCTCTCGCTCAGAGTATTGTATGACAAATTCGGTTTGCAAATTCTGATATTGCACAAACCCGCTAACCTTCCACGCTGAGTGCCAGACAAAAAATCAGTTAAAATACATAATACACATTTAATCAAACAATAAATTAATGAAATGTTAGAAGTTTTCGGCGAAGACTTCTTTTCAGAACCTTCTGTAAATACTTCTTTGTACATCAGAATGATAAAAAATGTGCACTACTGACCTTAGGAGCAAAATAAATACTGTTTAAACTAATCAAACAAACAAAAAACTGGATATGCATTTCTATATCTTTTTAAGAGAAAATAGGAGGGCCATGATGTTCCTAGTTAGCTCACCCGAGTTGCACCGCTTACTTTTACAGTTTTGGTAGATAGTTATTCAAGGAAAATGTCTCTGAATTATTTTATAATAGTGTCACTGTTTTCCGACAAGGCTATTGTAAAAAGTTTCTAAGAGGTTGGGGGAATGATGATAAGAGACAATATCAAAGAAGAAGATTTTTAAAGTTTCTGCTACATACATACAGGCTAAAGTTACCACACACCCTGGCGGCCATGTTTTTTTTTACGAAACATAATAATTTGTACAATTTGTACGTAAAGGGTCATCCAAGAAACACTTGTGTAAACTTGTTTCAAAACCGGGCCGGCAATTTCTGACAATGAGATTTTTAATGTTTCCACTTTATGAATAAATGGAAAAGTGACCACACCCCTTGACGGTCATGTTTTTTTTTTTTTTTGGACGAATCAGAGTAATTTGAACAGTATTCATGCATGGTCACGATAGGAACATTTATGTAAAATTGTTTGAAAATTGGATCTGCTGTTTCTTACAAGATTTTTAAAGTTAGGAGAAATGTGACCACACCCCTTGCGGCCATGTTTTTTTTTTTTGCGAATCAAAGTAATTTGAATAATTTTGGTAGAGGTTGAAACAAGGACCATTTGTGTGAAATTATTTTAAAATCAGGTAAGTAGTTTCATACAAGAAGATTTTTAAAGTTTCCAGTATATACATATAGGGAAAAATGACCACGATCTCTGGCGGCCATGTTTTTTTATGAATAAAAATAATATGAACAATTTTGGTAGAAAGACACAAGTACCATTTGTGTGAAATTATTTTAAAAGCGGACCAGCAGTTTCATATAAGACGATTTTAAAGTTTCCATTATATACATATCGCAGGCTGAGCGCGAACCTGTTGTAACTGTAAATAAATAAAGAATAAGATACAACAGTTTCGCGCTCAACCCTCCATAGAAGAAAAAGTGACTACGGCCCCTGGTGGCCATGTCTTTTTGTCGGAACAAGAGGGCAGAGTGTTACATAAGGACAATTGGTGCGAAATTATTTCATAATCGGACTGGTGGTTTAGGAGGAGATGTCGTTTGAAGATGTTTCCTATATTTAGCTTATGCGGCCCTGTTGTGCAACCAGGCGGAACGGTTTGAACACATTTGGAAGAACATCCTGGCCAAGTTTCATCAGCTTCAACCACACGGTTCAGATGAGATGTCGTTTGAAGAAAAATGTGGACGGACGGACAAACGGTGAGTGATCACAATAGCTCACCTTTGTGCTCGGGAGAGCTAAAAAGCGTTTTCCCGCGGTGAGCTAAAAAGCGTTTTCCCGCGGTGGTTAGTTTGAGAAAACGTAAAACCCACTATCCCTGTCTAAGTAATTGATGTAATGCCTATAGTAAAATCGTATTGATGTCCTGTGTGACATATACATATATATTCAGGATATGAAATAAAAACATTCAGTCTTTCTATCATTTCTAGAATTACTTTCGTGAGAAATGATGGTTGCATGAAAGTCTGAAGAACGCATGGGCTGCTTCTTAAAAATGGCCTACATATAGCCATACTTTGTTGTCTGTTTCATGTCCAATTGCTTTTTCTTCATTATTCTTCATTTCAGAATATGTTGCTAAACCTTTTAAGAAACTGACAGAGAATCATTGAACTGTTTCTTACTCTTTAAACAGTTATGAACGTTTGTCTACAACATGTTAGAAAATAACCTCTCGCATGTTTGATATACATGAAATATTGTTATGAAGTGTCCTTAGTATTTGCCATTTTGATACTCCTTGTAGGCTTTATGAACATCTGTCAGATCACGAATTCCGTCGCATTGTCCAGAATTATCAACAGAATTCTTCAAAATCAGGTTAGATGTATCAGGCACTTGTAACAATTCTCTATGCACCAAGGTATAACAAGTATCAAATATTTATCATGTTCGGGCAGCAGAGGAGGAGAAGACATGTGTATCATCTTCACAAAGAATAAAAAAACTTTATTCAACTTTTTTTTCGCGGTACGTAGAAATTTGCAGAAAACAGAAAATAGAAATTGACAAGTTGTTTAAAGAGACTGTAACTGAATGTCGATTTAAGTATCACTTGACTATTGCTGCTGTACCAGGTAGCACGAGGTATGGTTGGAAGACGAGTAAAGTATCGGTCTGATGTCGACAGATACCTCTGTTTTGTACTTTCTGTTTTTTGGTGGTGGTGGGGGCGGGAGTGGGGGGTGTTAACACAACATAATTATTGTTATATAGCGACTTAACAGCTTTGATGGTGAAGGAAGACCACAGGTATCCCTCTGTGCATTATTTCATCATGGGCGAGCACCTGGGTAGAACCACCGACCTTCCGTAAGCCAGTTGGATGACTTCCTCACATGAAGAATTCAACGCCCCAAGTGATGCTCGAACCGACATCGGTGAGGGGTAAGTGATTTGAAGCCAGCAACCTTAACCATCGGGCACGGAGGCCCCCTGTACTTTCTGTAACGACTGAAAGGAATTTCATGATACTGCGGCTTTTACGAGTTGATAGACTCATTTCGCTACAAAAAGTACAAAGCAATTCAGACCGATACTAGACTTCCTGGTGTTACTGTATTGAATAAAAACTTGATGTAACAACTGGACAATAGTCAGACATATTAATATCAAAGTTTATGAGAATATCACATGACACCTCGTCTCCTGATTTTGGTTTCTTCCCTAATTAAAACTGATATCTATCCTTCTCAGCCTCGATGTCGCCGAAAGTGAGGGCAAAATCCGGTAGAGATACTGAATGTTCCAGCCTGACATTTTGGCACTATACACCTGTCTTCTTTAATACATCTGAAAGTAAAGCATTATGCCAAAATGAATGCTATATCCTGGAGAATTTTACAGGACTGTTGTATAATTAATTGGCCCTGATCTTGGACCACTCCGAAATAGTGTTTAACTATTTGCATAATAAATTGTCCACGTTTCATAATACCTATTTAAAAAATGCCCCATTTCATATTAGAGGCCAAATGCATAGAATGTTTAATGCTACAAGATATTGAACAAGTTTCTGAATGAGACAGATTGCTCAGTTTAAACACAAGCATTATGGACCTTGAATTTGTCAAAATTACTAGTTTTCTCATTGTAACCATATTAGAGGTATCATCCTGTGCCTACTCATTAAATGTATCATTGCTCGAACAATCTTCATAATACACAAGAAGTGTATATGACCAAAAGAAAGTTCAATGACGAAGTGTATATGACCACAAGATGATAGACATGTTCAGTAATGAAGTGTAGTTGACAACAAGACCACAGACATGTTCAATAATTAAGTGTATATGACCATAAGACCACAGACATGTTCATTAACGAAGTGTACATTACAACAAGATCGCAGACATGTTCAATAACGAAGTGTTCATTGCAACAAGATCGCAGACATGATCAATAACGAAGTGTACATTACAACAAGATCGCAGACATGTTCAATAACGAAGTGTACATTACAACAAGATCGCAGACATGATCAATAACGAAGTGTACATTACAACAAGATCGCAGACATGTTCAATAACGAAGTGTACATTACAACACGATCGCAGACATGATCAATAAGGAAGTATACATTACAACAAGATCGCAGACATGTTCAATAACGGAGTGTACTTGACCAAAAGATCGCAGAAATGTTCAATAATGTAGTGAACTTGACCGCGAGATCACAGACATGTTAAATAATGAAATGTACTTGACCACAAGATCACAGACAAGTTCAATAATGAAGTGTATGTGCCCACATGACCATAGACAAGTTCAGTAATGAAATGTACTTGACCACAAGATCATAGACAAGTTCAATAATGAAGTGTATGTGCCCACATGATCACAGACAAGTTAAGTAATGAAATGTAGTTGACCACAAGATCACAGACAAGTTCAATAATGAAGTGTATGTGCCCACATGATCACAGACAAGTTCAGTAATGAAATGTACTTGACCACAAGATCACAGACAAGGTCAGTAATGAAATGTACTTGACCACAAGATCATAGACAAGTTCAGTGACCACAACATCACAGACATGAATAATAACGGAGTGTACATTACAAGAAGATTGCATACATGTTCAATAACGAAGTGCACTTGTCCAAAAGATCGCAGATATGTACATGACCAAAAGGTCACAGATATGTTCAATAATGAAGTGTTCTTGACCACAGGATCACAAACATGTTCAATAACAAAGTGTGCGTGACCGAAAGATCGCAGACATGTTCAGTAATGAAGTGTAACTGACCACAGGATCACAGACAAGTTCAAAAATGAAGTGTACATGACCACAAGACCACAGACAAGTTCAGTAATGAAGTGTACATGACCACAAGATCTGCACAGACATATTCAATAATGAAGTGTTTTGACCACAAGATCACCACGCAAGATCACAGACATGTTCAATAATGAAGTGTTTATGACCACAATATCATAGACATGTTCAATGATGAAGTGTACATGACCACAAGATCACAGGCAAGTTAAAAAGATGTACTACAAGATTACAGACAAGTTAAATGATGAAGTGTATACGACTGCAAGATCATATACAAGTTCAATGATGGAGTGCAAATGGCCACAAGATCTCCACAGACAAGTTCAGTAATGAAGTGACCATGACCACAAGATCACAGACATGTTCAATGATGAAGTTTATATGACCACAAGATCACAGCCAAGTTCAATGAAGTTCCACAAGATCCCCACGGACAAGTTCAATGATGAAGTGTATATAACCAAGTTCAATGAGGAACTATACATTACCACAAGATCACAGACAAGTTCAATGATGGTCCACAAGATCACCACAGACAAGTTCAATGATGAAGTTTATATGACCACAAGGTCACAGTAAAGTTCATAGATGGTCCACATCATCACCACAGACAAGTTCAATGATAGAGTGTATATAACCACAAGGTCACAGCTAAGTTCAATGAGGAAGTGTACATTACCACAAAATCACAGACAAGTTCAATGACAAGATCCCCACAGACAAGTTCAACGATGAAGTGTATATGACCACAAGGTTACAGCTACGTTCAATGATGAAGTTTATACGACCCACGATCGCGGACATGTTCAATTATGAAGTGTGCATGACCACAAGATTTACAGTCAAATTCAACAATGAAGTGAATATTAATTACCACAAGATTATTTTGATCGGCTCTTGTGGCTTGTGAACACAAAATTTCGGAACGGACTGATATACGGGCAATACGGTCGTGTTAAAATACGGGACGGTCCGATGTTCACGGAGATTAGCATTGTCTGATAGAACTATTTTAAAGGGGAATTTTCATGTTAAGCATCACTACTTACTCTAAGTCTTTCTCATCTAAAGGTAGTAAACCTTTGTGTATTTTATGGCATTTTCTATGTCCAGACGCACATATACATTCACAATCTGCTCCGGGGCGTCTTTTGGTAAACTGTAAAGGACATTCCTTACGGCAACTGAAAGAAAATACAAAAAAACGTGCTTTCTAACGAAAATAAATTTCAGTCTGTAAGGCGATGCATAAAGAATATAGCTTTATGCTTTTCCCTTTCATAGATATAATATAGTATTACTGAAAACATCTAAATTTGAAATAAACATTCGAGGGTCATGCCAATCTTAGATCAATTTTGGTAGTGTCATCGTAGAAAAAAAAATCTTTAATTTATTTTGAAAATGGGCCAGCGTTTTCTGACAAGATTATCTACGTTTCCACTACATGCCCATGCAAAATGGAATATTACATACAAATATGAAAAAGTAACTATCCCTTCTGGCGGCAAAGTTTTCGACAAGCTGGTATACATTTTAAAGAGTCATCGAAGGTTCATTTCTGTGAAATTATTCAAACTAGATTACATGTGAATCATGTAGATCATAAGCTAAGTGCTTCAACAATTTGATCTAGTCCCCTAGCCTTTTACTCAAGTGACACAGTTTTTTTTTATATCTCGGGCAACACAGTTTTGAACCTGACCTAGATTTCACAAATGCAAAGATTCTGGCGTAGATTTGTTAAGATTGATTTTAAGATTCAATTTGTCAAATTGAAAATGTGGCCTCTTTAAGTTTTAAAAATGTTTTTTTTTTGTGATTTGACACGGTTTCAAGATCGTCCGCGACTTTATTGAGGGTAGCATTCTGACAAAGTTTCAAGAAAGAAGATTGGGCCAATATTGCGAGTTATAGAGTGTTTACAGTCAAATTGTTGACGCGATGCACGGCGGACAACAGGAGACGACGGAAAAAGGGTGATCGTAATAGCTCACCTTGAATACTTTGTGCTCAGGTGAGCTACAAATTCCGCTTAGAGATACTTTAACTGCGCATTTGCTATTAAATTTATCTAAAATAAGATAAGATCACTTAAAATCTTACTTTGTAGTAACGTCTACTTTTTGGCATTCACATGCCGTATGATTTATTATTGTTTTGGCAGCAACTAAATCTTTGGCTGGACGAAGGTCGTCTGTACCAGGAACCCTTTCAAGCACCTGCAATATGAAAAAAGGCCTGTTGCTACCATTCTTAGTATATACATATATTGCAGACGATTTTACCACATGCATTTCTTCGTCAGCAGTAGAAAGAAATTATATATTACAAAATGATTAAGTTACAGAGACAAGGATTCCCCAGACACTACTGATAAAATATTAGTCGTAAAGTTAATCTTATATTAGCAATCAAAAACTTATAACTTCAACTTCTACTCATAGATTCCACATTTGATACGATCATAAAACATTACTTACCATAAAAAATTTGTCTATCAACTCTATTCCATTATCTCTTTTTGGTCCACAAACATAACCACGTGGGCAACACGCAGTGGAGTTACTGCAGCGGTTGACAACTGTACATGAAGGAAGATAATGGCGGACGGAATCCGAATATGTGTCTTCTATACGCACTATTTCCGGTTTAGGTACACTGCAGTCTGCGTATGGACTTCTCTCAAATTCTAGATAATGCTGGTAGGCAATCTCTCTGTCTGAAGGATAAAGAAGATAAAAGTCAAAGCTACTACACATTAGAAGAATGTTTAGAAGGCATAAAAATAGTAATACAGTAACTGTTTACAGTCTGCTGAAACAGTAATTCTATTGAACGATTTTGTTCATACCCTTCTCAAACTCCGTTAGAAATTTACTTGTAATGTCCGGAAGTATTGACCTAGTACTCAATAGTCTTCGCCAATATTTTCGGGCGTTTTCGTTACATTGTGAAATACATTTTGTATTTGTATCCTGAAAAGATCTACGAGTATATTAAGTAGAATTACCTATAGTGGTAAGCTCTTTGACTTCCACGCATTCAAATTAAGTTTTTAAATTCAATGTAATGTAGTTTTATCGATATTGCTTTTATTCTTACATCTTCAAAACGTCCCTCTTTTAGATAAAATAATGCCATCATTCATAAACTGATAAACAGAATTTGCTAGAAGAAAGCATTTATCCGAACCATATGTGTTTTCTAGTGTCATAAAAGTCCAGTCATTTAAGGGAATCTGGTCAATTTGCACTTCAGCTTATCGTGTATAAAGTTAGATATATATTCACAATGATATTACATCAAATGTGTTACTTTACTCATCTGACCGGCAGCATGTCTTTTGGCGAGGCGTTCTTAGCTTACGGAATTTGTTCTGGATTTTTGTTTATCCGGATGTTGTAGCCCAACTAATTTGACGCGATCCTAGGAAATATCGACTTATTTTTTATGGGCATTATCTCCACTCGGGTTAGATTGCCCGTCACAATTATAAAACAATCTGACCGTCGAATTACTTTGACTACCGGATGTTGCATGGATACAGAAGCTCAAATCTAATCTATAGACAGCATAACTTGCTGTCATTCTTCCCGTTCTCGCACGTTTTCGCTGCGCTTCCTGGAAGTCCAATCCAAGAACAATGTACGCTTATCAAGAACAGCTCGCCTAAAGATGGTGCATGAATTACACAGTAAACGTACAGTTTCTATCGTATTCCTCTTCCCTCATCATACGATTCGTACCCATACTTTTCGACCCGTAATACTTCTGATGCTTCTTCATATACATAATGGAATTCACCTGTTCTTCAGTTAAATCGGGATCACTGAAGAAAATTTTCAACATTTCAGCTGCACTCTTTGAATTAGCTAAATGTTTTTCGAAATCGTCTTTTGAAACACTTCTGAACGGGAGATCCTGAAATGAAATAATAAATGTTAATGGAAATACAATTCCCGTCTACCTTTCTTCTTCACTGTAATAAAATGAGAAAATAAATATATTTTGTAGATTGGTAAATGTTAGAGCTCTGGGAACTGGACATTTTGACCTGTTATGGTAAACATGTATTTCAAAATTATTATTATTATTTACCAGATTTTTATAGCGCTCTTTCATCTATAAAATATACGTTCAAAAGCGCTGAAAAAAAAGCAAAGTTATATAGTTATTGGCTTGAAAAATAAGTACAGTTAGCGTCGAGTATCCTTTACATTATATCATATTTATATATATTTTACCACGAAGATCTTTTTAGCTTTGAATATATCAATAATGCTGCATAAAGGCAATTTGGCTATTTCTTGCTTTTCTAAAATGTTGTATATTAATCGCCGAATGAGGATGAGGATCGCCAAAACAGAGAAAAACATGTAGAAACAAGTATGTCGTTCAGTAACTTGATTTTTCATCTTTTCCATATGCAAGATCTTCAAAACCCATGTAAAGGAATATTGCTTCAATTTATCATTTAAGAAATGTCGCACCTGAAATGTATACTTCTTACTTTGTCCGATTATGCAAATCGAATTTGTCGTATAATATTTGCGATTTAGAAAAAACAAGAGCTGTTTGTAAAACACGTTTGCCCTCCAAGATGGCTTGTCCCATTTTCAGTCTCTTGATCACTATGACCTTGACCTACTAACCCAGTCATGCTTACTGGGGTAAGTGGTTCTCAAGTTACTGAATGGAAACTGTTTTCAATGATATTGACCTTTGACTTACTAATGGGTTCATCAAGTTTGAAGTTCTATGTCAAGTGGTTCTCAAGTTATTGCGGGGAAACCGTTTTCAATGTTTAGGTCCTGTGACCTTGACCTTTGACGTATTGACTCCAAAACAATATGGTTCATCTACTTCTTAAGCCCATTCATGCTTTCAAATTTGGAAGTTCTTGTTCAAGTGCTTCCCAAGTTATTGAGCGGAAACTGTTTTGAGAGCTCAGGCCCCTGTGACCATGACATTTGACTTACTGACCGCAAAACTATAGGGGTCATCTTCTTGATAAGTCCAACCATGCTGTCAATTCTGGAGGTTATGGATCAAGTGGTTCTTAAGTTATTGGGCGGAATTGTTTTTAAAGTTCAGGTCCCTTTGACCTTCACCTTCGACTTCCTAGCTCCAAAACCAATAGGGGTAATCTACTTCATAAGCAAAATCATGCTACCAGGGTTTGAAGATTCTGGCTCATATGGTTCTAAAGTTATTAGACGTGGACCGTTTTCAGGTTCTGGCCCCTGTGATCTTTGACCTATTGATCCCAAAAAGTATAGGGATCATCAATTTTATAAGATGCTGTCGAGTTTGAAGGTCAAGTGGTTGTCAAGTTTTTGGTCGGAAACCGTTTTCAATGGCCAGGGTCCTTGTGAACATGACCTTTGAATTACTGACTCCAAATCCTCTTTATAAGCCCTATTATGCTACCAAGTTTGAATGTTCTAGGTTATGTGGTTCTTAGGTTATTGGGCGGAAAGCGTTCACTCTACCGATAGACGAACCGACTGACCGACGCGACCGACAGGTGAAAAGCAATATAGCCCCCGCTTCTTCGGAGTGGGGTTGGGGACATAAAAAAGCAGAAATCTGAGGCGCCTTGAGAAAGGTGTTATTGAAAATTCTATAACAACTCAATTAACATATAAGCAAAATATCATTTTGATCCTTTAATTCTATTTGTCCTGGAAACTGTTTTGTTTCGCCTGAAAGCATACGGAAATTAGCATACAAGTTTTTTGACGGCAGCCAGGGATTCTGAGCACGAAATGTGACCTGAAACTAATAACGTGGCGTTGTGTGATGGGAAGTTATATAATAAAGCGGACAGACGTTAAGTTCAGTTAAGTAATAAAAAGCCGTGACCTTGAGAGAAATACTTTTGTCATTCTAAGAATCTTCTGATCAAAGAACTATCTTTCTGATAGGCTTACATTAAATATTGGTAATGTTTTTGTCATGATTGAAACTGAATGTAATTAAGTACCAAATTAGTGATATTTGTACTGAGTTTGTCACTGTCATTATTTTGTGCATGATAACAAATTGATAATCGACGCCTTTGATGTGTTAAAACAGAATATTATCTTTTCTTGTTATGACATTACCGAGACCACATCAAAACAAGAGCTCGTCGAACACGAAATGCCCCCCTTGATGCATTCAGTAATTGCACAAGGAACAGAAATTATATGCTCACTGTAAACAAAAGTTTTACCATTCTGGTTTAATCTGACCTTGACCTTTAACATATTAACCTAACAAGAGATTACAGAGTGATCTTGGCGCCATCCACTGAGCTATTTTTGAATGTTCAAAATTTCAAAACTAGCTCAAGGTCAAAATCAATGTCAAATTTCATTTCGGAACACAAAACTATGTGTATGTGGTCCAAATTTGAAAGCTGTGATTTGAAGCCTGTACCTTCAAAAATGTGAAAGTAGGTCACTATGTCCATCTCAGGATCAAAGTTCATTTCGGTACACAAAACTATGCATGTGGTTCAAATTTGAAGGCTGTAGCTTGAGAAATGTGAAAGTAGGTCACTAGGTCAAAATCAAGGTTAAATTTTATTTCGGAACACAAAACTATGCAAGTGGTCCAAATTTGAAGCCTGTACCTTCAGAAATGTGAAAGGAGGTCACTAAGTCAATCGCAAGATCAAAGTTCATTTCAGTACACAAAACTATGCTTGTGGTTCAAATTTGAAGGCTGTAGCTTGAGAAACGTGAAAGTAGGTCACTAGGTCAAAATCAAGGTCAAATTTCATTTCGGAACAAAAAACTATGCATGTGGTCCAACTTTGAAGCCTGTACAAGTGTGAAAGTAGGTCACTAGGTCAATAACAAGTTTTTTTCGGTACACAAACCTATGCATGTGGTCCAAATTTGAAGGCTGTAGCTACAGAAATGTGAAAGTAGGTCACTAGGTCAAGATCAAGGTCAACTCATGTCAAGGTTCATCTTGCCACTCAAAACTATACATGTGGTCCAAATTTGAATGATGTAAGTTATGGACATGAAGGTTCTAAGTTTTTCCCTATATAAGTCTATATGAACCATATGTCCCCTGGGGCGGGGCCATATTTGACCCTAGAGGGATAATTTGAACAAACTTGATAGAGAACCACTAAATGATGCTACATTACAAAATATCAAAGCCATAGTCTTTGTGGTTTGGACAAGTAGATTTTCAAAGTTTTTCCCTATATAAGTCTATGTAAACCATGTGACCCCCAGGGCAGAGCCATATTTGACCCTAGGGGAATAATTTGAACAATCTTAGTAGAGGACCACTAGATGATGTCATATACAAAATATCAAAGCCCTAGGCCCTGTGGTTTTGGACAAGGGGTTTTTCAAAGTTTTTTCCTATATAAGTCTATATAAACCATGTGACCCCTGGTGTGGGGCCATATTTGACCCCAGGGAAATAATCTGAACAATCTTGGTAGAGGACCACTAGATTTTGCTACATACCAAATATCAAAGCCCTAGGCCCTATCGTTTTGGACAAGAAGATCAGAAACCGTTTTAACTGTTCCTGGCCAATGTGACCTTGACCTCTGACTTAATGACCTTAAAATCAATAAGGGTCATCTGCTGGTCATGGCCAACCTAACTATCAATTTTCCTGATACTAGGCCAAAGCATTCTAGAGTTATTGCCAGGAAACCATTTTACTATTCCTGGTCACTGTGACCTTGACCTTTGACATACTGACCTCAAATCAATAGGAATCATCTGCTGGTCATGACCTACCTCCCTATCAACTTTTGTGACCCTAGGCCTAAGCGTTCTTGAGTTATCATCCGGAAACTGTTTTACTGTTCAGGGTCACTGTGACCTTGACCTTTAACATACTGACCTTAAAATCAATAGGGGTCATCTGCTGGTCATTACCAACCTCCCTATCAACTTTCATGATCCTAGGCCCAAGTGTTCTTGAGTTATCATCCGGAAACCGTTTTACTATTCAGGGTCACTGTGACCTTGACCTTTGACATACAGATCTCAAAATTAATAGGGGTCATCTGCTGGTGATGACCAACCTCCCTATAAACTTTCATGATCCTAGGCCCAAGCGTTCTTGAGTTATCATCCGGAAACGGATTGGTCTACATTCCGACCGACCGACCTACCGACCGACATCTGCAAAACAATATACCACTCCTTCTTCGAAGGGGGGGGGGGGGGCATAATAAAGCCACTGGAAATCGGCATAGTGTACGGACACTTTACGTGAGTGAGTATGATTTAAGATTAAATTAGACAGAATCTTAAAACTAGTTGCACTGATAATAAGTATTTGATAAAAAGGTGAAAACCCGCCAAGCAATTGTATAGATTATTTTATCATAAAGGTGAAAAGGCCAAAGGCTGTATAATGTAATGACGTAATAAACAGACAAAGGTAGCCCTCTGGCGTTCTAGAGTAAAAAAAAAAGTTCGTCATTTTTTTCATCCAATCTGCTAGGTCATGTGTAATCTTACAAGTTTATTATTTCAAGGAAAATTCTTATGAAAGTTTTGTTTAGACTTGACTTTTTAAAAAGAATTTTTACAGACTTTTTTATGTGAAAACTACAAACAAATAAAGAGTACAGACTTAATGTATTTCGTCATGTCAGTGCAATAACTCAATAAGTGCATATATATTATATAAGCACTTATTGAGTTATTGCGCGAGGGTACGAAGTGACCAAAATGGGTCGAACTCTGCCGCAGGGGATTCATGTTTATAAAAATACAAGATATTTCCACAGAAGCCTTGCACCAACAAAACAGCTCAGAGCACCTGCACATCCCTTAAAGAAATATCTATTCCATTCGGAAACCTGTGGAATTTTTCATCCCCCAATCAAAATTTACAATTTTAATCAGCTGTTAAATAACCTTCACCCCAGATATAAACAGGCAGTAAAGATGAAATTAATACAGGCCTGCAGCCGGAAAAAACATCTATGGACAAAGCGTTTTTGTTCATATCTGGTGTTTATATGCTTGATGTAATCAGATAAGATAAAACTCTGCTATTTCCTTGTCACATTTACCCTTGGCAATGGTGTAATATACACCGGCACCTGATAAGTCCTGAAATTTGGCGTAGAAATAATAAGCCGCACCTGACAAATTTCCCAGTCAGTGCCTCAGCAGCCAATTGCGTTATTTTAATACAATCGTGTGAAATAGGCGAAAATCCCATAACTGTTTTACTAACGGGATTTTTCGATCTAGCAAAAAGGTGCACTTACTGGGGTTTCAGTGGTTTTAAGTAGCCTGAGAAGCAAGCGTATTGTGGTCAGTCATAATGTTTTATCATATTAAATACCATAGGGGATATAGGAACACAATTTTTCAGGCTAGCAGAAGGTTTATTAAGATAAAAAAAATCCAGAATTTGCATTGACATAAACAAAATTTAAAACTAGTTCTAAAGACCTTTGTTCCAAAAGACTCCACCTTGCTATGACAGAGAAAATACGTTTTTATCGACCCATGAAAAATGCCGCTTCAAAGTTTTCGGGATTTTGGATCAACACCGCAGATTATACTACATACGTTGCAATGGCTCTTTCATTTCATTCTTTGAATGTTTCCATTCGTCAAGGTCAAAAATCATGACACACATCTCTGCTATCCTGATTGCTTTATCTGCATTTTCATATATCTAATCGAGATTGGCACAATCAGCATCTGTTGATATAATTCCTTTCGCTGTATACAGCCTTTTATCAGATAAAACAAACAGACACACACTTTGTTTACACAATTTCCATGCTGCTCTGCCAAGATTGCTCATTTATCAAAATATGAATTTACACATTGGAAAAACAAAATGTGAATTACTTCCTGCTAAATCTGTTACCAACACTAATTGAAAAGTCAAAGGAGTGATAGAAATTTTTAATTCAAAGCGCCCAACAAACACATCCAAAACGCAACATTACTAACACGGTCATAACAGAATACTAGTATATTAGCATTACTTTTGTAACATTACAAGCACAGCCCTAACGGATGATTACCAGCGAGAATTTGTGGAATGTGGAGGCTGCAACTGAATACCCCTGTCGATTGAGGTGCTACAAAGTTTCGAATTTCCGGTGAATAACAAAACTTATTCAGTTCTTTCCAAATATAATAGTCTGGCTACCGACTGGATAATCCTTTATTCTTTTTTAGAAAAAAATCTGTAAAAAATTCTGACTTCATCAGTCCTGGCTCTGATTATCTATGTTTTGAGAAGACAAGGGACATAATCATACAAAATTTGAATAGCCTCAGGAGTTATCTCCTTTGAACAAGACATGCGGTCTGAACACAGACTACAAATATAATAGCATTATTGGTTTTGCACTGCTAAAACACAAGTGATTTTGTTTACAATGAGTGTAGCGTTCGTTGGCAAAATTCAAATTCAGAGTAACCTTTGCAATTTACTATAGAATCAGATTTTTTTAAATTTCGGTAAAAAGTCACTTTGTGCAAATGTGCCAATTTTCAGAAAAAAAATCATTCTACTATTTTTAGATATTTTTTTTTAAAAAGTGTCCCTGATATGAAGCATACACACAATTATAGTCCAAGATCCAGCTTGAAGCCTATAGACTTTAGTTCCCCTAGTTATATGGACTGACCTCCAGATCATACGACAACAAAGAAAAAGAAAATTTTAATATATCAGGAAATAGTTACTACATTTCATAAGAAGGCTTTGAGCACGAAGTTACTGTTAGGTGTTCGACTCCATTGACAGAAGTTTACTTTGGTGTAAATTAAGCGATATTGACCTGTTCCGCAGTAAGGTTGGTTTAATGTTAATACTGGCCTACGACAAGGCTGCTCCTAATACCACAGTCACACATACGGCGCAAATAGCTACGTCTAGCTACGGACAGAAACTTAGTTACCCGTATCGATCCGTATCTGAGCGGTACGGATTGGTACGAATTGATACGGATTACTACGTTAAGGTACGTCTCAGGTACGTATCAATACGGATAGATACGAATTACTACGTTTTTATCCGTGGCTAAACGTAGCTTTCCGCGCCGTATGTGTGACTGGGGTATTAGGGAAGGTTGTGTTATATATAGGACGAACGTTACACCTTCATTATAAAGGAAATTCACAGTTTTCTTACATCCAATACTATAACATATATGAGGGGAAAGAGAGGACACTTGAAATAGATTACTATTTCAAGTGCCCTCTATGTGCTCCGATTATGACAAGCCACATGGTCAGTTATTTACTGGACATGCATGATGAAGCCAGATGTTCATGAGCGTAGCCTATGTGTCAAGCAGCCATCCAGCCTATGTTTTTTGATATGTATACATTTTTTATCTAAAAAAATATGTTAGTGCAAGTGTTGAAACACACGCTTTTGTGGTCTTTCTCCTTTCCCTCTAACGTTTTAAGAAAGCTCACAGTTTTCTTACATCCAATACTATAACATATGAGGGGAAAGAGAGGACACTTGAAATAGATTACTAAAGAGCTGATATAGATAAAAAAGCAGATATGCATACTTTTATATGCTGATGATATTGTGCTATTGCAGAAAACGAAGGAAAACGAAGGCGACCTTCGCCCCATGTGGTTCTGGGACAATCTGTGTATGAAAAGAATTGGAACCACTGCCTTACCCTTGCATGATCGTAAGAGGCGACTAATAGTAATAGGGTCTTAACACTTGGTTTTGCAGTAACTCTGTGATTCCAGCAGGTATGCAAATTTTGATTCGATACCTCATGTTTTTATTTCGATGTAAATGAAATGTGGAACCAAAATTTGTAGTCCTGTTTGGCGCCATATAACCTATACTGTGTTGGTGCACCGTAAAATCCAAATAAATAAACAAGCAAATTCGATGAATTGGAATCCCCCGCCAAAAGGGTCAGAGTTGAGGAACGGCAAAAAAATATATCCAGCAAAAAGTTAAGAATGTTACCAAGAAGCAAATAATTTCATTAGTCAAAATCAAATTAAAAGAAAATGAATGGTTTGTTTGGGTGGGGCTGGGCGGGGGAGGGTGAGGACACAACAGTTTACATGTTGATTATAAATATTGATAGAAAACGAAAAATGAAAAAAAAAAAAAAAAAAAAAATGGTGGGGGGGGGGGGGGGGGGGGGGGGGGGGGGGACCAAGGTAAGGTGGTGACCAGGTGTAGGTACACAACATCACATGTTTATAATAAATGTTCATGGAAAAGAATGAAAGAAGTTTAATGAAATTCTTCCAATTGGTTGGTTTGTTATGTACAGATCTGTGGATTTTTAAACAATTAAAGGGCAATAACTATATGGAAAATTGACCAATCGAAAAAAACCTTGAAGGGCATCGTCGCAGTATCTTGGTTCATGTCTGTTTCAAGTTTGATGAAATTCTACCTGCTAGTTACTGAGAAATGGCTGCAGACGGACATTTTTCATTAAATCAAGGGCAATAACTCTGACGGAAATTGACCTATAAAAAAAAAACTTGACGGGCATCAGCACAGTATCTTGGTTCATGTCTACTTCAAATTTGATGAAATTCTACCTGTTAGTTACTGAGAAATAGCTGCAGACGGACATTTTTTATTAAATCAAGGGCAATAACTCTGAGGGAAATTGACCAATCAAAAAAAAAAACTTGACGGGCATCATCGCAGTATGTTGGTTCATGTTTATTTCAAGTTTCATGAAATTCTACCAAGTAGTTACTGAGAAATGGCTGCGGACGGACGGACGGACGGACTGACGGACGGACTGACGGACGGACAACGCCATTTCAATACCCCCCTCCCGATTTCATCGGCGGGGGATAATAAATAAATAAATAAGAAGGCGACCTTCAGGCTATGTTGACCTCTTCAAATGATTGGTGTATCTCAAATGGTATGTCTGCGAAAACCAGTAAAAGCAACATTGCTCATTCCCGCTCAAAGTCAGTAATGAGATCTGATTATATTTTTGTGTGTGGTAAATTAAATATAGACCATGCTAGTAAATATATGTACCTTGGAATTATATTACTGAACATTTAGACTACAGTTTTACGGCAAAATATGTTGCTCAAAGTGCTGGACGTGCCCTTGAACTTCTCATTGCTAAACTGAAACCTACAATGTCTACACGAAATTGTACATTTCGTGTTTTGTTCCAGTAATATCCTATGGGATATCTGTATGGGGAGTTAAACAGTTTTCTTGTATAAACGCTATTCACCACCGTCCAATGAGATTTTTCCTGGGCCCTGGCAAATATACTTCAAATGCAGTTGTTCAAGGTGAAATGGGTTGTAGTATAAACAATGGACTTCTGTATGACCTGGGCATTAAGTAAAGGTAATTACAGATGTAAAAACTGGCATTTTATGGTTAAAGACAGGTTAAATTCTTTTGTTTACAGTCGTACAAACAGTTACCTTTTCCCCTTAAACATTAATTAATTGATGTTTCAAAATGTTCTTATGAACATGCACACTGAACTGTGAAATAATGATTTTCAGAGGGTTACTGGTGTAAATGGCAATGAACGTAACAAATTAAGAACATATCGGATTTTTAAAGACAGTTTAATATCAGGTTAAACAATATTGTAAACAAAGTCTTCCATTTCCACATAGATCAGCTCTTGCTAAATTGCGGAGTAGCACCAATAAGGTTGGAAATTGGGCGATATGAAAACCTACCTGAATGTGATAGAACATGACCATTATGTTCAAAAGCCATAGAATCTGAGTTACATGTAGTTTTAGAATGTCCTACATATCAATTATTTCTTGAAAAAGCTAACATTGTAAGCATTGGAGTACTCCCTCCGTGATATTGATAACTCAAGTTCATGTTAACGCACCCAGTTATGATTAGAACCATAGCAAAATAATGTTGCAATATTTCAGAAGTTAGAAACAATACTATAAACAATTTTAATTTTAGCTAATATATTTTAAGACTTCTATGTAGTCTCTTAATTAACATTTTGATTTTTATCCATGTTGGAAAATATCTGTTAATCTACACACTTCTTATTTGATTAAAGGTGATATCTTCTTGAAAATAATAACAATAACATAGAAAAGTACAAACTTTTTCTGTGAACATAGTGCATTTCTCATCAATGTTTTTTTTTTAATGTTTACCAGTATTGTTTTAACCGCATTTTAGGTACATGTATATAGTGTATAGTGATTAGCAAAAATAGTCTAAACGTTTTATTTTTACAGATAAAAGAATCTATATTTAAGACTAGGGTAAGATGCATACTTTTAATAAAACAAAAAATTCTAAGTCAAGGTGTTATACTTTAGAGAAAGCTAAAGATCAATGGATAACCCATTAAGCTAAAAACTTATTTCCAATGGGGTCCATGGAGTGTACTAGAATGGAAAAACACCTTCAATTGTAAATATAGTTATAGTCTCTTATAGTTTTATCTTTAGAATGGCTACAATGTTGTGTTTTATTACCATGTATTTGCGGGTTGTGTTGTGCATAGATGAGACTGAAAAAAAAGAAGAAAATATATCATTGATGCTGTTACTTGTTTATGGATTAATTGATAAGTGAATAAATAATTTATTTTCGTTTGAGCGAAGCAAATAAGAAAATAATGTGACTCATTATTTGTTGTGAAAACTGAACAATAGGTTTACAGTCTTATCGACGCGATTAAACCTGGGTGTAGCGTGTTGAGTGGAACTTTTATGTTGATAAATCATGCGGCGCGTGCGATGCACGTTCTTGTGCGTAATGGAAGATAACGACACACTTTTATTATTTGTTTTTGAATTAACCACTTAATGAAATTGAAATCCAGGAGCAAGATAATGTTTAATCGGCAGTGAATATCAGCAGGCGTACTAGCATTTAATTTGTTTAAAATGTTTGTTGCCGATTAAATCATCCTAAATAATAAGTATTATGTTTTTAATTCTTACAAAATATTCATGCCAGTTAATCATCAGATCATTATGTAGAAACACATTTCTTGTTTCAGTATTTATCAGGAGGCAATTTGCGAGTGTGTCTTTTTACGTAACAGCCCATTCTGTACGTTACTGGTAGACTTTTTAAATAATAATAATTATTATTATCATTATTATTATAATAAACTGTTTAAAAAAGTATCCTACCTTTATTACTTAACCAGGCATTTATAAACATTTTTGCAAGTGCTTGTCCCAATATGGGGAATAACGTATTAGAAACAAAAACAAGAGCTGTCGGAGGACAGCAACGCTCGACTATTCAACAGCCTTGTCAATTGAATGAATACAAAAGTTGAAAAAGGGCATAATTTTGTAAAATGCAAAGTAGAGGTATTGAACCTCTGTACTGCATGTCATATCATGACAGTGAACAAGTGTGTGAAATTTCAATCCATTCCAATTAGTGGATACTGAGATATCAGATTACATACAAAAATTTAACCAAAAACTGCTAAGTCGAAAAAGGGGCATAATTTTGAGAAAAAAAGAGCAGAGTTATGGGACTTGCTTAGTGCATGTCAGATCATGACAGTGAACAAGTATGTGAAGTTTCAATCCATTCCCATTAGTAAGTACTGAGATACCAGCTTACATACAAAAGCTTAACCAAAAATTTCTAAGTCGAAAAAGGGGCATAATTTTGTAAAAAAGCAAAATAGAGTTATGGAACCTGTGCAATGTAGGTCAGTTCATCACAGTGAATAAGTGTGTGAAGTTTCAATCCATTCCCACAAGTGGTTACTGAGATACCAGCTTACATACAAAACCTTAACCAAACATTTCTAAGTCGAAAAAGGGACATAATTTTGTAAAAAAGCAAAATAGAGTTTTGGAACCTGTGCAGTGTAAGTCAGTTTGTCACAGTGAATAAGTGTGTGAAGTTTCAATCCATTCCCACAAGTGGTTACTGAGATACCAGCTTACATACAAAACTTAACCAAAATCGGGACGCGGACGCGGACGCGGACGCGGACGCCGACGCCGACGCATGGGCGAGTGCAATAGCTCTACTATTCTATGAATAGTCGAGCTAAAAATGGCCTCTATCATTTTGCGAAGCTCAATGAAATGCCATTAATACTTTTCAGGTAATGCTCCGGACAAGCCTTATTTTGTATAATGAAGGGAGATAATTCAAAAACTAGATAAGGTTGAGTTATGATTCTTTGACACCGCACTTAGTCTCATATGTGAAATTTCAATCAAATGCAATTAATACGTTTCAATACGTCCATTGTACTGGTTGATTAGTGGGTGCCTAGCAAAATTTCTGGGCACACTTTAAGGTAAAAATTGATATGTTTTAACTTGAACCTTTAAATCTACATGTAGCTCGGACAGCCAGACTACATGTATATGTATTACAAGATCACTCTCATTTGAATATAACATACAAGAGTCAGATATTATGTAGATCTAGATATGATTTGAACTTTCAATGTCAAAGACTTGACTTTGACTTTGAATTGACTTGACCTGACTTGATCTTTCAATGTTTAAAATGTTATTCATTGTTTGTACATTTCACGTACGACGAGAAACTATGTATAGTTTAAGTCAATAAAACGCCATTCTCTCTTTCTCTCGCTCTCCTATTGTATCAGAACTTCCAGTAAGTGTATCGGATATTATTAGCTCACCTGAGCACTTCGTGCTCAAAGGTGAGCTTTAGTGATCGCCCTGTGTCCGTCGTCCGTCGTCGTCCGTCCGTCCGTCGTCAACAATTTGACTGTTAACACTCTAGAGGTCACATTTTTGGCCCAATCTTAATGAAACTTGGTCAGAATGTTAACCTAAATAAAATCTTAGAAGAGTTCGATATTGGGTCATCTTGGATCAAAAACTAGGTCACCAGGTCAAATCAAAGGAAAAGCTTGTTAACACTCTAGAGGTCATATTTTTGGCCCAATCTTAATGAAACTTGGTCAGAATGTTACCCTTAATAAAATCTTAGACGAATTTGATATTAGGTTATCTGGAATCAAAAACTAGGTCACCAAGTCAAATCAAAGGAAAAACTTGTTAACACTCTAGAGGTCACAATTTTGGCCCAATCTTAATGAAACTTGATCAGAATGTTACCCTTAATAAAATCTTGAAAGAGTTCGATATTGGATCATCTGGGATCAAAAACTAGGTCACCAGGTCAAATCAAAGGAAAAGCTTGTTAACACTCCAGAGGTCACAATTTTGGCCCAATCTTAATGAAATTTGGTCAGAATGTTACCCTTAATAAAATCTTGGATGAATTTGATATTGGGTCATCTGCGGTCAAAAACTAGGTCACCAGGTCAAATCAAAGGAAAAGCTTGTTAACACTCTAGAGTTTCAATTTTGGCCCAATCTAAATGAAACTTTATCAGAGTGTTATCCTCAATAAAGTCTTGGATGAGTTCGATATTGGGTCATCTGGGGTCAAAAACTAGGGGTACTAGGTCAAATCAAAGGAAAAGCTTGTTAACACTGTAAAGGCCGCAATTATGACTGTATCTTCATGAAACTTGGTCAGAATGTTAATATTGATGATCTTAAGGTCTAGTTTGAATTTGGGTTAGGTGGAATCAAAAACTAGGTCACTAGATCATATCAAAGAAAAAGCTTGTTAACACTCTAAAGGCCACATTTATGACTGTATCTTCATGAAACTTAGTCAGAATGTTAATATTGATAATCTATAGGTCAAGTTTGAATCTGGGTCATGTCGGGTCTAAAACTAGGTCACCAGATCAAATCAAAGGAAAAGCTAGTTAACACTTTAGAGGCCACATTTATGATCATATCTTAATGAAACTTGGTCAGAATGTTAATCTTGATGATCTTTAGGTCAAGTTCGAATCTGGGTCATGTCGGATCAAAAATTAGGTTACTAGGTCATATCAAAGGAAAAGCTTGTTAACACTTCAGAGGTCACATTTATGACTGTATCTTCATGAAACTTTGTCAGAATGTTAAACCTGATGATCTTTAGGTCAAGTTCGATTCTGGGTCATGTCGGATCAAAAACTAGGTCACGGAGTCAAATCAAAGGAATAGCTAGTTAACACTTTAGAGGCCACATTTATGACCATATCTTAATGAAACTTGGCCAGAATGTTAATCTTGATGATCTTTAGGTCAATAGGTCAGGTGAGCGATACAGGGACTTCATGGCCCTCTTGTCAATATTATACAAATGTGATAAAAATCATTAGAATTTAGTTTCTATCTTCTTTCATTTATTGTAATCAAGCACGGTGTTGAAACTGAAACTAATTTGCTTATTGACAAGACTGTTTAAGACAAGCTACTGCTTATTTGCTCTTTTAACAGTTGCTACTTTCATCGGATACTATTTCAGTAAAATCTTTTTTATGATATTTACGATGTCAATGCATAGCTGGGGTGTTTTAATGTCCCTGAGTGTATAATAACAGTACTTCTAATATGCTTGTCTCTGTTAAAACACTTTTACGCTAGAAGTTTTTGTTGCGACCAAAAAAGAGCGCTTCTATATTTTATCTACTGATTTAGATTAAGGACATATTTTATTTTATGCTCTTCAATGAAATACTGAAATCTATCAGTGAAATAAAATTGATATTTTCACTGTTTCAAACAGTGAAACTATCATTTTTATTTGTCACTGGTACAGAACTACACGCTGTAAAAGTCATTATTGTTATTCTATATTTCGTTATTCTTATTGTATCTTTGATATTGTTATTCAATGTCGTGTCATTCATATTCTAAGTGTTACCATTGTTATTGTATATGTCGTTATTCTTATTGTATGTTCGATATTCTTATTGTAAAAGACGTTATTGTTGTTGTATATTCATTATTGTTTTTGTAAGCTTGATATTCTTATTGTATGTGCGATTTCCCGCGATATAAATAGCACAGCGACGCTATACAAATACAATCACATAACATAGAAAAAGAATGACACGTTCTGTAAATAGAATCATCAGATATTGAACAACAATGATGACTTTTACCATAAGAATATCGAACATACAATAAGAATAACGACATATACAATAACAATGGTAATACTTAAAATATGAATGACACGACATTGAATAACAATATCAAAGACACAATAAGAATAACGAAATATAGAATAACAATTATGACGTTTACCATTAGAATATCAAACATACAATAAGAATAACGACGTATAGAATAACAATGGTAAGACTTAGAATATGAATGACACGATATTGAATAACAATATCAAACAAGAGCACCGCCTTGCGGGTGCTGACGCTCATCTATTTTTTTTTGTATAATAGAAATATTGTCCTACCCATGATTTTCTAAGTCTAAAAAGGGCCATCATTCTTGCAAAAAGCAGGATAGAGTTATGTTTCTTGATGTACAGCGTCCGCTTATGATGGTGAAAAACTGTTGCAAGTTTTAAAGCAATAGCTTTGATAGTTTATGAGAAAAGCTGACTTAAACATAATACTCAACCAAGAAAACTGATTTTCTAAGTCCAAAAGGGGCAATAATTATTGCAAAAAAACAGGATGGAGTTATGTTTCTTGCTGTACAGGGTCCGCTTATGATGGTGAACAAGTGTTGCAAGTTTCAAAGCAATAGCTTTGATAGTTTAAGAGAAAAAGTTGACCTAAACATAAAACTTAACCAAGAAATCTGATATTTTCTAAGTCCAACAGGGGCCATAAATCTTACAAAAAGCATACAGGGTCAGCTACTAATGGTGAACAAGTGTTGCAAGTTTCAAAATAATACGTTGGATAGTTTAGGAGAAAAGCTGACCTAAACATAAAACTTAACAAAGAAATCAGATTTTCTAAGTCCAAAAGGGGCCATAATTCTTGCAAAAAGCAGAAAGGAGTTATGTTCCTTGCTGCACAGGGTCAGCTTATGATGGTGAACAACTGTTGCAAGTTTCAAAGCAATATCTTTGATAGTTTAGGAAAAAAACCCTGACCTAAACATAAAACTTAACCAAGAAATCTGATATTTTCTAAGTCCAAAAGAGGCCATAATTCTTGCAAAAAGCAGGATGGAGTTATGTTTCTTGGTGTACAGGGTCAGCTAATGAGGGTGAACTAGTGTTCCAAGTTTCAAAGCAATACCTTTGATAGTTTAGGAGAAAAGCTGACCTAAACATAAAACCTAACCAGGCAACGCCGACGCCGACGCCGATCAAGTGATGACAATAACTAATCATTTTTTTCCCAAAAATCAGATGAGCTAATATACAATAAGAATAACGAAATACAGAATAACAATAATGACCTTTAGAATATGAATGACAAGACATTGAATAACAATAACAAACATACAATAATAATAACATACATATATAATTTAGCAACGTTTGACTCGCCTTTTCGATAACTAGCGAAACGAATCTTATGTAGTTAAGATTCGTGTTACCACATAACTAAGGGCTTAACGCGAACCGAACGCAATATTGGACAGTCGGAGTACTCTGGACATGGTCGCTTTTAAAATTACATCACGAATCTTAACTACCTAACATTCCCGTTAACATATAATATTAAACGATTAAGTGCCTCATATCATTTTCAGTTTACTTTCGCTTGTCTATGAATAATGTTCAGAGTCCTCTTTCACAGTCTGTTAGGCAGATGATAATGGTCTGCAAAATATATTTAATTCTCAAAGCTATCTCGGATTATTGAAAGAAAAAAATCAATAAAAATAAAACAAGAACAAAACAGAACAGAACTTAATTAATAATAACATGACCTGAACATTTGAAGTTCCGCTTCATCATAATTAACGTAGTTCTGCACGTTTGGATCGAAAAATGTTCTACAATGTAGAATTTGATTAAACTCTAATTTTTCAAAAATTCAGAATATACATAGAAAATTCAGCAAATAAAAAAGACAGGGTCGTGTGCTTGATTTTTTGCTAGACTGATTTGAAAATGTGGACCTCGCGCAATATTTCACAATGGGAGTCTATGGGAAAATCATATCTTTCATAACATTTTATCGAATAGATTTTTTTCTACAATGTAGATTTTGATGAAACTTCTCACAGTTGTATGTAATTACATGGCCTATAATTTGGTGTAATAAAATGTATAGGTCCGTGTGCTTATTTTTGAGATATTTGACCATGATTAAAAGGAACCGGACATTTCACGTTAATTTTAAGACATTATTTTGATTTTTTTTAACATCCCATATGTTTTAATATCATATTTTGACTTTAGAAATATAGAAACAGTGCCCTTGTAATAAATTTACTCACAGGTTTCGATTAATTCATAAAGTGATTTTCATTTCCATACGCCGAATCCTGGCTTTATTCTACGTTTTCCGGATAAATGACGTTACGCCATCACTTCCGGTTTTTCAAACGTGCAGAACTACCTTAAGTACGTTTAAAATCAGGCATTGTTGTACTAATACGCACACAAAAACAGTCATCAGAATATTAATACCGAACAATAATTACGTGATACCTGACGAAGGTTAATTATTTTCAGATTCTTTAGATTTTGGAAATTTTTAACTATTTCTTCTATCTATCACGTTCATTAGTTTAAGATTCAAGTTGATATGACAAATTAATATCTGACATTTTGATGATTTTTTTTGTTTTTTTTTTTGCAAATCGCATAAACGGAAGTTTCAGTATTGCACTTGAATGACAGCCATCATTTGACATTATATAATAATAACTTCTGTCTTTCAATTTTGTACTAAATATAAAACGCAAACAAAAAATAAACTTGTCTGAAGAGCGCAGCTGTGAAAGTGTAATTGTTGTAGATGTCAACACTGTAAATGACAAAAGCAAAGACGCCAGAAAGAAGTGCCCTAACAAAACAACTGATAAAATACATCTGCCTGAAATACCCCTCATCGAATATGTATTAACCAGACGTCAGGTACCTAGAATTACTATTTCAGTACGACATAAACTGTTTTCTTTACAGACACTGAATTTGATTTAAATTACAAACTGTTGTTCAAACCTTTGACATTCAGGTAATTTTATGTTTATGCAGATGGAACAGGGGTCAAGCACTTTATGTTGATGAGACAAGCATTCAATTTGTAGGCACCTATATGAAGTCTTCTACGTAGATAATTTACATACAGATCATTTCAATAGCATTGAATGGTTACAAACAAATGAGCCGTGCCATGGGAAAACCAACATAGTGGGTTTGCGACCTGCATGGATCCAGACCAGCCTGCGCATCCGCGCAGTCTGGTCAGGATCCATGCTGTTCGCTAACAGTTTCTCTAATTGCAATAGGCTTTGAAAGCGACCAGCATGGGTCCTGACCAGACTGCGCGGATGCGCAGGCTGGTCTGGATCCATGCTGGTCGCAAACCCACTATGTTGGTTTTCCCATGTCACGGCTCAAATAATATGGTGGCCAATTTCACATAAACCAATACAATTTTATACATAGTGAGCAATGGAGTAAACTTATGTTTGAATGTATCTTTGTCAAGCAAAATTATTAGTATTAATTGTTTTTTGGCATATTGTGTTTTGGTTATTTTTACCATTATCACTACTACTAACAGTAGCAGTGGCATAATAATAATAATAATAATAATAAATAATAAATAATAATAGTCATCATCATCATCATCATCAGCAGCAGCAGCAGCAGCAGCAGCAGAAGAAACACTAACACTGTGTTTTGAAAGATAAATGAGAGTGACTATCAACAAAATGAAATTAGTCATAAGTACAGAGAGACTTGTTACTTACTGTACAGTAGTATCAGGTATATAAGGGTACATAATTCCAATATAACAGAAACTTGTTACTTAATATACAGTAGTATCAGGTAGGTATGTAGGAGTACATGATTCCAATATAATAGAAACTTGTTACTTACTGTACAGTAGTGTCAGGTATGTAGCAGTACACGATTGCAATACGAGAGAAACTTGTTACTGACTGTACAGTTGTATCAGGTGTGTAGGAGTACATAATTCAAATATGAGAGAAACTTGTTACTTACTGTACAATAGTATCAGGTATGTAGGAGTACATGATTCCAATACGAGAGAAACTTGTTACTTACTGTACAATAGTATCAGGTATGTAGGAGTACATGATTCCAATACGAGAGAAACTTGTTACTTACTGTACAGTAGTGTCAAGTATGTAGGAGTACATGATTCCAATATAACAGAAACTTGTTACTTACTGTACAGTTGTATCAGGTGTGTAGGGGTACATGACTGCAATATGAGAGAAACTTGTTATTTTCTGTAAAATTGTATCAGGTGTGTAGGGGTACATGATTCCAATATAACAGAAACTTGTTACTTACTGTACAGTTGTATCAGGTGTGTAGGGGTACATGATTCCAATATGAGAAAAAACTTGTTACTTTACTTACTCTACAGCTGTATCAGGTATGTAGAAGTACATGATTCCAATATGAGAGAAACATGTTACTTACTGTACAGTTGCATCAGGTGTGTAGGAGTACATGATTCCAATATGAGAGAAACAAGTTACTTACTGTACAGTAGTATCAGGTATACAGGAGTACATGGTTCCAATATGAGAAAAACTTGTTACTTACTGTACAGTAGTATCAGGTATGTAGGAGTACAAGATTCCCATATAACAGAAACATGTTACTTTCTATGCTTAGAGACAGTTTATCATAAATTCTGCATAATATGTCTGCACTTCAAGCTCTAATAAAGGAAAACATCAGTCAGTTTTACCACAAATGAACTTAAATGCAAGCGAACTGAATATAAACTATTACCTTTTCCATAATTAGACATTTTCAAAAGAATAAAGGCTATAAATATCTCAAGTACAATACAAATGAAACTCGTATGACAAGGCGAGAAGGCCAAAAAAGCTAGACATCACACTGGGCGTTTATGACTTTAAGCCAGACGCACGTATAGCTGCTGACGGAAGAAATGAATGAAATCATTTAGTACGTTTTTATCCACCTACATAATACGCGTTAAGGAAGTAGGTTATTAAAACTTTCCATCTATAACTTAATTAAGTGAGTCATTTTAGTTGTGCGCAATACTTTCCTTAGAAGGGAGACAGGTGTAAAAATAGGTTAAAAGATGTCGCAAACAGAAAGTCAGAGATGTGGCGTTCAGAGAAATAAAAAAACTGTCTTAAACAACAACAAAAACAACAACAACAACAACAACAACAAAAAAAAAAAAAAAAAACACACACACGATCAAATAAGCATACATTTCGCAAACACAAACAAGTCGGACTTAGTGGCCCAAAGTCGATCACCTGTAATTGACATTTTGACCGACACAATAAATCCTGAATGGTAACAGGTGTGTTTATTATTAACCACATGAAACAATTCAAGTGTAAAGATTAAGTTTGATGAAGATCAATCCAGCGGCTCGTGATGGCCATTTTTAGCTCTAGCTGCCCCTGAAAGGGACCGAAAGTATCCATCAAACAGCTTTTCTATGTTTAGCTCTAGCGGTGTCTAAAACAGGCCAAGCGGCTCCATCTGAGCATATTTTGGAGAGAACATAAAATGATGCTACTTTGTATTACTTTTATGTGTTTGATAAAGATGATAAAGATCCCACAAGCGGTTCATTAGAAGATGCCCTTAAAAGATTATTTTAAAGAGGAGTCAGTACCTTATTTGAACAAAATAGAGAGGACATTGCCAGCATGCTTCAGATCAAGTTTTCTGTAATTCTGGCCATTAATTTCAGAGAATAATATATTTATGTAAAATGTGGACGATGGATTATAGCTCACTCTGAACCGCACACGTCATACAGTTATAACTAATGAACATGTAAACCTCCAGAACTTTGTTAAGTATCTCTTTACTTTTATTCTTCGTATTCACGGCCAGTAAAAAAGGTTTGAGGAATAGGAAATGCCAACAAATTTTAGAAAATGTATGGATAATATCTATGTTTACCATTCGAATTAGTGGAACAATTTCAACTCTCTAAACTGAATGTGTCTTAACATCGAGAGGATGAATAAATGTTAAATATTGTTTAGTTATTCTGACGGTTTAGACGCTCTGACATAACTAAACCGTGAGAAAACAATAAGAAATTCTGGCATAATATCGTCTGGTAAAACGCATAAATGTCTTGATGTGAAGTTTACTTCATTTTGTTAGATTTAACGTCCTGCAAAGGTCTTATCATTACGAAATTAGTAACTTTAATCTAACTGGTTATTCATTATAACAACGTTGCCTTTTCCTTTAAGAGAAAAACATGTTTAATATTAACAATTAAATCGCGAAAACTTTTTATTAATAATGACCTATCAACTGTTACTAAAGTCCTCGCATGGCCAGTAAAGATCTATGTCCCATCAGTTTCTAGCAAGTTTTTGTACCAATACTTGCCGGCTACAAGTCAAACAAACGCTAGAAGGTTATTTAATTAAGGTGTATATGTTATATCCAACTACGGCGACGCTAGAAGGTTATTTAATTAAGGTGTGTACGTCATATCTAACTAGGATGACGCTAGAAGGTTATTTAATTAAGGTGTATATGTTATATCCAACTACGGCGACGCTAGAAGGTTATTTAATTAAGGTGTGTACGTCATATCTAACTACGGCGACGCTAGAAGGTTATTCAATTAAGGTGTATACGTTATATCTAACTACGGCGACGTTAGAAGGTTATTTAATTAAGGTGTATACGTCATATCTAACTACGGCGACGCTAGAAGGTTATTTAATTAAGGTGTATACGTTATATCTAACTACGGCGACGCTCGAAGGTTATTTAATTAAGGTGTTTACGTTATATCTAACTAGGATGACGCTAGAAGGTTATTTAATTAAGGTTTTTACGTTATATCTAACTACAGCGACGCTCGGAGGTTATTCAATTAAGGTGTGTACGTTATATCTAACTAGGATGACGCTAGGTTATTAAATTAAGGTGTGTACGTCATATCTAACTATGGCGACGCTAGAAGGTTATTTAATTAAGGTGTGTACGTCATATCTAATTAGGATGACGCTAGAAGGTTATTTAATTAAGGTTTTTACGTTATATCTAACTACGGCGACGCTCGAACGTTATTTAATTAAGGTGTGTACGTCATATCTAACTACGGCGACGCTAGAAGGTTATTTAATTAAGGTGTGTACGTCATATCTAACTACGGCGACGCTAGAACGTTATTTTTTTAAGGTATGTACGTCATATCTAACTAGGATGACGCTAGAAGGTTATTTAATTAAGGTGTGTACGTCATATCTAACTACGGCGACGCTCGAAGGTTATTTAATTAAGGTGTGTACGTCATATCTATCTAGCATGACGCTAAAGGTTATTTAATTATGGTGTGTACGTCATATCTAACTAGCATGACGCTAGAAGGTTATTTAATTATGGTGTATACGTCATATCGAACTACGGCGATGCTAGAAGGTTATTTAATTATGGTGTGCACGTCATATCTAACTACGGCGACGCTAGAACGTTGTTTTATTAAGGTGTGTACGTCATATCTAACTACGGCGGCGCTAGAAGGTTATTCAATTAAGGTGTGTACGTCATATCTTACTAGGATGACGCTAGAAGGTTATTTAATTAAGGTGTGTACGTCATATCTAACTACAGCGACGCTAGAAGGTTATTTAATTAAGGTGTGTACGTCATATCTATCTAGCATGACGCTAGAAGGTTATTTAATTAAGGTGTGTACGTCATATCTAACTAGCACGACGCTAGAAGGTTATTTAATTTAAGGTGTGTACGTCATATCTAACTAGCATAACGCTAGACGGTTATTTAATTAAGGTGTGTACGTCATATCTAACTAGCATGACGCTAGAAGGTTATTTAATTTAAGGTGTTTACGTCATATCTAACTATGATGACGCTAGACGGTTAATTTAGGTGTATACATCACTAAGAGGTTAATTTAGGTGTATACATCATTTCTAACTAGGATGACGCAAGACGGTTATTTTAGATGTATACATCATTTCTAACTAGGATGACGCTAGACGGTTAATTTAGGTGTATACATCATTTCTAACTAGGATGACGCTAGACGGTTAATTAAGGTGTACACATCACTGATATTTAAGTAGGATGACGCTAGACGGTTAATTAAGGTGTACACATCACTGATATTTAAGTAGGATGACGCTAGACGGTTACTTTATGTGTATACGTCATATCTAACTAGACGGTTGATTTAGGTGTATATGTCATATCTAACTAGGATGACGTGAGAAGATTATTTAAGATGTATTATTACTTATAATTAGGTTACTAAGGTACAAGACAAGATTCGGAGTTTTCGTTGATTTTTTTTCATTACATTTACGACACTAAACGATCAGATTTTTAACAGCATCCACAGACATTACTCGTAAACCTATGATTCTAAATGCAAAGTCGAAATAAAACATGTAAATTTTATCTGTTAAAATAAAAAATTCCCGCAATCTTGCCATCGAAATCCGTAATATTTTGCTCTAGTCTTTAAAGAATTGATATAAATATCTAGTATACGCACTCGAATGATTAGAGATTAAAGATTACAAAACGTATCTGATCAAAATATTGCATCATACTACGGTAGAATGATGCAATATTTTCATTTCGAGAGAAGCTGCAAATATTCTGCACCTGGTAATGCACTCGACCCGTACAAATCAATGTGAGTACGCCTCGTTTAACGTTATGGTATTCTGGAATAAAGATTAACTAGACAGCATCGTGCATGTATGTGGTGAATGTCATGTGCTGTAAAAATGAAACAATATGTTAATCGATGTGAAAAAAGAACTGGTTTACGGAACAAAAACGTGCCAAAAAGTTTTTTTTAACACACGCAGAGTAGGTGATAAAAAGCTATTTGCCTGCAAGTATTTCAGATAAAGATTTGATTTAAATCAAATCAACAAGTAGATTCGTTAGAAGCATACAACGCAGGTAACCGAAGCAAACAGTAGCAGACTCGGTTTGGTTGCTCAAGCACCGGCTTATGTAGAGACGCCGAATGAATAAAGCAAGTTGCGACTTTTAACGGCCGCCAATGGCACGTTAGGCTGTAATCCAGCCGGGTATTTTGGCAGAGCGACGGATCGGAGACGCAGAGGAGCAGGACTAGACAGACGGCTGATAGCATATACCATCGCGGAGCGGACAGTGTCAAGGAGTGGGACTAGTTAGAAGTTTAAAGAAATTCTGTCTGTAGGAAAATTTTTACCTATATACATACAGAAAACTGTCAGATGTGTCTTTAAACTGAGTTTGAAACCGTGCAAGCTTTATTATTTTAAGATACTTTAATAACGTTATTAATCAAATGATTTCATATTGGCCTTGCTATTTGTCCGGGGATGGTTGTATAGGCCCAACACGACTGCCCGAAGACAAATAAGGCCAATATGAAATTACTTGATTAATGATAAATTTTCATTCAACTATGTAGTTAACCATTGATTTCATTAATCAAAATAATTATATCCCACAATGACCCTGTGTTTTCATATGAACCCTGATTTTCTAATATTGGCCCTGATTTTCTCATATTGGTCCAATCGAGCCTTGTATTGGGTCAATTTGTTTCATAAGAAATGCACAATTTATCTAGTATTAAGTCCAATATTGCAAAATTAAATATCCAGTATTGCAAAATTCAATAATAATTTTCTATAAAGAAAGAAACAATAGGCCCAAATGGGCCTAAGTAGCTCACCTGAGGCAGACATTGACCTTGACCTAATTAGATCTTGCTTGTGACAAAGTTTAAATAACATTTATGAAGCCGTTTATGGAAGGTTATTAACTGGTCCATGTCTGATTTTGAAGACACTTGATTCTTACTCAGTAGAACAGTACACTGTTTAGAACATTTCTCTCTTATTCAATTATGCATTATTACAGTTTAGCTATTTTTTTCTATTTTTAACTCTAGCGGCCCCTAAAAAGGATCAAGTGCCCCCATTTGAACATTTGGGAGAGGACAATATAATTATGCTACAGACAAAGTTTAATGCAGATCCATCAAGCGGGTCATGAGAAGAAGTCGTTTAAAGGTTTTTCTATTTTTAGCTCTAGCGGCGCCTAAAAGGTGCCAAGTGTCCCAATTTGAATAAACTTAGGAGAGGACCACATAATGATGCTACAGGCCAAGTTTGATGAAGGCCCATCAAGCGGTTCATAAAAAGAAGTCGTTTAAAGTTTTTTTCTATTTTCAGCTCTAGCGGCCCCTAAAAGGGGCCAAGTGCCCCCATTTGAACAAACTTGATAGAGGACCTCGCCAGGATGCTACACACTAAATTTGGTATTATTCTGACCAGTAGTTTCAGAGGAGAAGATGTTTAAATGAAAATGTGGATGACGAACGCCGGACGACGGACCATCCACCTATACTAATAGCTCACCCAGAACCTTCGGTTCAGGTGAGCTAAAAACGGCGGCCTGTATGCCACATGTAAACATGAACAGGCAGGAAACAAATTCCGCATCGTACTTTGTTAAAATCAAGCAGGCCAGTATTATGCGTGCGTCTGGAGTTTCATTAATATTCATGACCCGGTTATATAAGTAGTTCAAACAGAAAAAAAAACTTAAAATAAAAAAGCGAGCCATAATTATAGATTTTACATAAAATTGCAACTTACTTATAATGATATTATTTCCTTTTTCAATTTAAACATCTTGTTTTGGTTTTCTCTTAGATGACTTATAAACAAACTTTCCATGAAATATATTACACATAACGTTATATGGTACGGTTCGTTGTTGGTGAAATACTTTATAGAAGATTGCAGTATATAATGAAACAGTTATTACAATAGTAGCTTGATATATTCGGCCCTCGTAGGATCACACTCGGCACTTGCGAGCCTCGGCTGATCTAGAAGTATGGCAAAATCCACTGCCACCAGACCAGAAAGAAAATGCCACTGTACATGTTACAATATTATCCTACCCCTAGGTATACTACAAGAATCGTGGACATGAACGAGAAACTTCCCTAATGAACATCCGGTCTAGAGGTCACATGTTAGGCGAAATGTAAACAAAAAATGCAAAATGCATAATATATTCACCGTTATACAATAAAACTCGAAAATATGAACGAAATTCATCTTAGACATGATTTTGAATTTGAAGTCATACATTGGTACACATTTGTATTGCTTCTTTAATTCACATTGCACATTATACTGCACATACACATTTTAGCGTAAACAAACGATTTTCACATCAGCCTTGAATCTAGACTGGAACTTCATTAGGGAATTCATCCAAGTTTTTTTGTAACATTGTTGAAACTATAAGCTACGCGTTGTTTCTCTGAGATACAAAATATTGAAGGAATGTGACTGGTACACAATGGAAGATAAGTTACCACTTGTTCAATATACATAGAACAAATTTACCGAACTGCGCGTTTTAGGTGAAAAAAGTGCGATTGAAATGGGTTAGATATAGAATAATTCACGCAAGTTTTTCTGTAACGTTGACAAAAGCATAAAATATGTGGAGTATCTCTGCAATATAAAATATTAAGACAATGTGATTGGTGCACGATGGGAGATAAATTACCGCTTGTTCAAAATGCTTGGTACCCATTCATCGAACTGCGCGTTTTAGGTGAGAAATTGAGAAATAAACGATTGAAATGGGTTAGTGCATTTTCCCATGACCATGGTTTTATAGTATACCTTAGGGTAGGGTATAACATGTACTTTCTGATCTGGTGCCAGTGAATCAAGCTAGTGTTATGATAACTGCAATGTATGTAATAATTTACCTACTGGTAAACTCGTCACGGTAGATGTCCACTCCAAACATTAAAGGAACTGGCCAACAATGAATGAGTAAAGTCTGACACAAGGTGATACAGGTATTACCATTATTAAAGGTAATGTTACATAAAAATAGGCTGCCTGATAACGTAATATTTCTATCTGAGACGAGCGTAATGTCGATGTCATTAGTTAGTATAAGAGATACTTTGGCTCCCCTCTGATTACTTAAAATGTCCTTACAATGCTAGTATTTAGTTTGTTACTTCAAAGACTAGGTAAGTAGACAGTTAGCAATTAGTAGTGCAGAGAAGCAGTAATATAAACTATAAATAATTGATCCTGCCATAGTCTATGCTGAAGAAACCAACAGCACTTCTATATTACTTGGTGGAGTAGCTAGGGTGGAAGTGGGGAATACGTGTCATTAAGCTGCAAGCCATGATCCTAATTCACCGTTATTACAAGACATGAAAGATTGTTTAATGTCTCATCCGTAATAAAAGTCTAACTTAAATGCCAAACTATCACTGGTTTAATCCCGAACACTCAAGGCTTAATTTCTGAACCCATACCTCGAAAGTCTAAGTAGTGAAACTACGATAATGAAAGCCGAAACCATGATGGCGGATGGTCCTAATGAAACACGTTATAATTTATTTAGGCTTGGTCAATCTTCATTTCATGTGATCAGATTTTGAAAAATAACCTATAGATTCCTGTGTTTCAGTCTCTGATATTGATTATAGACAATATTTTCTACGACAGCAGCCCTTATAAGGCACGCGTTTGTTTTGTTATTTATTTACTTGAATATGTGGTGACTATAAAGTAGTTAGGGGTATACTTCTGTCGCAGGATCTCGTTGCATAGCAGTACCCACGCGGTTTATATTTTTGCAAATATATCAAATTGAACTTATATACTGTAATCATTTCAGTTTATTCAGATTTTATTTATATAACTGCCTTCTGTTGGCTTCTGTCATCTAACAACAGACTCGTCTGAACTGTACTACCGTTTCTATAATATTTCTCCGAACAAAAACGAACACTTTATACTGATGCTCAACATAGATTCTGTACCTCTACATTACACAAGATACTGCTAACCCCCGTACTGTACCTCTATATTACACTAGAAACTGCTAACCCCCGTAGTTGTGCGTGCTTATATAAACCATTAAAACTCCATAGTAAGACTAATTTATGATAACAAACATATTTTATGTGAAGAACAAAAAAAATGTACGACAGTCTTGACAGACGGACAAACAGACTAACATAGAAAGTATAAATACACATACATATAAGCGGATAAACATTAGGCTATCGAGCGTCCGAATCGAGGGCGAGAGGTCGTGGGTTCGATCCCCGGCCGCGTCATACTAAAGACGTGAAAATGGTACCAGTAGCTCCCTTGCTTTGCGCTTAGCATTAAAAGGGAAACCGGTTTCTCTTCTCTCATACCCTCGTGACGATGGATTTCACCAGGAATGAGGTGTCGAGAGTGATTAATATGTTGTAGAACTAAAATGAATTACAATGTAGTATAAACTAAGCGTATAAGCATACAGACGGACGGACAGACAAAGAGAGAGAGAGAAAGAGAGAGAGAGAGAGAGAGAGAGAGAGAGTATGACAGACAGAAGTTATAATACTGACCCTTATTATTGAAGATTCTGGCGTAGTGATAACATTGTCTTGTTTGTATTTATACCCTTCAGTATGCTCGCTGTGAATCAATTTGTTGTCCGTCTTTCCGATATTTTGATGCACCATAACAACTCCACATAAACACAATAATAATAATATAACACAGTGACATAAGATTTTTGCCATGCTACTCCGTACTCGTAGACACACCAAGTTAATGTACCGTTTATGACTTTCACCGAATCCAACACTCAACCTCTCGGAAGAATTTTCACTTTTCAAGCGAGTTTTAAAAAGCGTCGACGTCTGTTCTGATTCTTTGACTTTTATTACTCCAAGTGTGGTGTTTCGTTGTGTATGATGAAGTAACTTATCGTCACTATAACTTCTGTTATACTGTGTGGATTTCAATTTAGATTTCTTTGTAAGTCCATGTCTTTGAAAATTCCGTCTGCAATGGCACTCGCAGACACAACTTGCCCTGAAGTAGAAATAAATAAACACGATTTTAAAGTATTTATCTGATAATTCTCGTCTACAGATCGGCAGTATTAATCTAGATCAGTAGATAGCAGATCATCATCTATTAAGCTTGCCAGTGGAAATTTTCTGCCAGTTAATTCATCATCAAAACATATGCAGCTATATCCAATAAAACATTGTCGAGCGTCCCAAGCATTTATTTCATTTAGGTTTTTTGTTTTAAGTGTTTTAAACTGTCACTGTATTTGATAGTTTTACAAGATAAATATGTCGGATGTAACAGCACATACCGGTTTTGATATGCCCGTCAATGTCATCGTATATTTTACTTGTCTGATGAATATTTAAAAATGAAATGATTTTTTTTACTGGCACAACAATGGGAGACTAACACGCGGTTATCTAAACGTTATAGAAGGGTATTTCGACAATTATTCTATTTGTGCACGTCTCGGTGACGTAACGTTATAGATATACACATTGCTTAGATGACCAGGGGCTTCCATTTACCCCATTTTACAAATATATGAATCATCAAAACATTATACAAACCGTTACCCTTTCAGCCAGTTATCAAAGAGTTATTGCATGATGATGATGATGATGATGATATATCCACGTTTGTTGACCTGATTTAGGTTCTGTGATATTCATCGGGACCAATAAAGAAGTATGGTTAGGTATGCTGAACTATTAATAAAACAAATGTTTACAGACTATAAAACATGCCGTAGTAAAAGGCCTGTGATGTAAAAGAGTATTGTGAAAAAGTTCTATCACTCCGCTAAGCTTTCATTTCTACAATGATGCCAATGTGATTTTCATGCGTAGTTGCGGTTAATATCAAATTCTGTGGACTTCCGTGTGACCAGTTACCTCCAGTGTCCGTTTACTGGGTCATAAACACGTTAAACCTATTTAATGGAAACATGCAGTCTTCAGAAATAAAACAAGCGGTTTTATTGCACATTACAATTGATAAGTCGAAATTGATGCAATATATATAAATGCATTTCTTATTTAATATCCTCAATATCTGATCACCTACTTCACGAATGCATTTTTGTCTTAGTAATCCAGATACCCCGAGTAGCTATTAACATAATGAAATTAAACCAAATTGCAATGATATTTTACGCACGTTCTTATCATTTGTTTTGAAATAAACGCAATCAAGTGGATTAAAATGGGTTTCGTCTTTTGGTGATAATTTTTTATCAAAAATCTATTTGACTCCTGGCAGAGTGGGTGTCAGAGGTGGCTGTTACATGATAGTATAATGATAAAATGTAGCTTTATCAAAGCAAAGCTTGACGTGAAATCATATAAATTGCCGATAAACCACATCTTTCTTTTTATTTAAAAAAAATCTTGTAATTTATTCTTCATGCGAGGTTTGATTTACACAGTCATTTAATTTTGCTCGGTGTTTTGTATCTGCAAGTTATAAATATATCATGGAAGTACAGAAAGATATGAAATTGTTTACAAGTCATTTAAATTCTTAGACTGGGAAGAGAGAGACGGAGATCTGTGATAAAATGAGTATGGCATGTCAGACGTTGCATAATGATATAACTACATGTACGTTTTTATTTAAGAAATAATGTCTAGAAGAATCATGTGCTAACATATCGAAATAAGACGAAGAGGTTACACGCCAGCAGGGCACAGGGCAGAGCCCGAGCAGATTATTCACGATATGATAAAACATCGTTCTATTATATATTATTTCGATTCTATTATGTCTTTTATGTAAACAAGTAGACGAAATAGGGAAGCACTATTTCACGGCACATATATGGCATCAAATTGTAGTACCTCGACGTAACGTCAACGTATTTGACCGTATTTGAAAAGTGTTAAAATACGGGAAGTTACACGTGCGTAGACATCTAGGGGGTTATTCTACACGCCTAATAATCTATACAGTGTGTGCGAATTAAATTGTAACACCGTTCTGTTACATCAATTCGATCCGAAAACGTCCTTTATCTAAAATAGTAGATCAAATGCGGTAGCACTTTTTTATCGGCACCTTCACTGTGCCAGATGGTATCTCAATTTACGGTATATCCGTGTTTTAACGGAAATGGGCATGGATTTTTCATATTAAAATGAATGTTGTAATATATATTAGATATGAAAAAAAGGAGAAAAATTTGCACATTTTTACTAACACAGGCGCCGAGATAGAATGTTGTCACATTTGATCTCATATTTTATATAAAAGACGTTTCGGTATCGAAATGTTATAACAGAACGGTATCACACTTATGTCACCCACTCTGAATCGATTCTTAGGCGCACAGAATAACTCACTAGATGTCTTATTCCGCCGGACGTGTTACCTCCATTACTATGAAGTTACTACAAACCAAAGTTACGAATTGACGTTACGTCAACCAGTATATTTGGCGACAGGTCACATCTTAGTGTCTACGAAAGATTGGAGGTGAAATAACGAACTTTTTTTTGCGAACACATAGAATATGATATTGGCAAACTGTCAGTATAATGAAACGACAAATTGGCAGTTTGTCGTCCTTTCGAGGCGTTCGCTTTTCAAGTAAATGCGGGACATCATATTAAAAGTATGCGTTAAAAACAAGTGTTATATACACATGCAAAACCAGAAAAATAATCCCATTATCAAACGTTGAATTAAATTGTTAAAATGCTCAAATATAAATTATACTACAGGAACATAATGTCAAGTATGGCAACAAGTTACCATTTAACAACTTAAATTGGATATTCATTTAAGTATGTAAATAAAATGTTAGACAACCATTAAATTTTCTATTTATGGTTTTATTTATGCGAAGACCAAATATAGCCGATTGTTTTACCATCTCATAAAGAATTACAAAGAACGTTGTCTGACGTATAATGTAAAGGATATTGAGGTGATGTTCATTTCCGGAAGAAAATTCATGAGAACGTCACTGGCTTGATCAAATGTTTCCTTATGAAACTAGAATACAGTCAGCAAGGGTTTTCATGAGATATAATGCTGTTTATGTTATTTATCTATGACTTCTGTATCAAAGTCCATGTCTATTTATCCACTGAAATCAGCGCCCATGTCGGTGTCTATTTACTCATAATTGTTTTGTGACTGCAATCCGCGCCCATGTTGGTGTCTATACCTATAATTGTTTTGTGACTGAAATCGGCGCCCATGTTGGTGTCTATTTACCTGTAATTGTTTTGTGACTGAAATCATCGCTCATGTCGGTGTTTATTTACTCATAATTGTTTTGTGACTGCATTCCGCGCCCATGTCGGTGTCTATTTACTCATAATTGTTTTGTGACTGCAATCCGCGCCCATTTTGGTGTCTATACCTATAATTGTTTTGTGACTGAAATCGGCGCCCATGTCGGTGTCTATTTACCTATAATTGTTTTGTGACTGAAATCGGCGCCCATGTTGGTGTCTATTTACCTTTAATTGTTTTGTGGCTGAAATCAGCGCTCATGTCGGTGGCTATTTACATATAATTGTTTTGTGACTGAAATCGGCGTCTATGTTGGTGTCTATTTACCTATAATTGTTTTGTGACTGAAATCGGCGCCCATGTCGGTGTCTTTTTACCTATAATTGTTTTGTGACTGAAATCGGCGCCCATGTCGGTGTCTATTTACCTTTAATTGTTTTGTGACTGAAATCAGCGCTCATGTCGGTGGCTATTTACATATAATTGTTTTGTGACTGAAATCGGCGTCCATGTTGGTGTCTATTTACCTATAATTGTTTTGTGACTGAAATCAGCGCTCATGTCGGTGTCTATTTACCTATTATTGTTTTAAACTAAAATCGGCACCCATGTTGGTGTCTATTTACCTGTAATTGTTTTATAACTGAAATCAGCGCCCATGTTGGTGTCTGTTTACCTGTAATTGTTTTGTGACTGAAATCGGCGCCCATGTTGGTGTCTGTTTACCTGTCATTGTTTTATAACTGAAATCAGCGCCCATGTTGGTGTCTGTTTACCTGTAATTGTTTTGTGACTGAAATCGGCACCTATGTTGATGTCTATTTATCTGTAATTGTTTTATAACTGAAATCAGCGCCCATGTTGGTGTCTGTTTACCTGTAATTGTTTTGTGACTGAAATCAGCGCACATGTTCGTGTCTATTTACCTGTAATTGTTTTGTGACTATAATCGGCGCTCATGTCGGTGTCTATTTACCTGTAATTGTTTTGTGACTGAAATCGGCGCTCATGTCGGTGTCTATTTACCTATAATTGTTTTGTGACTGAAATCGGCGCTCATGTTCGTGTCTATTTACCTATAATTGTTTTGTGACTGAAATCAGCGTCCATGTCGGTGTCTATTCATATATAATTGTTTTGTGGCTGAAATCGGCGCCCATGTCGGTGTCTATTTACTCATAATTGTTTTGTGACTGAAATCAGCGCACATGTTCGTGTCTATTTACCTGTAATTGTTTTGTGACTGAAATCGGCGCCCATGTCGGTGTCTATTTACTCGTAATTGTTTTGTGACTGAAATCAGCACACATGTTCGTGTCTATTTACCTGTAATTGTTTTGTGACTGAAATCGGCGCCCATGTTGGTGTCTATTTACCTATAATTGTTTTGTGACTGAAATCTGCGCCCATGTTCGTGTCTATTTACATACAACTGTTTTGTGACTGAAATCGGCGCTCACTCATGTTGGTGTCTATTTACCTATAATTGTTTTGTGACTGAAATCGGCGCTCACTCATGTCGGTGTCTATTTACCTATAATTGTTTTGTTATTGAAACCGGCGTTCATGTTCATGTCCTTTTATCCATGACTGTTCTGTAACTAAATCAGCGTCCATGCATGTCCATGTCTATTTTTATTTGAGTGTTTTGTTATAAAATGAGCGTCCATGTCTATGGCTATTTATCAATGCCATTTTTGTACTTGAAATCAGCGTCCATGATCATGTCAAATTATCTATGACTGTTCTGCAACTGAAATCAGTGTCCATGAAGACTTTTATCTTATTTTCTAAGCATGTGATTGTGTTTTCACATACCAGTCGCTTAACACATTATTTTTGTCGTCTTTATGTCATATAGACAAATTAATAAAAGCAGTAAAAGTCTGTCATATACAGGTGTGATACAAAGCTTGTCGTAAATGTTCCCAAAGTTTTATTCCTTGAAAACCGCCAAACCGCAATTTCCTTAAGTATGGTACAAGTGACCCTTGATATCAAATGAAATTTCAGAATTTGAAAACAGCTCATGTACTAACACATATCTCAATGTTTTTATTTTCTGTATGTGTTTCATTGAAAATTTTACATTCGTTTTGTATGATCCGTAAAATGAAATGCACCAACGTTTAGCGATCACGTGCTACTGTTTGGACGACGCGCCCATGTAGTAAGGGAGAACGTTCCTTAGAACAGAATTAAGAAATAATTTATAACAAAAGAGTGTTTTATCACTATTTATGCACGATGGGCAGTTATACGTCGGGCGTAATAATATCACGAGGGCGCAGCCCGAGTGAAATTATTTGTACGACGTATTACCGCCCGAGTGTATAAATAGTGTTAAAACACGGTTTTGCGATTAATTATTTCGATTCTAATATGCCCTTAATCTAAAACTGTATATAAACTATAGAAGCGCTCTTTCTTTGTCGCAACAAAAACTTTGACGTCACCGCACGTTAACGTGACGTCATTCTATCGTAAGAGTGTTTTAACAGAGGCAAGCATATTAGAATGACTAATGATGCATACAGCAAAACATGTGCAATTTATAAACGTACCTTGTTAACAAATGAAAAGGAAATTATATTTTTCGGAGTTTATTAGAAACGAACGACAGAATATGATCAGCAAATTAACCATGAAACACGGATACGATGATTACAGCATTTCGTTCATTTTTCATGACTCCAAAAAATATAAATTACTTAATTTTCTTCATTGAGTAATTGCATAAGTGTAGAGGTAACATAATGTTTTTTCGTGTTATAACATCTGCAGAATCCCTGGATTGGTCGGTGCCCGGGATCGGTACTGGTCAACGTATCCCGAGGGATTTTGAAAATGTTATAACACGAAATAAACATGCGTTAACGCTATTCTAGCATAAAATACCCTCAACATCAATAAATTTCCATGTAATGCGCGGGAATGTTTGCTTTATAACGCTGACGTTGTCACGGTTTTTTGGGCCGTCATACGTTTACGTTGTGACACGGAAGGCGCGTTTTTAAAGCACGTGAGTGCGAGATTTTTTCTGTTAACACACGTTTACCCTTCTGTTAAAACACTCCTAAAATTTACAAGAACAGCAATTAGAATGTATGAAAACAGACACGAACTAGAGCTGTCACAGGAGTGACGAATTATACCCCCACAATACGGCCTTGTCACAGAAGTAAGCCAATGTCAAAGTCGAACTTGTCCTATATTTGATAATATTACACCTTTGTATAAAAAAAAAAGATTTAAATCTGTCAACCCTGCCAAAAATTTTCTACTGTTCTGGGTCAATGTGACCTTTGACATACTGACCTCAAAATCAATAAGGACCATCTGCTGGTCATGATCAACCTCCCTATTAAGTTTCGTGATCCTAGGCCCAAACATTCTAAAGTTATCGTCCGGAAACGGTTTAATAGTGCCGGATCACTGTGACCTTGACCTTTGACCTACTGACCTCAAAATAAATAGGGGTCATCTGCTGATCATGACCAACCTTCCTATCAATTTTCATGATTCTAGGCCTAAACGTTCTCAAGTTTTCGTCCGGAAACGGTTGAACTGTTCCGGGTCACTGTGACCCTGACCTTTGACCTACTGACCTCCAAGTCGAAAATGACCTGTATTTTATGATGTTACACCTGTGTACCAAAATTTATGATCCTAGACACAAACATTCTCAAGTCATCATCCGGAAACCGTTTAGCTGTTCAAGGTCATTGTGACCTTGACCTTTGACCTACTGACCTCAAAGTCGAACTTGACTTGTATTTTACGAAGTTACTGTGTACCAAAATTTATGATCCTAGGCCTAAATGTTCTCAAGTTATCATCTGGAAACCGCTTAACTGTACTGGGTCATTGTGACCTTGACCTTTGACCTACTGACCTCAAAGTCGAACCTGACCTGTATTACTATTTATGTTACATTAGTGTACCAAAAACTATTAAAATCTGTCAGGCCTTTCATGAGTTATTGTCCGGAAACCATGAAAACCAACGGACCGACCGACAGACCGACAAGTTCACTCCCCCCCCCCCCACCCTCAAACTTCGTTTGTGGGGTATAATTATTTCTTTCTATGTTCTGACATGCTAAAAATACAAAATAAATGTAGAAACCATATAGCAAATTTTCTTTATATACGAAATCTTATCCAAACTTTAGGGAGGGGGTAGGGGGTGGGGGTCTAGTAGTTAAGGTGTCGAACGCTCAGCCCGGGGATCGTGGGTTTAAGCCCCTACGGGGCCATCTCATATGGTACAAGCACTGGGTTTACAGGAAGCGGATTCGAGTGCGATTTAAATAAGCTCGAAGATTTCATCAGAATCGAGCTAAAATAAATTAGTATAAACCAGTATAACCTTTAAGTAAAAAAAAAATTGTCCACGGCAGCGGTACATGTTGCACGCACTGTTACATATCTTCATTTGGTCGCCAAACTGCCGACATTTTTGGGCAGTTTAATCTTTTATCTTTTTAAACATATGTCTTTTTTTTATTTTATGTTAATGGCAACTTTGTGGTTTATGTTAATGGTAACTTTGTAATTCATACAGGTATCACTGTTATAGCATAGTGTTATTATGCAGGGACAGCGCATATTTTTTTCACGTTGTAACATCTGCAGAATCCCGAAAGATACATAGGCACCCTCGCCCGGTAGGCATCTGCGAAATCCCGAAGTGTACATGCACTAAGGCTATTCTAGTTTGAAGCGTGTAAAAAAACTAAAAACGAATATATTATCCATCAACATTATTAAATGTTCATGAAATACGCGGGAATGTCAGGTTGACACCATTTCCTATCGAATTATCCGTTATGAGGCCGTTATAAGTCTACGCTTTGCCACGGAACGCGTATATGTAACAAGGTGTGTTACATTCATAATACAGTCTGATATATTGGTGTACACCAGACAAGAAAGAAAATGCCATTGCGCCCTATCCAAGGACAATGGTCAACGGGAAAGTATACTAACCCATTTCAATCGCACATTTCTCACCTAAAAAGCGCAATTCGGAAAATTATACTATGGATATTTAACAAGAGGTAATTTATCTTCCATTGAATACCGGTCATATTCCTTCAATATTTCTTATTTCAGAGAAACAACGCGTAGTTTGGTCATCTGGAAGCAAGCTTCTGATTGGTTGAAAAAGTATAGGGTATTCCACTGTGTATATTTACCATGTAAAGTGATCTCCCATCGGTGTAATATAAATTGGATGTGTTTGAAAACTATCATATTTCATAAATAAAAACTCTAATCCATGATTACTGGCTAAAAATATGGAATGATGCATTTTTTATCAGTAGAGCGTTTTAATGAAAAATCAACAAAAATCACTGCCGGACTATGGGGTAACCGAGTTCGAAGAGAAAAAAGTGCCCAAAAGTGACGGTCAACCTGTACATTTCTTGCAGTTTTCGATAGTTCTTGGATAGTTCTTTCATGGCATTGAAAGTTTAAATATTAGGAAAGGCCCATGACCGAAAATATTACAATGTGGGCCTATGGAAATTGAGTTAGTTCCCGCTGACCTTATAGTTTCATCAACTTTAGAGAAAAAATCTTGGATGAACTTCCCTAATGGATTACAAAATTACTCTGATTTGATGTTGTGAAAACGTATTTCAGTCGTCGTTTAACTACACTTGTACGCTAAATGTGTATATGCAGCATAATATGCAATGTTAAACAAGACAAATGTGTACAAATGAATGACTTCAAATTAAAAATCATTTTTATCATTTCGAGTTTTATTGTATAACTGCGAATATTTTGTATTCTGTTTTTGTTTGTTTACTGCAATATGAAATATTGAGACAATGTGAGTGGTGCACGATGGAAGATAAATTACCGCTTCTCCAATATGCTTGGTATCCATTCATCGAGCTACGCGCTTTAGGTGAGAAATAAACGATTGAAATGGGTTAGTTCATTTTCCCATTCATGACACTATGGTTCTCATAGTATACCTAGGGGCAGGGTATAACATGGACAGTGGCATTTTCTTTCTGGTCTGGTGCCATTGGTTATAAATGCATTTTAATAATTTTGACAACTTACAAATGCGTAATTTGAACAAAGTCCACAAGGCATTGTCTAACAGCCACTCAGTGTTAGATAAATCACTGTGGCAACTGGATATAATATTCATATGTTTCAATTAGTAATGATAATTAGTTGGAGTTTCTTCAAATTTCTCCTTGAGTAGAACTAGTAATAAAGTTATTGTTATGACAAACATCTGAAAACTTAGGTAAAAAAATAATATTCAGAAATGCATTTATTTATTAGAGCTATGCCTTCTGTGGTTGTAATTATTCTGACAAAATATGAAAAATTAAGAAGCAAATGGAATAGCATTACTACAACAATCATTATATCAAGTTTAATTCATTTCTTATTGATAGTTTAAAGTTATCGCGCTGACAAAAATTGTAACAAACAGACAGACGAACGACCCTCTTAACACTCGTGCTGGTTGGTCATGGAAGGATTAAGATATTACACGGAGTGATTTATGCGTTAATTTCCCGTGCATATTTTCTCAATACAGATCTTAAATTCTCATAAGAAACTGTTTTTATCTAACACGATCTATTTATTTTCCCATCAAACTAATTAAGAAAGGACTGATATTGTATGTGATTATACAACACATTCCCTGTTTGTACGTCACAGTAATAACGTTATAGCGTCAAACGTCATAGCGGCGCGCTGAAAAAAGGAAATATTTGGTGTATATCTTTAAGGATGAAGATAACAATCCCTGATAAAGTGTCACAAACAGTAATTTGCTCTTGAATAAATTCATAGTTTGGAGTTCATGGCTATTGATATATCACACGGGGTGCTCCCTCGTGATATAATTCCTCCGCATCTGAACTCCAAAAAAATGTTTTTTTTTTATTCAACGACAAATCACTGTTTTGGGATGTATTATTTCTGAAAATAACTTACTAATATGTTAATCCAATTTAAATGTACGTGTCCTAATTAATTTTTGTACAATTTATCCTTTACTTTCTGAATCACTAATCACTCCGTCTCCGACAAAATATAATTCACGTGATATTGTCCCAAGTATCCAACAAATAGTTCCCTGACACCTTAATCCCATCAGGTGTTTTTTTTTGTCTTAATGTGGACTATTAAATTGACATTTTCGTATCTGTTTACATATCAAAAGCAGATAAAGCCTGTTGCAGCAGTATTATTTTCATTCGTACACATGTAAGAAACTATTTACAGAATGTATTTACTCTTACACAACATCGTTGTTAACTACTCGCGGAAGAAATAGATATAATAATCGTAGAATTAATTACAGCATTCTATTATGACAACATTTAATTGATATAATAAGAACATAAAAACCGAACATATTCTACTAATCAGTGTTGGCATCTCTATACAACATCAATCAGGGTGGCGTTTTGTATGATTATTCCAATTGGCTGTGTAACATGGAAAATTTTCTCTCTACCTGTTTTCGAAACACATCTTGTAATAAACTACAAAAGAAGTTTCGCTATTCAGAAATGTTGATATCACGTTAATTCATGATATACTTACTAACCATGCTAGTTAAATGTACATTTAGTGATATTTGTTACGGTTTGTATGTAGTTCCTGTGTTGTTATAATTTCCGTGGTTACAATGAAACATGGTTGCCCGCCATGCAATTGAGCCCATAAGAAGAATCACCCACTATTATTAGCAATGGAGATTATATTTTGGGCGTATTTTAATGAAAAAAAAGCAAAAAAAGTACTTCATATAAACGAGACAAAAATATTTTACACTACAATCGTATAAGTAGGTCTAAGCATATTTAAGTTAAAACTTTTAAATCGCTTCTCCTTTATCGGTGAAAAAAAATTGTAACATAGAAAACCAGTGGTTTATTTTAAGAATTAGATGCTATTTTTTGTGCGTTTACACGGTTTAAATCACAATTCTTGGATGATTTGCAAGACGTCCCAATGTGGTTTAAAGCCGTATAAAAGCACTGATATAGCATTCAATTCTTATAGTTACAAAAATTAGTTGTTTGCTTTCCATGAGTACCAGAAAATCAAAACAAATGTCAGTATATCGATCGTTTCAACATCTAAATAGAACAGCCAAAAAGACCCGCCCACGTTCAATTGTAATTCACCTTCCGATAAAAATACAGTTCCTTGTTTTTATTTGAAATATCGCTAAATCCAGTCAAAAACCATGTAGTCGTGTCGATTCAGTTTTGATTGTTACTTCGAGAAAAATAAGTTTTAGCTACATTTTAAATTATTGAAATTAGTCCATGTTTTTATATTTTTTAAAAATATTTTTATTAGTAAATGATGTCAGATTGCACGTGCAATCGCGCCGAAAGAACCGTCTATGATATCGTTAAGCCGATGTTGTTTATATACGAAAATATATATTAAAAGTAAATATTAATTATTCAGCTTTTTACCGCTGGGCATATTATTATGGTTACATAGATGTAGGATGATAATCGGACTATTGTGTGTAACAGTTTCAAACCTGACGTGATAGTAAGAGAAGGTTAGATCGTCAGACTGTCATTCAGCTATGATTATTTTCCGTTCGCGTCGTTGAAGTATTAACTCTAATTCAATGCACAATTATTACTCCCTATATCCAAGTTAACTTAAAAACATAATGGACAGAAAATCAAACAATTTCATGCCAGATGCGGACAAACCAGTCGACGCATATAGTATATCATTCATCAACTATGTAGTATTTGCCGCAATACTATGCTAATTGCCGAAGTCATACGAGGATAAAGAGGGCATAGCGGTCAATTCAGGCTTTTCCAGCCTAATATAAGATTCTTTTTCTTTGATTAATCAGTTTGGCCACTTCTCAACCAACTCCGTTCTTTGCAGAAAGACATTTATCATCTTTAATTATTTAAACTTTCTTCAACATCTAAATAACCGTCCTGACATTTACTTTCGAGTACATATGATAAATCTTTTAAAGTTCTATGTCCTACAGTAACTGGTCATCCCAACATGTTGAAATAAAGGAAGAGTACATCAGACTGGCTTTAGTCAGCAAAGTTTAGAATAATTTGGATTTATGAACTGTCAATTAATTGACATTATCCTGGTTTGCGGATTCGGTAAATGGAAAGTTTCAACATACAAATGTACCTAGCAACCTGACATTGCAGAGAACAGCTTTTATATATGCACTTAACCATCTTCTACGGAACAAGTTGTACACTGTACATAAAAAGCTTATTAAATGAAAAGCATATCTACTTATTACATGAACAGAATATCTAACAACTTGCATATATACATAACAATTTACATAATGGCGAAAGAAAAACTAGGCCATGTTAGTAGTTCCCCTCTTGTAATGAACAGAGGCAGTAGCTGAATATAAGTTTGATGACAGTCTTGTTTGTAAACATTGCAGTATAATATCAATTGTTTATGCATTCCAGAAGTTTGAATGCTTTGTACAATATACACTATACGGCTATAGATTAATGGTAGGTAATTTATGATGAACATGTGTGGGAAGAAAAAAAATATTTCAAGACAAAATGAATTTCTCATGTCAGAAAAACTAGCATGTGATAGCATATACTTAAAAATCACATTTGTTTATAAACGTTTACACTACGTCATATAGTTCATACTGTGCATTCTAAACTGACCAAACTTTACTCAAGACGAAAAATGGTTGGGCTTCCTTATACGCTGAAAATCCAACAATTAAGCAGAATAACGTGTTATCAATCAACCAATCAATCAATCAATCAATCAATCAATTTTGCAAAATATGATAGGGTTATTATAACAATACCTTGGTCTGCCGAATGTGATCCGGCCTGGCAAAATCCACAGAAATCGAATGCATCCCTGCTTAAGGTACTGTTTCAATGACCCTTTTAATATAGACAAATACATATTTCTAGTGTTTTATAACACTAAATTGACTATAATTTTTGATAAATATGACTGAAAACTCGTTTGAAACTGTGAACGTTCTGACGCATAGAACGTCGAGATGCCATCATTATGTCGTATCCAATGGTAGTTGAATACAAGGTTTTGTATTCTTGAGAGAAATTCCTGCTGTATTAGAGACAGAAAATTCGTAAGTAAAGTATATAATTCATGTTCTTAACTAGAAAACACAATTTCAATTAATTTACAAATGTAGTTTTTTCTCTACATGGTAACAGCAGTCTAAGTTAATACAAAAATGTAGCTTTTCGTCTACATGGTATCAACAGTCCCGATTCCTACATCGCCAACAATTGTACCTAAACAGATTCAGCTGATAACGCGCACTAAATGTAGACAAACTGGCATAATTTGAAATAAAAATACAGTCTATTTAAATATTAACGTCAGTCTTATCGAGATATTAACAATTATCTGCTGTTGTAAGGCTCAAATACAAAAAAGTTCACTCTTCTCACAGCCTACATGCAGATGTTATAACATAGTTTAGCTCACAAAACGACCAACTTTTTGCTCTAAATATTCTGGACACAACTGCAAGGTTTCTGGCCGACTTTGACCATTTCTTAACAAGTTGACATTTTCCGTCATATTTACATCAATATTGCGAAGGTTTATTCTATTTTTTTTTTCACGCGAAAATATTCAGAAAACAAAGTATAAATCCTAAGATACAAATCCATTTACATTTGGGCTGCTGGTATACCTCTACGTGGAACGATATTTTAACGGCTGTTATAGCCACATTAGTAAGATTGTGAAATAGGTCCCATGACGCTTTCGTTAGTTTCAAGACATTTTTTAAGGAAAATATTTTAATTCTTATATCTGTTTCATTTTAATTGTAACAAAAGCCAAATTTGAAACACATCATTATGAATAAAATGAAGTAATTGGGTGTTTGACGTCGTTTTAATATACAAAAATGCATAAAAAGTGCATTAAAGTTTTCAGCATAGAAAAAGAACAATAGAGTTACAAAAAATCGTTCATAATTTGAACTTAGTGGTCCAGTTTTGTCAGATTGTAATGTTTTCGGCTGAACATATGATTTTATAAAAAGACATAATTATTTATAGGTATGTGTCTGAAATAGATATATAAGCCTAAAGTGTACTAAAAAAGAAATTAGACATAAAACACGATACAATGGCTCATTCTTAAAACCCAGAAAACCTAATACTTATAGTTAGCAAAGAAGTTAATTAGCTGTTGCTGTTACAGAACAACTTCATAGACCCCCGCAGAAATCAGACTTTATAAGCGTTATCTCTGCTCACATGCGCTTCTCTTGATAAGCGCTTGGTATACCGGCTTTCTTCAAAGATATCTCTATCAAAGAAATCCTCGATGCACGCTGATTGAATAAACACAACAATAAATGAAATAACAACATTTTGCTGAATATTATTGTGTGACTTTTTTTCCATTATTTACACACATTAACATATTGTTACTGCTGATCAGCGGCGTCTGCTATAATAAACTGTTAACATGTTCGCTGGTTCTAAGCCACGTTCACAATTTTAGGCAACATGGTAACTTTTAGTACATAAATGGTGGAGGGAGATCTCATGTTTTTAACTAGCTATTTAAAGTAGTGCCAACTGGAGTACTGTTGAGGTATATTTGATACTTTTCATTTTGAATTTATGAAATATATGTTCACTTATATCTCAGTATTTCATCCGTACAGAATACACGAGTAGAAAAATCCTAAAACATTGTGACAAATCTAAGATTCGTGTAAGTGCATGTGTTTTAAACTGGGGCACCTTATTTGCAGATGTTTTTTTTTCTTTTCAAATAGGCAGTCTGAACAAATGTGGGGAAATGCTTCAGACACAAGAAATGAAGCCAGTTTGTTATATGTAGGATGCTATAAATGTTTTCTTTACGGAATGTCACGCGTTTCATAAACGCATAATTTGATAGGTTTCTGTTTCAGGCATTAAAGGCTTAAATTATGTTTTGTTTTAATATTAATTTTCCATTTTTACTTTCAGTATTGTGTTATATTATTGGAAAGCTTTCAGTGGGTTACAGTAATGTATTTGTATAGAATCCAATTATTGACAAATATTGGACTACACGAGTAAATTGAATGTGTATATTAATCGTTTTCTTCGTACAGTCCAGTATCAAATAAACCGTCTAATATTAAACAAATATTGGACTCCGCGTGGACAATATAGTACTGAGTCCCATTGAAAGCAGTCAAATATTAAAATTACAGGTGAGTAACATCATGACAGAGTTTTAACTTAAACTATGAACGATTTTTGTCATCTCTATATTGTTCTTCTTCTAAACTGAAAACTTTAAGGGACAATTTTTGTATATTACAATGAATCAAACACCAAATTACTTCGTTTTTTTTCCATAATGACGTGTTCGAAGTTTTGGCTTTGTTACAATTAAAATGAAATGTTGAAGTATGGTTCAGCGGTGTCATGATCAGTTAAATGTATGGCGAATTTCTTATTTAAACGGCAATTAAAACGGACTTTTTACTGTATCTGTAATTGTAATATAAGTATTGTCAGCTGGCAGTTTTCAACTAGACCAATGTTTTGTTAAGCTTATTTATAATTGATATACAAAAAACAACAACATTATGACTTGTGCTAATCTTAGCCTTATGCCCCAACATCAGACAAGCGGAATGTGCGTGGCGGCTTCAATAGTGGACTCTTGACACTAAATATCAGTAACATTTTTTTATGTTACATCTTAAAACGAGAAAGAATATGCAAGAAGTAGCATTATGAATATACCAAACTTTGTATTTTGGTGAAAAGTATGCACAATGCCTGAACAGCACAATAGTGACACACAAAAGGCTTTTTATATGCACATGTCACATTCAGTAGCTAAAGTTGGTTGATTTTAAATTCATGTCACTTAAAGCATTAAATAATTCCCTGCCGTACATCTCAAATAAATGTCATTGAATATAACTTCCTCTGTTAGTGATAAATTATGATAAAATATCCAAATATAGTTTCAGGTGTACTTTATTTATTGACATTGTTTGTTTGAAGCTTGTATAAGGCAGTGTGTGCTATCACGCTTTGTCGCCGATACCACCTTTCAGATATTTTTTGTCGGTCAGTGTACGAGCGTTATAGGTCGATAAAAGGAATTATATCGGCAGAGAATTTAAGTTTATTATTATAAAGTCTGAAAGGTTTAAGGTAACTATTAATCCGGCAAAATCGTATAATACTGAACGTCTGAAAGGGGCCGTGTAATTGTGTGTGAAGCACTTTTAAAGTATGAATTTTAACGTGTTCTAGAATAGATACATTAGAATTACAAATTATGACAACATAGCTAAAACACCTTTGAAGTGTAAGTAAATAAATACTTGTTTTGCTTTTCTATGAAGTTTCAATTTGTTTAGCCAAAGTAAACCATTTTTCCTTACTTTCTTATGGAAACTCGGATAAAACGTATTTTCAAAAGTATCAACTTTCCGTAAGCTATACATCATGATGATCCAGCGTAACTTAAAATGTGTGTTTTTTTTTTTTTTTTTTTTTTTGGGGGGGGGGGGGGGGGGGGGGGGGGGAAGGGGGAGTGCATCATATATAGGAAATTCTTACAAAACAACTTTGGTATTTGTTTTATCGAAATCTGACACCTGTTATACACACAATACCTACGAATTAAGAACATCCGAGGATATATAATTATATAAAGTTTTCCGTACAACTTGTACTTCTTATGTGTGTTTAATTCGAGACTGAACGTTTACAAGTTCGGGTATTCGGGTATGTGTGAATGATAACCAAGTCCTTGGTGCAATGACCAGTGCTACATGTCAACAATAGGAAAAAAATAATTTTCTTTTGTACAAAAAAGTGAAAGTTTTAAAAACATTTTCTGATACTTTTTGATATAATTTTCTAACAAACTATAAAAAATAATTACATTTCTAAGATAAAATGACCGCTAGACCAACGTCTTATTTTTTCCTGTATGATAATGATTAATGGTCATTTTTCTACCACGACACCGAGCCTGTCCAAACTCCAAAGCAATATATAACGCTGATCACAGCATGTCACTTTTCGAGAATTTTACCATCATTTGCAAAATATAAATATATCTCAAAACAACTGAAATTCAATGATCAGTATGATTGAACGTTCTAGGTATCGAAAAAATATTTTTTTCTAAACAAGAATAACACATAAAGTTTATAAAAAGACGGCTTGTATTTCACAGTTTACTACGAACTGACAGAAAAAAAAGTTTGTATTACATTAGACAGAATTCCGATTCCGCACAATGCCTGAGCCCGGACTACTTTCATCAATATTCACGACTCGGTAAATAAATAGTTTTAGTTTATACATGTAGTCATTCTGGTTGAAAGGAAAAAGACTGCGTTGTATTACACGCCTCAATAAATCACATAGTAAGTGCAAAAGATCTCTAAAAAACTGATAACATAGTCTACAGGAGACTTTTCCTAGTCCATACTGACATTTCTTTTTGCACACCTGATATACGACTCTAAATCCATTATTGGTAGAAAAGGATCATATTAGGATAAAACCGGTAAACAATTTTATGTGCACAGAGATAAATGTATCTGGTTTCGCATGCATTAAATACTTAAGCAAATAAAATACGCTATCCCTGTAATATGAAGAGGATTATTTTCATTACATGCACTTGAAACTGTCAAATGTCATGAAGAAACTTCACATGCTAAATTTGGGAATATCTGAAATTCAATATTCTTTAACATTTGAAGTAGTGTTTTCTACCACATCATCGTGCTATAACGTATTAAAGCGTGATAATGCCTTTTACACTATCGAGCTTCCGTAAAATGTCATTTTTTATCAGTCAACATGTTACGAAGAGCATGACCAAGTCATTGAAATGAATATCAATCGCACCAATCCAGGAGCAAAGGTCATTGTTTTCCGGTCTGAAACGAGGCATATTGTCAGTTGAGAAGTATCAATCACGTTTAAGCAACATTTTATGTTTCGTATGCTCTGTTAGATATTTATTTAAGGAATGAAAATAGCCATGTAAGGGAGGGAATAATAATTTTACAAACTTGCATTTCTAATGAATTGCGGCAAAATTTGCAAATTTTTGACAGTTCTTATTTTAATACAATTCCTTACACTGTATTTTTTTCATGCTAAAATAACGCTTAGGCAGCTGGATAGGGAAATAAAATTTAAAAACTAGAAGATGCTTTTGTAAAAAAGCGCATGTCTCCCCCAATGCATAGTCGTATATGCAAGAAGTCAAATGGGGACAGGAGCGAAACTCAAAGAGACACTGGTCGGCTGCAATAGGGATCATCTACTTGGCATGTCCAATCATCCCAATGAGTTTCAACATTCTGAGCCTAATGGTTCTCAAGTTATAAATTGGAAACAGTATTCCATATTCAGGCCCCTGTGACCTTGACTTTTGATCAAGTGACCCCAATATCATTAGGGGTCATCTATTCTGCATGTCCAATCATCCTGTTAAGTTTCAACATTCTGGGTCAAGTGGTTTTTAAGTTATTGATTCGAAAGAGTTTTCTATGTTCAGCCCTTTGTTTACTCTGTAATTCCTATCACCCTATGAAGTTTGAAGGTTCTAGATCAAATGGTTCTCAAGTTATTAACCGAAAATGGATTTCCATTTTCTGTCCGCTGCGACCTTGACCTTTAAAAGAGTGACCCCAAAATCAATAGGGGTCATCTACTCTGCATGTCCAATCATCCTATGAAGTTTCAACATTTTGGGTCAAGTGGTTCTCAAGTTACTGACCGGAATGATTTTCCATGTTTAGGCCCCTGTGACCTTGACCTTTAATAAAGTGAACCCAAAATCAGTAGGGGTCATCTCCTCTGCAAGATACCAATCATCCTATAAAGTTTCAACATCCTGGGTCAAGTGGTTCTCAAGTTACTGACCGGAAATGGTTTTCCATGTTCAGGCCCCTATGACCTTGACCTTTAATCAAGTGACCCCAAAATCAAGAAGTGTCATCTATTCTGCATGTTCAATCATCCTATAAAGTTTCAACATTCTGGGTCAGGTGGTTCTCAAGTTATTGATCGGAAATGGTTTTCCATGTTCAGGCCCCTGTGACATTGACTTTATTAGAGTGAACCCAAAGTCAATAAGGGTCATCTACTCTGCATGACCAGTCATCCTATGAAGTTTCAACATTCTGGATCAAGTGGTTCTCAAGTTACTGACCAGAAATGGTTTTCCATGTTCAGGCCCCTGTGACCTTGACCTTTAATCAAGTGACCACAAAATCAATAGGGGTCATCTACTCTATATGTCCAATCATTCTTTAAGTTTCAACATACTTGGTCAAGTGGTTCTCAAGTTACTGACCGGAGATGGTCTTCCATGTTCAGGCCCCTGTGACCTTGACCTTTAATAAAAGTGACGCCAAAATCAATAGGGGTCATCTGCTCTGCATGACCAAACATCCTATGAAGTTTCAACATTCTGGGTCAAGTGGTTCTCAAGTTATTGATCGGAAATGGTTTTCCATGTTCAGGACCCTGTGACCTTGACCTTAGATGGAGTGACCCTATATAACAATAGGGGTTGTCTACTCCATAAGCCCTGCCATCCTATAAAGATTGACGATTCTAGGTCAAATGGTTCTCCAGTTATTGATCGGAAATGAAGTGTGACGGACGGACGGGTAGGACAAAAACAATATGTCTCCCTGGTTGGGGGAGGGGGGGGGGGGGGGTGGAGACATAATAACTTCAGTGACAATATAACATGTGTTAAGAACTCAGTGGACACAAATAAGTGGATGATCAGTTGTTAAAACTTACACAACTTATCCATCTGATTAACCTCCTTTAAACTGTAGTACTTCACTAGTTTTGAAATAGAAAACGCCTGAACTGAGATTTACGTCTTATATATGAGGCAGTTTATACTGAAATATGAATAAATAATACAAAACTGAAATGAAATGGGTTAAGAAAGTTTTTAGTTTTAGTGTTGTGGAGCTTGCGCCGAGTCTCCATGGAGACACTGCTGCTATTGGCATTATATATAATCGAAATATTAAAGGTTTAGAACTGATATATTGAAGTATATTCGATTGATGAAAATAAACAACATAAGACAAAAAATATATACTCAAACCATGTAGAACATAACTATGTTTTAATTTGACTGATATTGAGTGCATTAAAATTTAAGATATTCGATCCTTTGACTGATATTGAGTGAATTAAAATTTAAGATATCCGATCCTATCAATTTAAAAACATACAGAGGGAAAATGAGTGTACAGCCTTTAACAAATGCACAGTTACCAAATTGGCCTGACGAGAGTGCTTGTTAAATTCTGTCTATTCTCTTTTAACACATTCTACCTCCAAGTGTGCTGAACATAATACGGATACCCTTCATTAGTATGGTTTACTTTGGCTAAACAAAGTGAAACTTCATACAACACAATGACACGGCCCCTTTCACACGTTCAGTATTTATACGATTTTGCCGGATTAATAATTACCTTAAACCTTTCAGACTTTATAATAATAAACTTAAATTCTCTGCCGATATAATTCCTTTTATCCTTAAAACGCTGGTCTGACCGACAAAAATACACCAAAGGTGGTATCGGCGACATACACTGCCTAATACAAGCTTCAAACAAATAATGTCAATAGATCTAAATAAGGTATACCTGAAACTAAATTTGGATATTTTGTCATAATTTATCACTGACAGAAGAAGTTATATTAAATGAAATTTATTTGAGTTGTACGGCGTACCTACAACCGCAGAGAATTATTTAATGCGTTAAGTGACAGAAATTTAAAATCAACCAACTTTAACAACTGAATGTGACAGCCTTGTGTGTGTCAGTATTGTGCTGTTCAGACAATGTGCACACTTTTCACCAAAATACAAAACAAAAAAGCTCTGTTTGGTATATTCATAATGCTGTTTCTTGCATATTTATTCACGCTTTAAGATGTAACACAAAGTAATGTCATGGACATTAAGTGTCAAGAGTCCACTATTGAAGCCGCCACGACCATTCCGCTTGTCTGACGTTTGGACATAAGTCTAAGCTTAGAAACATGTCATAATGTTTATGAAGCATAACTTAACAAAACATTGATGTAGTTGAAAAGTGCCAGTTGACAATACGTTATATTACAAGTACAGGTACAGTAGTTTGTAAAAGACCCTTTTCATTGCCGTTTTCATAAAAACTTCACCATACTGTTCAACTGACACCGCTGAACCATACGTCAACAAGTAAAACATGTGTGCATCCTTGAAGAATGGTATGGCACACAAGTTTTACCTTTCATCTCATTTTTCAACCTTGAACACACTAAATAAACCTGGCTGTAAACTATTCTGCCTATCGTCTTATAACGGGCTAAATTATCAACAATTCTTCATAAATGAGAGAAAAAGGAACGATGTCGTTGATTTTAGCATGCGGCATTGACCTTGAACCAACACGACTAAAGTTACACTCCGTCTTGTTGTCACATTGTAGAAGACACCTTGCCAAGCGCAAAAATTAACATAGATCGGACACGGTCTACCGCCTATTAGACCTATAAAGGAGTCTCAATTTATGGAAAATTTGTAACAAGTAAAGCAAGATTGTACAAGATATTAAAATATACGGGGCGGGTACGAAGTTACTGCTTATTTGACTTTTGATTTCACCTTATGACTTTGGCTTTGATTTCGTTCTTGTTCCTGATCAGTATGTAAAAGATTTATGTTTTCTGATACCGAAACTGTGTTAAACATGTGTTACAATAATCTATTAGTAGACAGCAGACGATAGTATTTCTAATTAAGTCAAGATCAGTTACAATTAATTTAGGTGCAACGACATCTAAACTCAAATACACAGATGCGCAAGGTTGATAATTTCCTTTGCAATTAATTGTACGATCGTTTTGAACCCGCTGTGTAACAAGGTACAAAACCATATCATTGATGTAAAGGCATAATTTCGTGTGAAAATATTTAGATGTATTGAGATCCCCTAGATATCGATGTATTATAGGAAACGAAAATAATATAAGCAAGCAAATGAACTGCCGAAAATGCTTATTTAGTTACGTAGCTCAGCAGAATAGATATTTCATACGATAATTTAGAAAGACCTCAATCTTAGTCAAATTGTAAGTGTGAACACACGTCAAGGAAATACCTTAGACTTGTTTCCGACATCTAATCTTATACTTGTCAACAATGTAGAAACCTTTCCATTTTGAACCATGATACTGTCTGTTGCTTCAGTTGATAATCAACGAAAAAAATAATAAAGAAAATACTCATTTTCCAAGAAGCAAAATGAGAATATTCTGAAACCATACTTCACACGTCAAAAGCAGATATTGTTATTTTAGACAGAAGTAGCTCATTGCTAGGCAGTTTTTATTTGTATTACTGTATACAATAGGTAGTCTAAAGCCATTACGTTTTATCAGTCGAGTAAATCTTGGGTTTTTTGCTACTATAATTGATGCATTGAAGTTCGATATATAGCATAACCCTTTTGTTAACGACATCTCGGAACAGAGGTTGAAAACGGGTAGCATTTTATCATATTTATATCTAACAAAGCACATTTAAAGTAAAGTGGGTTGTCCACTTCTTGATCCCCACCACACTTCACAACCAATATCCGACTTGACTTTAGTTACTCGTTGCAACTGCCCTCTTTTTCAAGACTGATCTACAGATGGAATTGGGATGCCAGAATTTATCTGCTAATTTGTAAGACACACTGGGACGTCAGAAGTTATCAACACATACATAAATTGAAGGCATCAGGAATTATTTACAGATGTATAGAAGTTGGACATTAGGAATAACCTTCAGGCAGGTCTATATAATTGAGGCATCAATAATCATTTACAGATCTACAGAATTGAGGCATCAGGAATTATCTACAGATTCATAGAATTTTAAGGACATCAGGAATTATCTACAGATCTCAAAAATAGGGGCATCTGGAATTATCTCTATACATGTATCTAAAGAATAGGGACATCAGGAATTATCTACAGATCTCAAAAATAGGGGCATCTGGAATTATCCCTATAAATGTATCTAAAGAATAGGGACATCAGGAATTATCTATAGTTCTAAAGAATAGGGACGTCAGGAATTATCTATAGTTCTAAAGAATAGGGATGTCAGGAATTATCTATAGATCTAAAGAATAAGGACACCAGGAATTATCTACAGATTTAAAGAATAAGGACATCAGGAATTATCTACAGATCTCAAAAATAGGGGCATCTGGAATTATCTCTATACATGTATCTAAAGAATAGGGACATCAGGAATTATCTACAGATCTCAAAAATAGGGGCATCTGGAATTATCCCTATAAATGTATCTAAAGAATAGGGACATCAGGAATTATCTATAGTTCTAAAGAATAAGGACGTCAGGAATTATCTATAGTTCTAAAGAATAGGGACATCAGGAATTATCTATAGTTCTAAAGAATAGGGACGTCAGGAATTATCTATAGTTCTAAAGAATAGGGACGTCAGGAATTATCTATAGATCTAAAGAATAAGGACATCAGGAATTATCTACAGATCTCAAAAATAAGGGCATCTGGAATTATCCCTATAAATGTATCTAAAGAATAGGGACATCAGGAATTATCTATAGTTCTAAAGAATAGGGACATCAGGAATTATCTATAGTTCTAAAGAATAGGGACGTCAGGAATCATCTATATATCTAAAGAACAGGGGCATCTGGAATTATCTATAGATCTAAAGAATAAGGACACCAGGAATTATCTACAGATTTAAAGAATAAGGACATCAGGAATTATCTATAGATTTAAAGAATAAGGACACCAGGAATTATCTATATATCTAAAGAATAGGGGCATCTGGAATTATCTATAGATTTAAAGAATAGGGACACCAGGAATTATCTATAGATCTAAAGAACAGGTACAACAGGAATTATCTATAGATCTAAAGAATAGGGGCATCTGGAATTATCTATATATCTAAAGAATAGGGGCATCTAGAATTATCTATATATCTAAAGAATAGGGGCATCTGGAATTATCTATAGTTCTAAAGAATAGGGACATCAGGAATTATCTATACATCTAAAGAATAGGGGTATCAGGAATTATCTATAGATCTAAAGAATAGGGACATCTAGAATTATCTATATATCTAAAGAATAGGGACATCAGGAATTATCTATAGCTCTAAAGAATAGGGGCATCTGGAATTATCTACTGATCTAAAGATACTCGTTATATGACCCAGGGAAGTGCCTACGCCTTTAGTATCTTGAACAATGGTTTGGGTCCAATCACTAAGGTGACTATGTCTTAGACTAGCTGACAAACGAATGTAGAATGTCCTTTGTTTAAACGTAAAGCTGGTGAGACCAAATATCTCAGATATAGAATTTTCCTCTGGCTACCTTGCCTAAATGATTCGTGTACCAATGATTCGTAAATGATTTCTATTATGAGCTAGACAATTTCAGGGATCAGGCAAATCACTAAATGTTTCAAACTAACAATCTTTAATTAAAAATGATTAGCTCAAACTCCTATAGGCTGGAGACTCTATACTTGACTGGTCTTTTTGTTGAAGTTCCCGTCAGACAATGTCTTTGAATCAACAACATACGAGTCCTATCGCATAGATTGCTCGGCCTCTGTCCTCTCAAACTCTATATGATTGCCCTGACTCCTGGATGCTCAGCGCCTATATGCTATCATATGTAGCATTCAACTACCATATAGGTATTATCCCCGATTGCCTTGGCTGTACTTCGCCAATAATGCTGAACCGTCTATAAGCTGGAACTCTCCTACTATCTCAGTAGATTACCAAACTCTGGGTCTCTGTCTCAGCTTCCCGATGCTCAGCCTATATATGCTATCGTCTATAGCATTCAATTACCTTTAAGGTAAAACTCCTTTGCGCTGGCCCTATAGCTCGAAACCTTATCGAAATTCTGCTACTCTTCTTTAGTCAAAGAACTTCCAAAGCCTTTTTTTTAATAATTTATCCGCCCTGACAGGGTGACTGCAATAGTCTCCTTCTCAAGGTACTGGGATAAATTATAAGTTGAATCCTCGATGTGTCTTCTTTAACCGCTGGATACCGAATGAATTCTCTATCATTCATCTACCTATTTATACCCCAGCAGACGTGCTATTTTTAGAACTTGTTTCTGATTGGTCCAAATTTAAACATAACGTTTTACAACGAGTACTTGCTCTATCAAATATCTGGTTCCCTTTAACCTTTGTATATGGTATAATGTGCGAAGCTGGGACCCAGCTATCCATATAATGAACCCAAATCAACCATAAATGACCCAAATTCTATTAATTACAGCAATTCAATAAAAATTATAGCTATGGCAACATGATAAGGGAGTCAAGCACTATCTGTGCTTATGTGTTACGTTATCAATACATCAAACATACAAATTATTCTGACAAATAGCCCCCTTCTCAAGAAAATACTTTAGGTTTTTCAAAAACAAGAAGAATAATTTGTAAACAAATCTGTTTTTCTTTTTACTATTTCTTGATTATTATTTTTTTTTTCAAATATCTGTCATATCATATTCTGTTTCATGTACTCAATTATTGTCTACTCAAATAATCAGCACACACATTTTCTGATCCTTTAATTGATTCAATTTTGAATCTGTAACACTGCAAAAACAATGCCCATCTCATAATTCTTGAGCTTTCTACTTTACATTTCTGTATGTAACTCAGTGGGGCATGATCAGTCTGCAGAATGAATTCATTGCCGTACAAATACTTCTGAAATTTCTTAACACCAAAAACTATTGACAAACATTCTCTTTCAATTACCGAATAGTTTCTCTCTCTTTGAAGCAATTTCTTGCTGGCATATGCTATGGGGAATTGTCCATCTTCATATCTCTGAAGAAGTGCTGCTCCAACCCCAGTATCTGAAGCATCGCATTGTAATATAAAAGGCCGTGAAAAGTCTGGTAACCGTAAAATTGGTGCTTGTGTAAGCAAGGTTTTCAAAGTATGAAAAGCTTTGGCATGTTGCTCTTCCCATACTACAGTATTAGGTTTCCCTTTCTTGATTAAGTCAGTCAGTGGTGCTGCAACTTCGGAGTATGATGCTATAAATTTTCTATAATAACCAGTTAGGCCAAGGAAACTCCGTACTTGTCTCTTAGTCTTAGGTTCTTCTGCATTCTTTATACGCTCTAATTTATCATCTTCCATCTCTAGCTGATCATTTCCGACCTTATGCCCAGTGATGAAATATTATCATATCCTATGAAACACTTTGATGGTTTTAGTGTAAGCTTTGCATCTCTAACCCTCTTAAAATATTTTGTAACATTGAGACATGTGTGTCCCACGTTATGGTGTGACCTAAATATCGTCCACGTAATTGTCAGCATGTTTGCACCCTGTCAATAATTTTCGCATCATTTTATTAAATGTAGCACCAGAATTTATCATACCGAATGGCATTTTTCGGAACTGGAAACTTCCCTCAGATGTAGTGAAGGCTGTCAAGTGCCTAGATTGCTTTTCGACAGGAATCTGCCAGTAACCTTTACTGAGATCTAATTTTGTGAAGAATTTATCCCCATGAAGTTTTGACCTAATATCTTCATCATTTCCCATAGGCTCCGTATCAAATTTAGTTATAGAATTCAACCGCCTAAAATCAATACAAAATCTGTTTGTATTATCTTTCTTTTTCACCATAACGATAGGGGAGTTGTATGCAGAGGTGGCAGGTTCAATAATCCCAGCGTTTAACATGTGTTGAACCTCTTGGTTAACCTCATTACGTTTCGCATATGGTATGGGGTATTGTTTGACTCTAACAGGTTCTGTGGTTGTAAGTTCGACCTTATGTTCTACAAGATTCGTCGTTCCAGGACTTTCTGTGAAAATGTCTTGATATTGTTTTATAAGCGACTTAATTTCAGTAATTTGGCTTTCAGACAAATGAGGATTAATTTGTACATTTTCATATGTTTCTGACCCTCCTATTCTGACAAGGTCGAGCAAATTTTCGTCATCAACTACCCCAGTCTCTGTGCTAACATCGGCCTCGATCACGGCGACACTTCCTGCAAAAATATCTTGTCTTTCTTCGTACTTTTTGAGTAAATTGATATGGTAAAGCCCTATCTTGTCACCGACTTTTACTTTAAAATCCATTTTGTTGACCACATCAACTACTTCATAAGGTCCTTTCCACTGAAGCATTAACTTATTGTGGTTAGTTGGTAAAAGTAACAGCACTTTATCCCCGACCTTTAAATTTCTGTTTCTGGCATTCTTGTCGTAATGGTGTTTGTACGTTTCTTGTGCTGAATGAAGACTTTCTCTAGCTATCTTACATGTTTCCTCCAGCCTATTCCGTAAGTCTAATACATACTCATATGTGTTTCTCGTTTCTGGTGTTTCAGCTTCAGTCCAAAGTTCTTTAAGTACTTGCATAGGTCCTCTGACTGTCCTGCCATAGAGAAGTTCAAATGGTGAGAATCCTGTACTTGCCTGTGGAACCTCTCGATATGCAAACAGTACAGCTGACAAATATCTATCCCAGTCTTTTGGTTTTTCTTGACACATCTTTTTCAACATACTCTTTAAAATACCATTCATACGCTCACAAAAACCATTGCACTTTGGGTTATACGGAGTTGTGAACAATTGTTTCAGGCTGATCAGCCTACAAACTTCTTCCATCAGCTGTGAGGTAAACTGACTTCCTCTGTCACTCAAGATTTCGGATGGAAATCCTCTCTGGAAAATATATCTAGCAAAGCTTCAGCCACCCGTTCTGTCTCAATCCTAGGTAATGCAACTGCCTCAGGATATCTTGTGGCATAGTCGACCACGGTAAGAATATACCGATTTCCTTTTTCTGAAATAGGAGCAATAGGTCCTATTAAATCCACAGCCACCCGATGAAATGGTGTCTCCATTATTGGCATATCTCCCAATGGACCTTTCTAACTTTTCCTTTTGGGATCATTTTCTGACATATATCACACGACCTACAAAATCTTCTGACATCACTAGTTAACCCAGGCAGTAAAAACTTGTTTGTATCCTATCAACTGTCTTTCTTATTGATAGGTGTCCTCCAACTATTGATTCATGAGCTAAAGACATAACTCTCTTTCTGAACTGAATTGGAACTACAATTTGCTTTATCTCTTTGATAATACTGCCTTTCTTTTCTTCGAAGGTTCTATACAATACATCCTTCTTGACTTCGTACATAAATGTTAAACCACTCTTTGTCTTCATTTTCTTCTGATGCGAGGCATATGTCCACAGTTTTCCTAGGGTATTGTCTTCCTTCTGAGCTTTTTTTTAATTGTCGACATCAAGTTCATCCTGTTTAGGTTCTGTGACCTTCAAAGGTTTTATTGACTGTTTTTCTTTCTCAGCCTGTGCTCTCGTTACCACAGCTGCAACAATATTTTCTTTTGATGGAGACTGTTTTCCATCCCTACTACTCCAGTTAATGTCTGGTCTATCAGAAGCCCCTTTGATATTTCCAATAACTAAATCGCAGATCAAAGTTGTCAAAACCATGACTTCAACTTCTCCTGTATAATATGGTGTGTCAACTTGTATCTTTGCTGAAGGAACTATCCTTGTTCGTCCATCAATTGCAACCATAAGATACTTCTTATCTAACATTTGATTCTCTGATACAAAATCTTTCCTAACAGCTGCCAACTCACAACCTGTATCTCTCAAAACTTGAACTTCTTTATCCCCTATATATCCTGTCTTCAACACCAAGTTTCTGTCACCGGTTGTTGAATCAATGGTACAGGTGCTTGCTATGACCGAAACAGATTGTCCATCTCCTAACTTAAGCAATCCATCTTCTATGTTGTCTTTTACCTTTTGGTCATCTAATGACACAGCTATGCATGAAGCTGACACTTTCCTGTCTTCATACTGTCTGTTTTTCTGCGCTTGGCCTTCCTTTCTCCAATCTATAGGTGTAGAATCTTGCGTTCCATGCCTATTTCTCTGTCTTTCCTCATAGGATCCCCTACTAGCTAAAACAGCACCGCTTATTTTTCTCTTGGATAGGTCTCTGCATTCTCTAGCTATATGCACTTCCTTGTGGCATACAAAACATACAGGCTTTTTAAAAGCTGGCCTTTCTCTTTGTTGGGGCTGAGATGAAGGTGTCATACTTAGACGTTTGTGGTGGCCTATTGGATGAGGAATTATTTTTCATAACCCTGTTTGAGGTTATAGTACCACCATGTGCTTCAATGTATTGTTCTGCCAACTGTGTGATCTCAGCTCTCGATTTTGCAACTCTTTCCTTTAAGAACAAAGCAAGGTCTGTGGAACAAGTTTGGATGAACTGTTCTCTGATCATAAGGTCTTTCAGCATTTCAAACGTATTGTCAACTTCTGCCATTTCTGTCCATCGACTGAATATCTGTCCAGCCTTGCCATAAACTGAAAAACAGTTTCACCACGATCTGGCTTGCATTCCCTGAACTTCAATCTAAAACCTCTTCTGTTAACTGATTAACGCTTCAGAACTGCCTTCTTCAATGCTGGGTAGTCATTGGCATGGTCTGGAGGCATGCTTGTGTATACGTCCAGGCCTTTTCCTGTAAGTAATGAGCTGAGGCTCACAGCCCATGTTTCTTCTTTCCATCCCTGGCTTTTTGCAAAAACGCTCAAATCGCTCGAGGTACGCATCCATATCATCTTTACTTTCCTCGAACTTCGGAAGCCTTGGCCGCAATGTTTTACTGCTTAAGCGCTCAGCACCTTTATCAGCTCCTAAAGCTCCGGCTTCAGCCTTTAGTTTTAACATTTCAATTCCTGCGCTTTCAAAACTCGTTCTTCCTCTTTCAAAGCTCGTTCCTTTTCTAAACGTTCCAACTCAAATAACCTTTTCTCTTTTGCCTGTTGTTCCTCATAATGCCGCAACTTCTCGGCCTGTTCAAGCTCAAAAAGTCGTTTCTTCTCAGCTTCCTGAGCCTCGAACCTACGTTGCTCATCATCATGACGCCGCCTTTCCTCATCTCGTCTCAGCATTACGCTCCTCACGTTCCGTATATTCCTTTTCTTTCCTATCTACAAAATCTATGAGCTCTGAACCTGAGAGACCCATACGTTCACCCATCTCAACCCATTTATCGTAGTTCATCTTAAGCTTTAGGATGGAACTAACTCTAAAATTCAACTATATGTGACTCAGACTACCTTCAGTCACAGCGCCTTCTGGTACACCCACAGACCGTTTAAACCACTAGTCTCTGTACCTCCTTGGATATAGATCCCGGACGAGCCCCCAAATTGTCAGGATACTCGTTATATGACCCAGGGAAGTGCCTACGCCTTTAGTATCTTGAACAATGTTTGGGTCCAATCACTAAGGTGACTATGTCTTAGACTAGCTGACAAACGAATGTAGAATGTCCTTTGTTTAAACGTAAAGCTGGTGAGACCAAATATCTCAGATATAGAATTTTCCTCTGGCTACCTTGCCTAAATGATTCGTGTACCAATGATTCGTAAATGATTTCTATTATGAGCTAGACAATTTCAGGGATCAGGCAAATCACTAAATGTTTCAAACTAACAATCTTTAATTAAAAATGATTAGCTCAAACTCCTATAGGCTGGAGACTCTATACTTGACTGGTCTTTTTGTTGAAGTTCCCGTCAGACAATGTCTTTGAATCAACAACATACGAGTCCTATCGCATAGATGCTCGGCCTCTGTCCTCTCAAACTCTATATGATTGCCCTGACTCCTGGATGCTCAGCGCCTATATGCTATCATATGTAGCATTCAACTACCATATAGGTATTATCCCCGATGCCTTGGCTGTACTTCGCCAATAATGCTGAACCGTCTATAAGCTGGAACTCTCCTACTATCTCAGTAGATTACCAAACTCTGGGTCTCTGTCTCAGCTTCCCGATGCTCAGCCTATTATATGCTATCGTCTATAGCATTCAATTACCTTTAAGGTAAAACTCCTTTGCGCTGGCCCTATAGCTCGAAACCTTATCGAAATTCTGCTACTCTTCTTTAGTCAAAGAACTTCCAAAGCCTTTTTTTTAATAATTTATCCGCCCTGACAGGGTGACTGCAATAGTCTCCTTCTCAAGGTACTGGGATAAATTATAAGTTGAATCCTCGATGTGTCTTCTTTAACCGCTGGATACCGAATGAATTCTCTATCATTCATCTACCTATTTATACCCCAGCAGACGTGCTATTTTTAGAACTTGTTTCTGATTGGTCCAAATTTAAACATAACGTTTTACAACGAGTACTTGCTCTATCAAATATCTGGTTCCCTTTAACCTTTGTATATGGTATAATGTGCGAAGCTGGGACCCAGCTATCCATATAATGAACCCAAATCAACCATAAATGACCCAAATTCTATTAATTACAGCAATTCAATAAAAATTATAGCTATGGCAACATGATAAGGGAGTCAAGCACTATCTGTGCTTATGTGTTACGTTATCAATACATCAAACATACAAATTATTCTGACAAATAGGGACATCTAGAATTATCTATAGATCTAAAGAATAGGGACATCAGGAATTATCTATATATCTAAAGAATAGGGGCAACAGGAATTATCTATAGATCTAAAGAATAGGGGCATCTGGAATTATCTATAGATCTAAAGAATAGGGACATCAGGAATTATCTATATATCTAAAGAATAGGGGCATCTGGAATTATCTATATATCTAAAGAATAGGGACATCAGGAATTATCTATATATCTAAAGAATAGGGGCATCTGGAATTATCTATAGATCTAAAGAATAGGGACATCAGGAATTATCTATAGATCTAAAGAATAGGTACAACAGGAATTATCTAGATTTAAAGAATAAGGACACCAGGAATTATCTATATATCTAAAGAATAGACATCATGAATTATATATAGATTTAAAGAATAGGTACAACAGGAATTATCTAAATATCTAAAGAATAGGGACATTAGGAATTATCTATAGATTTAAAGAATAGGTACAACAGGAATTATCTACATATCTAAAGAATAGGTACAACAGGAATTATCTATAGATTTAAAGAATAGGGACATCAGGAATTATCTATAGATCTAAAGAATAGGGACATCAGGAATTATCTATATATCTTTATCTATATATCTAAAGAATAGGGGCATCTGGAATTATCTACAGATCTAAAGAATAGGGGCATCTGGAATTATCTATAGATCTAAAGAATAGGGACATCAGGAATTATCTATAGATCTAAAGAATAAGGGCATCTGGAATTATCTATAGATCTAAAGAATAGGGACACCAGGAATTATCTATATATCTAAAGAATTATCTATAGATTAAAAGAATAGGGGCATCTGGAATTATCTATATATCTAAAGAATAGGGACATCAGGAATTATCTATAGATCTAAAGAATAGGGGCATCTGGAATTATCTATAGATCTAAAGAATAGGGGCATCTGGAATTATCTATAGATTTAAAGAATAGGGGCATCTGGAATTATCTATAAATCTAAAGAATAGGGACATCAGGAATTATCTATAGATTTAAAGAATAGGGACATCAGAAATTATCTATATATCTAAAGAATAGGGGTATCTGGAATTATCTATATATCTAAAGAATAGGGACATCTGGAATTATCTATAGATTTAAAGAATAAGGACACCAGGAATTATCTATATATCTAAAGAATTGGGACATCTGGAATTATCTATAGATCTAAAGAATAGGGCAACTGGATATATCTATGGATCTAAAAAATAGACATCAGGAATTATCTATATACTTTGTATCTAAAGAATAGGAGCATCTGGAATTATCTATAGATCTAAAGAATAGACATCAGGAGTTATCAATATATCTAAAGAATAGGTACAACAGAAATTATCTATATATTTAAAGAATAGTATCTATAGATCTAAAGAATAGGAACGTCAGGAATTACCTATAGATCTAAAGAATATGGACGTCTAGAATTATCTACAGATCTAAAGAATATGGAAATCATAAATTATCTACAGTTCTAAAGGATAGGTTTATCGGGAATTATCTACAGACCTAAAGAAAATTGGGACGTCAGGTATTATCTATAGTTCTAAAGAACTGGGACATCAGAAATTATCTATAGATCTAAAGGATAGGGACGTCAAAAATATTCTACAGATGTTTTGATTGGGACATCAGAATTATCTAAAGAGGTTTTAGACTGGAACTACTTTAAAAGCACATATTTTCGCTGGGTCAAAATTTCGAGAATTTGAAATACTGAGCATGTTCGCGAGGTTTTATATTCGCGAAACTGTAAAAATAGTTAATCTGCTTGTTTCGACTTTTAAAACGTCGGGTAAACATAAAGATAAACTTCGTAAAGCGTTACTTTAAGATTGTCTACCGCAAAGGTCGATCGCTATTAACTGTCGGTTAATATTTACTCGTGAGGTGGGGGACCTCGCGAAAAGAGCAAAAATTAAACCTTCGCGAAAGTTTCTGCTTTTACAGTATCTATTGATGTACAGACGTGGAACAACTGGAATTATCTACAGATGTTTTGGACTGGAACATCAGGAATTATCTACAGATGTATTGACTTGGAACATCAGGAATTATCTACAGATGTTTTGACTTGGAACATCTGGAGTTATCTACAGATGTTTTGGATCGGAACATCTGGAGTTATCTACAGATGTATTGACTTGGAACCTCAGGAATTATCGACAGATGTATTGACTTGGAACAACAGGAATTATCTACAGATGTTTTGGATTGGAACATCAGGAGTTATCTACAGATGTACTGACTTGGAACATCAGGAATTATCTACAGATGTATTGACTTGGAACAACATGAATTATCTACAGATGTTTTAGATTGGAACATCAGGAATTATCTACAGTTGTATAGACTTGGAACAGCAGGAATTATCTACAGATGTTTTAGATTGGAACATCAGGAATTATTTATAGATATATAGAATCGGGACATCAGGAATTATCTACAGATGTATTGACTTGGAACATCAGGAATTATCTACAGATGTATAGACTTGGAACAGCAGGAATTATTTACAGATGTTTTAGATTGGAACATCAGGAATTATTTATAGATATATAGAATCGGGACATCAGGAATTATCTACAGTTGTATAGACTTGGAACAGCAGGAATTATCTACGGATGTTTTGGATGAAACTCAGGGAAAATATCTATAGATATATAGAATCGGGACATCAGGAATTTCTCTTACAGTTGTATAGATTGGAACAGCAGGAATTATCTACAGATGTTTGATTGAAACATCAGAATTATCTATAGATATATAGAATCGGGACATCAGGAATTATCTACAGATGTATAGACTTGGAACAGCAGGAATTATTTACAGATGTTTTAGATTGGAACATCAGGAATTATTTATAGATATATAGAATCGGGACATCAGGAATTATCTACAGATGTATTGACTTGGAACATCAGGAATTATCTACGGATGTTTTGGATTGAAACATCAGAAATTATCTATAGATATATAGAATCGGGACATCAGGAATTATCTACAGATGTATTGACTTGGAACATCAGGAATTATCTACAGATGTATTGACTTGGAACATCAGGAATTATCTACAGTTGTATAGACTTGGAACAGCAGGAATTATCTACAGATGTTTTAGATTGGAACATCAGGAATTATTTATAGATATATAGAATCGGGACATCAGGAATTATCTACAGATGTATTGACTTGGAACAACAGGAATTATCTACAGTTGTATAGACTTGGAACAGCAGGAATTATCTATAGATATATAGTATTCTTTATTTGCTTCTTTTGATTGTCATTTAATATATACATTTGTACTTAAAAATGATTTATCAAGCAAGTCAAAGTGTAGACGAATGTTGTAAATGTAACATAAAACATTTAAAATACAATTTCCTGATCTTAAGATGCAACTAAATTTATTCTTATGTTATACAACGCCAGGTGTTGATTTATTTGTAACTCCACATAGAGTAAAACTAAACGCTCTAAAAACATGATTTGGTTCTGTTTAACAGTTCTCCCAGTATGATAAGCACAGGCTATGGACAGTTAATTTACATCTGATAGTCTGATGTGATAATACGGCATTAAGTTTTAAGACATTCCTAATACCATACCAGTGCAATCGTGTTAAAATAATCACGAAGTAAGGCAACATACTGATAGAAAAAATATTTTCTGATATTCTGAAATAATTCAAAGATTATTCATTTTCAGTGCAAAATCCTTTCAAGACTTAAGATTCATTAAAGAAACTATAGGCTTTACTGGGAAACACATCAAACTATACCGCCAAGGTAAATCCCGATACAAGTCCTAAACCGAATGTGTGGAAATGTATCATATTAAGCCTGAAAAACGAGTTTACAAATGAACTATGTTGATCTTAATTTGCGTTTTTTACAACGCACCAACACAGTATAAGACGACTAAAAAATCAGTTTCAGATCTTATTTACATCGAAAAAAAAATGAGGTATGGAATCAAAACGTAATACTACTGGACCTTCAGAAATACATTTCTTAAGAAATATTTTCCCTAGCCTGCAAATCTAAGATAAAGTGTTTTTTCTTCAATTTTCGCTTGGCATTGCTAGCAAAAAAAAAGAGAGAAGAAAGTCTGGCTTTGCCGATCGCTGTCAATGATTAGGCATGTCTACAGATTTGTCGATACTTACCTCGCGGTTAACTACTTTACAGTACAGGATTAATGTCTTGTGTGTTGTCATGTATAAAAGACAGACTGAGAACTTTATTAACATAATATCATAAAATCGAATCTCATTTTCTTGTAAATCAATTTTAAACATAAAACCATCAAAACCAATAATAAATTGAGCAAATAAAAACTGAGCTACTGTCATATCTCAATACAGCGCAGAATGCTAACGGCTGTTATAGTCAGATGTCATGTACTGTCTACATTCTCCAGTTTCCGGTGGCGTCTGTGTTTAGGAATTTAGCTGCCAGACACTTTCCCAGTATTTATGTATTGTCGTAGGTGGATATATAACATTCACGTGGAAAGAATATCGCAAAATTCACGTTTGCCATGGCCAAATGAAATTTTCAAAGCAGATGTCTTGAACTGAGAAAATGACGAGTATCACGTCTGCATGAATATCTGATGTTTACACTGCTATAAGGTATGGCTTATTTTTGCTACAGCTTCATTTGATAGTCACATATTAAAATTAGAAATCAGCGTTCTACTAACTATGCACATTACTCATGCATTCGATGTGTGTAATAAAATCTGCAGACACATTCTTACACTATCAAATGATAGTTATATTATTTACGGATTTCTTGGTTTCATTATTTGTTTAAAAAACTTTATACTATGATTTTCTATGTGAGAAAATCAAAACTGTTACTTATTTATTTAATGTGAACACACATTTAGTACATATTTGAGCCGTGCATGAGAAACCAACATAGTGGTTTGCGCCGCATGGGTAGAACGCCAAATCTCTATAGATCATTGTTCGCTTTAAGCTATTAATTGGAGCTATGGACGCATGTTGCGACGGCGATTTGCATGTTTCAGCGTAATATGTGTTTTTTCATATTCCAATATTACAATAAATTAATTTATCTATGTATCTTTCGAACATATTACAATAGTTTCGGTGTCATATTTTTAAATAAATTATAACATAGAACATACATTCATACTTATATAATCATATCACAGAAAGTCTAAATACAATGTAGAATTTGAAAACAATGCCGGAAGCTTTCGTATTTCCTGTACTCCCAATTACAAGAGGACCAAGACTGCCCTAGGTCGCTCACCTGAGAAACACACCATAACACACCATAACAGTGTAAACATGTTTGACCTAATGATTTCATGGAAAAAATATTCTGACCAATTATCATTAAAATTGGAGCAAAAAATCTTGAGTATAAACAAGTATTTTCTTTGATCTGACCTAGTGACCTAGTTTTTGACCCCAGATGACCCATATCCAAACTTAATCTAGAGTTCATCAAGGCTATCATTCTGACCAAATTTCAAGAAGATCAATTGAAAAATACAGCCTCTATCGCATACAGAAGGTTTTTCTTTGATTTGACCTAGTGACCTAGTTTTTGAACCCAGACTACCCATATTCGAACTTGACCTAGATTTCATCAAGGCAACCATTCTGAACAAATATTATAAAATTCAGTGTAAAATGCAGCCCCTATTGCATACACAAGGTTTTTTCCATTATTTAACCTAGTGACCTAGTTTCTAAACCAAGCTTATCCATATTCAAACTTGACCCAAATTTCATCAAGGCTATCATTCTGACAAAATTTCATGAAGATCAGTTGAAAAATACAGCCTCTATCACATACACAAAGTGTTTATTTGATTTGACCTAGTGACCTACTTTCTAACCCCAGACGACCCATAATCAAACTCAATGTAGATTTTATCAAGGCAATCATTTTGACCAAATTTCATGAAGATCAGTTGAAAAATACAGCCTCTATAACGTACACAAGTTTTTTCTTTGATTTGACCTAGTGACCTACTTTTTGATCCAAGATGACCCATATTCAAACTTGACCTAGATTTTATCAAGGCTATTATTCAGACATAATTTCATGAAGATTTATTGAAAAATACAGCTTCTATTGCATACACAAAGTTTTTCTTTGATCTGACCTAGTGACCTAATTTTTGACCTCATATAATCCATATTCAAACTTGACTAATATTTTATCAATGCAATCATTCTGACCATATTTCATGAAGATCAATTGAAAAATACAGCATCTATCGCATACACAAGGTTTTTCTTTGATTTGACCTAGTGACCTACTTTTTGATCCAAAATGACCCATTTTCAATCTCAGCCTAGATTTCATTAAGGTTATTATTTTGACTTAATTTTGGAAGATCAATCGAAAAATACAGCCTCTATCGCATATACAAGCTTTTTCTTTGATTTGACCTAGTGACCTAGTTTCTGACCCCAGATGACCCATTTTCGAACTCGACCTAGATTTTATCAAGGTTATCATTCTGACCATAATTCATGAAGATTAATTGAAAAATACAGCCTCTATCGCATACACAAGGTTTTCCTTTCATTTGACCTAGTGACCTAGTTTTTGACCCCAGATGACCCATTTTCAAACTCGGCCTAGATTTCATTAAGGTTATCATTCTAACCAAAATTCATGAAGATTAATTGAAAAATACAGTCTTTATCGCATACACAAGGTTTTTCTTTGATTTGACCTAGTGGCCTAGTTTTTGAACCCAGATGACCCAGTTTTGAACTCGGCCAAGATTTCATCAGGGTAATCATTCTGACCAAATATCATGAAGATCAGTTGAAAAATACAGCCTCTATCGCATACACAAGCCAAATTTTGACAGACGACAGACAGACAGACAGACAGACAGACAGACGAGACGCCGGACATCGAGCAATCAGAAAATCTCACCTGAGCATTGCTCAGGTGAGCTAATAATCTAATCATGCTCACTGTCTCATATCTCTGAGCTTACGAAACTGGGTCAGTAAGCATGCCTAGCTAGAATCCTGGCTGGCTCAGGTACACTTCACTTCTATGCAGTGACGTCCAGTGTGCTTAATAACGAGCACACAGAGAGCATGCCTCAAGTATCCTGATGTAAAGTGTTGTTTGTGAGTTTCATTGTTAAAATATCTTACCGTTTATATAAACTCATTTTTTCATGTTACTATTAGTGGGGAATATAGTCAACAATGAATGTAATATTACTGTTTTAATACTACACAAGTAAAGTGTATAACTATTTGAATTGCATAATATCTTTTTTCAGTATAACTTTCTAACTCCATCTCTTCCATCAGATGAATGTGTCGTCAAGTCATCAAATATATAATTATAAATAGTATTTTATTTCATTAGCTTGAATACGAAATTTCAGGTTCAGGCTGGGTCAGTAACTGAGACATTTGAACAGTAATTTATCTTTGAAAACACTTTCATCCGTTTATCTTGTAAACACTTTCTATATCTAGTGCAAACACTGAAAATATGTCATATGGTTCTTATTATTATAACAATATATTCATGTCAGTATCTGTGTGTACAGCTACGTTATTCTTTCAATATAAGAACGTATTTAAAAAGATTTGTTATAAAACTAAATGATTACAAAACTAATTTGTAATCAGATCATTTATTAGGCAGGTGATTCAAATGAGAAATAAAAACTGTTTTGTAACACACGAACTGGATTCTAATAAGATATTAAAGACACATTGTAAATATGAGTTATTGTCATCGGAGGCAGAATGATATTTAACGGCAAAGCATCGAGAAACATCAGTGATTCTGAATATTTCAAGTCAGTTCACCACCTACAACGTCCATTGTTTTTAACTTTCTTCTAACTAAAATCTAATGGAAGTGAATAATCCAGAAAACATACTGTTTGATTCGGCACTGGTATAATCACTTGAGACAGATACGATGTCATCACAAGTTACCATCAAAGCATATCTGAGCCATTTAATTCATTGATATTGGTCGTTTTGCAAATGGTTCTGTACGTTTTGCAGGTTGTTATACGTATTTGGCAAGTTGTTCTTCGCTGTTTGCATGTACAGTTTACAATTTGCTCGGTACAGTTTGTTCTTATTTTCTACACTTTCAAGTTGTTCTGTGACTTTTACTTTTAAGTTATTATTATTAAGTGAAGTTAATGAGTTTTCTTGTACTTAGGTATGTTACTTCGTAAGGCGTTCAGTGAATTTTTTGTATGTGCTTTCTAGAAGTTTTCGTGTTCGTTCAATCAATTGTTATATTTTTCAACAAAATTGAAACCTAGTTGTTCTCAATGTAAAACCGACGCTGGACACTTATGTCATAGAAACTGTCACATAATGTAAAAACATTGTTTTGGTCATAAATGTGAAAAAAGTAGTTCTACAAATGTGAAAATAGATTTTGCGCAGTCATCATGAGATTTTTATCTAGATCAAACTACTGTGCTGGTATTTTCTGAAACAAAAGACGATTTATCCGTACTGTTCTAAGCAGTATTCTTGAAGGAGAGGGGTGTAGTAATGGTACGTCTGTTCAACCCAAGTGAAAATAAAAACAGTCGGTAATGCAACGGAACCAGACGTAACAACAAGACAGTCATGTATTTTACAATTTTTTTAATTTGAAATTTGTGATCGGTGCAGGTTTTTGATGTGACATAAGATCACATTCTTCTCATTTTAACATTAATATACAATTTTACAAAAACATATGCATTTCCACACATGAATCGCATTTTCACATATTGCTAAGTTATGCAATCCGAAAATGTATACAGTACACTTTTATATACAATAAACATAGGTTCGTTTCCGTACAAACTGATCCATCCAAATGTGGCAAAACGTTTAACTTGCGAAACCTTATTTTGAATTCTTGGTGGCATGGTTATATTTGTAGAAGCAATCCTGTTCACTATAGTATGGCACTTGGTTAGGATTTCGGGTCTAGGCAAATAATAATAATATTATTGTGAAGCAGCAGCAACAACATCATAAGTAGGAGCAGTAGTAGTAGAATTAGACGTAGTATTAGCAGAAGCATTAGCAGCAGTATTAACAGTTCAAGTGTTAATAGAAGTAGAAGCTGCAGTTGTAGTAGGTTAAGTATATTAAAGACGCAGTAGTAGTAGAGTAGTAGCAGAAACACAGGCAACATCAGCATCATCATCACCAGGATGAACAGCAGCAGTAGTTGTAGTAGTAGTAGATGTAAAACTAGACTTCTCTTAATAGAGATCTCAGTATGAAAAACTAGGCTTCTTACTAGTTAGTCTATATCAAAATTAGAGAAACTGTTTAGGAAAAGATTATCTCTATATATTATATTTAGAAAATATAATAAGTCCCATAACTCTGGCAAACAGAACGCAAAGGCGATAAGCACAGCTAGATTTGATACCAATCACTCGTGTAAATGTGGCAAGGGGTTATGGGAAAGATAGTGATGCTGATGATAATGCTATAAATATGTTACAACACTAAAAGACATGGACAGAATTTGTGAAAAATCTTACTTTTTTTGCTAATCCATTTTTGGACAAACATATTTCACAATTGAAAACGTGAAGAATAAGATCTTATTCTTCTCTAGAGTGTGAAAAATATGATCTGGGAAAATCCTACACGGCTTATAGAACATTATGACCGAGATATCTGAAACTAACAGATGGATTATACAACTGTCCTTCTTCTTATAGGTTTAATTTCTCAAGTGATTACAATTTAGCCTAGGCGATAACTAAGGTGAACGAACGACAAAGCACCAGTTGATCATGACATCAATGAATACACTGACACGTTCCTACTAAGCGAGTATATAAATGACATACTTTTGATAGATAGACGCACACAATTTCTTGCCAAGTTTTAAATGTTGACACTAAGGACTATGCACAGATAAAGGTTGCTGTAGTGAATACAAAGACCTTAAAGGTATAATTGATGTATTTCTAAAGAATTGAAAGATATATGTCATCTTCTTATGTACTTTTATTAATCAGGAAAACGTCATCTTATCATAGACACATTACAAATCTGTGGTGGTAATATCCGGAGTATGATTGACAATTAATATTGTGACATTTGAAACTGCGATTGGTTTTTGCATTTTCATTGCAACTGTGTAAATTTCAAAGTTCATTGTTACACTGCTAACTTACAGTGCATATTTTCTCGCAGGCTAAAATTGTTTTTTCTTAAAATCCAATTCATGTTATGCTACTGTGTTCCCAATTTAAAAGTTATTTATGACGTATATAAAATATGATCGTTTTTTATGAGCAAGATTAAGTTATGAATGATTTACAAAGAATGATTAACATACCAAAAAAAAAAAAGGATAAGAGACTTTTCTTTTTGTAAAACAGAAAATGCAGGATTATATTCAGTAGAAAAAGACACTGTACAACTCACGAAGATTCGCCACTGATTGTAGGCTATGGTTGCAGTTCTACGTTCAAACTTTAGACCCATTAGTCTAAATAACTTTAATGTATTGGCCTGCATATATCAATGTTCTCTCATGTTCAGTATTTTTAACATAAGACTCTTCAAAAAAGATTAAACTTACTATTTTTGTTTGTTCACACAGGGGAGTAAGCTATTAAAATCCTTATACAAGTGATCTTGGTTTGGTAGCTGGTATACAGGTCACCAATTAGACGGATAACTACTATAAAATGTGTAAGGAAAATCTATAATAAGATGCAAAAGTTGCTTTTAAAACACATATTCCCCTAACTAAGACTTCCTGTCGAATGAGTGTCTTCATTATGTTGTGACCACAGATAATAATCCAGTGACGTCTGAACACCAAAGGCCCAGGTTTCCTTTATTGACTGGAAACCAAAGTATCGAAGGACCGGCCTAATGACAGACCCACATGAGCAAAAGTCATTTTCAAATTGGCGTATATTAAACCACCCGTAGAAAAGGTTCTAATACGAATACTTTATGAATGTATTTATTAATGCGGACCATGCACAAAATACTACAGATATCATTATATTAAGAAATAACATACTTAAAACATGTACATACCCTTCGTTTTCCTTATTGTCCTCATTACTTTCAAGAAATTCACTATTTTGTTTAAATTTATCATCATCTAACTTCATTCTGGCTGATTTTTTTGATGACACATTCTTTATATCCACATAATACTTGTCTCCGGCCACAGCGTCTTCAGACACGGAACATAATTTCGTTTTAATTATTTTTGAGACAGTTTGGATGTTATGTTTTAGATATTCACCACTTTGTTGTTTATGCTTTAACAGTCCTATTTCTGTTTCTTTCATTTCATTAATGCATTCAAAACGTTGAAAACTGCGTCCTGTTTTCGCATTTGAGGTGTGCATCTTTTTTTAATATTTGGTTACGTTATTTACTACTTGCATGGCACATAGTTTGTGATCTGAATGCCAAGTATCTTAACTCTGAAGAATTTTCACATCTTTTACCGTCGAATGCATAGCTTGTTCTGAATATCCATGTCACTGTCTAGATATGTAATGAAGTAACGGGGCAAGTGATATCTTTAACGCACAATAAATTATTGTCAAATTTCTCGCAACGGTGGGTCATTGAAGAAAACTTGTTCAAAAGTGCTTTTCTGCAATTCATGATGTCTTAAAATTTAACATTTCCATTTAATGTAAATAAAAATAATTATCTATATTGACAACAGAACGAATAATTCCTTCTGTTTCGTTTTCAATTGTAAATACGATTGCAGACCATAGGTATATTTTTGTATTAAAAGTGAAGTAACTGTCTCATTACCTAATTTTAAAAAGCTTATTTTTAAATATTTGTCTATTTACTCAAATAGCATCTTAATATTCAGCATGTCTGAACGTAAAGATAGTGCATTAATGTAAACTACCACAAAAACTTTCTATCTAATCCATTATCTGTAATTCTGTATGCTCCCTTCAAAACTATTTCAAAACTGTATATCCTTTGCGAATGACAAGTTAAACAAGAAAATAACTTTCTCCGTGGTGAACGAAAAGTATCGAGGCTTGCAGATAAACGTATTACACAACTCTACATTTAAACATGCATATGCATATTCTGTTAATGTCAATGTCAAAGTAAAGTCGTACCTCTAGGAGGTGACTACTGATATTTACAATTAGGGTACAAACATGACAGTGCTACTTTTATATTTTAATTCTAATGAGATGTAGAAGTTATGTGTTAAATTCTAGTGTTGCATAAGCACTGAATTACGATACGAGATAAATTGTATCTTATATCAAATATCAGTAAACTGATATAAGCTGCCCGAACATATCCTGGACACAGCTAGCGCGACAACATTTGCCTATAGTAAAACACCTACAACCGAATTCAGTGAATTATTATCCCTGCCGAAGGTAGTAAACTTTTCTATATTACAATGACATTGACGCTGTTGACCAGAACGTATAGCTTACATAAGTCTCCAAGAATGCTACATAAGTACTAAGCTTAAGTACATGTCATAGCAACAACGCCAGATCTATATCCGTTTGTTATAGTTTAAAACAATTAAAGGGCAATAACTAAGCAGATACTAAAGAGCTCATGTTGAAAGATATGCATGCATCACCGCTCTATAGTGATTTACATTTGCTTAAAATTGCATAAAGAGCCATCCATGGATTAATTTGTTATAAGGGAACTGATGAATTGAGAAAAAGGGCAATAACCCTGAAATTACTGAAGTGATCCTAAAGAAAGTAGTGATCTACATTCCTGTATGTGTAAAACTTCATGAAGATTCATAAATAGTTTTCTTAGATACTGTCAAAAATCCCTAAAATTTACCAAATCAAGGAGAAAACTCTGTTTACTATGTCAACGGGGATAATGCTATATGTGAGTAAAGGTTTAAATAATAATTATGTGTGGTTTGATGATTCTAGCTAAATACGTTTGAATTAAAGCATTTTCGATATTGGACGGACGGACGGACGAACGAATGGACAGTGGAACAGGCTGACAGGCAGCGTTCAATCCATATCCTTACACATAGAGTAAATTACATCATTTGTAAAATTTAAAAGGGCTGAACGGGGCATTATTCATACATGTTCTGACAGCGTGTGTTCAGTTCATTTTTGTTGTCAGACCTCTTTTAAACTACGAGAGGAGTTATCCAGACGTGCTTACAAGCCTGCAGGTATATGCTCTCCCAAAGTTTTTCGGGTAGCATAAATATGTTAAGGCTGTACGCATTACATTTCTTTCAGTTAAAAAAAAAACTAAATAAGTGTGTTTGCCAAGTCAAAAGATCCGTCAAAATCAGCTTGTATTTACATAATTTGGAACATGAACGCTTGACTCTTGAAAATACCCGACAGTATTCTTCTATACCAGCGTAAGAGACTCTTAAAGTAGTATCTTTATCTAATGAGCAGTAGATAACAAACAAGAGCTGTCCATAAGACAGCCAAGCTCGACTATTCGAAATATTGGCCCAGAAGCAGGAAAATATTACCCAAAAAGGTTAAATATCAAGAGTTTTAAGTTCAAAAGGGGACATAATTTGACCAAAATGCATATCAGTTATGGGATTTGCAGCTATCAACTAGTTTTATAACCCCGAAGGCACATGTGAAGTTTCAATTCAATATCTGCATTAGTTTTGGAGATAGAAACTTGCATGTAAAACTTTAACCAAAATTTTCTAAGTCCAAAAGGGGGCATAATTTGCCCAAAATACATGCCAGAGTTATGGGACTTGACCCAGTGAGGTTAGTAATTGATATAGAAAAAGAAAAAATAAGTTTCAAATCTATATGCCTTTTAGTAATAGCTGTATGTACTTGCACGCAAAACTTTAACCAGGATTTTCTAAGTCCAAAAAGGGGAATAATTTGCTCAAAATACATGTCAGAATTATGGGACTTGATCCAGTGAGGTTGGTAATTGATCTAGAAAAAGAAAAAATAAGTTTCAAATCTATATGCCTTTTAGTAATAGCTGTATGTACTTGCATGCAGAACTTTAACCAGAATTTTCTAAGTCCAAAAGGGGGCATAATTTGGCCAAAATGAAGGTCAAAGTTATGGGACTTGCTGCTATCAACTAGTTTTATAACCCCGAAGACACATGTTAAGTTTCAATTCAATATCTGCATTAGTTTTGGAGATAGTAGCATGCATGTAAAACTTTAACCAGAATTTTCTAAGTCCAAAAGGGGGCATAATTTTCTCAAAATACATGTCAGAGTTATGGGACTTGACCCAGTGAGGTTGGTAATTGATCTAGAAAAAGAAAAAATAAGTTTCAAATCTCTATGCCTTTTAGAAATAGCTGTATGTACTTGCACGCAAAACTTTAACCAGAATTTTCTAAGTCCAAAAGTGGGCATAATTTGGCCAAAATGAAGGTCAGAGTTATGGGACTTGCTGCTATCAGGTAGTTTTATAACCCCGAAGACACATGTGAAGTTTCAATTCAATATCTGCATTAGTTTTGGAGATAGTAACTTGCATGTAAAACTTTAACCAAAATTGTCTAAGTCCAAAAGGGGGCATAATTTGCTCAAAATACATGTCAGAGTTATGGGACTTGACCCAGTGAGGTTGGTAATTGACCTAGAAAAAGAAAAAATAAGTTTCAAAGCTATATGCCTTTAATTGATGGCTGTATGTACTTGCATGCAAAAACTTAACCAAGGTGTGACGCCGACGCCGACGCCGACGCCAGGGTGAGTAGAATAGCTAGACTATTCTTCGAATAGTCGAGCTAAAAACGAAAATCAGTTACCCATTTTTTCAGGTCGTTATTTTATCAACGACACATCTGTGAGGTAAAATGATAACGATCTGATACACGTTTATCCAAAATTCTTCGGTAACAAGTTACAAAAAGACTTTTTCACACAAATAATATCAACTACTTCGTCTCGAACTATTATGATTCGACAAGAAACACAACTGCTGTTATTACGTGATATTGAACCATAAAATCAGGTAACAGCAATGCTCGTTTTAACGTATAAAATATTCATATATAAGTAAAGGTCGTTGGTTCGATCCCCAGCCGCGTCATACCAAAAACGTGAAAAATGGTACCAGTAGCTCCCTTGCTTGGCGTTCAGCATTAAAAGGAAAACTGGCTCCTCATCTCTCATACCTCGTGGCAATGGATTCCATCAGGATTGAGGTGTCAAAAGTGATTAATATAAGTTGTAGAACTTGCTTCACAATCTAAACTAAATTAGTATAAACTAAAATATTTCTGCTAGTATCGTTATTGAAACTGTAAATCGTTCAAACATTTGTAACATTTGACAGAACGTTACTTGTTAAACACTACATCACGTAACAAATTGTAATAAGTTAGTTTTTTTCTACTCAAAATCGTATTTATTTAGAACTTACTTTACCAATTAAAGTGTTTTGGGTATCATGCATACCTGCACGTGACAACTTGAACAACCAAACCTGACTTGCCTCAGATACCGTCCCAGTAATAAATATACTGTATTATTACGTAGACTTAAACATAACTAACGTCAATACGTAAAAACAACGTGTTTACGTTCAGTGCTATTTGAAGGATTTACCTAGAAAATGATCTACCAGTCATTTTGCTGTGTTTTTAATGGTGACAGTGAAGTAAAAACATGGCTAAATGTACTGTCTGACAATCATGACAAAGCAAAACTTGCTTACTGAAAGTGACTTGGATTAGGTTTAATGTTATTTTTAAAAGACACATGCTTTTTAAACGTGTACTTTCAAGAGAGAAAGAGAGAGAGAGAGAGAGAGAGAGAGATAGAGAGAGAGAGAGAGAGAGAGCCAAAAGTGCGTATGTTGCATTGTGCACGTTCAAATATCAATTATTCAACGACTTTGACATTTTCTTTAAATGATCATCATACAATTTGCCAGCCATGGGAAGTTTCGAACATTGAAGCTGTCACGTAATCCGTACCTTTAATCTTCGTCGCAGTTGATAACATTGAAAATGTTGCACTTATTTAGTCATTTTGCTATATTTAACAGAATACACTTTGAACAGTTTAAATACTAGAATAAAAATATTGATAGTGATATATTTATAAAAGTTTAATCATTTAAAGAAATGTCTCTGACAAGACACCAAGTGAATTATTTATAACAGGCAATAAGATAATACTACTACGTAAAAATGGACTGGTAACAGACAATATGATTTTATTCTTTATTAAAGTTTGCGGAAGCGGAATGTGGCCTTAACGGCAACATGACATTAAGACAACATTCCGATGTCCTTTTTAACCCTCCCTCAAAGTCTTATTCTGACATGTACATTACAAAAACTCACATTTACGAGCGTAATGCAATTCGGTGCATTTTGATTAGTAGTAAACAAACAACGCCAAAATAATTATCTCATTCATTCAAAATATTCACCACCATGTGATATATATAATTTCAATCTATAATCCAATTTTTAAAGGCGTTTTCATAATCTTTTCTAGGTATACTGTGCAGACACTGGAAAATAGCTAAACCGAGATTTTCACGTGTTTTATATTTTCTTCCAGCAAGGTATCTTTTTGAGTCTTGGAAACAGCAAAAATCACAATGAACAAGGTCGGGCGAATACGGAGGGTCGGGAAGCTCAACAATCCTTTCCTGTTTCAGAAAGTCGCGTACAATGGCCGCCTTGTGTGAAAACGTATTGTCTTGCAATTGCCTGACACCACGCAAACCCGTTGCTGGTCGGCGTTTGTTAAAGCGTTTCTTCCATTTGTGAAGGACTTTGCCTTTGTAAAACTTTTCCGTTCAGTATAGCAATTTGAATGGCAGGGCCTTGATTTGTAAAGAAAATGGCATACATGATCTTTCTGAGCGTCAGAAAGATCATGGTACGTTTGCATGGTACGTTTTGAGCTGGATCTTTCGCATGGGCTCATTAAAATGAATCCACGTCTCATCGCTGAATTTGAAAAAAGATCGGCTGTCGCATTTGGGGAACAGTTTCGACATCTTTTGGCCATTTTTACAAGGCCAAATGTCTGGTAAGAAGATGGGATAACCGTCTCGATAGCCTAGTGGTAGAGCGTCCGCTTCGAATGCGGGAGGTCATGGGTTCGATCCCCGGCCGCGTCATATCAAAGACGTAAAAAACGTTACTAGTAGCTCCCTTGCTTGGAACTCAGCATTAAAAGGGAAACTGGCTTCTTCTCTCATACCCTCGTGGCGATGGATTCCATCAGGAATGAGGTGTCGAGAGTGATTAACGTAAGTTGCAGAACTTCCTTCGCAATCGACCTAAAATAAATTATGTATAAACTAAGATGGGATATCCGTCTTGCACTTATCTTCGTATTTTTACTTGTACGAGCAGCTCTTAATGAGATGACAGCGCATCGAGATATTTGCCTGATTGTAAATCTTGCATCAGTAATTACAATTTCTTTGACTTTTTCCATAATTTTTGATGATGTTGCATTTTTGACTACGTGCATGTGGTGCATCTTCGAATGAAATTTCACTATTTTTTAATTTCTTACACCATCGTGTAAGCTGTAATGACTCTCTAGTTGAAATATATATTATTAATGCTTCAACATGCTTGTAGGATTTTAAATGAATCTTAGGAATAATCTTAAATTTTAGCTGTTTTTTTTATAACTATAAGATATTATAGCCAAAACAAAAAAATGTATACACATAGTGATTAATGGGCTAAATATTATATAAAATATTTGTAGACTGTAATAGAATTTTAAGTATTGATTTATATAGTCTCTTATAATTCCTATGAAGGAGTGGCTTTGTGATATGTAAATGGTTTTTATTGTATATTGTATTGTACACAACGATGAGACTTTAATAAAATATGAGTCGAGTTGAGTATGAATAAGACATTTCATTATCTCTATAAACAGAATATATTTCATGAAATATGTTCTTTGCCCCTATACCAAGAATACAACGGTTTTGTATATAGGACCGTATCTGGTCAGTGACCTTTCCCCATCCATTTTAGCATTAGTGTACACGAATCAAGCTATTGCCACGGCTAGACTGAACATTTTTAAACATGTGTGGTTTCAGTCGAAAGCTTACACAAACCTCTGTTCGATACAGTTAATTATTTTGTGAAAATCGTCGGTACATGGCAAATACCCACAACATCTACAACACCACTGCAAGGCCTTTTACACTAATGTTAAAATTTTAGTTATTTGTGCTAGTCCTCACTTAATTTATATCATAAATTAGTCTAAATCTACCGTTAGAGAAAAAACAAACAAAGGCAATATCATGATAAAATGAACGGTTCTGAAAACTAGTAATACATCAGACCAAAATCTAGGATGCCAGCTGCACGCCTTGAGTCAATTTTAAAGAAATTTTATCAAGTGAGAGTTTTATATCTCTGTAAATTTACATGTTATTTGCGATTTATTTCAGTTTCCTCAATTAATTGCTAAAATGCACGAGAAATTTCTTGTTCCCCAAACAGCCGCCCCTTAGCCGACTGGCAACACAAGATCATTTCCACCTGAATATACAAAATTAGCTTTAAACATTCCTAAAGCTCCGCCAGCAGCTTCGGACACAAATTTGGATGTTATGCTCTTCTACTCTTCTATATTCATACTGTTGCTGGCATAAGTGTTGGTTACATACATCTTCATCTTCATGAGGTTTCATGAAAAGTCTCCATAAGATCGAAACGTACGGACAAAAACATACAATATCCCTCCACTTTCAAATGGTGTTCATACTATACTTCGCTACAGTTTAAATAACAAACCGTGCTGCTGTCATGAATATATTATTACTGTGTAAGTTTGGTGATGTGTTTCTTTTAGAAACGAATGTGCCTTGGCGAATTAAAAAAAAAAAAACAACTTGCGAGTTTAAAGGAAGAGATATTATACGGAAGTGTTTTTATTGGCGGCAGCGATACATAAAAAATTTCTGAATGAATTATTACAGTAAGGAGTAAACCAGACAATGTGATTATTATTTTTCATTTTCGCAGTCTTTTTGTTTATAAAATTTCAAGAAACAAATTAATCGTATTTCTGTCTCTTTACATCCTCCTTTAAGTAACATTAATCGTAGAATTAAGAAACAGTGTTTGCGAATTTATTTCCTCTCAAGACATTCGGTGCATACATTAACATAACGCGCATTTCTTTTAATCAGTCAAGTCAAGCTTTTTCTTTCCTATCTAACATATCTATGCAGTGAGGTTCTGTATACGAATAACCTCTGCTACCAACATATCCAAACAGAAACACCTCCTGTGATAGTAAGTATTGTTAACTGACGTACGGTACATTTCTTAATCAAACATGCGCTTCAACAGGAAGAAAATCAAACTATATCGCCGTGATATATCCCTATAAATATCAAATGAATGAATGAAAATGTGTCACACTAAGCCTCAGATATGCAGGATTCTAATAAAGTTTGATTTGTTTTGTCAGTTAAACAAAGAAGAAAGTCTAGCAATTTGAACGCGCGGACCAGTGAGAGAAAATAATGAAGACAAATGGCCACAAGGCGTCCAGTTCATCTGTCTGGACGAATGAAGTCCAGCATAATTTGTATAATCAGGAGCAGGTTAGAATAAAAAAAAGAAAATAAACAAGCTCGTCTGATTTAAACCAAGGCTCATGTTTAAAAATAAATACATGAGCTGCGAAATTACTTACTTTACTGAGTACAAGCTTTGACAAATACATCAACAAAAGATTTTTTTTCATGCCAAAAACACATTTAGTTACAACTATATTTAATTATTTGAGATCATTTTTCTCCCTTTATAATAGAACTGTTATTCATACGTATACTATAAATGAGAAGAAAGTAATAAAATAGGATTAAACTAAACATTAAATAAATATTTGACACCAGTATTCCTGACTGAACAGTACGAACTGTATGACGCAACTGGATATATATCATTATTACGTTAGTATTAATCTTTAAAATTTATTCACTTGTAAAAATACATATTATACATCATATCTGAAATATTTGTTGTTTTTGCAAAAAAACAAGAGCTGTCGGAGGACAGCAACGCTTGACTATTCAACAGCCTTGTCGATTGAATGAATACGAAGTCGAAAAAGGGGCATAATTTAGTAAAAATGCAAAATAGGGTTATGGAACCTGCAAAGTGCTTATCAGCTCATGACAGTGGACAAGTGTGTGAAGTTTCAATCCATTCCCATTAGTGGGTACTGAGATACCAGCTTACATATAAGAATTTAACCCAAAACTCCTAAGTTGAAAAAGTTGAGTTATTGACCCTTTGCACCGCATGTCATATCACATGACAGTGAACAAGTGTGTGAAGTTTCAATCCTTTCCCATTAGTGGATATCGAGATACCAGCTTACATACAAAAACTTAACCAAAAATGTCTATGTTGAAAAAGGGGCATAATTTTGTAAAACAAGCAAATTAAAATTATGGGACCTGCTTTGTGCATGTCAGATCATGACAGTGAACAAGCGTGTTAAGTTTTAATCCATTCCAATTAGTGAGTACTGAGATACCAGCTTACATACAAAACCTTAATCAAAAAATTCTAAGTCGAAAAGGGGCATAATTTTGTAAAAAGCAAAATAGAGTTATGGAATCTGTGCAATGTAAGTCAGTTTATCACAGTAAATAAGTGTTTGAAGTTTCAATCCATCCCCACAAGTGGTTACTGAGATACCAGCTTTCATACAAAACCTTAACCAAAAATTTCTAAGTCAAAAAGGGACATAATTTTGTAAAAAAGCAAAACAGAGTTATGGAACCTGTGCAATGTAAGTCAGTTTATCACAGTGAATAAGTGTGTGAAGTTTCAATCCATTCCCACAAGTGGTTGCTGAGGTACCAGCTTACATACAAAAACTTAACCAAATCGGGACGTGGACGCGGACGCCGACGCATGGGCGAGTCCAATAGCTCTACTATTCTATGAATAGTCGAGCTAAAAATCATGTTATGCTATGTTTGAGACAAAAGGTGAAGTGTTCTCTACTAAATTTAGGGATTATCACAGATCTTACATCGAATCTTGTACATGAAAATATTACCATTTCACTATTTTCAAAAATTCATTATACATATTCAAATGAGTGTATTCTTTCATTTCAGCAATCATTTAAAGTCAGACAGGAAAATTATACCACTGTTATTTTTTAGTCATCAGTTATATGTTAATATTATTTCACGACATTTGAGAACATAAATCTTGTAAGCTCTATTTCAGACATGGTGATATATTATATAATTAATTCAATAAAAGCTTTCTGTTTCGGTAACAGATAACAGTAACGATACAGTTTAACCCAACCAGTAGTAACCAGACACCATATCAACATTACGATGAACGAAAAATACTCTAGATGACTTGCGCTTTAAAAGCGCAAAATGTCTCCCAATATTACAGCACTGCTGATGAAGTTTACCAGTAATTCCAATAAAAGTTCACATGAAAGACTTCTCTAGATATTAGAATTCACCAAAAATGTTATTTAAATATTAACACTTAATTAAAAACTCAATGAGTCCTATTTACCCCGATTTCCCAGTACTATTCTTTATCCTCATGATAACATTGAAATATAGTAGCCTGACATTTTAGATGATCAGTAAACAAGTGACGTCCAATGCGTTTACAAATGGCTAATTATAATCGGGACATAAAAAGGAGTCTTGTATCTCTCGCATTTAAAGCACTGGGAAACTGTGAATTTCTTGGTACTTTTTAATGGACTCGCGTATTTTCATGTTACAATTAGTACGAGATATGGTCGACAATACAGGTTTTCTTCTCATAAATATAATTTTACTTTTTTGTCTTTTTACATGGACAATTAAAAGTGTAAACCTACTCAGATTACATCATAATTATTTTAAAAAGGTATTCCTTAACAACTACTTATTTAAGGCCATAATATGATATCCCTTCCATCAGTGAAAATGTGTCGTCAAGTCATCATCCATATTTACCGTCCGAGAGAAACTTAATACTGTATGAAAGGCAATGGTGACTATCAATTTCTGCTGAAAACAAGTTAACTTTCCTTCTCTATTTTATACACTGAAAAAAAAAATACACATAGTTCTTCTCGCCAAATCTATCTTTATTTCAGTAAATGTAAACGTTTTATGTAAATAACAGCAATTTTTACTAGAAAGAACATTTATTAGGCAGTTTATTCAAAAGAGATTGTAACACATGAACTAATGAGATATGGCTGATTCACCGTCTACAGTTAGGCGCTATCGTCCTTTTATGCACACATGGACCATATTATGAAAACTCACTTATCATACGATAAATAATATTCATTAATACTAGAACGATTATACTTATTAGACCTTCCTGATTAATATTAGCAATTCTTGAATACGTCATAAAGTAATAATCATTGTTTCGCAATTGATTAAGACATAGAACAAAAATGCATTAGAACAGAAAAAATGCATACTAACAGTTTGAGGTAAATAGTGGTTTGTTTATCTATTATACATTTTTATACGGGCCATATTATACATTCTTTTTATAAAGATGATCAATTTGAAAAAGGCATACACGTTCAGTGAAAACGCCAGAAAATATATGTCTGAATGTAAGTTATAGAATACATGGAATAATGATGGAATAACGGTTTTTGTGCATTCAGTTCTCAAGACATTTACAATTTATATTGTACTTTTGTTGCATATTTACTTAAAAATGTGTAAGTATTTCGTTTGATTTCATTTAAGGTCACTATAGGTGGTGAAAATTGAATGCATTCGAAATTTTGTTAACAACGGCCATTATATTTGTACTACTTTCAAATGATATATAAGGCATTTTAGATGTTTATAATGTAGAAATAACAGAAAGGCATGGTCTCAGGTAGCAAAGGAAGTGTAAAGATGATAAGGATACACCATTCTTGTTTACTGTCATATACATTCTGCAAACATTCCAGGTTTACTTAATATCTTGACCGCACTGAAAACTCTTAAACATTAATTTCTTTGAGACAAATCATATCATAATTCAAATCATTGGCAAACTGCATCATATTCTATTCCTTTTTTGTCATATCATGTTCTCAATTGTTACAGCTGTTTTACAGCACATTTTGACCCAGAGATGCATTTGAAATTAATAAGATTGATTACAGATAATGCACCGACAGGTTAAATTTCTCAATTGATTATAATTTTGCTAGATGATAGATAGGGAATGTATCACGACAAACCAATTGTCAGTGACATCAATTAATACACTAACACGTTCTTACAGAGTGAATTTATTAACGACATAATTTTAATGTATAGATGCACACATGTAATGACAAACTAACGCATTGAAAAAAGAACTTTAGGTTACTGAAGACAAAGACATTACAGCTGATGTTGATGTATTATGTAGAATGTGGCTTCTATATTTGAAAAAAAAATCTGTTCTCTAACCAGGAAAGCGAATTCAGACCATTTAAAATGAATATCAATCTGTGGTGGTCGTATCCGGAGCATGACTGGCAATCAATTTTGTTACATTTCAAATGTGTAAATGCAGTGTATCTGTATAAATTAAAACTTTGAAAGTTTAATGTAGCTTATCTGTTTCACCCAGAAGCAAACGAGAGTAAGTCATGTAAATACCAGTCATTATGTGTACAAATGTTTGTAATAGCTGCTTCTTTAGCAATATCCACAGGAAAGATAACTCTTGCAAACCCTTGATTCAGGGTCAACAAAAGCTGAAATGCTCACAACTGTATTTCAAACGTTGCGTACTGTATGATTTTTAAGTCATAAAAGGGTACAGATTATAAACTATACGCTATTTTTCCAAAGTAAGATTTAATTTTTTATTGAATGGCTTCTTAATCTCTCTATAAATAGGGAAATATTCCTTTTTATCCTACCATTACGCGCATTTATCAGACCAATATCTGCTTGCTGTGTAAATTTGGGGTTTATTCAGTCAATAGAGGTTTATACGGTCAGTACAGCTGTCGGACTACTTTTTCAAGAATATGTACTGTATGCAGTCTAAAATGGGTCAAGAGTTCGAAGCTTAAACAGTTTATCGTTTTATGAGAATAGCCACGATAAAAAAAAATCAAAAATTATTTTACTCTATCCTAGTAAACCTCAATACGGAATGGTACGGTGATGGTTTTTAAAGTCTGAGTGAATCGACCTTGACTTTGTGTATTGTGGGCCTTTTTATATTTCTTGTAAGAAATTTAGACATATAACCAGTTTTAAGCAGTCGTTTATTGTGTTTCTTAAACCTTAACCATTCATGGTGGATGGAAATTCATCTTGCATGTAAATGGAGTAAATTTAAGGTAGAGACTGCGGGCATTTGAATTCACCTCAAGCGTGGTTTTCGGCTGTATTTTGTCCGAGTCAAAACCACTTTGCTTGTTTTGTACACCAATGTCCTGTTAGCACCTATAATTTAAGACACACATAAGGCAAAGCATGAGGTAAGGAATAATGTTTCATTATAAAGAATCGTGTGCAGCTGAATCAAGCAAGGGCGTAGGAATTTACAAATGAGTAAATATCTGTGTCGAAAAACATTTTTAAACAAATAAATGCTATACACAGATTTTATTGACTGCATGATGAATTGAATATTTGGTTACTGTCTTTCTTAACTTAAGTTTATCCCCTCGTCTCCGAAAAGTTTATCCCCCTCGGGAAGCCTCAAGGTGGATCTTGGCGGATAGACTTAGGTTAAGAAAGACAGTATATAATCTAATATTCTCTATGTAATAGTTAAAATAAACCAAATGAATATAGCAGAAAAATGCATTTAGCTGGGTACACTTTTGCACAAAAAATAACCTGAAAAAAGGTTAAAATATAAAGGAGTTTATGTAGCTTAACAGTCGTTAATGAAAATATAAGATATCATATAAGATAGTAAACCGCCCTTAAAATGTTCTATCAGTGCCATCAAAAAATAAAATTTGAAACCAAAAAGAATATGAAAAAGCTGACATTTAGACCACACGCAAAATACCACGTTATAACAAACACCAATAACTAACATACTTAAAAAATATTTACCTACCCTTCGTTTTCCACTGACTCCGAACCATTTCCAAGTAATTCACTACTTTGTATAAATTTAACATCGTCTAACTCCATATTGGCTAACGGTTTAGATGACACATTCCTTATATCCAAATATGTTTTGTCTTTACGTAACATTGCTTCACTATGACCAGTCACGTCTTCAGCCACGTAACACATTTTCGTGCGCGGAATGTTTGAGGCATTTCGAAAGTTATGTTTTATGTCAAGATCTTCTCCAATTTGTTGTTCATTTTGTAACAACACTATTTCTGTTTCTTTCATTTCATTTATACTGCTAAAACGTTGCAAATCGCGTCCTGTTTTCACGTTCGATGTGTACATATGTCTTTGAATTTTGGCTATGTCATCTTCTACTTGCATGGCACCAAGTTCTTGACCGGAATGCATAGTATCTTCTTCCTGAAGAGTTTTCACATCTTTCACCGTCAAAAGCATAGCTTGATCTGAATATTTATTTATCTTCTTCCTGAAGAGTTTTCACATCTTTCACCATCAAAAGCATAGCTTGATCTGAATATCTATTTCATTATTAGATACTTAATATAGCCAAGGGGTAAGTGATGTCATTAAAAGCACAATTAGTTATTGTCAAATTTCTCTTTACTGTAGACAGATGAAGAAATGTTGGTGATAAGCCTTTTTCACTAATATTTTATTCATTCTTCCTTATTTACGACTGAACAAAACGACATGATATTTCCTTATATTTCTAAATGTAAATGCGATTATTGACCATAATGTACATGTTTGTGTACATGTTTGTGTGAAAAATTAAACATAACAAATAATAAAGTTTTAAGAAATAACAGTTTCATTAACTCATTATAAAAATCCTTTAAAATATTTCTCTACCTAATCAAACAACATTTTAATATTCCACATGCCTACATATTCATTTGTTAAGTAAACTATAAAGTAAAAATGATACAACGCTAAAACACTTTCTATTTAAACATATGTCTGAAATTATTTATGCATCCTCCTAGAACTGCATTATTATCTCTATTTAAAACTGTACATTATAACTTTCTCCGTGCTGAACAGCCTGCAGACAAAAATCAAAACTCTCTAACGTATTACGCAACTCTACATTTATATTCCGTTAATGTCAATGTCAAAGTAAAGTCGTACCTACAGGAAGAGGGTAAAAACTTAACATTGCTATCATCTATTTAATTGTAATAGCTACTGAAATTAAACTTGTTAAAATTTCAGTGTTATATAAAGGCATTGAAGTACGACAGAATAAATCTTATCTTATTACATACGATGCATGCATAGACTACACAAATCAAATTTGTTTCACTTATTCATAAAATGAAATTAGTCGGTCAAGATAATATTATTTTAATAGAAAAATCGGTTTATATTTAGATAATTTTGGGATATAAACGATCAAATCTTGAAAATACCCGACAATAATCACGTATTCTTTATACCAGTGTAAGACAAAGTAACATATATTGACCTTCTATTAGACGAGCAGTAGATAACGAAAACCAGTCACCTATTTTCTTTCTCGTCATGAAATAATCAATTACACGACTTTGGGGTAGACATTATCATTTGATAATAATTCTAGATGCACGTGTGTATCCGCGTGGCCGCTAGTTAAAATAAATACATTTTAGACCAATGGTATTTATTGTTTCAGTATTGTTCAGTTATCATTCATTTAGGAACCAAGCTGCTGTTATGACACAATATCAAGCCACTCTGAGCAAGAAAATAATGTATATTGCAGATATTAATGTGCAACATTACTTATTGAATGACTTGCCGGCCAATTTTCAAAACTATTGCCCGAGGTCAGAAGGGTCGGGGGCCAACATTTTTGACTATTGACATACACACCACTCAGCAAGTGTTTTGTTACATGAAATCACAAATAAAATTCATAATTTGTTTTCTTTATTTATTTACCCAAGCACATCAAAATTTAGTGCTGAACATTAGCACAAAGTATTGATAAGGAGTAATGTAATAAATCTCTGTTAGTGGCATTAAAATATCTCTCAACGAAACAGTCATCTTCCTTATAATCTGACCTAGGGCGACTCGTTATAGAGTGTACCACGACAACTGGTAATCAAGGTAATATGCTAGTGTTGACTACATTAGATCGTATAAAGTTTTGAACCAGTTTCACTACATAAGGACCTAGAATACCTTGCAACCTGGGCAGATTATGATTAACTGAACCGCAGAAATTAACAGTACTTTGTCCAATTTAAAGTTTTACCTGCTAAAACCTTGTCTTTGTTTGTCTTTGTCCCTTGATGTAAAACTTCATCTTGGCGTGAAGTACATGACCTACAAAGGTATTTTGTATTGAAAGAAGGACAACGTGGATATTTAACACTTTTTGTCTTAATCCGTGTTGCCTTATCCACAGATATCTGCGTTTTTAATAGTTTTATTATTGTATCAAATAGTTTGTAATATAAGGTAAAAGCGTCAGTGCAATTTTCTCTATGATCTAAATGGAATATGAGGGACAATTTATTAACAGAATATTAATCAGTTAACATCGTACCCAACTGTATCTTAAAGCTTTAGATGTCTTCTATCTTTAAAGATATAAAACAATTTTAATTTTTGTCTTTCTTCAGATAGCTGCAAAAGATTAGATTAAAGTTTTAAAGTAAGTATCATTTTTATATCCGAACCGACATCAGTGCTTAAAATGCCTGAAACAGTACTTCTCATCTGACTTTTATATTGAAATCCATGTGTGCTTGCATATATGATTCAACGGAACCATTTTTAAATACAGTAAAAAAGCTGAAACCTTAAATTGGTCAGTGTCAAAGCCTTTAAATTTTGAAGATAGACCGATAGATCGCTGGGTTCGTTTCCATGGTAATATGAATTTTCTTCACAATAATACTATTTTTTTCTGAAATAAGGACTTTTAGGATGGTAATTTGGATATGAACGAAGAAAGGAAAATAGTTACTACAAGTAATGCTGCCCACTTTATTTGAAATATGCCAGTCTATGTTCCCAATAAAATCAGTCATCAAGAATCTTTTTCATACATTTCGCATTGTACCTAAAGCTGCAATATTATGGTCATTTTTAAAAACGGAAGAAACATTATAGTAAATAATGGATGTTAACATGTTTTTCAAATAAAAAGGTGCTCAAAAATTAATTTTGAGAGGTTACTAACACACAGCGTCCTAACGTATGTGACGTCATTTTACCGCAATAATGTTCCCATTATTTCAGCAGAGTTCATTGTCCAGAATGATGAATATACAAACACATCTGGTATGTCGTAAATGTTGTTGGAAATTCTCAATATCTGCTTCCGGTTGGAAATGAGCATACATTCAAATCTTAGAGTATGTTACGTCAATAAGGTGGGTATTTCGGTTTACAGTGAGTCATAATAATGTGAACTTGACATCTAAGACAATCTTAACGTGACTTGCCGCAGACAACTACAGTAATGTGAATATGGTTTGAACATGTTTGAATGTTGTTTAACAAACGCGTTTGCCTTTTAAACATGCATTTTCTAAAAACCGAACTGTGCGTATGCTGAACTGTGCACGTTCAAATATTGAACATTTAAAGAGTTTGACATTTTCTTAAAATTATCATTAAATCATTCGCCAGCCCTGGGAAGATTCGAATATTAAAGCTGGCACGTAATCCGTACCTTCAGGCTTCTCTGCAGTTGAAAATATTTAAATGTTGCAATTATTTAGTCAGTTTACTATAATATCAAAATACAATACAATTTAAGGTTCGTGATATTCCTAGGGTACCATCGTACAGAAAATTCAACAGACAATATAGCCAATATTTTAGCATTGTAACTTATACTGAGCATAGGTAACGACCACAAAGCGGGTTTTGTTGTAATTTCAGCTTGTTTTGAAAATGCATCTTTTTACCATCAATGCTCTTTAAAGGTAAATATAGGCATCTGTGAAATTGGCACTAGGTAGCAATAGTTGATTAGCACCTACTTTTAATCCCTGGTATCAATCGACGGGTCTGTAACCAGTCTGTCAAATGACAAGAATCTTGACAACTGACTTTCATGTTCCGACGAGAAATCGATAACTATCATAAATCGATCAGTTTTACTTGACAATGTATGGAACACTTCCCTGCGTATTGATCCCAGCTTTGTACTGCGTATATCGTGGTCGGGTACCAGAATTGGATTTGAATCATAGGAAGTGATGATCAGGTTTGAAAAAGTCGTAAGCGTATTAATTTTGGTACCCGGTTTATGACACGCTATACAAAGCGGGGGGATGGGGGAGGGTACAGCGCAAAGAAGTGTTCCCAAAGTCAATTTCACATATGGCCATCTTTACCTTTAAAGAGAATTGACTGTAATAAAGTGTATTTTCAAAACATTCTGAAATTGAAACAAAATCCGTTTTATGATCATTACCTATGCTCAGTATGTGTCACAATGCTAAAAATATCGGCAAACAGTTGGCAAGGGCGGAGGGCGGGGGGGGGGGGGGGAGTGGAGGTCCTGACCCCGACTGTTCGTGGAAAATTACATGACAAGACGCACAGTAAAAAGAAAGAGGTGCAGTTTAAAAATCAATACTTAACACCTCGCTAATCTGACTTTTGTTGCCTTTCATATTAACAACGGTACTACTTTTCTACTACTAAAACATTTCTAGTCAGGATCAAATAAATGTAAAGCATTCGTATTCTGCCTCGTGAAATGTCTGACATATTTTTAGTTTTGGTTTTCCCTTCATTTCATTGTTTCATTTGATCTAGTGTCCCATACTTTTGAAAGAATATATCTCTGAAACACTTAAAACGTCTACTAACGTCGCGTCGTAGCACTCGCTTTCCATGCGTAACGGTCCAATAAAATGCACGTATCTCGTATGACGACGTGACTTATGTAAACAGTAGTATCTGGAATGTTCCGCCATATAAATATGATGTCGTAGTCACCTGAGTTCATGGGGATGGTAAATACTTGTGCTTAGTATATTTTTTGTTGCGAAAACATAAGAATTGTTTAAATATATAGAAAGGTGTTGCGGAAATCGCTACTTGTTGTTATTTATTTTTATCAAAAAATGTGTAAGCTTCTACTAAAAAAATCTGATATCTTTCTGTAGATAATTTCTATACCTTGAATATTGCAAAATATAAATGATAACATGAATATAAGTACCAAGACTAAGATGTAAAATATGAAAACAGCTGCCAATAATTATAATTATCATATATGATCTGTTACTTTTCTGTATACATGTGCCAACATTTATTATCAAAATGTTCAGTTTTTACATATATTAGATCATTGAAATCAAATGTTAATGGCCTGCCAATTATGCATGGCTAGGTATCAGTTAAAGTTTGTCGGCAGTCCTGACCAGTCTCTACAGTCAGGGATTTTCAAATAAAAGCCAGAATAATACTAGTAAGTACAAAATAAAGACGTACGCATACATAAACAGCTGATAGCTTAGACAGCTTATACTAGTAATCCTTTATATGATCGCAAAAGTACAAACAATTTAAGAAGTTATGCGAAGCATACACATAGGTTTAGTTAAATAGAGCATAAAAGACCTTACATATCGCGATCTGTAGAGATATTAATGTAAGCAAAACTTTTACATAAGTTGAAAAGGTTTCGTTGATTTCTGTTCTTTGTTTTGCTACATAAAAGTAACGAGGGTTGCGCGATTGCCTGCTTTTTCATAGTGAACTATTTATCAGATTTAAGCGTTTTCTCTGAATCATTCAAAATACATGATCTTTTAGCTTTGCAGTTTTACTTCCAATATTCGAATTGATATACATCTGATTCGTACCAGAGATCGGCAAAACTAATTTTAGATAGAGAAAATAATACATCTTGAGATCACTTTCCCGAAGTAAAGTGTTGGATTATTTTTCATCTGATGTCTAGAACGTCTGGTTATCTCTGCACTATTCACACTTATAATGATTATATGCCTTAATAAATTAATATGCCTCTTAATTGAGACACTTAAACTACTTAAACTACCAAACCGTGATTAGTATTTCTGATGGTAAATTGGTCTTGGAGATAATTATAATGGAAAACGTACATGTACTGATACTAAATTATTAATAAAGTATTTTACATACATATATTTCGATCATTGGACTAGAAATTGGTTCTGGAATAAATAGCAACATGTTTTAATAATAACTGCAGGATTAATATGATGATGCACTACATTTACATATCACTTGCCATGAAACTTACCTATAATGTGCAACAAATGTATATGCCTATCTTTTTCTTGTTGAAATTATGATTATCAAATTACAAAGTTTTACATTCTACACCTGCGTAATTTGCAAAAACTGATGCGGTTGACCGCAATGTGCATGATGTAAGAAGCTAGAAATCTGAGTAGTGGTGAGAACAAGATCATGGCCAATATTTAATGGATTTATCTTTAAATATATATCATAACCTCTAAATTACCTGATCACATGTTAAAACACGATAACACCTGCGCGTGCCAGACTGTGCAATCTATCGCTGAGATCACTATGTGCAATTTATCGCTGAGATCACCATGTGCAATCTATCGCTGAGATCACCATGTGCAATCTATCGCTGAGATCACCATGTGCAAAATCATGGTTACATTGTTAAATCCTTGCCATTAAAGGTTTTGAGGGAAGCACGTCTTACTGGAGTTCTCAAACCTTAGTCGTTTTCTCCACTGATCAACATAATAATTGTTATCACCACTATGGTATGCTAAATGTGTCTGGAAGTATAGTTCAAAGTGTTCTTTTAGCCCTTTGTCCAATAAACAGAACTTCAATCATTTTGTTTAAAGATACTGTAAATGAAATTGAATGGCCAGATGATAGTTTAAAAAGCCATCATCAAATAAACAAGGTATATATGTATCGATTTCTAAGTTTAACGCCGTTTTTTGGCAAATTATAGAGACAGATAGTGCCTTTATAACGTATACAAAGAAAGGAATAATTCATTACGGTTTTGTTTGCAACCTCATTTTACAGAGATCGGTTACACCTTGTCTATAAGATAAAAATTACATCAATAAAACAATGATATGATTTTAATGATATATGAAAATGCCGAAAGGGTCACGCATGTAACACAATAAGCACTGCAGTGAGTAAAAGGTGTCAGTTTCAATCCACTATACTATATGCCAACCTATGTATATAGTTTACATTGCTAAAAGTATTTCGTTTTGCTATATTCAGACAACATTACGACAGCCATACAGTAAGTATACGGTTCATATTTAATATATTTATTTATCATTACATCTAGTTTCTTATATATTTATGTTTTGTTTTGACCTTGAACTAGTACACACTTTGTGATTGACCTTTGACCTAAATGTATCTCGATCTGACATAGTTCAAATATACGTTCTCAACATGTTAAACATATGTGTAAAGACATCCAAATACCATTCAAGTGTGCTATCGCCCTTTTCACCCTGCTTTCACTGTACGACCTCCACAGTCCACACTGAATCAACATGACCAAAAGTTGTGCTATGCATATCATCTTGTAATACATTTGAGTCAAGTCATAAAATCCTCGAACGAAGAAAGGACTTCAGATATTATTTTGCTGCTTTGAGCTTGAACCGACATACTAGCAGTAACGTTTTCTCCTTGCTAAAATGTGGGAAACATCTCTGCAAAACTTAGCTTTTTTTATTCAAGGGATACGGATCCGACTCGATGGACGTCATAACAACGACGTCAAAACGTATGCAACAGCATGGCGTAATTTATTTAGGAAAAAATACTTAAAAATCATTTGATCCTATTTCCAAGACTGTTTAATTATAATTACCTGATGACCCCAAGTAATATGATGTCACTTGACTGTGACCTTGACCTACTGACCTACTTTCTTGTTTTTTAAGATACATCCTTGAAATTTTGATGACATATACAGTTTTGCACATCAATCGTAAAACTGAATTTCATTAACCATGAATATGACCTACTGACCTTCCTAATATTTTATCATCAGTTTAACATTTGAATCATGTAACTCATATTACTCAGGTGAGCGATCCAGGGCCATCATGACCCTCTTGTTTGTTCTTGTGCAGTTTTTTTTTTTCAAAATTATATGTTTTATAACAACAAAAAATGGCGCACTCGTATTAACCAACAAATAATACAAGTAATACACGAAAGTCAATAAAGAGAGATACAGACGTTTGAATGTCTAACTCAATTTACAGAAGTCAAGATTTATGACGATTAGTTTAATTATAAAAACGTCTATATGCAAACATGCTGTACAGATACGCAGGTATATAATTTCTTTTGCAATTGATTCATGAGTTAGAAGCGTCTTTGAACCCGCTGTGTAACAAGATACAAAACCATATCATTGATGAAAAGATATAACTTCGTGTGAAAATATTTGAGTGTATTTACACTCTTGAGATATCAATTATTATTATATTATGTGAAACGAAAATAATGCAAAAGAAAGCAAATATACTGATAAAATGAATTATATTTAGATACGTTACCCACGACAATAGATAATTCATAAGCAGGTTATTTTATTTTGGTATATTATTACTGAGTAAGTTTGATGAAGTGATTCTTGGATACACGCACATGTATGAGTTATGGTGGTAATTTTAAAGTTAACTTGCGCGCTGAAAGAAATAGTTACTCGCCAAGGGCCTTTGAAATTATTGGTTTTGAAAAAAAAAACCTGCAATATTGTTTCTTTTTTTTACCGGCGGTAGCGAGACATTGAAGAATTTCTAAACGAATCATTACAGTATAAATAAGCAAAAAAGCATGCAGCAAAAACGAGAGTAAACTAGACAATGTGAATATTATTTTCAATTAAAAAAGGCAATTCACAAGTAAAACAGGCTTTGTTTATAAAACATCAGGACATCTTTATCTTTGTCTAACACTACAGGTTTATCACATAACGCATTTACTCTTTATGTAACATGCTTCTTTAGGATTAATCAGCCTTCCACATTAATTGAGTGTTCAAGTCTCAGGGCATTTGGTACATAAATTGATATAACGTGCATTAATCTTAATCAGTCGAGTTAGATGTGGGTTTTCGGCCATATCTGATAATTTCATAATTTCATACAGAAACGTTCGATATACACAGTAAAACATATGTTATCTACAGAGAAGACACCGCTCTACAAAGGCAGCTATTGTCAATTTGTACATTAATAAAAGAACAACCTTTTACAACAAACACATGTAATTCTTTCCTGTGATGTTTGTTCAGAGGGTTAATTGCATAACAAAACGGATAGTTTCCTCGGCTGTAATATCTATGTATGATAGTCTACACATATTAAAATTTGATATAGGAGAATTAAAATAAAATATTTAAGATTGCACAACTTCTATTGAGGCAACCGTAACCAATGTAGATATACTAGGTCTACCTTTTTAATTGTTTTATAATGCCCCGCAACTGGCCTGCACTGCTTTACCATCTGTGGTCATATGCAGTTGTTCATCCTATTTTTAATGATCAGGATTTATCTACAGTTGTATAGAATCTGGGTATCTGGATGTATCTACAGAGATATATGAACAATATCGCTCACCTGGTTAAATGGTTGCTATGAAGATTTGCATTTAAGCTTGACCCCGGGGTCATGATTTGAACAAACTTGGTAGAGATCCACTACGCAATGCTACACACCAAATATCTAAGCTCTAGGCCTTCTGGTTTATTTTTAGAAAGTTTTTGAAGATTTTCCGATGTACAATTAAGTTACCGCTGGGGCGGGGTCAATTTTCCCCCGGGGGTCATGATTTGAACAAAGTTTGTAGAAGTCTACTAGGCAATGCTACATATCAAATATCTAAGATCTAGGCATTCTGGTTTATTTTGAGCAAATTTATGAAGATTTCCCTATGTACAATCAAGTAACCCCTGGGGCTGGGTCAATTTGACCAGGGAGGTGGGGGGGGGGGGGGGGGTCAAGATTTGAACAAATTTTGTAGAGGTCCACTAGGCAATGCTACATGTCAGATATCTAAGCTCTAGGCCTTCTGGTTTATTTTTAGAAAATTTTGAAGATTTTTCAATGTACAATCAAGTAACCTCATGGGGCGGAGTCAATTTTACTCCGGGGGTCATGATTTGAACAAATTTTGTAGAAGTCTATTAGGCAATGCTACATGTCAAATATCTAAGATCTATGCCTTCTGGTTTATTTTTAGAATTTTTTTGAAGATTTTCCTATGTGAAATCAATTGCCCCTGGGGCGGGATTTTGAAATCAGGCATTATCTGCAGATCAGTAGAACTGGGACATCAGTTTTTATCTACAGATCTTTAAATCGGGACACCAGGAATTATCAGCATATGTGTATTACTGGGACGTGTACTGGTTTACCATATGTGGTCATATGTAGCTGTTCATCATAGGATTTGCCTACAGATTTATAAAAAGGGGTATCAGTATTATCTACAGATGTGTAGAATCTGGTCATCAGGGTATAAAAGGGGCATCAGGATTTATGTACAGATGTGTAGAATCTGGGCATCAGGACCTATCTACAGATAATAACATTTGGGCACCAGATGCAGAGAATCTGGACATCAGCCTTTATCTGCAGATATGGATATCAGGATGTAGAATTGGGGAATCAGGATTTGTCTGTAGTCAAACGTAGATATGGGCAAGAAAAGATGTAGTAGCACAAAATGTTGTTCTGTCCAAAGTACTAAACTAAAATGTGCTCGTTTATTTCACATCTGGATTACTACAATGGCATACTTTTATGGTGTAGCTAACGGTGATGTGCGTAAGATGCAACATATTCAAAACATATGAATTTTGAATGTCGTAATGTTGTTCCATACAACAAGTGCAAAACATTCAATAATAGAAGTTTCTGTACTATTGGTCCAAAACTGTGGAATGAACTGCCGTTAGCATTAGGCAAAAGTGAATCACTTGATACATACAAACAAAATCTTAAGACACTGTATTTTAGAGCCTTCATGGCATTGTTTTAAACGCTTTTGATAATTGTTTTAAATGCGATAACAGCAGCTATTAGTTTTTTTGTAAGTTTTTACATTTCATCAAGGCTAATTAAATTAAATGTACAACGCCATTGAATAATTACGTCATTGTATAAAAAACAGGCGTTTTATCAAATTAATTCAGTTTTTCAGTTTAGTTCACGTTTCTTTCATTTGTTGGTTTTTAGATTTTCACTGTTACATACTTTACGCACGTACTAATGTAATTGAAAATGTTGTCTTAACAGGCAGTAGAAAATATAAATAAATAAATAAATAAATGGGATTAGCAACTAGAGATAATTACTGGTCTAAAGATGCAAATAAAGTTCATCATTAAGTTATACAATATCAGATGTTGATTCATTGTTGGTTCAAATAAAGTAACACTAAAGTCTCTGAGAATATGAATTGTTTTTGTCATAAACATTTCACCTTATTTACTTCCGAGTATATTAATCAAGGCATCCCTAATACCATACACATGCAGCCGTGTTTTAATAATCATGAATAAAGTAAACATGCTGATAAACAGAAGATAGAATTTCTGATATTCTGAAATAAGATCTAAGATTTTTCAAAGATAAGATATTTCAAATAGGTACAACTCATCTTGAATACAATTACTCATGCTAGTTACAACAGAAAAGTTAAGAGTCATTAATGAAAAATTTTAAGCTTTAATGGGAAACACATCAAACTATACCGCCGTGGTAAATCCCTAAAGATACTGAGCGAACTACACTGCCGTGGTAAATCTCTACAGATATCAAGTGAACTATATCGATGTTGTAAATTCCTGTAGATATCACCCGAACTATACTCCGAGGTAATTCCCTGTAGATATCAAGCGAAATATATCACCGTGGTTAATCCCTATGGATATCAAGCGAACTATAACGCCGTGATAAATCCTTATGGATATCAAGCGAACTATAACGCCGTGATAATTTCATATGGTTATCAAGCGAACTATATCACCGTGGTTAATCCCTATGGATATCAAGCGAAATATATCCCCGTGGTTAATTCCTTTGGATATCAAGTGAACTATAACGCCGTGATAAATCCATATGGATATCAAAATATAGCATATAAAGATTAAAACAGTAAAGAAATAAACTGCAAAAAAAACATAACATTTATCTATAGTATTGTATCAATATGTTTTTGCATAATCAAGAGGTTTTTTATACTTTACATCAGAGTTTTGAAAATAATAGTTATAATAATATTTTATCGTTTTTAAATTACCTTTTTCGCGCATTTCATATTCATAAGAATCTAAATAATTAAGCGAATGAATCATGCATGTACATATCAAATTAAAAACAAGAATGAACACAAGAAATACCATGAATACTCGAGTTTCCAGGCCGCAAACTGTTTTGGTATGTAAAGGTAATGGTCCCATTTCTTTTGTCTAGAGACATACATTGTAACTTATTCTTGCGATATCACTTTTGATCCTCACAAAATATGGGCTTCATTAGAATTTTCTTATTTTGTACCATGTTTAGTGAAAAATCAACAAAAACATAAACAACGTAAAGTAACGACCTCTCTGGCGAGAATCTGATTGTTCATGTGCAATAATATCGTACATATATAACTATTGCGTACACTTGTAAATTCAAACAAGAGGCCATAATTACCATAGGTCGCTCACCTGGCATTCACAGGTGGATGGAATAATTTTGAACAAGAAATAATGTTTGAAACTATTTCAAAATCGATCCAGCGGTTTCATTTTCAAACATTCCCCCCACCCCCGTCCCCTTGCGGACATGTTTTAACGACAATATGATTTGAGGTATTTAGTACAGTATCACCTAAGGAACTTTGTGGTCAAAACAATTTTGAAATCGGGCTGGCGGTTTGGGAGGAGGAGATTTTCATTTTGTTCCATATAGTTATATTGGGAAAAATAGCGCCGCCCCCTGACAGTCATGTTATTTAATGAAATAGAATAATTGGAAGGAAACTAGTTGACGGTCACCCAAGCTCTAAACCTATCTGGCAATTGTGCAATCTTTATAAGTTTTCCATATTGTCATACACGGAAAACCAGTCCCTTAAACTGGTTGCAAAGTTTTAACGAAACAAAATGATCCGAGATAAATTGATAGGAGGTTACTCCAAGGAACATTTCTGTGAATTTATTAAAAAATGAGCCAGCTGTTTCTGAGAAGCAGAACTTTAAGGTTTTCCTTTTTGTTGCCATAAATTCCTCAAGGATAGTGTAGATTTGAAGGAATCTGAAAGGGGACCACCTTGTGAAGTTTGGAAGAATTAGCATTGTGGGAGATGTTCTTTAAAGAAGTTATGGACAGATGGCGGATACATGGACGGCGGACTCAGGTGAGCTGAAAAGTGTTTTAATTCATTTAAGGTCGAAAGAAAAATCATGTTTAACAAGAGCTGTCTCCGTAGGATGACACATGCCCCCGATGGCACTTTGAATGAATAGTTATGGCCGATGTTAGAGTTTAGGACCTTTGACCTACGGAGCTGGGTCTTGCGCGCGACACATCGTCTTACTGTGTCACACATTCATGCATAGTTATTTTAAAATCCATGCATGAATGACAAAGATATGGACCAGACATGCCCATCAATGCACTATCATGAAAAATGATCTTTAACGTCTAAGTGTGACCTTGACCTTTGAGCTACGGACCTGGGTCTTGCGTGTGACATGTTGTCTTACTGTGGTACAAATTCATGCCAAGTTATTTGAAAATCCATCCATCGATGACAAAGATATGGACCGGACACGCCCATCAATGCACTATCCTTTAACGTCTAAGTGTGACCTTGACCTTTAAGCTACGGACCTGGGTCTTGCGCACTGCACGTCGTCTTACTGTGGTACACATTCATGCCAAGTTATTTTAAAATCCATGCATGAATGACAAAGATATGGACCGGACATGCCCATCAATGCACTATCATGAAAAATGATCTTTAACGTCTAAGTGTGACCTTGACCTTTGAGCTACGGACCTGGGTCTTGCGTGTGACATGTTGTCTTACTGTGGTACAAATTCATGCCAAGTTATTTGAAAATCCATCCATCGATGACAAAGATATGGACCGGACACGCCCATCAATGCACTATCCTTTAACGTCTAAGTGTGACCTTGACCTTTAAGCTACGGACCTGGGTCTTGCGCACTGCACGTCGTCTTACTGTGGTACACATTCATGCCAAGTTATTTTAAAATCCATGCATGAATGACAAAGATATGGACCGGACATGCCCATCAATGCACTATCATGAAAAATGATCTTTAACGTCTAAGTGTGACCTTGACCTTTAAGCTACGGACCTGGGTCTTGCGCACTGCACGTCGTCTTACTGTGGTACACATTCATGCCAAGTTATTTGAAAATCCATCCATCGATGACAAAGATATGGACCGGACACGCCCATCAATGCACTATCCTTTAACGTCTAAGTGTGACCTTGACCTTTGAGCTACGGACCTGGGTCTTGCGCACTGCACGTCGTCTTACTGTGGTACACATTCATGCCAAGTTATTTGAAAATCCATCCATCGATGACAAAGATATGGACCGGACACGAAAATTGCGGACAGACCGACAGACCGACAGACTAACAGACCGACAGACCGACAGACAGACAGACGGTTCAAAAACTATATGCCTCCCTTCAGGGGCATAAAAATTATGTTCTCAAGTTATCAAATAAATGTAAATGTTATTTGACGACATATTAGGACATAGATCATGGTGTACTATATTTCAGACATAGTGAAATTTTATATGATTAATTCAATAAAACCTCTTTGTTCTGGTAACAGGTAACACTATCGAGACATTTAAATCTACCTGACAGCAACCAGATACTATAAGAAAAGAAGGATAAACTACTAGTTTTTATATGAAAGATACTAAAGATGACTTGAAAGTGCAAAATGATACCGATGTTTTCCCATAAACAGCAATACATTTTTATGTTCACAAAGAAACTACATACCTTTGATGAAGGTAAAAACTTTAGAAAAGAATACTCAAAATGACTTTTTCATAAATGCGTCAAACAGAGCGAAGGAATCAAAGGCTATGAACAGTTATTTACTTTTTTATGAGTAAAGAACAAAACAAGCATAAGCGGTCAACATGTAAAGTTGTTAGTTGGGTTCTAGAAACTTTGACTGATCGGCTATCGTTATCCATCCAGGCCCTGTCCCCCTTTGAAATTCAATGTATCTATCGTAAGACTTTTGATATACGTCTACAGTACATTAATAAGTCAACATTCATTTAATATAAGAATGACAGCATAAAATCTAGATTTTAATGTTGCCGTTTGAAATGCAATGAATATTTCTGGTATGCATTGTATACTGATGGGCAATGTTATTTAAATAATACAGATTGTGATTAAAACTAACTGATATATATCAAGGTAAATACTTAAACTGTGCGTGGCCTAAAGTTAAAAGGACAGAACCGTTTTTCCTTGACAGTTTTATTTTAAATATAGTACTACATATGGTCCGGAAAGGAGGTGTCCGGGAACGGAAGGTACACAGACAAACGGACGGAGATGTATGATTATCTAATATAACACTGATGAAACTGTTCATAAACTGTAAACGTTATTTTTCTTACATATTAATTCAGTGACCCACTCGGAACTGCTTTACGAAAGGTTTTCTGACCTAGATATTCGTAATATATCCTAATTATGCTAGGGAAAGGAAAATCCTCGTATGGCTGCTTCCAGCGTGTACATTTATAACAAGAGCTGTCCGCGAGACAGCGCGCTCCACTATCCGGCGACTTGACAGTAAAATGAATCCTTAGGACGGCCAGCACATATTTATGCAATCTCGCCAGGCATATCTGTGTTTTTGACAACACAGAAAATGACGTCACAAAAAAAGTAGAAATGCTAAACTTGAAAACGAAAGCCGCATTTTGATTCGTGGATAGTCAGGGGTCAAGCACAGGGGTTAACCCGTCTAAATGTATGCGTGTGGACTTTTTTTTTTTGCTATAGGGGTGCCAATTTTCAGCACTTTATTACGAATAGAAATTACCTGGGCTTTAGTACAGAATGTCAACTTTTAATCTATGAAAAAATATTTGAGCTCTGGATAAACACAAATCCCACCAACGGACCAAGGGTACATTGATAATTTTGGAACATCATCAAATCGCTTAAAATGTCATTTTTGATGTTGTCTGAGAGTGTCAGTATATGCCTCAGATGTAAGATATAACCGTATTTGAGAGCTGCAGACCTAGACATTTCAGAAATATTTTCAAAATAAGTTTCGTGTAATAAATGTTGTTTCTACGGAAGCGTGAAAGGGCCATCAGACGCTAATACGTTTTAGTACGTTAAGGCTGCGGAAAGTATATGTCTCAATAAGAGACCTCTACTTGAAAAGGATCAAGGGGCATAATTCTGTTAAGAAAACAAATTAGAGTTATTGCGATTGTTACCACACATGCAGATGATAATGGTAAAGATATATTTTGAGTTTCAAGTTATTATCGTATATAGTGCCAAAGTTATGTCTAGAAAACGAAATTTGTCAAAAACAATTAAGTATGAAAGAGGCATAATTTGGTCAAAAATACAAATCAGAGTTATGGGGATTGTTATCACACATGCAGATGATGATGATAAAGATACATTTTAAGTTTCAAGTCTTTATTTTATATTGTACTAAAGTTATATCCAGAAAGCGAAGATTGCCAAAACGATAAGTATGAAAGGGGCATAATTCTGTCAAAAACACAATAAGAGTTATGGGGATTGTAACCACACATACAGATGATGATTATAAAGAAATATTTTAAATTTCAAGTCATTATCGACATGTCTATAAACGAAGTTTTCGAAAAAAAAAATTAACATGAAAATAATTCCAAGTATAACAACTTTGTGACCTTGATCTTGGGTATAATAGGCCCAGCCCCTGCACATACTTTGTATGCTGGACAATGTTTATGTGAAGTTACAGTAAGATATAAGCAACAGTAACAAAGATATGACAGAAAAACAAAGGTTGCCGAAACACTTTAACCTTAAAAATAACCTAAGTATAACACCTTGGTGACCTTGACCTTGGGTATAATGGGCCCAGCCCCTGCACATACTTTGTATGCTGAACAATGTTTAAGTGAACTTACAGTAAGATATAAGCAATAGTAAGAAAGATATGACAAAAAACAAAGGTTGCCGAAACACTTTAACCTTAAAAATAACCTAAGTTAAACACCTTGGTGACCTTACTTATAATGGGCCCAGCCCCTGCACATACTTTGTTTGTATGCTGGACAATGTTAATTTGAAGTTACAGTAAAATATAAGCAATAGTAACAAAGATATGACAGAAAGACAAAGGTTGAAAAACTTTAACCAAGAAAGCTCACGCACGCCCGGGCGAGTAGAATAGCTCCTCTATTCTCCGAATAGTGGAGTTCAAGACCGTTAACATTACGTTCTTTCTAAAGAAAAAGAGTGAATACAAAAATGTTGACACTGGAAATCATTCCAAATAATGCCTTCGAATTCGTTTGAAATTCATGGTTTTAAAAGATAAATAAAATATTTCGGACCTATACATTATATATGACCACGTACTAAACAACACGTTGATATCAATCTGTGAAAGTTACATTAAAAATCAAAACTGTAGATAATCTTCTGTTTGAATGTAATTAAATTTTTTTATACACTCCCCTTTTGAAAAGTTGATGTTCAAACTTAATAAATCAGCCTGATAAAAAATCAAGATAACGACCCTACCTTTTCCTTTGTATATTCTGAAATTTGATTGGAACGTGCAGAGCTACCTTGATACAAACAGATGAGTATTTGAATGTATTTAGCGTTTTGTTATCTATATAGGAAATGCTTTATACGACAAAACATGAAATAACAAAAATTCCAAGGCAAAACACATGAACAAAAAAAAAAAAAAAAAAAAAAAATAGAAAAAAAGATTAAGAGATACTGAACTTCTTCCTGAAATCTTCTAAAGAAAACATTTTCACCAGAAAGTAATAAATCTACGATAAAGTCGTTAAATCTTTGCTTACACACGGCACTGCCTGCAAAAATAAGGCTTTGCACTTATCAACCAGTGATTACCGTATTTCTATAGTTTTGTCAATATTAAACACGTGGTTAACTATTTTAGGATTAATATATGTTTATCACGTACCACTGTTGACTGTCCAATATGGCTTCTCCCGAGCAATAAGTGTTGCTGATTTCTACCAATAAAATCCTTTTAGTTTTTCATATTTTATGATGAAATCGTGTTGATCATAATCATCAAGAAACGAAAATGAAATTTTAAATGATATACAGTAATCCAAATTCTTGCAATTGTATCATGACATTAAAATGGTTATAAAGGAAGAAGAAGCATTTCCGCTTATGTTGCCATTTGTATCTGACTTGGACCTTTGGTATTTTTGCAAAGAAATACCATCTGAAAGCAAGCCCATTAATCAATAGTGCAGCAATTTGGATACAATTAATCGAGAAACAGTTGACGGTTTGGATTTAGTGTGTGTGACGGCTTTGATAGCAACTTACTACAGATGTCTTAACGAAGGAGTGATATCAAGGTTGATGAATATCATCATCTCCTTCATTAAATTCTTGACATTTGAGGTGACTTTGTGGTGGCTTTGCTTTACTGAGCAATCAGATAGAGGTAACGTCAGAACTATTCATTTGTGCTACTGAATTACTTTCTAAAAATATGCTGAATCATCGTAGATCCTAATAGGTAGGTAAATTAAAATCTACAGCATGCGATATAAGTGAGTGACAGACCGATGTCAGTTTACTTAGACCATTTGTTTTATAATCAAGTCAGGTCATTTTTTTCTGGATGATTTTATTTAGAGTAAATTTATTTAAAGTTTCTTCGTCTACAATATTTGACTCGCATTGGACAGTTTATCGGTTGCGTTTGGCAACAGCGAATAACTAGAGCTATCACCAAATGTGATTCATACCCCCACCAAAAACATTGTTTGAAAAAGGTTACATTTGAAATTAATGACTCCAATGGTGGATGAATATTGCATAATAGCTTGAGTCTGTGTTAAAAATATCAAATAATAAGAGAGGTACAGATAAAGTGTATCAAAACACTATATAAGTATAATTCTAAGAAAAAAGGGGGCATAATTCAGGAAATATTGGTGCAAGAGTTATGCACCTTGTGTCACATGATGTGGGTGATGATGTGGAACAACTACTTCAAGTTTGAAACAAATGCATTTCGTAATAACTGAGATATAGTAAAAATGCATCAAAATTAACCTTAACTTCTAAATAAAAGGGGGCATAATTAATGAAAAATGAGTGCCAGAGTAATGCACCTTGTGTAACATGATGTGGGTGATAAGGTGGAACATCTATTTTAAGTTTGAATCAAATCCATTTTGTAATAAGTGAGATATAGTGAAAATGCATCAAAGTTAACCTTTTTTTTTTGGATTCAACGTCGCACCAATAGGTCATATGGCGACTTTCCAGCTTTAATGGTGGAGGAAGACCCCAGGTGTCCCTTCGTGTATTATTTCATCACGAGCGGGCACCTAGATAGAACCACCGACCTTCCGTAAGCCAGCTGGATGGCTTCCTCACATGAAGAATTCAACGCCCCGAGTGAGGTTCGAACCCACATCGATGAGGGGCAAGTGATTAACCTTAAATTCTAAGTAAAAGAGGGCATAATTCATGAAAAATTCGTGTCACATGATGTGGGTGATGATGTGGAACATCTATTTTAAGTTTGAATCAAATCCATTTTGTAATAACTGAGATATAGTGAAAATGCATCAAAGTTAACCTTAAATTCTAAGTAAAAGAGGGCATAATTAATGAAACATTGGTGTCAGAGTTATGCTCCTTGTGTCACATGATGCGGGTGATAAAGTGGAACATCTGTTTTAAGTTTGAATCAAATCCATTTTGTAATAACTGAGATATAGTGAAAATGCATTAAAATTAACCTTAAATTCTAAGTAAAAGGGGGCATAATTCATGAAAAATTGGTTTTCGGGGTTTGCACCTTGTGTCAAATGATGTGGGTGATAAGGTGGAACATCTATTTTAAGTTTGAATCAAATCCATTTAGTAATAACTAAGATATAGTGAAAATGCATCAAAATTAACATTAAATTCTAAGTAAAAGGGGGCATAATTCATGAAAAATTGGTTTTCGGGGTTTGCACCTTGTGTCAAATGATGTGGGTGATAAGGTGGAACATCTATTTTAAGTTTGAATCAAATCCATTTAGTAATAACTAAGATACGTTTAATACGTTCATGAGAGATATTGAAATGTGCACAACCTGCAAAGTGTAATGAGCAATTATAATACACTATACAAAACTAAATAATCTCCATAGTGTAAAAACACAAAAATGAAAACAACACAGAAGCAGTTTAGCTTGTAACTGAAGTATGACATATGATTATTGTGCATGTGTCATGAATGTTATTTATTAAATTCTAAGTTCAAACGTTACACGATTTATTTTCTACAATTGCATGCAGTTACTGCAGTATATAGATTAGAAATTGTAAGTGCGATTAACTGTTGTTACCTTGCTCCAGATGTCATAGACAACAAATGTGGAACCGTTATTCTAGTTGTCAAAGCCTCTTCAAAACCATAGTCAACATCCGCGCATGATATATAGATTTGAACGCAAATGATTTGTGGTACACAAAAAACACAGGTAGAGTAAATAAATAAGGAAATGCTTATAAAAATAAAAAGACTTCGTTTGATTGAGCCTATTATTTAGAGGAAATGAAATATGAAACAACCCTTCGAATGGCACTAACAAAATCTTAAGCGGAACTTTATTATTCAGAAATATTAAACAGACTCCTTGATCCCAAAGGAGCAGAAAATATATCAACACCCAGTCAAAATACGTGAAGACTTTTTACGGCCAACACATTTACCAAAAAATGAAAAAGTTTTAGTTTTGTATGGGGCAACACACATAAAAATGAAAACTTTAAAGTATTGCATTGGGGCAATACACACTGGAAGTTTGCCTTGCCAATGTGACAATATTTTTATCAGGACATTACTATAACTGCTGAACAAGGTTTGATACAAAAAATCTGAAAAAAGTATTGAAATACTAGTATCTTCAAAATTTTACGTGAGTTTCCTCTGTTTTTGATTAGTGCGGCTCAGCAGATCAAAACTTACGTCTATCGATGGAGTTACAATATAGTACATATAATATATCTATCATAATATGCTGATCTAAGGCATTCATATAGAACTTACATTGCCCTGACGAAATGAAGCAGCGGTCGAAGAAGGTTGTACTTGTTTGGTATCATGGTATAAATCCAGCGGACTTTCCTTACTGAATGATGACGGACATGATGCTCCGTGACATGTACAGAAATACCTGATATTTTACATTACATGGTAGTCAAAATACAAGTCATGTCTTAGTTTTATGACTGTAAATCAAAGGATTTTGTTTCATTCACATAAAAATGAAAATAAAATGAAACCAGGTGACCTGTAATGGGTTTGCATTACGTGTAAGTATATTCTGAAACTACATTTGACGTCTTTTCCACCATATGGAAAGTAACTGGTTAAAGAAAACTGTGATCTTTCTTAAAAGAGCAAACATGTACTAGATGTAAAGCCATACAATGATATGTTAATCTCCTTCAACAGCTATTGTAACTTACAACGTTAGAACCCAGTCTTTATTTAAGAACATTTCTTAGATTTATTTTTCTACGGATAGATTTTTAAATGATTTTACATACATCTACTTCAATATTAACTCCATCAATTTCAGCGATTACACTAGAAAACAAAGACTATAAGCAAACCATGAACTAAATTTCATGGGAAATAAAAAAAATCTACTCATATTTCTTTTTACATGTGTACATATAATATTACATAACTGATATTAATAATTTTATTAATTACAAAATTAACATGAAATACTTCTTGTGAACTTTTTATTCCCAAAATAACAAAAATTGCCCATATTTTTATCAAAACGTTTTTCCTATGGACAACTTATTTTCTTTTTTTTTAAGTGGCTTACATCATATGCAACAGAATGAACACATAAATATAATAGGTATCCATGCGCCTTTCTAAGTAATTTAGATAAAACACTCGGATTAACGCTGATTTTTACGAAAATAACCGATTTCTAGATCAAGTAGTTCAACAAATACTTTTGTGTATTTTTTGATAAGCTATTTTGTTAAATATGAATTGCCTTCCTCGTTACATGCTGAATCATTGGTCCGATACCATTCTCATATTTAACCCTAAAGGAGGATCAGTAAGTAACAGATCGGCAACTGCGCAAAAGGTTGCTCAGTAACCTCTCCCGGACATGTCCTTAATATAGATTTGCCATTACTTATGTTTTGTTTCTGTTGGGTTAACGTCATATCTACACAATTGTTTTATAGGTTATATAGCGATTTTCCAGTTTTTGACAGTAGGCATTGTTTCAGCCATGGCGGGCACATGGTTAGAACCACCGACATTTCCTAAGACAACTGGATAGCTTTCTCACATGAAATATTCTACACCCCGGGCGGCTGGAATCAGCCATGAGTGGCAAGTGAGTCAAGTACGCATCATTAACCACTAGGCCGTGGAGCCCCCAGAAACATATATACTGACTGATATCCAGTAACCTGTGTGACTGAACTGGACAACTGGACACCTTGGTTACGCGTATGAACTTTTGACTCATAATGCATGTCCATCAAAAGGGGGAAACTTAAATGTGCTTACCACTGGCTTAACATACTTTTAGCTTGGGACAATAAGAGAGTACTTGTCACAGTAACTTTAAATATGCATACCAGTGGTTAAACAAACTAGTAATCGGGGTACACACAGGAAAATTGTCAAAGTAATATATCACAAATGTTCTCTTTCATTCCTTCATATCTTAAATAAGAGGCCCAAATGAGACCAAGTTTGATGATGAAGATCCATCTAGTTGTTTATGAGTAGAAGCCGTTTACAGATATTTCTAATTTCAGCTCTAGAGGCCCCTTAAAGAGGCTAAGTGCCCCCGTTTGAATAAAATTGGGAGAAGATCTTATAATGATGCTACAGGCCAAGCGTGATGAAGATCCATCAAGCGGTTCATGAAAAGAATTCTTTTAAAGGTATTTCTGTTTTTAGCACTAGTGGCCCCTAAAAGTGGAAATTTGAGAAAGGAACTTATAATGATCTTCTAGACAAGACGAAGGTTCAACAAGCAATTCATAAGAAAATGTTTTTTAAAGATATTTTTAATTTTAGCTCGAGCAGCCCCTAAAAGGGACCAAGTGCCCTCAACTGAACAATTTTGGTGAATGACCTTATAATGATGCTACAAATCAATTTTAATGAAGAAAAATCAAGAGGTTCATGAAGAGTCATTTAAAGGCATTTTTATTTTTAGCTCTGGTAGCTCCAAAAAAGGGGTCAATCATCTCCAACTGAAAACAAATGGGAGAGGAACTTATAATGATGCTACATACCAAGTTTGGTTTGATGAAGATCCATCCAGTGGATCATAAGAAAAACAATCGTTAAACTCTATTTCTCTTTTAAGCCCTAGCGGCCTCTATAAGGAGCCGACTGTCCCCATTTGAACAAATTTGGGAGAGGACATTATAATCATTACAAACCATATTTAATAAATATCTATCCAGTCGTTCATGAGAAGTTCTTCAAACATTTTATCTCTCTATTTTTAGCAATTGTGGCCCCTTTTAGGGGTCATAGTAAAGCATCTGAACATACTTGACAGAGATCTATGCCAGGATATGCTACTGACGAAGTTTTGTGTAATTCTGACCACTAGTTTCAGAGGAGAAGATGTTTAAGTAAAAATGCTGACATAGGACGATGGACGACGGACATCCACCTATACTAGTTGCTCACCCAGAACAAAGTTCAGGTGAGCTAAAACAGTGAATTTCTTTGTTAATGATATGTAGATTACCTTCTTGCTTATATTTTTATATATAACTTATAGTAGAATAGTATATAACACATTTTCGTGTTACTATAGAGAAAGGATGTCATCAGGTCATTGGATATATGTAAATGTCTTGTTTACGAGATTTCACACTCGGTTGTTTGGCATTTAATGTGGGGATTTTATTCATTTAAAGACGCTACAGACATATGAATCGTTCGGTAGAAAAGTAAAACTGTTTGAAAGCAACGGTGACTACTTGTGTATTGAAACCAAACCTTCTAGTGTTTCGTCAGGTAGCACATAAAGCTGTTTGTAATACATCGTAAAGGTAATCTTTATTTTAGTAAATTTAAACGTATACATACATCATCTTAGAAAAAAGGGAAGAGAAATAACAAATCATTTATTATATAAACAACATGATGACAACAGAAAACGGTAGTAAGAAGATCATTTATTAGGTTGTTGATTCATAAGAAAAATGAATAGTGTCTCTGTCACAACCAAGCTAATGAGATATTAGATTTTGTACGATATTACATCACAGTACACTCGCTAATTTATTTTAACTTCCGCTTAGATAAAGCAGACTAATATATATAGATATGAAATTAAAACAAAATGAAAGCGGGAAATCCAGAAAAATGCACTTATCACGTAAGAAATAAGAAAACAATTTACTAACACATATGATTTAGTTCCTTAGATGTTTTGAAAGCCAGTAATTAGATACAACCTTACCAATACTTTGAGTCTATAAGTGACCTTTTGTGTATATGGAAATAAAAAAAAACGTTTGATTTCTATTTATAATTTAATGCGCGCTTGAGTAATAGAATGAATTACCATAGAACGTTTACTTATATTATATTTTCCCGAAAGTAGTGTTCTCTCCATATTCATATGACCGCCTCGATAGCCTAGAGGTATCTAGAGCGTCTGCTCGTGGGTTCGATCCCCGGCCGCGTCATACCAAAGACGTGAAAATTGGTACCAGTAGCTCCAGCATTAAGTGAGAAACTGGCTTCTCTTCACTCATACCCTTGTGGCGATGGATATATCAGGAATGAGGTGTCGAGAGTGATTAATATGATTAAGTTGTAGAACTTGCTTCATAATCACCTAAAATAAATTAGTATAAATTAATTCATAATAAATTCCTTCTTTTGAAATGATGGCATGCTAGTAATAGTTTTGACTCTAAATAATTTCATTCTATGTATTTGAGTTAAATATTTTGTCCAACGTCCAGAGTTATGAGCTGATTATTTTATGATGTACTTTTACGTTAATTCAAATTTAATAACCTAAATGCTATAAGTAAAAACATAAATCACCATTTGACAGCTTTTGACGTTCATTGTAGGATGTATGCAGTATGAATTTTCCTTATATCATCATGACAGGCGTAATGGTTTCTGAATTTATATTACCCTCTTGTTAATCATACAATACATGAATGTATAAACGTATTATAATTCTGAAATCAATCATATAAATGTACTTAACTTTTGCTGAATGAATGTGTAAGTATCTTATTGGGATTGAATCACTCGAGATGATACAAACTAAATGTACATTATCGTTGTATTTGATTAACTTCAAGTTTTTCAAAATTGAATAGCCTCATAATGTATAAAAAGTACAAAAATCCTCGTACACAGACACTCACGTACTTAAAAGAAATATCTTCATACAATAGCAAGGTTAAACATGAAACATCTTTTTGTCTCTTCTTCTGTATTCACCTTTCATTAATCACATCAAATTTTGCATATATTCTAGTTCTAGCTGTCCGACAAATCATTATCATATTTTTGACTTGGTCAATTATATAAATATTTTACTCCGAAGTATGGTCATTGTTATTTTAACATTTTGCACATAAGACAACTTGCAGCACATTTTAACCCAGATATGCATCTGAAACTAAAAAGCGGATAATACAGAATGTACGAGCAGGTTCTCAACTGATTATAATTTTACCTAGACGATTACTTAAGGTGAAATGGTTATGACATCAATGAATACATTAACACGTTCCTTCATAGCAAACATATTAATGACATACACTCAATGGCTTTAAAAACGCATATATGGCTTGTAACTTGTATTCAAATAGTTTGATATTCACTTATTCTTATCAAACATGGTGGTTTCTATTGTGATATTTGAAGCGTGACCATTGTCACCTATGAACGTGAAGTTCGCGCTATAATTCGCGTTATACAAAATTGACTGCGTTGTCACACCCTATATAGCTCCCTTCGGATAGGGCCTATAGCTCCCCGGAGAGCTGTATTCGGACCACGTTTTCGTATATAGCTCCTTGGGACAGAGGAGCTGTATACGAACGCAATCATGTACAAAACCGAATATGACTCCCTACACATGGAAAATTTTAAATATTATAACAGTACTGTTCGAGTAGTACAAAACATGATTATTTGGCAGGTAGATTTCTCGAGCCATTCGTACGTATGAGCTAGAGATCGAGAGTGCGTATGTACATAGTTCCGAAAACGGATACAATCAGACCAAGAATCACCAACCTGTACACAAAATAATAACTGGCAATTTGAAATTAGGAACATGGTTTCTTCTACTGCACTTTGTGACAAAATTATCAAATTTGGAACAAATTTTGATTAGGTGAACATGAAGATTTTAGTTTTTTTTTTGTCGGACTTGACGAAAGATTTTTTTTGCTCCAAAGTCCCAAAACTGTCAAGAAATGTTGACTGGCACATAGTGATTTAATACTAGTTATGACCCTTGCATTAGAATTAAGGCATCATGTGTGAAATATTTTAACACTATCTGGTCTTTAAAAACGCGACATAACAAAATGTCATAAATAACCCACGTGGTCCATATTGCATAAAAACACTGAGGAGCTATACGAAACAAAGCTACAGGTGTTCCATTTAGAGCTCCAGTTTTAGCAAGGGAGCTATATACGGAGAAAATAGCTCCGCAGGAGCCATATATACGTAAAGGTGCCCCGAATATAGCTTCCCGAGGAGCTATATCCGAAGGGAGCTATATAGGCTGACACTGCGTGCCTTTACAAATATTAAAATTCATGAACAACCACTTCTTTTCCAGAATGCCCCATATTATACTAAATTGAAGGTCTATTCACATTAAAACAGAGTCGAGTTTTATTACTTGTTATTCAAAACTGTTATTGACTCTTTTTAAAGCGAAAATATCATACACCATCCAGTTATTTTCAGTTTGGAAGAGTCACCGAAATGTACCGCAGAGGCGGCGCGTCTGATATCACCACTTAAACGTTGGAAAAATTGCTCTATTTTAATAGAGGATATTCGATATTCTTTCTTTACGATGACAACCGAATTCTATATTATGCATAAAACCAATCTGAATATGAACTTAACTGAACAAATTACTAACTTAAAAGCCTTATTCATTATGCATATTTCATTAGTCTATGGAATACGAAAACCTTCTTGGATTAATTTTCCAAGTGCGTAGACGGAGCGTTTTTAAAGTCCTTGAGTATAATCTCAATATATACATGCTGATGTTAGATGGTGACGCTAACGACTATTCACGAAGACATTTAGGTTACTTAAGTGCATGCGAAGACGTTAATGGCGATGTTGATGCATAATGTAGAATGCGGCTTCTGTAATGGAAATATATATATATCATATGTACTTCGAACTAATCATGAGATCGCTATCTGATCATTTAATATAGACACGTACGAGGGTTGTCCCAACAAATCGTAGACACTTTGAGTAAAAATTTTTATTGACGTACGATAGCCATTAATTTACACACAAGCATATTTTGTCTACTTCAAACAAACAAGAAATATGTTTTTAAAATTTTTGTTTGTTTGAAATTGATAAAAAATAAATTTACAAAAATGTTTTTAAGTTTTATCGAGGTTTTATATATTATATGTCTGAGCGGCGCAACCCGTATGGCGTAACAGTAAATAATTTATAATGCGTATATTCAAACTGGCATAACAACAAATATTGTCTTCATTTCCGTTAAACGTTCATTTTGATTTCACGCTTCCAAATTTAAAATAAGTGACATTATAACTTGTATCATAAAAAGCAGTGACTGAACGCATCTTGGAAAAATGATGACGCAGTAAAATGCCGCAGTGCACCAGTTTCTGTGTAGCAAACGGAATAACTTCTACGTATATTTCGAAAAAGATGTTTTCAACTACACACGTGTATAAGACTGCTTATCGACGATATATCAATGTCACTGAGTTGCTCGGTCATCAAAAGTGTTTCGATTACTTAGAGAACGAGCGAACAGTACGCTTTATGTGGTTGGCAGTAATGACATAACGACGTCTATATGTAGAATATGTAGATATATAAACCATAATTCTTCAACAAAAATTTTTTTTTTTAATTTTCTGAGTGTATTCCTAAATGTCGTGTTAAATGGTTGTCAAAACTTCTATTTTCCTTATAACTCCCAATAGGACGGCCCTCGATGTTCAATTCTATATCATTCAAAACATGCAAATGGAGTGCTGCATTTTCACTGTAATTGTATAAATTAAAACTTCCGAAGCTTAATGTTACAATGTTAGCTTACCTTTTCTCACATGTCAATAGCGAACTTAACCGTTAAATCTTCCTTTTCAGATCTGATTTACGTTCGACTACTAGTTAGCAATGTAAAAGTTATTCATCATGCAATGCATTTAAGTTCTAAACCCTTCATACGTACACGATTAAAACGTGAAGTGATACACATTAAAAGAAGTGAATGAAGTATTGCCATGCAATACAAAGTCCCCTACTGGAAGGCACCTTATTGTTTCTACTGCAGTATAACGTAATGAATTGATATATGTCAATGTTGTATAAACAATATTGTACTATATATACAATATGTTATAACAAAACACTTGGATTAAAATTTGCATACAAGAAAAACCTATAGTTGCTTTCATATGTATTTATTTTGGCCAATTATGAAAAAGATATCATATAAGTTATCTATAGTAACAACAAAGGGAAATCAATAAAAAAAAAAATTAAAAAAAAATCTATTAGAAAAAATATATTACAAGTCCGCCCAAAACTCTTCACCAGGTAGAGACAGGTCAAAATACATCTAAAAATTCAATGTAACATGCATGTTGTACCACAGAAAAGTGGTCTCGATTTTTCCCTACGGCCAGTAATAAAAAAGTAACAATATAATCTATTTATAGTAAAACAAAGGGAGGTTATTCTTAATAAAAGGGTGCCTCATGGCAATGAACATTTGTGCCAAGTTACATCAAAATCTCTCCATGCATGGAGAAGAAATGCTCTGGACAAAGTCATTCTTAAATTTAACCTTTGACCTCTAAGCATGACCTTGACCTTAAACCTAGAGACATTGTCCTTGCGCACGACAATCCATCTCATAGTGGTGAACATTGGTGCCAAGTTTCATCAAAATCCCTCCATGCATGAAGAAGAAATGCTCCAGACATAGTCATTTTTGTATCTGACCTTTGGCCTCTTTGACCTTGACCTTAGACTTAGGGCCCGGTTTTGCGCATGACATGTTGTCTCATCCAGGGAAATATTTGTGCCAACTGATATTTAAATCATGCCTTGCATGAAAAAGTTATAGACCGGACAGGTAAAAAATCCTATTGACCTTTTATCTCAAAGTGTGACCTTGACCTTTAAGCCAGGGTTCTATGTGTTGCGCATGACACGTCATCTCATCATGGGGAACATTTGTGCCAAGTAATATTAAAATCTTTTCGTGGATGGCAAAGTTATGGACTGGACAGGAAAAAAGCCCTGTTGACATTTGACCTCCAATTATGACCTGACCTTTGAGCTAGGGGTCTGGGTCTTGCACACGACAGTCCGTTCCTCATGGGAACATTTGCATGTGATATTAAAATCCTTATGATGACAAGTTATGACGCCAAGAAGCAGACCCTGTTCATGCCATGTTAACAGTAGAGCTAGTGTGACCTTGACTTTGAGCTAGGAGTTGAAATTGGGCGTGACATATCATCTTATTATGAGGTACAGTTTGTGCCAAGTAATATTAAAATCCTTCATGGATGGAGAGTTATGGACCGGACAGGAGAAGGTCCCTTTTGACCTTTGACCTCCAATTGTGACCTTGACCTTTGAGCTAGGGGTCCGAGTCTTGCGCATGACACGTCGTCTCCTCATGGGGAACATTTGTGCCATGTGATATTAAAATCCTTTAATGAATGACAGAGTTATGGACCGGCCAAGAAGCAGACCCTGTTCATGCCATGTTAACATTAGACTGCTAAGTGTGACCTTGACCTTTGAGCTAGGAGTCTGAAAGTTGGGCGTGACATATCATCTTATTATGAGGTACAGTTGTGCCAAGTAATATTAAAATCCCTTCATGGATGGGAGAGTTATGGACCGGACAGGAGAAAAGCCCTTTTGACCTTTGACCTCCAATTGTGACCTTGACCTTTGAGCTAGGGGTCCGGGTCTTGCGCATGACACGTCGTCTATTCATGGGGAACATTTGTGCCAAGTGATATTAAAATCCTTTAATGAATGACAGAGTTATAGACCGGACACGAAGCAAACCCTGTTCATGCCATGCTAACATTCGACTGCAAAGTGTGACCTTGACCTTTGTGCTAGTGGTCTGAAAGTTGGGCATGACACATCATCTTATTATGAGGTACATTTGTGCCATGTAATATTAAAATCCCTTCATGGATGGGAGAGTTATGGACCGGACAGGAGAAAAGCCCTGTTGATCTTTGACCTCCAATTGTGACCTTGACCTTTGAGGTAGGGGTCCGGGTCTTGCACACGCCACGTCGTCTCATCATGGGGAACATTTGTGCCAAGTAATATTAAAATCCCTTCATGGATGACAGAGTTATGGATCGGACAAGAAATTGCGGACGGACGGACGTTCGGACGGAATGACGAGACAGAATGACGGAAAAGCGCATTCCTATAGTCCCCGAAACTGGTTTTCAACCAGTAGGGGACTAATAATAAAACAGAGAAGAAAAGTTTATAATAAGTATAAAAGGCACTCCATAGTTCCCGCTTATTTTCAGTCGTGACTGCAAGTACACATCCTAAGTGCAAATTAAGACGAAGTGGACTGTGGACCCTTTGGGCGATCGGTTTTTTCAAGAGGACCATCTCAACATAATTAAGTCATATTGTGTGTGGTAGGAAATAACATGCCAATAATAGTGAGGTCTGGCTTATCATGCCACCACTTTGTGACTGGATATATAGATTTTGCTTTGTCTGTCTGTCCGTCTGTCTTTCCGTGAGAGAAAATTTGTGTTACACATATCGCCAAAGGTATTTTAGTGAAATGTTCTTTCATATCAGAAATTGTGTATTTGAGGAAAGAACAAAGCGGTGCGTTCAATAAACGCTTGATGCCCCCAGTGGCATCCTTGTCGGTAGATTTTGCACATAAGTCCAAAACGAGGTCAAGTCAAGGTCAAACTGAGGTCAGGTGATGTTTGAAGATGAGGAATGGTTACAGTTTACATCTGTTTTAGTATCAATTCATTCTTGTAAGGGGTATTGATGCTAGACGAAACGGTCCCATTTGGTTAACCAAGAGATGGCCCATATAAAGCAACCTTAGTCCAAAATGAGGTCAATGTCAAACTGAGGTCAGGTGATGTCTGAAGATGAGGAATGGTCACATTTTACATCTGCATTAGTATCAAGTCATTCTAGTAAGGGGTATTGATGCTAGACGAAACGATTCCATTTGGTTAACCTCGTACGGACGGACGGACAGGACATTCACTATATGCCTCCCGCATCAGTAGATGCTGGGGGCATAAAAAGAGGTCAGTGTGAGCTGTCTGTATCCCGTCGTCGTCGTCCGGCGCAAACAATTCCGCTTTGAACACTCCAGAATGTTTGTCTTAACTATATGTCTTAACTATATGTTGGATAAGTTTGAAACGGGGTATAGCTGGTTAACAAAGTTTTTCTAAAATTTGTCACAGTGACCTAGTTTTTAATCCCAGAAAACGCAATATTTAAATTGATCTAAACTTCATGAAGACAAATTTGCTAAGTACATTTATAAATCAAGTAGCAGTCATTGCCTCTATAGTGTCAAGACGGTTTTTCTATGATTTAACTTAGTGACAAAGTTATTGATTTAAGATACCCTAGTTTTAAAACCTGGCCCAGATTTTAGAAAAAATACCAACTTTCTGACCAATGTTTGTGCAGATCAGGTAGCAGAAAAGGCCTTAAGAGTATTAAGAATATTTTTCTATGATATGACTTAGTGACCTACTGTTCTGACTAAGTCTCATGTAGAAAATATGGCATCTCGAGTGTTAAGAATGTTTTCCTATGAGTTAACTTACCGACCTACTTTTTAACACCATAATAAGACAAAGTTTCAAACTTTACCTAGACTTGATTAAGGCAAACATTATGACTATGTTGCATACAGATCAGACAAACAGATTAGTCTCTAGAGTGGTTTTGACCTGGTACTCATGAATATTCCATATGTTTCCGTAAATTATTATAATAATGATAAAACTATAGAAAAATCAATACCACGAATACATGATACAGGGCTGTAACCTCTAGAGTGTTAATAAAATTATACACAGTGTGCTAAGATGTGCTAAAAACTCGGGTGCACAACTTGTAATGTTCTATAACATTCTATGCAATTTCATGACGGTCCCATTTAGCGATATGTGTAACACAACTTTTATCTGACTGATATGTATACGGACGAACAGACAAAGCCAAATCTACATGGAACCCACCTCATAGTGGTGGCATAGTAAGACAGACCTTATCACCGTTTCTCGCATGTTTGCATAATCAAATTATGTTAAGATGGTCCCTTTGAAACACTGATCGTCCTATGTGCTCACAATCCACTTCGTCTTGATTCGCAAATGTCTACTAACCTTTCTTTGTTCTGACTATAAATTGGTCTGCATTTATCACTGTTACCGAATTTTAAGATAATACTGCCCTATATATTTTATGCGAACATTGTGTACATAAGCTAGTAAAAACCCAATGCAAATAATCCTGGAGCTGTTATACGACGGGACAGCAACTATATAAATACATGTAGATTTACACTCGGAAAGCTTGTTCTTTTTCAAGAAACTAAGAATAATATAAAATATAAAACAAGGAACAAGGAACAAGTCAGCCACAGAAAAATAACTCTAAAAAGTGTTATCACAATAAAATTTACTAAACATATAATATTTTTGATTAAATGTGCAGGTCCGAAGTTCACTTAAGTACGTTGATTACTGCAGACACTAAACAAAATAATAAGTTAAAATACAAGAGCTGTCATAGGACAGCAACGCTCGACTATTCAACAGCCTTGTCAACTGAATGAATACGAAAGTCGAAAAAGGGGCATAATTTTGTAAAAATGGGAAACAGGCTTATGGAACCTGCACATTGCTTATCAGCTCATGACAGTGGACAGTGGACAAGTGTGTGAAGTTTCAATCCATTCTCATTAGTGGGTACTGAGATACCAGCCTACATATGAGAATTTAACCAAAAATTGCTAAGTTGTAAAAGGGGCATAATTTTGAAAAAAAAATGCAAAGTAGAGTTACTGAACCTTTGCACCGCATGTCATATCATAACAGTGAACAAGTGTGTGAAGTTTCAATCCTTTCCCATTAGTGGATACTGAGATACCAGCTTACATACAAAATCTTAACCAAAGTCTGCTAAGTCGAAAAGGGTGAATAATTTTGAAAAAAATACAAAGTAGAGTTATGGGACCTGCATAGTGCATATCAGATCATAACAGTGAACAAGTTTGTGAAATTTCAATCCATTTCAATTAGTGGATACTGAGATACCAGCTTACATACAAAAACTTAACCAAAAACTGCTAAGTCAAAAAGGGGCATAAGTTTGAAAAAAATGCAAAGTAGACATATGGGACCTGCATAGTGCATGTCAGAACATGACAGTGAACAAGTGTGTGAAGTTTCAATCCATTCCCATTAGTGGGTACTAAGATACCAGCTTACATACAAAACCTTAACCAAAAATTTCTAAGTCGAAAAAGGGGCATAATTTTGTAAAAATGCAAAATAAAGTTATGGAACATGTGCAGTGTAAATCAGTTTATCACAGTAAACAAGTGTGTGAAGTTTCAATCCATTCCCATTAGTGGTTACTGAGATACTAGCTTACATACAAAAACTTAACCAAATCGGGACGCCGACGCCGACGCCGACGCAGGGGTGAGTCCAATAGCTCTACTATTTTTTGAAAAGTGGAGCTAATAAGCCCATGATCAACATACTTGAACAACAAGGCCACAATGACCCTATACCGCTAACCAGAGAAGTTGTTTCCGATACTTGTTTTATATTTTAGCCCGGGTGGTTATATTTTGACTAATCAGAATACTTGGAACGATCTTCGTAAAGGGTCCTGCTCCAATACATATTTGTGAAAATTATTTTAAAATTGGACAGGCAGTTTATGGAAAGAAGTTTTTAAAGGGACTAACCTACATAGGCGAAAATTAGTTTCTTTCAAAAATCCATAAAAGTGAGTTACCTGAAAGTAACTAGTGGTATAAACTTATTGACATAAGACTTTTGCAAGATATTCTTATAAATAACAAAAACTATTGTGTAGAAGGTAGTAAACCGTTGCAATGCTTTTGAAATAATGCAGAAACTCTACATTCTTCAGCCATTTTTACCAATATCTAACTTTTATTTTCACCTACTTTACCATTTTTCAGTGTTACATATACATTCTATGCCAAACTTGGTGGAAATGAACAATTAAAAAAATTTCACTCGAACTCTGGGCGAGTAGCTGTAAAGTTTCCGCTATTTACTAAAACAGTATTTTTAAAGAACAGTACGGTGGCCATGTTTTTGACACCGAGGGAAGGACGGACGAACGAACGGAAAACGGACGGTAAGTAAACACAATAGCTCACATTTGTAAAAAAAATAGCATGGTGGCCATGGTTTTGACGACGAAAATGTTTTGCCCATGTGAGCTTAACATGTACTTACCTTCCGTTTTCCGTAGCGTTCTCAACACTTCCATGAATTTCACTATTTTGTAAAATTTTATTTCCATCTAACTCCATACTGACTAAATGTTTCGATGACATATTCCTTCTATCAAAATGATAATTGTATTTACGTAACATTGCATCACCATGGCCAGCCACAACGTCTAACTTTGTGAGGGGAGTTTTTGAGAGATTTCTGATGTTACATGTTATACTACAATATTTATTGCTTTTTTATGTTGTATCATTCCTATTTCTGTTTGATTCATTTCATTTATGCTGCTTAAGCAAATTTCATTTATTGTCAAATTTACCGCGGCGACAGGTCGATGAACAAATGTTAGTCATAGGCACTTTCCCACTCAATAAAGAACAATACTGAACTTCGCGCTGCGTCAAAATTTAATATTTCCAATTTATCTAAGCAAAAAATCTATCTATCTTTCTATGTTGAAGATAAAACTTATTATCTTTCTATTTAAAAAAAAAAAACAACAACAAAAAACGTAAATGTGACTGTGGACCATAGAATGAGAGTGAAACATAACACAACTGGTACTATCTTATAACGCAACTTTACATTTCAACATGAATATGCATATATATTCCGATTATACTGTCAATTGTTCTTTCTGGAAGGTGATATCTGTTATTTACAATTATGATGCCAACACGACGTTTCCACCTTATATTTTAATATCCATATTAAACGTGTAAAATTTCTAGTGTATTTTTTTTGCTTAAACACAGGACATAACATTGAATTACGATATAAGTTAAATTGTATCTTGTTTCAAGTTAAGGCAACACACATTATATTTGTTTCAGTATATTAAGTTCATAAAAATTGTTAACCAAGACCACGACCAATATCGTGAATATAGCGATAATTTATATATATAGCGATATGTTTGCATTTAGATGACGTGGAAGATAAACACTTGAATCGTGAAAACACCTAAATCGCGTATTCATTGTTCCAGCATAACAGACTTAAAATCTTAATCTAGCAGTAGGTTAAAAAGTCCTGTCACTTATTGTAATAATGACATAACGTTGAGGTGAAGTCGATAGTTATGAACTTTAACGCGAACGTTAAATTTCCTTGTGAAATAGTTTCATTTAGAAATTTTGCAACAGTTACAAAAATGAGACACCTTTAAGACCAATTATAAAAATTATGTAGACTGAAAAATAAAAACGTGAAGAGAATGAAGCGATGCGTTATGTTTCACGTTGAGGTTTTTTGATTGTTAGAAAGCCGACGTCCACAATTTCTTTTAAGAACACATTTTTCTTCATCAGCAAGTCAAGTTCATACAAACTTACAAATGATCAAACAAACACAAGGGATGTTCCTTGGTCGGTCTTCTTTTCAGATTCCTTCAATTTATTAAACATGGTCTCCAGGGGCGGGGCTAGGTTTCTCTATGTGGCTGTATAGAAAAAAACCAAATATCTTCTCATAAACCTTTGGCTTTATTTTAAATCAATTTCACAGTAATGTTCCTTAGCTGACACCTTACCAAACTTCTTCTAAATAACCAGTTATTGCAGATTGTCTACACGCGTGGATAAATTTCTCTATGGCTATATGGAAAGTCCAAAAATCTTTTTCTGTAACCGCTGGCCCGATATTAAAATTATTTCATTGAAATGCCCCTTGGGTGACCCTCTATCAAAGTCCTTCAGGCCATTATGAAGCTATCACGAGGTGGAGCTAGCTTTCTCTAAATGGTTTTATAAGAAAACTGTGTGAATATTCTCCTCTCAAAGCGCTAGCCTTATTTCAATATTATTTCATAACAATACGCCTTATCATGTTCTCCGAATTATTGACATGGCCGCCAGAGAGCGGGGCTAGTTTTCTCTATATGGCTATATGTCAAACTTTAGATATCTTCTCCTCTGAAACCGCTGCTCCGATTTTGAAGTTCTACCAAATTCCTCCTGACGATTTCGCAATATTAAATAACATTGCGGCCACGGGGCGGGTCATGTTCTCATGTTATGGCTACAGTGGAAACCTTGATAATATACTTGTCATAAACTGCTTACTTGAGTTCATAATATTTTCGCACACAATCATGTTCTTCAGGCGGCACTATACCAAGTTTGATCAAATGATTCCAGTTTGTCAAAAACATAGCATGTTACTTTCCCTTAATGAAAAAAGAGTTTCATGTATGTAAAAATATGAAAATTTTATTATTTCTTGTCAGAAAATGCTGGCGGTCCAAACTCCAAAATAATTTCTGGGATATTTCACTTTTCCTTACGTTACAATATAGAATCTTTTTTGAAGGAAATCTGTGAAACTCAGGTGAGCGATCTAGGATCCTCGTGAGTTTCATGTGTTGTATTTTAATTCCCTTTGGCTGTAAAAGCCGTGTTGTGGTGATTTGGTCTAGAAAATGTCCTTTGAATTTGACGTACAAGTTCTTGCTAAATATATCACAATCGTGATAAAGGAAAAATTATTGCCTTTCGCTTTTCTACGTGTCGAAATTCTAGAGATTTCAAATTTCTATATAAAGCTTTGGCTTGTCTGAATGTTTTTTAAACAAACACGTATAACATTAAACATGCATTTTCAGATTAACGCAAGGTGCGTACACTGTATTGTGCACGTTCAGATATCAATTATTTAACGGGTTTGACATTTTCTTTAAATGGTCATCAAACAAAACGCCAGCCTTGGGGAGTTTCGAACATTGAAGCTGTCACGTAGAACGTCCCTTTAACCTTCCTTGGTAACATTTGAATGTTGCACTTACTTACGTCATTTTATTACATTTAAAACAGTACACACGGAACAGTTTGAAATATTGATAGTGATATTCTTACGAAGGTTTCGTTGTTTAAAGAAAAATTCAAACTCCTCTTTCTTACAAAGGATCCAATTTTATTCATTATTATTTTCTCCTTCTTACAAATACATAACAAACAGACACAGTTATGCAAGCTAAAATTGTAAGGCTCAACCTTGGACCATAACCATGTACTACACAACTGCAAAAGCTGTTTACACTTTAGTTAAATGTTTGAGCTGTTAGTGCTACTCCTAGTATAATTTTATCATTAATCAGCCTGAAATTTATATAAAATACGATAGATAAAAGACAGAATCATATTTCTATACATTAACATTCAATTACTTTTCAAGACCGTTTTAACCTATCACGTTTGTTATGAAATTACCACCGGTACCCATGCCTCCATTGAGATATTTTGTGTCTGTATGTTTTCAAACTTTTTTATCAATGAAATGTTTTACAGAAGAATAAAGTTGCAATGATAATTTACGTTTGTAGGCAGTGTTCCGAGCAGTTAATGGTAAACCACAGGCTGAATGAAGATATAAGGAACCGAGGCCATCAGAATGAGGAAAGGCAAAGGTGTTGTTGCAATATCGGCTTTGCCACATTTTGCCACAGCATTCAATTTTCATAGGAGGTTAAAACACGTGTGATATATAAAACTACGTTTGTAGGCAGTGTCCCGAGCAGTTAAAGGCAAACCACAGGCCGAATAAAGATATAAGGAAACGAGGCCATCATAATGAGGAAAGGCAAAGGTGTTGTTGCAATATCGGCTTTGCCACATTTTGCAACAGCATTCAATTTTCATAGGGAGGTTAAAACACGTGTGATATATATATATATATATATATATATATATATATATATATATATATATATATAACGGTTTAAAAATCAAATGTGTTTTTTTTCAAGTTTTAAAAAATAGAACTCTGTCTTATATTTCTGTATAGAAGGACATACGCATTTTATAATAATCTGAAATATACTGTTTTACTCATGATGTGTGCGTGTGTTCTAGTTTAACGTCTTCTTAAACATTTTTTTTCAATCATATAAACGACGGTGTCTACTTGTAGCAGTGAGTACAATGCCCAACTTTATAGTGCTGCCTCACTGGAATATCACGCCGTAGACACGTGACATGATACCCCACCCAGTCACATTATACTGACACCGGGCTGACCAGTCCTAGCACTACCTTTTTTACGTCTTTGGTATGACGCGGCCGGGGATCGAACCCACGACCTCCCGCACTCGAAGCGGACGCTCTACCACTAGGCTACCGAGGCGGTTTACTCATAATGTACGTTCGAAGAGACATAAATATGAATAAACTATTTGAATTGCCTTGTATTTATTTAAATTGTATCCTTCATGTTTGTACAAAGAAAAAAATGAAATAAATTTAAAAAGCTAGAAATGTGTCAGAGACACTGATGTCCCCGCAACATGAGAAAGGTCATAGACATCGTACTGCTTACAAACTAAAAGAAGGACCCTTGGCCCTATTTATTTACACTAAAAAATATTGTAGGAAAACAAGAAAATTTAGTATATGTAGTGAAAATTGGCTAAATTCAACGAATGACTGTGACCTTGACCTGTGAGGTAGTGACATGGTTCTTGTGCATGGTGCATGCTAATCATTCGTGTGACATTATTTTGAAATCAAACCATATACGTCAAAGTTATAGACCGGACATGAAGACCACATTATCAGTATATATGTAGTGAAAATTGACTAAGTTCAAACCAAGGACTGTGACCTTGACCTTTAAGCTAGTGAAATGGTTTTTGCACATAACACATCGTCTATCCATGCTTATCATTTGTGTCAAATTATTCTGAAATAGGACCAAGCATGTCATAAAGTTGTTGTTTTTTCCCCATTCCTTTAAAAAACATTTCAAACCTTCCGTGAATGTTTATCTATACATGTGAAGTTGCCGGATATATTTTTTGCCATTCCTCACCACAAACCTTTTCGGCGGGGGATACCAATTAATTAAATTTGCTTGTTTTCAATTGATTCTATTTCCACAAAAAGATCATGGCATTCAGATGTAACACATTCGCTGGGTGACACATTCGCTGGGTGAATGTATTATGAAATATTCTCTGAAAAAAGTTATTGCCCGGACTCGAAGACCATACATGTAGTGAAAATTGGCTAAGTTCAACTAAGGACTGTGACCTTGATCTTTGAGCTAGTGAAATGGTTATTGCGCATGACATATTGTCTATCAATGCTCATCATTTGTGTCATATAATTCTGAAAATCAGACCATGCATGTCAAAGTTATGGCCCGGACACGAACACCACCCTTTCCCGAACACACAAACAAACAGACACACACACGGGTAGTGGTAACACTATATGCCCCACCATTTTTGGCGGGGGCATAAAAAACAACAACAAAAAAACACAAGTAGCAGTTTCATGCTCTTAATAAATCTACCCTTTTGAAAGAAGTGTATTTCATTTTAGTGAAAAGAATTTCAGTATCCTTAAAAATGTTTATTTATAAAGTAAATTTACTTCAATGGCCTTGAAAACAACTGAGAAATTTAAAGGCAAAGATGGTGGAACGCGAAGGTGTAATGGCGTAGCGCGTAAGAAAGTGACACTACGATGGTGAAGCGCGACAGTACGATGGTGACACTACGATGTTGGAGCACGAAAATATAATGGCGAATCGTGACAATACAATGGTGAAGCGCGACAGTACGATGGTGACATTACGATGTTGGAGCACAATACAATGGCGAAGCGTGACAGTACGATGGAGAAACTAACTACAATGGTGAAGCAAGACAGTACGATGGCGAAGCGCGTTAGTACGATGGCGAAGCACGCCAGTACGATGAACTTTCACCATTGTACTGTCGCACCTCGCGATCGTACTGTCTTGTTATCGCCATCGTTTTGTCGCTCTTCACCTTCCTATGGTTATGCTTTACCTTCGTTCCATTCTACCTTTGCCCTTCGCATTACCGTAACGCCGTAGTAAGCTTTTGATCTTGCGACGAAATGACAAGAAATGTGACGTTGAGTTAATTTCAAGACAAGAAAACGATAGGACTTAAAACTGTATAAGATCGACTTAATTCCCGTTAGCAACATTTTATTCAAAATAATATGCATCTTATTATTAAATCACATTGGTTTTACAACTGAAAGCATGCATTAGGTGCTCCCAAATTAGGCACAGGAGGTCAACATTGGCATTTTAAGGACTTCGTACCTTTTCGACGTTACGTGTCGGTCAAGTTTTCATAATGACAGGGCCGATTCTTAAAAATGAAAGCATATATTATATAAATATAATCTTTAATCATATTTGTGTCAAAAAGAAAAGATTTTTTTGGATAACCTCCGTATAAGAGTCATCCAAAACAAAAGTTTCGACCTCTCTGACGCTTAACACTAGCACCGAACATCACGCTATTCATTTTAAGTGTATTCGAAGGCGGGAACTGGACTGAGCGTTTACCAATCGTGATACATGTAAGAGAGTATTACTGCATAATCATTTTGCGCATATTCAGATAATTTTCATTTCAAAGGGTTTAATAGCTTTCCCGGTATACATCCGTAATTCTATGTACCTGCCACACCCCGCAACCATGGCAGTGATTCAGCACGCAACTGGTAGAAGAGTTCTAGAAAATACTGAAGCTTAAAATGATACCAACACCTAATTAATCTTTAGCCTGCTGGCGGCAAGTGATTCTACCTTTGCGACCAGTGCAGACCAAGATAAGCCTGCGCATCCTTGCAGGCAGATCTTGGTCTGCATTGTTCGCTATCCAGTCAGTATATTTTCAGCGAACACCCATCAAGTAATGAATTTGTTTGTTTGTTTTGGGTTTAACGCCGTTTTTCAACAGTATTTCAGTCATGTAACGGCGGGCAGTTAGCCTAACCAGTGTTCCTGGATTCTGTACCAGTACAAACCTGTCCTCCGCAAGTAACTGCCAACTTCCCTACATGAATTATCAGAGGTGGAGGACGAATGATTTCAGACACATTGTCTTTTATCAAATCGTCACGGAGAACATACGCCCCGCCCGGGGATCGAACTAGCGACCCCGCGATCGAACTAGCGACCCCGCGCTCCGTAGACCAACGCACTCCCTACAATGCTAAGCGGGCGGGGTGTCGAGTAATAAATGGTACTGCCCAAATTAAATGACGGACCAGTCCATTTTGGAACTTTAGCAGGCTAAAGGTTAAGCAATTGTTTTATATCTACATTAAAAATAAGGCTAGCCTGACAACTACTACAAACCTTTTATGAATAAATATTAAAGCACAATCCTCCTGAACCGCAAAACGCAGTTAAAATATCAATGTAAATACTGTCTGCAATATTAATGAAAAAACTCACATACATGAATAATGTGGGAGATCAAACACAGGAAAATGAGTCTAAAATTAGGCAGATTTCATACACACGTTTAATATAAAATGTAAAACTTGTATTTACCAGAGATGTTTGACTGTAGTGGCAATCGCTCAGATACAGTCAACTTCATACAGATTAAAATTTAGATTTGTGCAAATTTATTGCAAAGACATTGCCCCGCGGACATAAACGTTTTATTGGAAGGTGTTGAGGAAATTACTGCTAGCCGTTATCTATTTTAATCAAATTTGTTCCTCTACTTGAATATAATCTATTATCAATTTTCTATGGATATTTCCTGTATCTTGACTGATACACTTTGAATGGCAGTAAGTGTTAGGATTTAACCAAAACACTGCAGTGGTGAAAACTTAAGCCAACTGGCAATATTATGTAATTTATTTGTTGGTCTCTTATCAGATATGCAATAAGATGCCAATGCCTTGCCAATTATATATAGATGGATTTCAGTAACAGTGTTATGTATGTATGTATCGATACTGCTTGACGCCCCTTTCGGGTTGACTAGCTGGTGCACGTCTGTGCCAGAATAAAAGTTAAAAGAATAGTGTTTCGGCAAACCTGACCAGTTTCCTGAAACAAAGAGTTTCTAAATATTAACCTTAACATTAATATGTAACTTTAAAACTGTAGTTGGAAAATAAGTTATGCATAAATGGTTGAAATACTTTACTTTTGATATCTATTATTATTCCTTCTCTTGAGAAGGAATATTATAGTTCAATAAGTCACACTTGACTGAGCTACTGATACCGAAAGCTGTTGTCATTACAAGCTGGCCAATAAAACTCCGTGACCTTAGAAATAACCTCTCACGTTAGACTATTCTTTCCTAATTGAGGCGACTGTCTGACTGAACGCGTTCCGTGGATTACATATTACTAAACCCGAGGATGTTATTTCCTCCATTCATGAGGAACACAACATACATTCAATCGACCAGATAGACATATATCAGCAAATTTAAATGTAAACAACTAAATATTATCGTTACCTTGAAATGCATAGTTAATATAGGTTACATTCTACCAATTCAATTCCTTATTTATTTCATATTAATAACAAAACATTCAGACCTCATTTTCAGCACTTTAGAGCATTTCAATGATATGAAAACCATATATGGTCATTTAGTATAACATGTCTTCTTATCAAAAATAGAAAAATATTGACATGTTATGTTGAATATAAGAAAAATAATCTGTTCTGAGAAACATCACCCTCTAAAAATGCCCCCATGAAAACAGCCGTTTAGCAGTTACGCGTAGGTAGACATTTTTCTCAAAGAATAAAACTTATTCCAAGAAATTTACAATGAAAATGGTCTAGATCTATTCTTAATACTATAAGCAATAAACATAAGCCAACAATTTAACTGTCACCTTCTCATGTTACTCATTATACCAGATTTCATCCATAGCATGGAACTACATTTTGGACTACTTCACATGTAACACTGAGTATTCACTTCCGGTTTGGTGTAATCCGTCCTATATGAAAACAAACCCCATTGCGACCCTCTAATTATGCGCAACAAATTCACGCATCGAATCGTAATTGATTAACCGGGTCAATGTCTTATTGCCGTATTTACTCTACTGAAAGTGGTAACAGATTTAATTTGTTGTTGGATTTAACAATTTATGTTAAATAACTAGCGTAAATACTTACTTGAATTTTTTTGGCAATATACAACAGACATGGCAACCAAAATTTTACAAGATGATCATTTATATTTATATTGATATGCCCTAGAAGGAACTTTTGCTATGCTTTAACTTGTTATAAAAAGGGATCCGTAAAGAACTGAAAATTGGAAAATATGTAAGTGTTTGAAGTTCAAAGTGAAATGTCTACACATCAATGTGAATGACTTGTGACAAGAAGTAACGTACGAGTGCAAGTGTGTAAGAGATCCGTCAAGAATAGAACAATATGTTCCCAGATCATTTGATTTTTGGGCATAAAAATACTGGTAAAATAAAATATTTTCTGAAAATCGTACATCTCAATTAAATGAAACTATTTCAAGGCAAGTGACAATAGTCTGTTATTTCTTGTGTGATTTTATTATGTGGCAAACACTTCAAGTAACGCCGTCAGTTCCAGAGACAACCGTTTCTTTTGCATGCATGGGTAGATGGAAGCACGGTATCTCGGTTAAAATTCTCATCCACAAGACCATTAGTTATGTCATTGGAAGAGCAGAGGCAGGAACCTGAAAACCCTTGATTACAAGTCTAGTACATACAGGAGCAGAGGCAGGAACCTGAAAACCCTTGATTACAAGCCTAGTAGATACAGGAGCAGAGGCAGGAACCTGAAAACCCTGGATTACAAGTCTAGTACATACAGGAGCAGAGGCAGGAACCTGAAAACCCTGGAATACTTTTTGAGCTATCCTCCGAACAAAAAGTGTGACGGGCGGACTGACAGATGTTCTTACGAACGGACCTTTTATTGTGTACTTCTTTTGTTATAAGGTACCCAAAAAACGAAAGTACCCAATTAGTAATACGGAATGAATAGAATTGACCGTTATCTATTGTCCTCAGTACCCAACAAATATAGTGGCATAGTGGTAGGAGTTGGGAGGTAATTGGTACGCACAATAAAGGTGTCTCATAAGACTAATTGGCTGACCCTTTCAATAGGGGTCAGCATAAAAATGAACACTCATCTATTTAACAAGACTGTTGCATATGTATATCGTATAGTTGAAATACCTATGATACGTTATCAATCAACCTGAATTGCCAACTTAGTCACGTGGCATGTGACATTGTAGCTAAATACGGCTGCTGTGCCGAAAACCTTAAAGTTAGAAAAAGAATTTCAGAAATTGGTAGCCAGTCTACATGTGCAAATGCGGTTAGTACCCAACGGCTAATACTAACGTTCATCCAAATAAAACAAGAGCTGTCTGATGACAGCGCGCTCGACTATTCGAAGAATTGATTGAAGAATGGGGTCAAAATATTTCCACGGATATTCAGACAAAAGAAATAAGTAGATTAGACAAACAATGTTCCTATATTACTATGATTTCGATAAGTCTTGCACTAAATGGCAATATATGAGGCAATTTCAAAGTCCAAAAAGGGCCATAATTCAGTCAAAATAGTTATGTACTCTTGCCGACAGATGGAAATCATAATGATACAAGTGTTCAAAGTTTAAAAGCCATATGTCAAATAGTTTTGACAAAACATGGACTCGTATGAAAACAGAACCAATTTCAAAGTCCAAAAAGGGCCATAATTCAGCCAAAATAGATGACAGAGTTATTTTCTCTTTCCTACAGATAGAGACTATTATACTAAACAAGTGATAAAAGTTTCAAAGCCATATGTCAAACACTTTACAAAAAATATAAACTGGTACGAAAAACTTAACCAAGATTTCTAAATCAAAAGAGGCCATAATTCAGCCAAAATCCTTGATGGAGTTATGTACTCTTGCCTATAACTGGACATGGTGATGGTAAACAGGTGTTGAAAGTTTCAAAGCTTTATCTCAAAAGACTTTGTCAAAATATGAACTGGTACGAAATATTAACCAAGATTTCTAAGTCGAAAGGGGCCATAATTCAGCCAAAATCCTTGATGGAGTTATGTACTCTTGCCTATAACAGGACATGTGATGGTAAACAGGTGTTGAAAGTTTCAAAGCTTTATCTCAAAAGACTTTGTCAAAATATGAACTGGTACGAAATATTAACCAAGATTCTAAGTCGAAAGGGCCATGATTCAGCCAAAATCCTGATGGACTATGTACTCTTGCCTATAACTAGCCATGGTGATGGTAAACAAGTGTTGAAAGTTTCAAAGCTTTATCTTAAAAGACTTTGTCAAGATATGAACTGGTACGAAAAACTTAACCATGATTTCTAAGTCAAAAGGGGCCATAATTCAGCCAAAATCCTTGATGGAGTTATGTGCTCTTGCCTATAACTGGCCATGATGATGGTAAACAAGTGTTGAAAGTTTCAAAGCTTTATCTCAAAAGACTTTGTCCAAATGTGGACTGGTACGAAAAACTTAATCAAGGTGTGACGCCGACGCCGACGCCGACACCGACGCCGTGGTGAGTATGATAGCTCTACTTATTCTTCGAATAGTCGAGCTAAAAATAGTTGTTGCAAATTACAGATTTAAAAAAAAATAGACATTCCTTCACCAAATTCTTAAACAAATGTAGATGGTGCATAGAACCTTGAACAAACACATGTTGTTCTGTCTCTTTCACTTATAATCCGAAAGTGCATTCTGCAAAACAAAAAGAAAAAAAAGTATTTCGTCGATTTTCTTTTAAAAAAATACCTACTAAAGAGTGCTGCAATCACAATCAAAATCGCATTTTGCCATGCGTTTCATGTGAAACACTTATATTTTCGTCATTTTCTCCAAATCATTTAGAATACATCTTGTTTTAAGTACATTATTACTTCCCATTTTTGTGAGTTTTCATAACCTGATAATTTTTAACGTTTCCTGCGATTATACCCAGAACTGCAATATTCACACTTTCCCAGATGCATATGCTATCTTAATTGAGATTTAGCTGCCAAGCTATGACTGAAATTCATCATTTATGCCACTACTTGTAATAACTTGGTGGAGGTTATCGTGATGGAAAACAGGCCGGTAATGATACTGGAACAATAAAGTTTTAATTCTTTTAACTTACACGAATTGTATCCATTGCTCTAGAAATCGATTCTGGAACAAATATACGGTAAACAAATACTAGGGTTTAGTTTGAACATGCAATAGCTCCTCATAGCAGCTGCATGCTCTCAAATATATAACAAAGATAATGGCTAAAGCTTTAATGTTTCCTCGTTGAAGGTATGCATAAATTTAGGTATAATTATGCTAATTTTGCAAAAATGAGATAGGTGACCGCAAATATGCTTGACGCATTTTATTTGAGTTTTTTCTTAAAATAATCTAACCTAGAAATTTGATTAGTGGCGAGTACAAAATCTTGGCGAATTGTCAATACAATTATCTTTTATATTTATGCTTGACGATTTGTTGAAAACGCGGACACACCTGTGCGTGCCAGAATGTGCAATTTATCGTCAAATTCGCATTATAAATACTGTTGCATCTTTTTTGTCATCTAGGTTATGAGGGGTGTATGACTTACATCAGTGAAAGTGACGTCAAATTTCAGAAATATATAATTTCTCCGTACCAGTCAACATAAGTATTGATCATCACAGTTGTTAATTGTACAAAGTACGAAAACTGGATTCCCTTGTTTCATAGCTTGAATACAATATACAATAAAGTATTTAAGTTTATCAAGTTAGTGTTAATTAGCACCAGTTTACGTACTTAATTTAAGGAACGTTATTTTATGCTCCCCAAAGGGGTGGTGTGGGGGGAGCATATAGTCACCACCTTGTTCGTCAGTCCGTCCGTCACACTTCTTGTCCGGAGGGTAGCTCATAAAGTATTGAAGGTACTAATTTGAAACTTTACACAATGCTAGAATTGAGTGTGAGGAAGTGCAGTGACAAACAACCACAACTCCAGGTGGTCCCATGTTTTTGAAAACATTTGTACTATGTAAGTCATAGACATCATACTTTACATATTGTTAGAATTCAGTGAGAGGGTGTTCAGTGATAATGAACCATAACTTTAGGTAGTCCCAATTTTGAATTGTCTCCCTTTTTGAAAACCGTAAGATATTGACTTTATACTGTATATATCGATCAGAGGTCAGTGATAGGAGTGCACGCTGTTTTTCAACAGTATTTCAGTCATGTAACGGCGGGCAGTTAACCTAACCAGTGTTCCTGGATTCTGTACCAGTACAAACCTGTTCTCCGCAAGTAACTGCCAACTTCTCCACATGAATTATCAGAGGTGGAGGACGAATAATTTCAGACACAATGTATTTTATCAAATCGTCATGGAGAACCTATGCCTCGCCCGGAAATCGACCTCGTGACCCCGCGATCCGTAGACCAACGCTCTCCCTACTGAGCTAAGCGGGCGGGCTGCAGCAACAAGAACCATCAGTCTAGTTGGACCCTTTTTTTAATTATCTAACTTTTTTTGAAAACCTTGTCAGGGGATAAAGCTCGAATGTAAGATATTGACCTAATACTTTGCATATTCACAAAAGTCGGTGAGAGAAGTGCAGTGACAAGGAACCATATTTCTACGTGGTCCCATATTTGACTTATCTCCCTTTTTGAAAACTTTGTCCGTGGTATAACTTAAATAATATGTAAGGCATTGACTTAATCTTTACATATTCATAGAGATAAGTGAGAGGGAGTGTGTTGTTAAAGAATCACAACTCTTGCTGACCACATTTCTCCTTAACACAACACAGTAGTTTCGGGGAAAATCCATCGGTGTTATCGATCGCCTTTCATGCTAGAATGGTCCTAGATGACCAAGCACTGACCCCTTCTTTGAAAAATACGCACCGAAACTGGACCCTTGAAAATGGGCATTTCTCTCCAGGTCGGGACCTGTGGAAAATTCGAGTTTTGGGATGATTTCTGGGACCCTGATATTTTGTGTTGCCAATGTTGTTTCCTGCTAATGAATCCAATAAAGATTATTTTTGACCCGTTGAATTAAACCTGCAATTACCATTTTACCCTGCTGCCAATACCAAAATTTGTAAAGCTGAACAAACATGGATATTTGTCAATAAGAAGATGCCTATAATAGGATGTCGCTAGGTATAGTCTGTGTCACCTTCGTAATGATAACGTTAATTAATGTTGATTTTTACAGACCTTGTCAAAATGTATGTATAAATTGTAGTACATCGGTGATTTCTGTAGATACAATGAGACAGAAATAATTAAATAAATTCATACAAAACAACAGATTTATAGATGCTGGTGGGAAACGAACCAAGGCTATGACTCTTTTGGCAGAACAACTTTTTTTAATTATATCAGGACCTTTTTGCATCAAAGAAATGATAAATGATATGAGAGGCATGGTGGGTTACACAGAATGTCGCAAACGTAATCTCTATTAGTATTTTACATGTTTCAAAGCAGAAATGCTTCACCTATCTAGTAAAAAAAGACACCACCAAAAAAATTAATAACTGATATACCTACATCAATTTGTTACGAAATACCTTTATGTCAAATATAGATTAAAAAAACTTGTTTGCCTCGTCACAGTTGTTGTAAAAAAATCATATGGATGCATCACGCTTGTACAGCCTTGATCCACGATCTATTAATAGTTTCACTTCTTGATCATTTCTCATGCAAGCTTACATGTTAATTACCTGTAAAAATGACCTAGCGTAAGCATTCTTACAGATATTTTAGCAGTATAGTATAGGCATGTGAAATAAAGTACATGCTTTTGAAATTATACACGGTCACGAGACTCTAACAGTGGCGAAATACTGTAGTATTAATGTGACAATATACATCTATAAACAATCGTTTATTATCCCCCGCCGATGAAATCGGGAGGGGGGTATTGAAGTGGCGTTGTCCGTCCGTCAGTCAGTCCGTCCGTCCGTCCGTCCGTCCGTCCGTCCGCAGCCATTTCTCAGTAACTACTTGGTAGAATTTCATGAAACTTGAAATAAACATGAACCAACATACTGCGATGATGCCCGTCAAGTTTTTTTTTTTTTTGATTGGTCAATTTCCCTCAGAGTTATTGCCCTTGATTAAATAAAAAATGTTCGTCTGCAGCTATTTCTCAGTAACTAACAGGTAGAATTTCATCAAATTTGAAATAGACATGAACCAAGATACTGTGCTGATGGCCGTCAAGTTTTTTTTTGATAGGTCAATTTCCGTCAGAGTTATTGCCCTTTATTTAATGAAAAATGTCCGTCTGCAGCCATTTCTCAGTAACTAGCAGGTAGAATTTCATCAAACTTGAAACAGACATGAACCAAGATACTGCGACGATGCCCTTCAAGGTTTTTTTTCGATTGGTCAATTTTCCATATAGTTATTGCCCTTTAATTGTTTAAAAATCCACAGATCTGTACATAACAAACCAACCAATTGGAAGAATTTCATTAAACTTCTTTCATTCTTTTCCATGAACATTTATTATAAACATGTGATGTTGTGTACCTACACCTGGTCACCACCTTATCTTGGTCCCCCCCCCCCCCCACCATTTTTTTTTATATTTTTTTTTTTTCATTTTTCATTTTCTATCAATATTTATAATCAACATGTAAACTGTTGTATCCTCAACCCCCACCCCCCAGCCCCACCCAAACAAACCATTCATTTTCTTTTAATTTGATTTTGACTAATGAAATTATTTGCTTCTTGGTAACATTCTTAACTTTTTGCTGGATATATTTTTTTGCCGTTTCCTCAACTCTGACCCTTTCGGCGGGGGATTCCAATTCATCGAATTTGCTTGTTTGAATAATTGTATACCATTATAGGAGCAGAAATGCCATATTATGCATGTAAAATGACGATAAATACGTTAACACTTTCGAGAATCATCAACATTGTTTGTTGGCGGCCAAGCTACTTAATACAGTATACAAAAGTGACTCCGAATTTATTTTGATTCTCGAATGTTAGTAACATTTCCATTAAAGAAAATCAAAGTTTTGCCGAATGATATAACGGCAACTATGTTAAATACAATTAATAAACCAGCTTTAGAAAAACCCAGTGTCTGAGAATAACATTAATAAGAAAATATTTATCGGTAGGTAGCTGGATTCAACTCAGGCACGGTCACTGTCTTTACTACCTTAAAATTCGACACATTGCAGTCAAGAGGTCAATATAGTACTTTACTTCGTACTAGAAATGCATTCTGCATGCCCACGGGCAGAATGTCGAGTCCGCCAGCTGTCTAAAAAAGTAACATTTATTATACTATTTGGCGGTGTCAGAACTGATTTACACTAGCACCTATACTTGCATATGGATTTTTTGTGACCAAATATAAAAACATCTATATAATATAAGTCCACATAAAAATCCACCAGGTAGAGATAGGTCAAAATACACCTAAAAATGGATGTAACATTCATGTTGTACCACAGAAAAGTGCTTTCAATTTTTCCCTACGGCCAGAAATAAAAAGTTAAAATATAAGTTATTTGTGGTAACAACAAAGGAAGTTATTCTAAAAACAAGGTTGCCTCAAGGTGTTGAACATATGTGACAAGTTACATCAAAATCCCCTTATGCATGAAGAAGACATGCTCCAGACAATGTCGTTCTTGTATCTTACCTTTGGCCTCTAAGTGTGACCTTGACCTTAGACCTAGGGGCCTGATTCTTGCGCATGACACTCCGTCTCATAATGGTGAACATTCATGCCATGTTGCATCAAAATCCCTCAATGCATGAAGAAGAAATGCTCCGGACAAACTTCAATCTGACCTTTGACCTCCGTGACATTGACCTTTACATTCATGCCAAATATAAACAAGATTGGTCCATGAATGTCAAAGTTATGGTCCGTACAAAATCGGACGGACGGACGCACTCACGCACGCACATACACCGACCCGCCAAAAGTGACAACTATATCGAGCTCACCGCAAGCGGCCTCGACAAAAAGCTCGTTGTTCATCCTGAATAGTACCTTATATACAACCTTAGCTTTCCAAATGCCAATATAACTGCATTAGATATTCTTTTCAGTGTCTTACGTGATCAGGGATGAACCAAACTCCGAATTTTACTACCAATTTATCCTGACCCTACTATCCTCAGTGAATGATGAAATTATTCAAAGCGTATCGAATACATCTACATAACAAAATCTCCTTTTCTCGTTTGAACATCTAAACATCAATGTGGTGTTTTATCTCGATATCTTGACAGTGACATCATGCGACACCACGGTATGTACCAAACAAAAATGCTTCCGGTAAAAATAAGTTACTAAATTACAAACAAATTCATGAATTGTCTAACATTATACACATGATTTACCTGAAAATGAATAAAATCTCACTTTGCGCATTCAAGTTATCTCAAAAGCGTGGCAAAGTCCGTTTTCCTAACATGACCACACAGTCGCTATCAACGGAATCCATTTGTTGTGACGTTACATTAGAAGTTATTTAGAACATCTTTTGTTTTAACAACCGCATGTCTCCAACAGTTTATGATAGTTCAAGTTTAAGCATCACTGGATAAAATAAGTGAAGTGAGCGAAGTAACCGAAAGAGTGTAAGTTTAATTAAGTTATGTACTGGATACTATTAATTATACTACATTTACTAGGGTTTAGTAAATGTTCATTCCACAATTGTACATACTCAGCTTTTAATTCTATTTTTTGACGATATTTCTAAAATACACCAGGGACAAACTGACTGATTTATTCAATATTCAGCAAATCAAAAGCATAAATTATTATAATTTTAAATCTATGTCAAGACTTTAAATACAGCAAACATTGCCTTCCTTGCCTGATCACATATAGATATTTTATAGTTTTGTTTATATATGTTCCACTAAAATTAAACTTAATAACTAAATAAAATCTTCAACAATATCAAGCTTAGTACTGCTGAAATAAAAATTAAGGCATGTTTCTACATTTCCCTTTAGAAAAAAAATATTTGGCTGCATTAACTTGAAGTTTCCATGAATCAAAGTAAGAAAACATTGCATCTAATGCCAACTGGAAATCAGCTTCGGGTTCTAGAAAATTACCGTACCATCAGCACAGAGCAAAAAACAAACAAACAAAAAACAACCCCAACAACTGAAGATAAACTTCAATTGTATCATCACTTATTGAATACTTTACAGTAAAGTATGTAAACAGTATATTGTACAAAATCGTATTGTACAAAATCGTGAAGGAAAGGTGACGACAATTTTTCGCCTTGGCGAACCCTTGCTGCACTACCGTTTATATTATGGCTCGGTATTTTTTTTCCATAAACATGCTCTATTTAGAGAATTAAAATTTAATGCTTTTCTATAGTCCACAAAACTACAATATACTTGTTTATTCTTACTAAGATAAAAGTCTATCTGAATTTTTAATATATGGTTTACAGTTCCACAATGTTTACGAAAACCTGCTTGTTCCTCGAATAATATTCATGCATTCTCTAGGAAGGTGTTAAGTCTACTATTGGGGATACTTGACTTTAAATAATTTTCCAAAACAACATAACAGGGACACATGAAAAGAATTATATCAAATAATCAATCTGACTAAAGTACATCTCCTATTACGCTACGCATAGGATCTGAGAACGACCTATTCATAGCCTCGTTCTGATGACCCTTTCGCTAGCCAATCAGAGCTTAACTTACAAAATTTAGCAAATTACCTGTAGCCTTGTCTTTTGATATTTACAATTCTTATGTCGGAATATGTCAGATAGCCGGTTAGCTCAGTCGGTAGGCCACTTGCTAGTAATCGAGGGTCCCGAGTTCGAGCCCTGGAATACTGCACATTTTCTTACTCTTTGACATTCTAACAAGTCGTCTCATTGGTTAAAATAAAATAGCAATGCTGGAAATCCAAAATATACAGAAGACGTATGTGAATGGGTCGTTCTCAGATCTTCGTTTAGAAGATCAAGTACTTCAGTCAGATTGATCAAATAATTTACTTAAAACAAGTAACATAACATTCTTTGAGTGATTAATATACATTTATTTAATATACTGACATACAAAGAACAATCTTTAGTATTACTTGAACCACAATAGCATACAATATCTCCTTACAGTGATTGATGAGTTCTGATGTCATGTTTATATGGAAAAGATGTAATTATCTCTTATTTTGATTTACCTTCTGACACTATGGTCCCAAGAGAGCAAAGCATCAAACTGATATCAAACATGTGGCAGAATACTGGTCAACTGACATCACAGTATGATGGAAGTGGTTTTATACACTTCCACAATTGGTCTGGACCGGCTCTTAACTATTAAGATTTAATATTTTTCAGAACTTTATAGTAAATATTAAAGCCTCTAAAACTACTTTTTCATTGGACCGGTGTTCGTAGCAAAGGACAATAAGACAGACAGTTTAGAAACCTAATTTCGCAGTTAGCTCCACTTTTATGTAATTTCATGACATACATAGGACTGAAACCAGACCAAAATTATTACTTACATAAAACTGGAACCAGTCCAATTAAACAGATTTGACAAGTAGATTCTACATGTTAAAAGGTTTTTTTCTGTTTGCTGAAGGAGTGGAACGAAATCAAATGGAACAGATGATAGCAATTAAAGTTGAATGAAAAGTTACTGAGGTGGACATAAATCTTATAGCATTTATTTAATTTAATCAAAAATGCAAAAATTTCTGCTTGAAAATGATCTGTGTATAGTTTCTATTTCTTGAAGTTTGCAAAACATTAATTACAACGCGAGTATGAAATAAGTACCAACCTATGAGTCAGCTGTTGATATTGCCGTTAAATGTATATCTTTTCCTTTTCTGTAAATACAAGGATTTATTGAATAAACTATACAAAATTTATCGAAGTATTATTACGTGAGATCACATATGATACTTAGACAGTAACGTGAGATTACACTAATATTGAGGCAGTTACACAAGATCACACGTGATACTGAGGCAGTTATGTGAGATAACACATTATACTGAGGCAGTTACTTTAGATCACACACGGTACTGAGGCAGTTATATTAACATCTTACATAATACAAAAGCAGTCATGCGACATAATACATTATACTGAGGCAATTACTTCAGATCATACACGATACTAAGCCAGTTACGTGAGATAATACATGGTTCTGAGGCAGTTACGTTGGATAACACGTACTGAGGCAGTTACTAGAGACCACCCGTGTTACTGAGGCAATTACTTTAGATCACACACGATACTGAGGCACTTATACAAAGGCAGTCACGCGAGATAACACATTATACTGAGGCAATTACTTTAGATCACACACGATACTGAGTCAGTTACTTGAGACTACCCATGTTACTGAGGCAATTACTTTAGATCACACACGATACTGAGGCAGTTATATTAACATATTACATAATACAAAGGCAGTCACGCGAGATAATACAGGATACTGAGGCTGTTACGTAAATTAGCATGATACTGAGATTGGTAGCAGGTTTACATATCGAGGGGAAAACGGTTTACATATCGAGGGGTAACCGGAAGCTTACAAAGACTGGTAGCAGGTTTACATATCGAGAGGTAAACGGAAGCTTACAAAGACTGGTAGTAGGTTTACATATCGAGGTGTAAACGGAAGCTTACAAAGACTGGTAGCAGGTTTACATATCGAGGTGTAAACGGAAGCTTACAAAGACTGGTAGCAGGTTTACATATCGAGGTGTAAACGAAAGCTTACAAAGACTGGTAGCAGGTTTACATATCGAGGTGTAAACGGAAGCTTACAAAGACTGGTAGCAGGTTTACATATCGAGGTGTAAACGGAAGCTTACAAAGACTGGTAGCAGGTTTACATATCGAGGTGTAAACGGAAGCTTACAAAGACTGGTAGCAGGTTTACATATCGAGGTGTAAACGGAAGCTTACAAAGACTGGTAGCTAGTCTTCTTATCGAGCGATGAATGGAAAACGTTCAGACACTGATATTACAGGTAGTTTTTATGGGAACTAGAACTGTCACAGGAGTGACTCATACCCCCACCATACGGTCTTGTCACAGAAGAATGGCAACCATAAGAAATCTTAAAAATACTTAGTCTTTGGAGTACTTCATCCTGGGCTTCCACATATAAGTAATACTAGTATAATACTAGTATAGTAATACTAGTAAATATATTAAATCTCTAATATTAGAGATACACTAAAAGTGAATACAAAAACGTGTCTTACCGACCCATGTTACCACAGAAAAATGTATTTACTTTTTACATAGGACTTATAATAAAAAGGTTATAAAAATACCTAAAATATTAAAAATCTAAAATAGGATTTCTAAAAATAGACTAATTCCTGGAATTTAAGGGGACGAAACTCAGTACAAAAGATAAAAAAGGTTACTTCCCTTTGGCTCTAAGCCAATCAGAATGAGATATAGTGAAAATACATCAAAATTAACCTTAAATTCTAGGTAAAAGGGGACACAATTCAAGAAAAATTAGTGTCAGAGTTATGCACCTTGTGTCACATGATGTGGGTGATGAGGTGGAACATCTATTTTAAGTCTGAATCAAATCCATTCAGTAGTAACTGAGATATAGTGAAAATACATCAAAATTAACCATAAATTCTAAGTAAAAAGGGGCATAATTCATGAAAAATTGGTGTCAGAGTTATGCACCTTGTGTCACATGATGTGGGTGATGAGGTGGAACATGTATTTTAAGTTTGCATCAAATTCATTTAGTAATAACTGAGATATAGTGAAAATACATCAAAATCAACCTTAAATTTAAAGTAAAAGGGGACATAATTCATAAAAAAAATATGTCAGAGTTAAGCACCTTATGTCACATGATCTGGGTGATGAGGTGGAACAACTATTTTAAGTTTGAATCAAATCCATTTAGTAATAACTGAGATATAGTGAAAATACAACAAAATTAACCTTAAATTCTAAGTAAAAGGGGACATTATTCATGAAAACTTGGTGTCAAGAGTTATGCACCTTGTGTCACATGATGTGGGCACATGATGTGGGTGATGAAGTGGAACATCTATTTTAAGTTTGAATCAAATCCATTCAGTAGTAACTGAGATATAGTGAAAATACATCAAAATCAACCTTAAATTCTAAGTAAAAAGGGGCATAATTCATAAAAAATTGGTGTCAGAGTTATGCACCTTGTGTCACATGATGTGGGTGATGAGGTGGAACATCTATTTTAAGTTTGAATCAAATCCATTTAGTAATAACTGAGATGTAGTGAAAATACAACAAAATTAACCATAAATTCTAAGTAAAAGGGGACATAATTCATGAAAACTTGGTGTCAAGAGTTATGCACCTTGTGTCAAATGATGTGGGTGATAAGGTGGAACATGTATTTTAAGTTTGAATCAAATCCATTTAGTAATAACTGAGATAATAGATTTCGGGACGCGACGGGACGGGACGCGACGCGACGCGACGGGACGCGACGCGACAAAACTGACTCCTATATACCCCCCTCAAACATGTTTGGTGGGGGTATAAAAATCAGATAAAGTCGAACCTTTAAAATGGCGCAAAATGCTTATTTCGATTTTGTTGCAATCCAAACAAATTGCTTTAAATAACAATAAAATACTAGCAACATTTAAACACCTCGTCGGAGATTTTTCCTCGGAGTTTTGCGACCGGAACAATAATTTTCTCTGCGTAACAAAGTTCGGCGTTTCCTCCAGATCATTTAAAATACTTCTAGTTTTTAGTTATGCATTATTACTTCCCATATCATAATTTGTATACTTGTGGTTCATACCAGATCTGCAAAACTAATTTTAGTTTAGATGAAGAAAATGATACTATATCATATGATCACTTTTCCGAAATGAAGTGGATATTTCCTGACTGAATTATATATTTTAGCGTTTCCTGCAATTCTGCTAAGAACTCAATATTCACACTCACTTTTTCAGATGAAAATACTGGTACTGATGTTGGAATAAATATGTTTATATCTATGTTTCATTATTAAATGATTATATACAAAATTATCTCTAGAGATCGGTTCTGGAGCAAATAGATAAAAGTACATTATACAAGTTACAAACCCGTTTTCATTGCCCATCGCACTGTAAAATTATTCCTTGTCACCTAGCAAAGGCTGATTTTTTTTAAAAAAAATATGTTATTATACCTGACTGCGTTGCTACGTAACGTAAAAGAAAATGTGAACAATATGACTCCCAATTACTTTAAAGGAAACACAATCAGACAAATGTGAAAATAACATTATTTGCAATTACTGTTATATAAAATTATAAATGCAGTTTTTTCATTACTAATTTCTCCTTTTATGTGACAATATCACGAGAATCTAGTGTATGCGTTACGTGAAATACTAATTAATACAATCTGTTCATGTTTGTTAGTAACATCCTGCAACGTTCTGAAATGCATTTAGATCTATACTTTAACATATATTTAAAAGTTGCATTATATCTGACATCCCACACTTGCTTGTTTTGCAAAATTGAGAAGCAGAAAGCGTATACTTTTGATGTTTGTAATTAAAGCTGTGCTTATATCAAAGCACTTATGTAGCTAGAAATCTGAGTTGTGGTGAGAGTAATATTACGGCCAATATTTAATGGATTTATCTTTAAACCTGAAGATATATCAAAATCTTCCCAGTTACCTTATCATATGCTAAAAACACGATAACACCTGCGCGTGCCAGACTGTGTAATTTATCGTTGAAATCGCCATGTGCAAAAATCATTGTTACATCTTTTTGGCACCAAAGGTTATAAGGGGAGCATGTCTTACATCAGTTCTGCTAAGTGATGTCAAAGCTTAGTCATTTAGGAATCTTTCTGATACACCGATCAACATAACTAACACGTTCTCGAGTTTACGTCACTATGGAATGCTCTTAATGTAAATGAAGTATAGTTCAAGGTGTTCTTGTAACCCTTGGTTCTAACAACTAGGACATAAAAATAATATAGAAATCTAAATGATATGGAATGATCAGATGATATAAAAATGATTGCTGTTGAAACCATATTGATAATAGATGTTTCAAAGCAAAAATGATTTTAATGTCTGGAACAACATGCACCATCAAATAATTAAGATATTTCCGTATCAGGAAAATGCCGTCATAGCGTGTACAAAGACATGCACACTAAGTCTTGTAGATATTGCAGTTCGGGTGCTTAAAGGTTTGTGTATTCACTCTCAAGATCTACGGAAAGGAATTGGTAGCTTGAGATGCCTAGCTGTGCGCCAACCTTCCAAATTGCCCTTGCGTGGCTATAATGTATCGCTGTTGGTTTTTAACCTTTATTATAAAAAGATGAAGAAAAAGTAGGTTTATTGAGTATTGAGATTAAGTACCGAAAGGATTCCCGAGCAGTTTATACTTCGGGCAATGAATATTGTGTGCCCCATTTACTAGTGAACGGGACTGTGACCAAGAGATAATGTGTGTATCGTTTTCTAGTGAACGAGATTGCTGGTAAGGGGTGATATTGTATATCATTTACTAGTGAACGGGATTGCTGGTAAAGGATAACAAGAGGGCCATGATGGCCCTATATCGCTCACCTGTGTTAAGTTGCTTGCTTGAACAAATTGTTTTGCTAAAGCTTCAAAAACAAGAAAGTAGGTCAGTAGGTCATATTCACGGTCACTGAAAGATTAGTGTGTGAAACTGTACATGTCATCCAAATTTCAAGGCTGTATCTTAAAAAACAAGACATTAGGTCAGTGGGTCAAGGTCACAATTTGGTGACCCTTATCACTTTGGGTCATCAGGTAATTATAATTAAACAGTCTAGGAAATATGATCTGATAATTTTTTAAGTATTTTTTCCTATATAACTAATGTATCAAGTGACCGCTGGGGCGGGGCCTCTTTTCACCCCAGGGTCATGATTTGAACAAACTTGTTCGAGATCAACAAGGCAATGATACATAAAAAATTTCAAAGGCATAAACCTTGAACTTTCAGACAAGAAGATTTTTCCTATATAAGTCTATGCAAAACTTCGGACCCCCAGGGCAGGGCCTCTTTCACCCCAAGGGCATAATTTGAACAATTTTGGTAGTAGCCCACTAGGCAATGCAACATACCAAATATCAAAAGCATAGGCCTTGCAGTTTCAGGCAAGAAGATTTTTAAAGTTTTTTCCTACATATGTCTATGTCAAACTAGGTAACCCCGTGGCAGGGCCTCCTTTCATCCCAGGGGAATAATTTGAACAATCTTTGTAGAGGACCACAGGCAGTGCTACATACCAAATATCAAAAGCCTAGGTCTTGTGGTTTCAGACAACATTTTTAAAGTTTCTTTCCTATACAAGTCTATATAAACCATGTGACCCTCGGGGCGGGGCCATATTTCGTCCTAGGGGGATCATTTGAACAATCTTGGCACAGGCCCACTGTATGATGCTACATAATAAATATCAAAGCCCTAGGCCTTATGGTTTTGGACAAGTAGATTTTCAAAGTTTTCCCCTATATCAGTCAATATAAACCGCATGACCCCCGGGGGAAATATTTGACCCTAGGGGGATTATTTGAACATTCTTTGTAGAGGCCCACTAGATGATGGTACATACTTAATATCAAAGCCCTAGGCCTTATGGTTTTGGACAAGAAGTTTTTCCCTATATAAGTCTATATAAACCATGTGACCCCCGGGGCAGGGCCATATTTGACCCTTGGGAATAATTTGTATAATCTTGGTAGAGACCCACTAGATGATGCTACATACCAAATATCAAAGCCCTAGGCCTTGTGGTTTTGGACAAGAATATATTTAAAGTTTTTCCTTTCGGTTGCCATGGCAACCAGAGTTCTGCATGGAATTAAATTCTTTGAAACATTTTGAAAGGGGACCACCCAAGGATCATTCCTGTGAAGTTTGGTGTAATTCTGCCAGATGGTTTTCAAGAAGACGATTTTTTTAGAAAATGTTGACGAATGGGCGACAGACGACGCACGACTGACGACGGACATTGAGCGGTCACAAAAGCTCAACATGAGCCTTTAGCTCAGGTGAGCTAAAATGTGTATTATTTACTTGTGAAAGGGATTGCTGGTAACGGATAAAAAAGTGTATTATTTACTAGTGAACGAGTCTGTTGGTAAGAGATACATGCATGTGTGTATCATTTACTAATGAAAGGGATGGCTGGTAAAAAACTGATAAAAATGTGTATTATTTAACAGTGAACGAGTCTGCTGGTAAGAGATAGATGCATGTGTGTATCATTTACTAATAAACAGGACTGATGGTTAAAGATACATGCATGTGTGTATCTTTTAATAATGAAAGGGATTGCTGGTAACGGATAAAAACGTGTATTATTTACTAGTGGACGAGTATGTTGGTAAGAGATACATGCATGTGTGTATCTTTTACTAGTGAACGGGATTGCTGGTAACGGATAAAAATGTGTATTATTTAGCAGTGAACGAGTCTGCTGGTAAGAGACAGATGCATGTGTGTATCATTTACTAATGAACAGGACTGATGGTTAAAGATACATGCATGTGTGTATCTTTTAATAGCAGAGCTACCGGCGCCGCTTAGCGGCGCCGACAGCGTCGCATTACGGTTAGACGTGTGAAAAAGAAAATGAATAAAACTGTGTATAGAATTACTATCGAGTTGAAAATTCGTGGTAAGTTATTGGAATCGGTGTTGTTCGGGTTTCTTCCAGTACGCAATGCTCATAGTAATTAATCAGTAATACGTCAATAGACGCTTGCTGTTTACGGTTGACAAAAGCGTTTCGCTTACTGCTTTGAACGTTAAATAAAAATGTAAATGAACGCCTGATAATAAGAATTTAGTGCTAAATACATTTTCTACGAAGAAAGAAAGGTAAAATACAATATTTTCAATGCGAAACGATTTTCGTCACGCTGCCATAACTGAAATTTATTATATATACTTATATTTATGTTTATGACGTCATACTTTCACATTGGTGCAGTGGTTAGCGAGATCGCGTTGAAGACCAAAGGTCGGGAGTTCGATCCTCACCAGAAGCGCCATTTTTTAAATTTCTTTTTTATTTCAGTTTTTTCTTTTTTTTATATATATTTATTATGGGTTTTGAAAGTATTGTAAAAAATAAAGTAATTCATGCGAAATTTAACAAGTGTTTTGTAAGTGATGTCAGGTTCCATTGTAGAACTGTCTGTACAGTAGTCAGTAGATAAAAAATTTTTAAAAAAAAAGAGGTTTTGGGATCAAAATTTACAGGCATTGAACTGTGAAAAGCACAAAAATGATCTTCTCCCCGTTCACATATATTTCATCCACAAGCTTAAAAATCACTGACCAGAGTTTATTACTAGGAAAAAACCTATTGGCTATGAATTATCAATAAACATCAAAAAGGCTCCTACTACCATTCCTATTCTATACCAGTAGTGCTAAAAGATTAACCATAAAAATGTCGTAGACTGTTAACTTTGCAGTTCTGTACTGTACAGTAAATAAAACAGGAATTTTCGAGAATTTTGGCAAAAAAGTGATTTTCTCTGGGTAAAATTCTCATCATTAACTTTTAAAGATGGCTAGTCTTTTGGTTTTTAAACAAGCTTTGTACATGTAAATGATTTTCATTCTCCCATACCAGAGGTCTATCATATAGCAGTATTTTGGCCTTAAAGTTGGACATATTCTTCTTTCTAAAAAGAACTGTAACTTTCTTTAGTTCGTATACAGCATATTTGTAGAGTTTTCGCATGTCAAGATTTAATCTTAACGCATTCTAAGACATTCATTCAGAAATCATGAATTATCATTAATTCATAAAAATTTTAATAGATCTTAAAGAACATAAACTTCCTAAAACGGATCCATAATTCCAGATAATTCCAGCAGCACGCCTTTAATTTTCAAGAGGCACTGGTGATTTTTCAAGGGAGCTCTGCCTTCTAGGTAGCACCTAAGTTCATATTAATGAAAGGGATTGCTGGTAACGGATAAAAACGTGTATTATTTACTAGTGGACGAGTATGTTGGTAAGAGATACATGCATGTGTGTATCTTTTACTAGTGAACGGGATTGCTGGTAACGGATAAAAATGTGTATAATTTACTAGTAAACGAGTCTGTTGGTAAGAGATACATGCCCATTTACTAGTGAAAGGGATTGCTGGTAACGGATAAAAATGTGTATTATTTACTAGTGAACGAGTCTGTTGGTATGAGATACATGCATGTGTGTATCATTTACTAGTGAAAGGGATTGCTGGTAAAAAAACGGATAAAAATGTGTATTAATTACTAGTGAACGGGACCGATGGTAAGAGATACATGTGTGTATCATTTTCTCGTAAACAGGATAGCTGGTAACGGATAAAAATGTGTATCATTTACTAGTGGACGGGTCTGATGATAAAAGATAGATGCATGTACCATTTACTAATAAACTGGAGATGTGGAATAAAACCTGTCAAATATAAAATTACCAATGTACTCTTCTGCCCTTAACACAATTTGTTAACATGAGCAAACATGGATATTTGCAGATGGAGCGTTGTAAGAAAGAATTGTTAAACGATGTTAGTAATTGTGTCGTTCCTACCTGCAATTTCTCAAATATGAGATTATTTTGAAATATATCCATTTATGTCAACATAGCTTTTTTCAATCAAGTTTATATTTAGTGCTGTACATTGTAAGTAAGAAAAGGTAGTGAGATTCGACTTTATGAAAAGTAAAATAATAAAGACAGCACTGACAAATAATTACTGATGTGTATCACTTTGACTTTTTTCCTGTTTTCTATGGATAAGTTTTATTTTCACATTTTAATCATTATTTGAAAAAAGAAATTGTAGTCTATGTTTCATGTTTTGATATATTCGTACTTTTATGTACACATTTATGTTTTCACTGATTTGTTTGTTTGTTTTGTTTAGTTTAACGTCGCAACGACACAATTAAGTTCATTCTTTGATGGTGGAGGAAGACCCCAGATGACCCTCCGAGCATTTATCATCAAGAGTGGGTACCTTGGTAGAACCACCGACCTTCCGTAAGCTAGCTGGATGGTTTCCTCACATGAAGAATTTAATGCACCGAGTGAAGCTCGAATCCACATCGGTGAGTGGGGAAGAGTGTTGAAGTCAGCGACCTTAACAACTCGGCCACAGATGCCCCTTTGCCTTTATTGAAGCATAATTTTGAAAAGGATTAACGACATTTCATAATTTATATTCGTTCGCGTTCGTGTACAGTGTACAGAAGATACTAAGAAGAACTTTTACAATGTTAGGTGAACATGATATAATGTAAACTCAAGGGAGTTAAAACAGTTTGAAAGTGTCTTAACTAATCCATTTTACCACCCTATAAAACATTTGAATTTAATTGCTGTGTCAAAAAAAACCAATTCACTTTTTTTTGAAAATGATAAATGTGCGAGATCTAGTAAGATAAAACTTATCAAGTAATGTTAAGAATATTAAATCATCACACATTCCTTGGTTTAACCAAAACTCTCAAGTGAATATGAAGATTAAACTGGTATCTGTATCAGAAGAAATAAAATTCAGAAAAGAGAGTAGATAAATTCATTACATAGGTTTAAGAAAATGAAAAATGAGAGGAAAACTTAATTAATTCTTAAAATTTACCATAAAATAACAACTTCAGTAATAAAGACTTTAACATTTATTGTCTTTCAGATAAGTACAGGAAATATACGTGATCTATTACGAAGTTTTAGTAAACTGAAAGTATGAACTCTTGTTTTAAAGGACACAATTATGTCTCATTAACCGTTCTTTTTTTCTTTTTTAAAACTTCTGCCAACAATAAGACCAGAATTTAATAAAACATATTCGTAACTGCACCAGTATAAAAATATATTAAATAAATAGATAAATCGAAATAATTGTTTAGCCTTCCGGACCCAGAACAACTAATTAATTTGTTAATTTCTTCCTAGTGTGAAGTCGATAGTGGATGCCTTTCAGAATTGTTTTTAAACATGTAACAGTCTAAAACTGAAGAATATTTAAAACAGGATTATTATTTTTTAAAAAGGCGTTACTTATTTGTTATACCTATATTCAAGATAATGATGTGACCGCCATTTTGAAATACACGTTACGTGTTTTGAAATATTTATTGATTTAGAAAACCCGACCACTAAGATATTACTTCAAATATAGAAATATTACTTCAAATATACAACATTCCCAAATGATTTATATAATGTTACTGATATATAAATTAATTGTCTACGTAGAACTACATTTATAATTGAATGTATTGAAGTAACATTCACTACTGTATGCACATACCATTAAACATGGTTTAAAACCCTATAAAATATCCACTAAAATAGGAAAAACCGTTAATTAACCCCATTAATTCTTGCAGCACTTTATTTAACAGGTTTCACAATATTGATGGGTTACATGTTAAAATACCATTAACACACCCATTTTTTGACCATGAATCATGGTGTTAAAAATTTAGTTTGGTAGCTAAAAAAAGTTAATGGCTTTGAAAAAATAGTGAAATTCTGTATATTTTGAATTTAATAGGATTATTCATGGCCCTTAAATTTGATTTAATGCCCATTAAATGTTCAGGTTCTGAACTATATCATTTAAGAGTAAACTTAATGGCCCTTAACAGCAATTTGATGCCCATTAAATCCTACATTCTGTAAAATGTGATTCGTATATTTTCAGAAGCACAAAAATATTTTTTTTTAGTTTTTGGCTTGCTCTCGTCCCATTGAATGCTTATAATTCCAGTCCCATATTGTTCTAAAATGGACTTTAATCACAATAAATACATACTACGCACACAACGTCTATAATATATCATGATGTTATATTTAGTTGCATTCAAGTTATTTCCCCTTGATGCAGTTACGCCATTTTTTTTCAAATGTTTGCCAAATTGTGTTCCTACAAAAATCGGATTTATTTCAATGAAAGTCGGATGAAAACATATTAATTTACTTGATAACATCAATCTACATTATTTTGGTAAGGGTAAATTTTTAAGTATTGATGCATGCCACCTTTTCTGTTTTTGTTTTGTTTTTCCTGTCCAAATAATCAGCATTTGTATAAGAAAGTGGGTGGGGTAAGGAATTTACATTATAAAGTGTGTTCAGACCAGTTTAGATTTTCAAATTTTCCAATCCTTGAGTACAAACTAAGGTTTATAGAGAGGTGAACAGTACACATGATTGTGAAGATTTACACTCTGATTTAAATTCATTTGGGGCATAGGCAGATCAATGGTTTCTTCGTTTCAATGAATCAAAGAGTGTGGTACGCCTGATTGGGGGAGCTACTTGTGATGCAATCCCCCAAACATTTGCTCTTAGCTGTTTAAGTGCATGCACCTGAGCACAAAGTACTGAAGGAAAGTTAAATTGTGATCGCCCGTTGTGCGGTGACATTTTCATCAACAGTTGCTTTTTGAATACACCTGACACTTAATGTCTGTACCAATAAAAACTTAGTCAGAATGTCTGTCAATATAAAAATATTGAATAGTTAAAACTACCCACATGGTCGTTTGATCTATTAAACCGGTACCTGTAAGCCCTTCTCAGTACAACACAATACAATACAATACCCATTTATTTTCTCATTTCATATGAAAATATGACAGAAGGAGGATACAATATGACAAATATTTGTACAAGGCTGAAGAAAGAAGAATCAAATATTCTTCTAGCATTTTACAAAACAGTACTTACATATGTATAGATACTATTACGTGTGTAGTAATACGTAGTTTAAATCAATAAGACAAATGTCAATATGAAGTTGATTATCTTAAGATGTCTAATTCTGATGGCAAATTTTCATGGCCCTTAATTTGATACACCATTAAAATATAACGAACTCATTAAAATTGAATCTGACATATTTAATGAGACCATTAATCAATTTTTAATTATAAACGGCCATTAACAGAGTATTAAAAAATTAATGGCCCATTAGTATTTACTAATTAATGTGAAATTAAGGGGTACATTTTTAATGGCACATTAATTTCATGCCAATTAAAAGTTTGCATGGTTTTAAGGAGCCAATTAAATTGTCTTAATGGTTTATTTTAAGCAGCTTTTCATGGCCATCAAAGTCATTTAAACAAGGTATATTTTACCAGGGTTTTAATATACTTATTTCATGGCTTTTAATACAGGGCATTAAAACCATGGTCATGAAAATCCCATTAAATAGTAAGAAATAATGGGTGAATTTTAATGGTGACCTGTTAAAACTCTGTTAAAAACGTTTGAAAAAATTAAGGCCAATTTCATGAACCTTTTAATGGCACGTGCATCCAGTAGTGATTCTTCTCTCGAGCGCGATCTTTTTTCAAGTGTAAGATCATTTGACATGCTGAGTGCAGAACATCTTATCTCGGGAGCACAATATGGTATTTCGATCACTCGACATGCTGAGTGCAGAACCCCTTTATCTCGGGCGCAGAGTATGGTATTCCGATCACTCGACATGCTGAGTTCAGAACATCTTATCTCGGGAGCACAATATGGTATTTCGGTTACTCGACATGCCGAATGCAGAAAGCACAATATGGTATTAAAAAAAAAAAAAAAAAAAAAAAAAACAAAAAAAAAAACAATATGGTATTTTGATCACTCGACAGCAGAACACCTTATCTCGGGAGGACAATATGGTATTTCGATCACTCGACATGCCGAATGCATAAAGCACAATATGGTATTTTGATCACTCGACAACAGAACACCTTATTTCGGGAGGACAATATGGTATTGCGATCACTCGGCATGCTGAGTGCAGAAATCGGGCGCATGATACATTATTTCGGCCGCATGACAACTAATTTGGACCACACGGCATATTAACTCGAGCGCTCGACTTGTAATGTCGAGCGCTCGCGACAATTTATTTTAAAATGTAAGTGCGTGTCCTAAATTTACTATTGTGGTGATGTAATTTAAGCTATTTAAACCAGTTTACCGAAGATGTAAATACGCTAAGTCTTACCTTTTATTATCCTTCAGTTGTAGAGCACAAATGCACATTCGGAAAAAAATATTCCAAATAGAAATAATTAAAATCCCTAAATGTTCGCACCACAGGGAACTGTGATTAAGGGTAGAAAACAATTTTCAAGTTCCTTGATATTATGTAATTTGTGCAAAATTATGTTAACATAGATATAGGTACATTCAGTTCATTAAACGTATATTTGTCGCCTTCACTTAATTTAAATCAACCGTCTTGCTCAAGATGACCCTTTAATACACGTGAATGTTATCATGTAATACAACATGCCAATCAACATACAACGAATACAGTGTTTATTTACATTGGTTTTTGTTTAATATTTCCTGTCCTCAACCTATGCAATCATGCCAAGTAATTACATTTTCATCTAGAATAAAAACCCTTATTTCGTCACGAATGGAATGTATCATCCGTAAGATCAATATACGACAGTGCATATACACATGTATGCATATGGGGTTATAAATGGCGTCGTTGTCGTTAAATTTTATACATCATAAGAAATTGCATCCAATGGAATTTCAACGTTTGATGTTTTAGATGAAGGATGTCCTTTATTCTTTAATTTCAGGTCTTTCTCAGAGCAGGGTAAAATTCTTTTTTCGGTTATATAAAAGACGTGATGTCTCTATGGAATACATGTTTTTGAATTTGTTTAATAAACCATGATTTCTATCAACACTTCTCATTACTTAAATAGATAAAAACACCATTGTCGGAAAGGTTTGAATGATCTAAGTAAATAACAATGAAAAAGACTTAGAGTATATGAAATTTTGGAATCACCAGTAAAAATATAATAGCAAAGCCGTGTGGTTTTTTTTCTGCTATTGCGTCATCCACTAGTATTATTTCATCATACCATGCAGGGTTTAAAAAAATTAACAGTGACAAGCCTGCATGAAAAGAATTTACAAATCCATTGAATGCCTCAAGCTGTTACGCTCAGACTGAATGAATTGCATCATCAAATATGCGCTACGTGAATTAAATAACGTTGCACACTGTGCATTATTGACCGAGGTGATATATCGACCCGTTAAATACAATAACTGTGTAACTGCGTGTATATTGCCTTGTTAAAATTTGTCCATGGTTATTTTACGGGTTCTAAAATTTCAGAAAAATGTGGTATTTTATACTTTCTTACAACTCAATAAAACTGTTTAATACCTGTCTATATAAATGTTATATATATTCTTATTTCTTACCTTCTGTAAAAAGTATTGAAGGGTTTATGAGTCATTTAAAACCTCATTTATATTTAAACATTTATGTAAAGCCCATGTAATTATGAAAAAAAAATATTTACAATCATTTGCGCTGCATCTAACGTTATTTTCAATGGCTGTTTAAACCTCTCAGTGTTTGTTTAAAAAGTAACTGAAATTTCTGATTTGTTATGCCTTTTTGATTTCCCATCTCTATAAATGAGCCGCGCATGAGAAGACCAACATAGTGCGTTTGCGACCAGCATGTATCAAGACCAGCCTGTGCATCCGCGCAGTCTGGTCAGGATCCATGCTCTTCCCTAACATTTTCTCTAATTCCAACAGGCTTTGAAAGCGAACAGCATGGATCCTGACCAGACTGCGCGGATGCAAATATTGTTTTTACGTGTGTGCGGGGTATGTTTTCTGTGACATGATATACACGTATAGATTGTAATTAAGTACCTGAAACTTAGGTCTAGCTTAAATAATTAAAGAAATATTCCCTTTCTTTTTCATATTCTTCACATTTACGACAAAACTTTATCTCCCCTTTTGCACTTACCTTATCAATTTTATCAACATTTAAGTCTAAAACTTTGAAGATAATTTTATGCAACCTGGTGTGATAATAGCTGACAATGTGTAGAATGAGTTCCCTTTTTGTACTTAATTCATCACATTTCTTAACTTTACAGTGAACCATAATCGTCATTAAAATAATCTCCAGTTCTCTTCGTTCAATGGTAAATGCCACCACTACATTAAATCTAACGATTGATGGCAAGTACAGGAAGTGTAGCAAACTAACTATAACTATTTTAATAAAAGAAATCTCCTGTTTCAATTTTTTACTTATAAGACAATATCTTTGACTCCACTGTAAGCAGATATTTTAAGCAAACACCATTTTGTAGTTGAGTCATATGTCATGCTAAATAATTTCAATTCAAGGACATCGCTTTATCGTCTAGTAGTGGTGCCGCTTTGAAAGCATTTAGGCCAGGGATGGTAAAGATATGGCCAGGCAGGTTATTCCACAATACAACTCAGTGAGGAAAAATGAACATTTTATTGTGATCTGAGGTGAGCTGTACTGGCATTGCTACTTGTAGAGACCGTACCATAGCTCTCATACTTTTGATTTTTCAAATAAAGTGATTTTTACAAGTGCACCGGTTACGATAAAAATGTAAACAACGGACTCTGTCTATGAACTTTGAATGATGAATGACGTCGATCCAGTCATAATACTGATTGACAGTGAATGCTAATGACTCCATGTGTTGCGAAGGTATTTAGTTGTAACTGTAATTTCATCAATGAAATCCTCCAAAACGGTAAAATAATACTTATATTGGACAATCTCATCGTCTTTGCCGTTCGGCAGTGCAAAAAGGCAAATGATAAAGTTTCATGGTAAGTAATATTTCACCGGTATGCCAGTGGGTAGTTCTGTACTCTGAAACACGTCAGAGAAATTTGGGCAGATTTGACAATTATGACGTTGCAATTAAGATTATATTTTTTCTTTCACAAATTTGCCTTAGTAACAAAGCGAATACGCCGATATCCGAGTTCACGATTATGTTCCATTTCACGCAATGTAATCCAGCAATTGAACTGCATAGCTATTAGCTACTGCTGTTATAGGGAAGTGTAGAAGTGTTCGCCTTTGGTGAGAGGTCCTGGTTCGAGTCCAGTTGAGCTTAACTTAAGTATTCGCTAAAGCATAGTTTTGCTGTTAATTAACTGTTCCAGATGTTCTAAATTTTTAGCACACAGTATCAGGATCAGTATTAGCAATCCAGACAAAGTTGAATGTTAATCAAATGCACCCAATTAGAATTTGACTATATTATGTCCTTTGATGTTTATGCTCCCATGTTCAAGAAGATTACATTCTTGATCACAAAATTTTCGTTATCATGAAAATATTAATGCTCATAATCCGCATTCTGGTTAAATTATTGTCTATATTTCTGTTTTGAGAAATTATGGGACTTTCTTCATTCAAGCTTTTAACTCCAAACCTATGATTTGAAAAACTTAGGTACTATCTCTACTACTTGGACAATTGATAGCAACAAGATGATGGTAGATTTCATTAAAAAGGTACTATCTTCTATGTTTAAGAGAACGTCAACCAAGTCTTCTTGCATTTCTGCAACACTGTAAAAAGGTGAGGAATCACTTGTGAACCATCGAAGAGCACGACGTTGAACCATTTCTATACTGTGCGTGTTTACTTGGTTTTATAGATGCTAGATAAATGATGCTTATTCAGCTACTGTGGACGGACAAGAGTTTTGCATGCTAGGGTTTAAGCATTTTCGTTCGTTGTTGTTGTGTTTCCCAAGAGTTTTCTGTGCATTTCTTGTGATGTGTGTCTTCCGCTTTAGATCTTTAATTAAGTCAACATCAAGATACTTTGCATAGCTGAAGATTCTTATACATTACCATGGAGGAAATGTTTTTGTTATACTCCCCGAAGGAGAGGATAACTGAGGATAACTCAAAAAGTATTGGAGGTACCAAAATGTAACTTTACGTAATGACAGAGCTCATTGATAGGAAGTGCAGTGATAAGGAACCATAACTCTAGGTGGTCCCACTTTTTGAACTACCTTCCTTTTTTGGGCATTACCCAAATACTACGTAAGTTATTGACTTCATACTTTACCTATTGATAGAGGTTAGTGAGAGGGAGTGCAGTAACAAGGAACAATAACTCAAAGTGGTCCCTTTTTTGAAAACCTAGTCCTTGGCATAACATGAATACTATGTGCTTGAATATGATGACTTGATACTTTTACATATTGATATAGGTCAGTGAGAGGGAGCGAATTACATGGAACCATGTCTCTAGGTGGTCATTTTTTGAATTGTCTCCATTTTTTAAAAACCTTGTCCGGGGCATAACTTGAATACTATGTAAGTTATTGACTTCGTACTTTAAATATTCATAGAGGTCAGTGAGAGGGAGTGCAGTGACAAGGAACCATAACTTTAGGTGGTCCCATTTTTGAAATATCTCCGTAATTTAAAAACCTTGTTCTGGGGTATAACTTGAACATTCCTTTCTTGGTAGTGTATATATTTGCTTTAAATTCATTTGGTGACCCTAATCAAAGTCTGACGAGAATACTGTCATGCAACTTTCATACATTTAGATGTAACATTATTAACAACTTCTTGTCATCTTACTTCATCAAGTATCAAGTCCTCTGCTTTATTCTGCAATAAATAAACTCGTGTTTTCCCACCTCACAGGTACATTTCTCCTTTACACATCCTCCGTGACTGAAAAGCCCCTTATGCCACAGTAATTTCGCGGAGCATCCATCGGCGGTACTGCCGCCTTGTTTATTGATGTGCAGTGCCTGGTATCTGGAAGAATCAAACTCCAAGATGTTTAAAGAGGATTTTGTTTTCTTTGTCAGAGTTGATAAGCAGACTACAGTAAAAATCGGACAGTCCGAGTAGTGGGGTACCGGTTCCCCTCCAGGAGCCACCAGACCGTGGTTTCCGAGGCGATTTCGGTATGACTTGAAGACAGGCGATTCCGGTATGACTTGAAGACGAGATATCATTTATGTAAATTAGAAAGTGCAGGGACTCAATGACAGAGCCTTGTGGAACACAGCCATTACAGGAAATCCTTTGGAGACTACAGACTGATATTTTACAGTATAAATGTCTTAGACCACTTAAGGACTTGTGAGCAAGTACCATACTCTTGACGTTTCAGAGGAAGTTTGATTGACCTTTTGCCAAAAGCTTTACTGAAGTCAAGCGGGACGAAGTCAGTTTGTATAGGTTTGGAAATGTTGTTAATCGGTTCAGTACAAGTTGATGATATGGGCCGATTATGTTACCAAGGTCTCCCTTTTTGAACAACGGGCAAACAAAAGCTTTGGTCCAGTCTGCTGGAACAGAACCTGTTGAGAGAGATGTCTGGAAGATTACTACATCAGCCATGTCATTACCTTGGACTACTGGGTGCATACGGAATGGTTCTGCAGCTTTGTATGCCTTTCAGATAGCGAGCAATTTGAGAACATACATTCTTTCAATGGGACTTTTTGATATTATTAGACACTGGTTATGTATTGGAATAAAGGCTTTTAAGTTTTAAAGACAGTTTTGTTTAAGAAAAAGTGGTGATTTGTTGATGAATACGTATCGAAGCTGTTTATTTAGTAGTTTGGCTTCACGAGTATTGTTTGATTTCAAGATTCTTAAAGTTGGATCTCTAAGACGGGAAGTCCCTGGAAGTCTTCTTTTTAGTATTTGATCAAATAATGATATAATATCTGAGTAGCAAATAATTTTGGAGCACCGTTGTCAGTCAATCTTATTTTTTCTAATGGCATAGTTAGACTCGTTTTTTTTCATATTCAAATAAAGTTTGTCCCGTTTATGTATGATTTTTTGTTCGTGCGGTAGAGGTTTTTTTTTGTAACATAGAAACACAATATTCGATTGTATGTGAACCTTTTTACCAATATGTCATCAACTGAAAGAGAATCAGAATCCTACAGAATACGTTTTTGGATTGAATGAAGTTTCTTAATTCAGGTCAGTGGTCTTTTCTGTGCATAAGTATATTATGAGGTTTTTGATTCAGTATGTTTAGTCTTGCATTAACAATGGTTCATATAATGTCATGTCAAAAATTCCAGTGGAAATATTTACTCTTGATTCCTAATACGCAATAGTATGATGTGACTGTGCGATAATACGATTCGAAAATGTGAATACAAGATGCGGAGACGAGATATCAATATCGCACCTTCGCATCGTATTTCTTTCTTGGCCCAGTTGTCTGGTGGTTTCAAGTTATTTTCCCGGAAATGATTCACATGACAGGCCCTGTGACCTTGACCTTTAATAGACTGACCCAAAAATCATAGGGTCTCTACTCTGCATGTTCAATTATCCTATGAAGTTTCAAATCATTCGGATCAAGAGGTTTCAAGTTATTGATCAGAAAACGGTTTTCCTGTTCAGGTCCTGTGACCTTGACCTTAAACGAGTGACCCCAAATCGATAGGGTCATCTACTCTGCATGAACAATCATCCTATTAAGTTTCACATTCCGTCAAGTTGTTCTCAATTACTGACGGACATGTTTTTCAATGTTCAGCCCTGTGACTTGACCTTTTAATAGAGTGACCCCAAAAACAATAGGGTCATCTACTCTACTGACCAATCATTCTATGAAGATTCAACATTCTGGATCAAGTGTTCTCTAGTTATTGATCGAATTGGTTTTCAATGTTCAGGGCCCTGTGACCTGACCTTTGACGAGTGACCCAAAATTAATAGGGTCTCTACCTTATGACCAATCATCCTATTAAGTTTCAACGTTTGATCTTATTAATCATGAAAAAACTGTATTTTAAGTATTTTAATTTCGTCTTTATGTTTGGGGCTGTTAAGTAATCGAACGTGAAAACACGATTCGAAATTGTGATTTTGATATCGCGTTTTCGCATTGTTTTCTCGTTTTTGCAACGTAATATCGAGCATTCGCATCTTTTTAACAATTGTTTCGCCTGTTCGCTAATCTTGATCACGGTTGATTGTAAAATCTTCTAACGGCACCGTCTATATTAAAGGTGGTTAAGTAGATTTTGGTCAACTTATGGATTTTATGAAACTTTACCAATTGATCATTTACACTTATTTGTGTTCATCGAGCTCTTAATAAACATCAGATTTGTACTGGAAGTATTCTTAAACTTTGATTTTCCTATCCTGGTTGCCCAACCAAGATAGCGTTATTTTAGCACAAGTATAAATTTAATAAATACACTTTGCCTAAGGATTGTTATGAATATAAGCATTACTGTATTAGAGTTGTAAAAGATTTGCATGGACAAGAACATATTTTGCCAAAATTCACTAGAAATACAAGTGTATAAAATTATTATTACCTCCCTTTGTCTTGGTTGCGCAACCAATACAGATTTAAAATAAATTAATTCCGAAGCTACACGTTGTTTCAAAACTTGCCTTTTGTTTCATTTAGTTGAAATATTCTAATACATATCAAATGCAAATGTAAACTAGGATTGTTTTGATATCAAAAGAAATCTAGAAGATGCTTTGCAAAAAGGCCATGTCTCCCCAATGCAAAGTGTATAGCAAGAAGTCATAGTAGTCGGAGCGAAAGTCAAAGAGACATGATGGTTGGGCAATAGGGATCATCTACTTGGCATGTCCAGTCATCCTGCTAAGTTTCAACACTCTTGGCCTAGTGGTTCTCAAGTCCTTGTTCAGGCTCCTGTAACCTTGACCTTTGATCGAATGACCCCAAAATAAATAGGGGTCATCTACTCTGCATGTCCAATCATTCTATTAAGTTTCAACATTCTAGGTCAAGTGGTTCTCAAGTTATTTTCCGGAAATGATTTCACATGACCAGACCTCTGTGACCTTGACCTTTAATAGACTGGCCCAAAAATCAATAGGGATCATCTACTCTGCATGTCCAATCATCCTATTAAGTTTCAACGTTCTAGGTCAAGTGGTTCTCAAGTTATTTTCCGGAAATGATTTCACATGACCAGGCCCCTGTGACCTTGACCTTTAATAGACTGACCCAAAAATCAATAGGGGTCATCTACTCTGCATGTTCAATTATCCTATGAAGTTTCAACATTCTGGATCAAGAGGTTCTCAAGTTATTGATCAGAAACGGTTTTCCATGTTCAGGTCCCTGTGACCTTGACCTTTAACAGAGTGACCCCAAAATCGATAGGGGTCATCTACTCTGCATGAACAATCATCCTATTAAGTTTCAACATTCCGGGTCAAGTTGTTCTCAAGTTACTGACCGGAAATGTTTTTCAATGTTCAGGCCCCTGTGACCTTGACCTTTAATAGAGTGACCCCAAAAACAATAGGGGTCATCTACTCTACATGACCAATCATCCTATGAAGATTCAACATTCTGGGTCAAGTGGTTCTCTAGTTATTGATCGGAAATGGTTTTCAATGTTCAGGCCCCTGTGACCTTGACCTTTGACGGAGTGACCCCAAAATTAATAGGGGTCATCTACTCTTCATGACCAATCATCCTATTAAGTTTCAATATTCTGGGTCAAGTGGTTCTCTAGTTATTGATCGGAAATGTTTTCATGTTCAGGCCCCTGTGACCTTGACCTTTAGATGACCAAGAGGGTCACACTCCATAAAACATTCAACTAGGGATCGGTTACTACTCCTAGCATGCCCTACAACTCTATGAAGTTTGAAGGTTCTAGGTCAAATGGTTCTCCAGTTATTGCTCAGAAATGAAGTGTTACGAACGGACAGACGGACAGGGCAAAAACAATATGGTGGGGGGGGGGGGGGGGGGGGGGGGAAAGACATAATAATCCACTTTTAAAACACTTTTGTATTAAAAGGAGATAATTACAAAATTTCATAAAAAGTAATAAATCATACATTTCCAATAGGTATCCAACTCTATGTAATGGGTCTTTTTGTTCCTTAAATAAATTTCTAACAGAATATATGAAAACTGAAAAATGTCAGAAAATGTTGCTCAAATGTGATAGACCACCTTTAAATTGCATGTGGGTCCGTCTCCTAAGTCAGTATAAAACTTTACTTATATATTCTTATCCTTCATGAAAAACATTATTTCTTCTTCGCCGTCCACAAACAAATCGCACAAAATTTCGTTCACAGTAGAAGCGAGTTGAATGATATAAAATATTTTCGTGAATGAAACGCGGAAGTTAGAAATATCTTACTCGAGTACTCAAAAGCATTGAAATAAAACAGTGAAATGTAAACACAGATTTGAAAGATAATCTTTAATGTAGTTTAACGTATCATAAATAAAACGTTAATCTACAGAAATTAAAACAGTGTTTAATCATACCTGTAGCTCATCTTCAAATAGACATTTACGAATTAAGTGTATTGTGAAGTGCCAGGATAATAGATATTACAAGGGGGTCATCTTAAAATAATTCAATTATACTGTGTGCGGTAAGTTAAATTAACATATAACAGTGATAATGTTGGTCTTATTATGCCACAACTTTACTGTAATGTTATTAAACATAAGAAGTTTTGCATCCTGTGTCCGTCTTCCGTCGTCGTCCGTCGTAAACAATTTCATTTTTAACATTCGAGTTTGAAAACAGATCACGAGGTTGAATCCAGAATCTAGAGGCCAAATGGTCTGAAACTAATTAGACTTTTAGAGGATCTACATCAATTCTACTACTGGGCTATCTGGCCCAATCGTAAAACGGCTTAGTCAGAATGGTTGTCTTAAAAATATCTGGACCAAAAACCAGGCCACTAGCTCTCTAGAAGCATTTTTTTCTAGCTGCTATATCTCAAACATGGCCAGAACGTTTATTTGTTTCGAGGCTGAGTCAAAAACCAGAACACTACGTCAAATTGATAGAAAAACATTGTTAGCACTCTACTTAAAGGATGGATACCGGAAACCTGAGATAGAGTGTAAACAAATAATTCAGTAATGAAATCAGCTAATAAACAATGCGCGGTAAACCTGAGTGGTTTATAACTACGCATAATAACGTCAAAGAGTTGTTTATTAGACAATAACAATGTTATATACAAAAATGTGCAAAATGCACCTTCTGGTATCTTTATCATTTAATAAATCAAAGATCACATTAATTTCGGGTTTCGGCGAAACAAAGTCACGTGATTGAGATTATATGAAACAAAGTCACGTGATTGAGATTATATGAAACAAAGTCATGTCATTGATTATATGAAACGGGAGACGAATACGTCGTTATCAGCCAAAAAAGTTTTACTGCAATTTATGTGTACAAGTAAGGTATACCAAGTTTTATAACTAAATTTATATCTACATTTGTACCTTAAACCCAGTTGTAATGTTGGCTTGTACGTGTTGCTGCCCTCGGTCACGCATCTCTTGCGATCCCCGGTGATCCCCGGCAAGTCGTAGATGGACATGGTCTTGGCTGGGTTGTTTCTCATCCACATGTCCTGAATGGTGGAGACGTACCTCTTGAAGAGACCAAATACAGAGCAATCCAGCGGCTGTAATTTGTGGCTGAAATGAGGCGGAAAGGACAGCATTACGATACCACACACTATGTACCCGGATAATCTTGACTCTGTTCAGCGACCCTGACTCAGTGCCAACATGGCTGATGGAAAGACGATGTATGTAGTTACTTTTCTTGTCTTTTTTCATGTTTTATGTGTGTGTGCATAAAACTTTTAGTAGCTATAGTATCCTGTATTGGTAACATGATTTGTGTACTAAATATTTTGTTCGACAAATCACTTTATGTCGCTGGAATTCATTAAAATGTACCCGAAAAAGTCTTCAAAATGAACATTTTTATGTTTCCGACTGTTTTAAAGTACCAGAAAATGCAGTAATACCTTACTTTTCAACTGTATTAGTTCAATAAACATCTCTATGACAATGTGTAACAGTTTCAAAGTTTGAAATTCATTTTATAGCTTAAAAACTGTATTGATTATGAGGTGGGTTTGGATTTGCTGATAATTCCTGACTGGTATAGGGAACAGTGCTGGATAAATACGAACTTAAATGGATAAATACCTTACCAAACGAAAACATAGTTGTTCGTACATGCTTCATGTATGAACCATAGATGCTCGAAGTTCTGTGACATATGTGATGTCATATACAACGTCATAAACAAATTACTTGCAATGTAACAACTTACCCTGTGTTACAAATAATCCCCGGTTGTAATGGTTTTTAATTCCCTGGGATGCTGTTGCCTACTCTTTATCTGAGTCATAAACATTATCAATTCTTCCAACATATTCTTGTCTACGTGACCTATGTACTGTTGATCTGTACTGCAAGGACATCTCTATCCTAACCTTTTGTTTTTTGTACATGTTGAATTCATAGTATGCAGAGCCTTAGACATATGTTCTTGTCTCGGCAGTCTGATGGTGTTCCAGTGGTTTTGACTCATGACATAACTGAGCCACATCAATAAATACGATATTAGCGTCCAGCAGCTTGGTAATTCTGGTTTTCCTAGCAGGGTGGTTTGCATGCTTACCAGAAAGCTTTCTGGCTCATAGATTTGCTATCTGACCAAGATATAACTTCCGTTAACTGGATGTCATTTATTTGGATTAATTGCTGCGTAGAACGGGCGATTTTGGTTTCTGTTGGTCTTTTTTCAGCGTAAAATCTATAGAGCTATATATTAAATAGGTATTTATAGAAATTAAAATTCATCTTTACAGTTTTTTTTTAGTGTGAAATGATAGCTAAGTGCACCAATTTACTAAATATATTTATGTTTTTCCTCTTGTCCATGTAAAATAGAAATATTTGATATTTAAAAAAAACTGACCTTCCTTCTAAAAATATCTGAAGCTAAATGGACAACTTTTGTATTGACAGTTTTTCATTGATTTGGGGATTTACTAAATTAGGGCCTATAGTCTATATGAAATGTCTCAGCAAGTAGATAATTTCAATAGAGTATAGTGTAAGTTTAGTCTACTTTCAACACTTTGAAATAGCCTATAACGAACTTCCTTTTGTCTTTTAGTAAATTCAAAATCCAAGACTAGCCAAGAGTCTAAAACTCCTGAAAAAATCTCAATGGCTTTATCATAAGCTTATAAAACCATACAAAAAATTGACATGAAAGAAGTTATTAAAGATTTTATAATCTAAACAAACCACATACAACATTTTACCATTGTAATCTCAGCAAAACCTCTGACTGACAGACAGCAAGTGATCACAATTAATTCTTAGCGTTAGACGGACAGACGGACGGATAATCACAAACAAACGTGTATTACTCAGTGGAACTGAATGTTGGACACTGTTATTAAACAACTAAGAAATGTATTGTGACTAATATATTTTATTTAGTATATATTCAATTATACTAATATAGATCTACTGAATAAAGAATTATATTGTAGATATATTTAAAGAATTATATTGTATATTAATGTAATTGAAAATATATGTGTGGCCGTATTAGTGGTCAACGATATTCGTTGATAGTAGTGGACTAAGTCCAGATTTAATTGTCAAGGCGATGCAGTATTTGACCGCCCGATACACTTCCTACCTCTATCTATCTATCTATCTATCTATCTATCTAAGTTTAATAAGGGTCCATCCGCCCGTAAGGGCACAATATAGCTTTCGCTATGTAGGGTATAGATCCCCGGCATGTCACCAGGCATGCTGTTAAAGATGCTTTTTGAAGCCAAAATGGTGAAAATTTACCTCTACGCAATTTCCGTAGAGTATATGCCAAAGATAAATAATTTTGATGCCAAAAGTGGGTCACTGTCGCGGCCAATGAGACAATGACCTCCCTGTACAACAACAATTGAAGTTGCAAGGTCGCCCTAAAGGGCGTGAGGCCGTGGTGCAAGGTCCCGTGGTTGAGCAAACTCCCACTCGCCCTACGTGAGGTGAAGTGAGTAGTCGGGGTCTTCTCCGCATGCCGTCAGTGGATTCGTCGATGTACTGGCAGGTCTTCTATCTGGTCTACACGACTGTGCCACCCAGAAGTGTCCCGCGAAGATCTGCCGCAGCGTTCTGTTGTTCACTTGCCGTCTATCGCCATGCAGGGGTTCCATCATTACCACCCGAGTTGAATGGAGCCGGGTGGCCGTAGCCATTTTGGCTCCCCCGGGTAGAGTCGTTGGAAGTCTGCATGGCCCATCCTCGTCGTCCAACATTTGCAGGGCCTCTCCCTCCAGATTAGTCAGGACACCGACAGCTGTCTTGGCTCCACATCTGTCGATGCCCTGTGCCTTCTCCGCGACGTGCACGCTCTGGAGGGAAGGAGAAGCCCGCCCGATACAATACTGTGTCTCGGTTTATATATGGTCAAAGGTAGAACAAATACAATTGATTGGTTAATTAAGGAATAAACAAGTTCTCAAAGGAATCAAATACGCTAACCAATTAAAATATAGTATAGTAAAATTCTGACCAATGACAAATGGCGTATAATCTTAACATTAAGTAGAATTTCCAAAATGGCGACGTCCTTACTGAAAATGACAGAGAATTAAATACGAATGAAAGTAGTAAGAGTTCTGTCCTATTACACATTGAATATTTTCCACGCATCAATGCACTCAGTTCAGGTGATAATTTTTGATTGTAAACGAGAGGCCCCAACAAAAGTCATTTTAGTTGTGTAAACAGTTTAATTTGTAAATTAATGTGAATATCTGAAGTTACCCGCTTACCTTGTGTACAACAATAAAAAAACACATTATAGTTTGTTTAACGTAGCTGACCTGTAACCCAAATCGTCAAATAACGTATTCTCCATATGTTTTTTTCAGCATTTTTCTTTTTTTATAATGGAAAGCAATGATCGTGTTAAGCTACAGTTACGTGTAGAGAATGTCCAGTTGCTTACATATACATAATTACACGGAAATTGCAGAGAGTCATTACCGATCCACTACCTTAAAATGTTGTAATTACATTTGATGACAGCAACTTGGCTTTTTGTGTTACACTATTTGTAGCAAAGAACTCCTGAACAGTCAGAGAAATGCTTCAAAATTTGTAAAAAGTAAGAAACACTTTCAAAATGATTAATTGAAATGATGAACAACATATGTTGTTACACGTATGTGATACCAATTTAACTTTTTTATGTAATTTCTCACTGTTGGACATATGGGAAAATTAGACCCATCGATTTTTCGCACGAGTGAAAATATTTTATATAGCGCAAAGAAGGAGTCCTTTACTTTATTTCAATTTATGGAAAAAACATTATAGGTATTTTACCTTTGCAAACGATGTGATGATATTAAAGGAACTGTCTTTCTTATGAATATTTTATTTTTAAAATGAATTTAAAAGAAAATGGTCTGTTTTTTGCGTATACTTTATGTCTGTCTACCTTAGATACATAGTAAAATATTGATAAGTTGCTGAAACTTCCTCTGTTTAACAAAGAATAAATGGTTTATTGTTTACCCTCGAAGACCATTGCAAACGACTTAGTAATCTACAATGACGAGATATAATCAAAGCGCTGACAGCACAGAAAGGTTGAAACCCGCATTTGATGTGCAACAAACCAACAAACCACACTTCCATGAAACAGTATAACATTCAAACCGTTTGCATCCATGTTACATTATATACTAGAAATGCTGCTCTGACTAAAACCATCAAGTGTCTTGAAACACTCTGACGAGCTGGGTATTAAAAACACAAATATTCACAACGAGAATGTAGATAATAGAAATATTAAACCCATGTATTTTACGTAATTCGAGTCTGTTTTACTTTCAGAAAGCTTGTGAGATTCAACTTTATCAAAAAATGCATTGCTTAGTACATATTTGTCGTAATCTATATTTTATAGCAAAAACAAAGCGTATGAAAATGAGCATGCTTGCTTTGATCACATGACCAAAACAATTCTTCATCATGTGACCAAAATAAACTATAAATAACCTACAAAAATAGTACCATCCGCGTAGATCTATAATCGGTATTAAAACCAAGTTGCGTCTTTTGTAAACATTTTAAATTAAAACTCAGTTCCTGCTAGAAAAGTGAATCGAAATTTTATTATTATAACAACACCAACGAGCTTATTTTGGTCAAATGACATGATCAGAAAACATCTAACTATCACGGCGTGCGTTAATTCTATCTCAATACGATACTGAATGATAAAATTGCACCCGTGTATCCGTCGAAGTTTGTAGCATAGAAATGGGTTTATGGAAAGATATATTGCATGAAATCAACAGAATAGGTGTCATCTTATTTATTTTTCATAGAGAAAGATATGATCCTTTCATAATATTTACGTAAATAATTTTTATTTGCACGACTTAGGAAAATAATTGCAGCCGTAACGAAGGGGGCGAAAAATTCGTACATGTTTCCCGAAAATACGAACATATGCACTTCAATTTGATTTAATGTTACATTGTAGCTGGTGTTTGTGACTGACATATTATTAAAGGATATAATTAATTCGAAAGAAACATTATTTTTAACAAGTTCGCCTTTTAATCGCCGGTAGATTCGCGGTGTTTTCGTCTCCAAATATTCACGTACTGGCGTACGATTTCTTCTCGGATAATTATATAATAGCGGGATCCGGAAGACTGCAATGAAATCATTTAAGACAATTCAAACTAAGTTTAAAAAAATTCAATTTTCAATATTTTAACAATAAAATCCGTAAAAAGATCCTTTGGAAGCATAGAATGCAACCAAGAAGAATAATAGCAGATTCGGTTTGATTGAGTCTGTTCATGAGAGGTAATGAAATGTGCAACACCTCTTACGCCCTCTAGCACCGGTTTAAGCAGAATTCTATTACACATATGTTGAATGGACTCCACGATCCCAAAAGACCAGAAAATATAACAACACTAAAACATGCATGTTGTCATGATTTTGAGGCATATTACATTAATCTAGTGTGTGTGTGTGTGTGTGTGTGTGTTCGGGTTTAACGTCTTTTTTAACAATTTTTCAGTCATATAAACGACGGTGTCTACTTGTAGCAGTGAGCACAATGCCCAACTTAATAGTGCTGCCTCACTGGAATTTCACGCCGTAGACACGTGGCATGATACCCCACCCAGTCACATTGTACTGACACCGGGCTGACCAGTCCTAGCATTATCCTCTTAATGCTGAACGCCAAGCGAGGGAGCTACTAGTACCATTTTTACGTCTTTGGTATGACGCAGCCGGGGATCGAACCCACGACCTCCCGCACTCGAAGCGGACGCTCTACCACTAGGCTACCGAGGCGGTCTACAGCTGAATGACTGAATGCAACCTGAAGATCATGATGCGTGCTGATATTGGAGACAGTAGTAGTTGTTTTGATTGTTTTAAAATTGAATAAAACATTTAATTCCATTGTAAATATTCTTTTATGGTTGCTTTTAATTTAAGAACTATTCTGAAGTGTCTTTTATCTATGTAATTTATGTATAATATATTCATAGCCTGCTTTTACCAAGATGAGATCTCATTTGAAAAAATTTAAAAAATCACCTGTCAAGGTCACAGGGGCCTGAACATGGAAACCCGTTTCTGATCAATAACTTGAGAACCACTTGACCCAGAATGTTGAAACTTCATAGGATGATTGGACACGTAGAGTAGATGACCCCTATTAATTTTTGAATCACTTGATCAAAAGCTAAGGTCACAGGAACCAGAACTTTGAAAACAGTTTCCAACCAATAACTTTAGAATCATTTGACCCAGAACCTTCAATCACGATGATAGGAATTACAGAGTAGATGACCCTTAATGTTTCTGGGGTCACTTGACTTAAGGGAAAGGTCACAGAGGCTTGAAGATGGAAAAAAAACTCTTTCTGGATCAATAACTTGACAATCACTTGACCCAGAATGTTGAACCTTCATACGATGATTGAACATGCAGAGTAGATGACCCATATTGATTTTGGGCTCACTCGATCAAAAATCAAGGACACAGGGGCCTGAACATGGGAAACGGTTTACTTGAGAACCACTAGACGCAGAATTTTGAAACTTCATAGGGTGATTGGACATGCCAAGTAGATGACCTCTATTGCAGCCAACCATTAGTGTCTCTTTGTCTTTCGCTTCTATCCTCTATTGACTTCTTTCCTGTTACGACTATGCATTGGGGAGACATGGGCATCGTCTAATTTGAGGAGGAGGGGTATATTGTAAATATTAGTGTTTGATGATGGATGTTGGTCGGTCTGTAGACCAATCGGTTTCCGGATGATAACTGGAGAACGCTTGGACCTAGGATCATGAGATCGGGAGATTTGTCATGACCAGCAGATGACCCCTATTGATTTTGAGTTCAGTAGGTCAAAGGTCAAGATCTTATTGACAATGGAATATTTTTGCCAGAAAACTAGATTATGCTTTGATCTAAGATCACATTTGATACGGAGGTCATTTAAGACTGGTAAATGACCCATAATTATTAAATTAAGGTCAATACGTTAAATTTCCAGTAGGCAGTGACCAAACCATTTCTGTTCCTTGTCAGTTACTTCTTGCAAGTGTTCTACAAGCTCTTCTTATAACTAGAATCTCCAAACATCACATAATTAACAATTAGTCCATAACTTTTGCTCACATTTACTGTTATTCCCTTTGTTCCAGTAAAAGCAGCGTTTTCCCATTGATTTGTTAAAAAATGCTTATAATTCAAAAAAGATTTTGAGCAAGATTAACCAAACCTCACAAAATTTTCAGTAAGCACATGAGCTTTGCTCATATGTTATTTACTCCCCACTGACAAAGTAAAAGCAGAGTTTTACCCCTTTATTTGGTAAAAAAGGTTGAAAATTCTTATTAATCAAAAGTAGTTTAACTAAAATCACCAAACTTAAGCTAACTGTTCATGCCCATTACCAGAAGCTGTCAACCGCTGCCCACATCGGTCCTCTCAGTGCTTTGATTTTAAACTGGGTCTGGCTTTGTGTTAAAGCTCTCAGAAGAAATAACATTTGCACATTTATTTACTACTGTATAGCCTATTAACATTAAACAGTTAACAGTTTGAAAGAAACGTAACATTACGCTAAAGATCTACAGAAAATGCTATTTTTTAACTGCCAGTGTGCCATAGTTTCTCTTTCGATTTTCTAAAGTTACACACCATTAGAAAGCTTGCTTCGGAGCTTTTTAAAGATGTGATTTATTTTCTTTTATCATGTGCATTGAAATGATAGTTAAACCTGACCAGGAACATTTACATAGAAATTATGTAGAGAGATAAGCGGTCAGTATACTCGTAAAATAATCAAATCAAAGGTGGTCAGTATACTCGTAAAATAATCAATAATCAAAGTAGTGCGAAAATAGAACGGCGGATTAATCTGCTTCAGTGAAAACTGTCATTATTGAATTCTTGCAGCATCCAGAATACGGTTATAAAACGTTTCACCGCTTCGCGGATTCAACCTAAAATCGCAACAAACATGCCTGAATATATTTCTTACTACAAAAAAGCATCACCATGAATTGTTCAACACATACACATCTCGATACTCTATACCCATTGTGTTAATTTTACGGTCTGTTTTGCTGAATAAATTTGAACACAATGGGTATAGAGTATCGAGATGTGTATGTGTTGAACATTTCAAGGTGATGCTTTTTGTAGTAATAAATATATTCAGGCATGTTTGTTGCGTTTTAATATCTCGTCAGTGTATATTCATTTAGCTATTGTTTGATATTAATTTCAGTTTTCTAGGTGAAGAAGAAAACGGTCTTTTTTAAGCATTTTGCAGATGAGTAAAGGTTTTATTTCGTTATCGGAAAGACTCGAATATTCTCGTATATTTCTGTCAATTCTTACGGAATTTAAGCTCCTTAACGGTAAAGACTGATTTCGTCTCACCCGATAAACTGCTCACATGTACGGATTTATAAAATAGTGGAGGCCCCATAACATCTTAAGGATCGAAATTTAAAATTTCAAGAAGAATTTCGAGTTTGCATCGAATTTGGATCTTGCTCGAAGCTGGAAACTGATATATTCAGTGTTTTATTCGAGCCAGCATTAAACATCCAGTCTGTCGAAAAAGGAATTCTCAAGGAACTGATTTCAAGCTTGAATTAAAATTCAAGCGTGTAAGAAGAAAAAAGACTTAAATGTTTCAAAACGTTGAAATTTGAGGCGGCATATTTTGGGCAAGTTAGAAGTAGAAGATCGAAATTCAAATTTTTGAAAGGATGACGTTGAATTTCGCTTACACTGAACTTCACACAAACTCGGAAATCGAAATTAAAATCAAAAGAAATCATCGAATTTCGAGGCAGAATTGAAATTAGAGCCAGCAGAATATCGAAATTCAAATATTTTGAGCTAGCATGAACTTCTAGTCAATCGTCATTTTGCAAATTAAATTGCGATCTTTAAACTGGCTCTTAATTCAATGCCTGCTCGATATTTAGATTGAAAATTGGACCTTGATTTTCGAACTTGTTCGACATGCAGCGCTAGATTTTCGAAACGTCGAGCGAGCTGGCTCGGCACTAATTATTTGCTCGATATTTGACTTTAAAAAAAAATCAATATCAATCTTTGAAAGGGCTGTTTATTTGATACAAGACTGAAATTTGGCTTTTGGAATATTATGAATATCGATCATAGAGTTGGCCCGAAATTAAAGGCTATTTTTAAATTTGACGTTTTTCGATCTTCAGGGTTAGCTTGGGATCAAAATTTGACATTATGAAGTTGAATTTCGATCTTCGCGCTGGCATAAGATTCTAAGCTAGTTGGACATCGCTCACGACATAATAATAAATGTCACACCCTATAAACGACTGTACTCCCCCTCTTCCTCTTGCGAGTAATCAAAACAATAAACTGACAGCTAAAAGGTGAAAAACAGCATTTTAAAGTGACTGATTTGCTTTGAAGGTATTTATATTTATATTTTATTGGAAGCTGAACATGATTTGTTCCTGTATATAATGTGTTATTCTGATTACAGGTATAATTATAGCAAAAAACTCGATTAATCACTGATTTCGTCCAGAAATTGTACATTGTTGGCATCAAAAGTACATATTTTCTTGCTTGAAGAATGACCTACATGTAAATTCTACGGTTTCATGCATAAAGAAACAATACTAGTTTGGTAAAATTGAATAAAATCTTTGATAAATTCTCCAATTTGTTTATTAATGTCAATGAAAGAAGATTTGGTGTTATTTCCTGACTGTATACATGCTTGCTGTACTGGGCAAGTGCTTGCGACTTTCGTAAAAAGACTGTATGCCTGTTTGAGAGTGACTTATTTATAAAATATTGGTGTTTCTTATGCTCCTGTAGTATTTCTTCATAATTATAACCCGCCAACAAAATTTGAAGGAGGGTGGTATATAGCAGTCACCAAGCAGTCTATCTGTTCTGTCTGTTTGTAAATTCGTAAATTTGGTCAAGCAATTACTTCAATCCTATTACACCTACCTCTCTCAAAGTTTACACATAAACATCGGTAATATGTAGTGAATGTCCATCTAATTATTTTTCTTTTCTTTTTAGAGTGACGGTTAAAGGTGAAATATGGCCTGTTTATCGTGTCTGTGCCATAACTTCTTTATGCATTAAGGGATTCTGAAATAACTTGGCACAAATGTTCACCATCATGAGACCACAATGAGACGATGTGTCGCACACAAGACTCTTTTTTCTAGAATTTCAACAAATTGAAACCAATATATCATCGCATACAATTAATAAGGTGTTAAAATATGAACAGTAAATGGGGTGATTTGTAGTAAACGGCGTCAGATTGAATCCACTAATCTGTTGCGGATCGCTTTCTTGACAGCGTCGCACAGTAAACAGTTCTATTTTAGTTTTGTCTTTGTCTTTGCCATAAACACACGAAATTTAACATGAAACTTTTTTTTATTTTACTGAAATTAAATTCATTCTGCGAATGAAATAAGTCCCCATTTTACAAGCAGAAGTGCTATTAGAGGAAAATTTGAGGGTTTATTAGCTCACCTGAGCAATGAGTGCTCAAGGTGAGCTTTTGATCTCACTCTGTGTCCATCGTCCGTCGTCAACAATTTGACTGTTAACACTGTAGAGTTCACACTTTTGTTTCCACCTTAATGAAACTTGGTCAGAATGTTACTTTCAATTAAATCTTGGACGAGTTCGATATTGGGTCATCTGGGCTTAAAACCTAGGTCACCAGGTAAAATCAAATGAAAAGGTTGTTAACAGTCTAGAGATCATAATTTGGCCCAATCTTAATGAAACTTGGTCAGAATATTACCCTCAACAAAATCTTGGACGAGTTTGATATTGGGTCATCTGGGCTCAAAAACTAATCACCGGGTCAAATCAAAGGAAAAGCTAGTTAACACTCCAGAGGCCACATTTGTTACCAATTATTAATGAAACTTTTTTCAGAATGTTACTTTTGATGATATAAAGGTCGCGTCCAAATCTGGGTCAGATGGGTCAAAAACTAGACAACACTCTAGAGGCCACATTTATGACCATATCGTAATAAAACCTTTTCAGACTATTCATCTAGATAATCTATAGGTGACATTTAAATCTGGGTCAAGTTGGATCAAACACTAGGTCACCAGATAAAATCAAAGGAAAAGTATGTTTACTCTCTAGAGGCCATAATTATGGCAATACCTCTATTGCCTACCCACGACTACCCGCCGTGATTTGATAATCATTTCTCATACATTTATAGTTACCAAATAACAAACAGCTTTCGATTTTAATGTCGGAATTTGCCGTTGATATTGAAACAAAGACGAGGTACAACTCATGCCATTTTTAAAACAACGGAAGTGGATTGAGCCAGGCTTAGCAAGAAAACGACTAAATCCGCAAGGAAAGATTCCTGGCGTGTGCAAGCGTTATCACTGTCAAATGTAAATTATTTCAAACATGAGAAATAACGGTTAAATCTTGACTTAACACGACGGCACAGTATTTGTAATGATAACATGTTCATGTAATTATTGAGTTAGGTGGAATCGGGTAGTGAAACCATTAGGCTATTCGGGACAAAATAGTAGTACTACTTTTGAATCTTGTTGACTGATTTATTACCATGAAGTCAACCATGAATTACTAATAAGGACTTAATCGACTTTTTTGATAATGTTTTCGTCATCGTTTTCTATTTATACGTCCATTCGCAGGATACTTGCGGGTGCAATAGTTTTTTTGGTTGTTGGCAGACGGACAGACAGACAGGGGTCAACCTATAGTCCCCTCCTGTCTCATCTCGTCGATATTTTGAAATCGTCAAGTAATATTTCTTCGCGTGATTTCCATAGGGAATCGAAGATTAATTTCTTACATGACATAGTAGGGACCCTGTATGTTCTTTCAGTTCCTAATTCTGTATTTTATGATAGTATATGTGTGTAAAACAAACACTGAATATTTGCATGTAAACGATGCTGAAGCATTTAATTCATTATATAATTAAGTAGGTTAGCGAGTCACAGACACTCTTCCCCCCCCCCCCCCCACCACCCCCAATGGATTAGTCCAAGCATAGCAAGAGGCGTTCGACATTAAATGACATTATATACATGACGACTGATCAAAAGATACAACTTTGTATGAATTTTTTATTCCATATTCCATTTACGCCTTTTAAGGACATAAATCGCATACTGTACTCGCAAGATGGAATACAGTGTCACTCGCAAATACGCATTCAGATCAAATATAAAAATTGGCAAGTAGGAATACAGTGAATGTTTTTCACCAGCTAGATAAAAATTAATTTTATTCAAAAACGCAACAGATATGAAACATCTTGTTTACATATATTTATGGAGTATGCATACATATTTCAGAAAAAAATCATGGATTATTGGATTAAAATCAATTTGACGTGTTATTCATCAGTTTCGTGACATGGTCGAGTGAATTTCCGTGCAATCAGTGTGATCAGTCATAATTTTTTAAACATTACATATTGGTTTCATGTATTGTATAACCATATACACATATCTATGTTAGACTTATCGTTTAACTTAAATACACATACAGTGTAATGCAAAATAATAAATTTGAAGACGATTTCTTACCTTTCGCTTGTCTATTTATTGTTTTGATCACTCGCAAGAGGAAGAGGGGGATGTACAGTCGTTTATAGGTAGTGAATGTGCAGTTTTTTGATTACACAAAAAAAACTATTTAAAACCTTTATTTCATAATCATGATCATCAAACCAAGTATTATAAAAGCGAGCTGTCATCTGATTGTAATATGGTAGAAATTATTTTTGCAAAGTGATTGTTCGGTTATATAATCATGTGTTTGTTGAGAATATCGTTATAAATGTATTCTGATTAATCCACCAAATTTTATACCATTTAGGTTCCGATTAGTTCCAATTTATTTTCTAATTTATTTTTGCAATCACTGTAAGTTAGACTTGACAATATTCCTTAAATCCATACGTTCAAAAGTATTAATGTAACTGTACACTGGCGAAGAAGGAATTACTTGTTAAACATCGGCCTAAAATACGGAGTAGACCGAAAACTACCGAACAGTCTCGACAGCCGATTTACCTGGCCAAACTTGTTATCGGCTTTTGTGGTGATTTTCACGATGGGTCTAATTTTCCATATGTATACATTTTACATTTTAATATATCAAATTTTGTTCAAACCAAGTTATCATCATTGAGAACAAAAAAAAAAAATAACTTTAGCTAAAAAGCCAAAACTTAAATATCTGAGGTAACATTTCTTAATGTAAAATTTCTTGAAAGGAATCTATGCATTATTTTATTTCATTTTATTTTGATGCACTACTAAACTTTCAAGCAGATCTGTATTGTCAGTATAAGCCATGAGAAAAGTGTGCATGTTGTATATCGAATACAAAGAGTTGTAAACAAATATAGGTCATATTTTGTCTGCCTTATCAGTTGTTGGGAAAAGGACCTATTTAATTTTTCTTTCACTTTTGACCAATGTTTTATGTTAGCTTCAGTTTATTGGTCAATTCAGAGTTGTTCCCCTTAGATTTTCTTGGGTCGGTACCATCACGAGTATTTATCTTTGCAAATTTTCTTTGCATCAATTAATATTGAAAATGATTAAAAGCAATACATAAAGCGAGTTTCTCAGAAAACCATTGACGTACTGATTTTATTTAAGATGAAAAACACCAACGTCATGAAATAACGTACAGTAATTTGTGTAAGTTTTAAGTTCAGCTATAAACGATTCTTTAGTTTACAGAAAATATATTCATATTCACTTACTTGTTCGAACATCTTGGGTGTGAAGGCACGGGGTCGCTTGATATACCAGTTCTGTCCTTTGTGTATACAGTAAACCTCACTTATAAGGAACTCGGATATAAGGAACACTCGGTTATAAGGAACAGTTTTCAATTCCCCGTTCTAATTCCTTCTTTATTCAATGTAAAAATCCTCGGTTATAGGGAACTCGGTTATAAGGAACACTCGGTTATAAGGAACATTTTTTCTAGTCCCAAAGTACAAAATTCAATGGAAAACCCCTCGGTTATAGCGAACAGACATAAAGAATAAAAATTATTGAAAACTGGAAATAAATAAGAGAATCGCTGATGACGTCAGAGTAACGTCGGCACTTTCATGTGCTTTTATGCACATAAATAAACACATATGATCTTTAATTTGTTATTTCACGGATATGATAAAAAGAAAATAGATAATATCATCATTTACTTATAGTTATTCGAGATAATGTTTGAGAGCTACATGTATTAGGCATTTCATGTTAACAATAGTAAACGAAAATCAGTCGCGGACGGGGTCATGTCATACTATCCTAAATAAATGTGTTAATTACGTGTGATTAACAATGGCAAACAGTCCAGTTTACCAAATTTTCAATTGTAAAAATTATAGCAGGTGCTAAAATGGACAGTAGCAAAACTATAGGTATAATTTACACTTTAGTCCGTATGTATGGCGCCGTTGTCTAGTCGTAATGCACTGTATGTCATAAACACCCTACTTTTAAATTTTAATTGGTAGTCTAATTTAACATTTTTGTATTAATTATTTGAACATTTATTTTATATTAGTATTGATGCCTATTCACATAACATGCTGTCGAGCAAGGTAAGGGCTGCAACATATAATCATAATGTAGTGCTCTCTAAAAAAGAAGATAGAAATAGCCGACAAAAATAAACACAAATCACGTCATTCTTACTGACGTACATTTTGGTTTAGTTTAGGTTTAAACGCCGTGTTTCAACATTAGTTCAGTCATATACACGCAGTCAGTTTACCTTACCATCTCTCTAGGAAAGGACCGGTACTAGACTCGCAACTTTCTCACATAAAGTTTCATGGTCGACCCGGAGCCCTTTTCAAACGTCAGTCAAATAGTGTTCGCTATACAAATTGTGTTCGTTATATAAACCTCGGTTACAAGGAATTAGTTCGCTATACGGATATAAGGAACCTCGGTTATAAGGAACAATTTTTAGAGGTCCCAAGCTGTTCCTTATAAGCGAGGTTTACTGTATTCCACACTAGTTGAAGACAGGTAAACATCATTAGATGCTCCTACCTTCACCTGAGCCCAAAGTGAACAATGTTATTTAACCATATTGCACTGGTCAGGATTTCTCTGGGAACCTGTGAACAAAATATACCAAGTATTGAGGTAATTGACGCATCTGGAACACGTACATTTAATGTCTTTATTAAAGGTAACACGTTTTAAAATAGCGCTCTAAATGGTATCTCAAAAAGTGAAAATCGAAAAGCTGTCAATAAATTTAAGCCGTAGCCTTACATTTTGAGAAAAAAATCAAACAACACCAAATCATAGAACAAAACGGTTATTCACGTGAAAACTGAACAACATATAAATTATGTATATTACTCTACAAAACAAATGTCAGTTTGCTGATATATACATTGAATTCCCGAAAACGGCTGCGTAAAGGGGCCGCGCCTTTAAAAGCTCACCATTTTCAAAGAACTGTTACATACCTTCGTTTCGATGCATCTGCAATACTGTCAAAGTGCTGAAATTTCACATAACAGGTTGAACGTAGCTTTCAGCAATTGTTTATTTTATTTCTCTACAAATGGTGTTCATTTTTAAAGGGGGACAACTTTTTGAGAATATTTTAAGTAGTCATCATACGGGACAGTACGGCAAAACATGTAATGGTCAGGTAGATTGTTGGTTAAATAAAATATTTCTGTGTTTTGAAGATATACTCCTAAACCTTAAAGAGAAACATTCGTACCATATTTTGTCCAAGGAGACATTTCTGTGTCAAAATCAAGACTTCACCGTTCGTAATGTTACCTGATCTCTGTTTTCCAAATCCGCGGCCTTTCAGGTACTAACGTTTTTTTCACATCCCTGCTATGCTTGAATATCTGGTCCCAGAGGAGTAACGGTTTCCCGTGCTTTCGACAACTGATTGCCCACGGCTAGCAACTTCTGTCCATTTTAATAAACACGAACATATGTACAAAACTATATTTGTATATGTATATGTGAGTTTTCAAAGGCAAACTAATGTTTTTCAATAAAGATCATCATTAAAGGGAGATAATAAAAATCGTCAATCTCAAATTTAATCACACAAAGTAGCTACCACTATTGGTCTACCTATAAAAATCCCTTACACCTTTATATAAACCAACAATCTTTTGGTAGATCAGTTATGATTCTAATTTGTGGAGATGCAGTTGTCCTATTATTGTCATTTACATACCTCAAGTTATTTACGTATAACTCAGTTGACACTATTTCTATGTTTTATACAATCTTTTATTTTGTCACTGATGTTAGAGCCTTTCTCAGCGGGGAGTTTTTTTTTTATTTACACTATGTTGTCTGACTTGTTGAAAATAGGGTAAGTGCGAGGCTGGCATGCCATAAACGCTTTTAATCCCCTAGTTTCCTTTATATAGGTTACTGAACGTTCCTTCTAAGTCGGTACTTTTTTGTTCGTTTCGTATTATATGACGTGACGTTTAGAACGTCATAAAAGCAGTCTGAAGTCGTCGTGCATGGCGTTTATTTTTCAAGTCACAAATGCAACAACTTATGCGTATCACTTCCAAACACCATACATTTTAGTATTGAGGAACAGTTCAAAATGACTTTACTGCAAAATAACTTAACCGTATAAATATTTCATTTCATCATGTGCCTTTTATCTAAACACCTCTATATTTTCATGATGCATGGGAGCTTTAGAATTTCCGTTGCCATGACAACACAATAACATTTTTTTTGTAAATATGGTAGACTTTGATTTGCCTTAGATAAATGTATTATAATGCACCTGTTTCTAGTTTCTGCATGAACATAAAAACAATGATTTTCTAGTATTTTGAACTACTTTTTATGCAATGGTTATACATGTATCATCATGTCACCAATACAGGTTTTCTCATATATAGGTAGAGAAGTTTTAAGAACCTATCACCTACGTTATCAGTATAAATCAAGTACAAATTATTTTGACACACAGGTTGCCATGGCCCATCAAGAAAACTGCTGCAAATTAAGGTTGTTTTAGGTTTTGCATACACTGTTTATGACATAAAATTTTATGTAAATAGTTAGGATGGATCGACAAATGGTTAAAAGTGCGGACTGAACCATATGCATTACAAAGTGAAACAAGAGCTGTCTCCGTAGGATGACACATGCCCCCGATGCCACTTTGAATGAATAGTTATGGCCGATGTTAGAGTTTAGGACCTTTGACCTACGGAGCTGGGTCTTGCGCGCGACACATCGTCTTACTGTGTCACACATTCATGCATAGTTATTTTAAAATCCATGCATGAATGACAAAGATATGGACCGGACATGCCCATCAATGCACTATCATGAAAAATGATCTTTAACGTCTAAGTGTGACCTTGACCTTTGAGCTACGGACCTGGGTCTTGCGCACTGCACGTCGTCTTACTGTGGTACACATTCATGCAAAGTTATTTGAAAATCCATCCATCGATGACAAAGGTATGGACCGGACACGCCCATCAATGCACTATCCTTTAACATCTAAGTGTGACCTTGACCTTTGAGCTACGGACCTGGGTCTTGCGCACTGCACGTCGTCTTACTGTGGTACACATTCATGCCAAGTTATTTGAACATCCATCCATCGATGACAAAGATATGGACCGGACACGCCCATCAATGCACTATCCTTTAACGTCTAAGTGTGACCTTGACCTTTGAGCTACGGACCTGGGTCTTGCGCTCTGCACGTCGTCTTACTGTGGTACACATTCATGCCAAGTTATTTGAAAATCCATCCATCGATGACAAAGATATGGACCGGACACGAAAATTGCGGACAGACTGACAGACCGACAGACCGACAGACAGACAGACGGTTCAAAAACTATATGCCTCCCTTCGGGGGTATAAAAAACTAATCCATCTAGTATAATCTTGGTAAATTACCATGATCAGTGGGCTCAAAACAAAGACAATATTAACAATTAAGAATTTTACACTCAACAAACACATCAATCTTGGACGCTGATTTTTACCATGTTAATTACTTGTTTACAAAGTCAGATGGAGTCATTTGCATACAGTCATAGTCGATGTGTTCGTCTGAGATGGAGGGTCATGACTTCGCTGAAAATCATTTAATCAGAACATGATGTCATCCTAAATTGTGTGCCTCTACATTCACATACAGTCCAAATTTTATCTAAAAAGATCAGTTGATATTTTGAAAAATTATGCAACAAAACAACTGACAGATTAGCTGTTTTGACCTATCTATATATAACCGTGAATCACTTAACAAAATAGTCATCCCGCCATTATTAAAACATCTTATTTTCGCACAATAATCTCACATGCTACTATCTGATGACATTGCATTGTTTTTAAAAGCGTTTACAGTTATTGCTCAAAATATAGTTGCCTATTTTGTTCGAGAGAGCACATCTATTAAAAGACAATTTCCGTTTAATAACCATTTTATCAATAAGTTCCATTTTGTATATTAAAGAACACCACTTACCACGCAGAATGTATGAAATGCCATAAATTAAGGGCCATAACTCACTGAAACATAACATTCCAACAATGTCCACATCTAGGTTTGGTAGTGGTAAAGTTTAGTGTTACTCCAACCAGTGGTATAGGAGAAATAGCACAGATCAAAGATTTTGTCAAATCAAGGGTCGTGACTCCGCTGAAATTCATTTAATCAGAACATGATGATATTGTGAATTACTATGCTCCTTACTAATGACTCGTGCAGTTTGGTGAAATTCAGCCTAACTGTATACAGGAAGTAGTGTGAATACTGTAAAATGAAAATCAAAGGCCATAACTCTGCTGAAAATCACGGATCCGGAACATACCGATGATATTTATAACTAGGCTTGGCACTGAAAACTTCTGTAAGGTTCGGTGGAAGTCTGCCCAATATTGTATGAGGAGTTGACAAAATATCAAAATTTGAAAAGTTAAGGGAAATGACTCCCCTGAAAACCAAATATTAACTGTATATGTCTTTTTTGCAAAAAAAGCAGAGGCTTCAAACCTAGCCCGGCTAAAGACAAATTGCAGTCTTGATTGGCAGAAACATTTTTAAAGGCTGCCATACATGACAGAAACGCTCAGAGTATATGGTTAGCAATTTCACAGAAATACGAAGTCGCTCTTTCATCGATTTCCCTATTTTTATCTTCTTTTATTTGACTGAAGAGTCGAACTCTCATTTGTTATATTTTCTCAGGACAGAAAGTACATTACTGCATGATTTACATCAAAAGGTGTTTCCTTGACGTTTTTTTTTTTATATAATAAAGTATTTTAGGTTTTGCTGTAAATTCTGATTCACAAACGTTACAGCTTAGTTCCTGTCTATAAGTAATATCTTTTTAATTTTTAAGTCGTGGTTGTATGTTCTAAACTAAATATTGAAAGTTTTATAGCATGCATTTCTGTATTACAGATAACTAAAATATAAGTGCTATTATTGCGAGTCTGCCTCCAATCTGCATAACGACGTTGTAGACCATCTTGTAGATTGTCGACCATATCACATTACAACTTAAATATAAAGGAATTGAAACTGAATGAGGAAACAGGGCAAGGGCATACGGTATTGTTCCTATGGATGTTTGTTACTGTCGATGAAAGAATAGGCATATATCGTAATGTCCGAGCAAAAAACAACAAACAAAAATGCAACTCACCATTGAGAGGAGTATATTTATCTGAAAATATGAAAAATTATATGAATTAGACACTGCAAAGTAATGACCTCCCTACTCTGTTCTCGGAGACGGGTATTTGAACCAATATAACAGAAACGGATTGTGTTGAAAGCAATGACATTTCCGAACTGTTGGAAAAATCTCCACTTGATTTAGGACATTTTAATGAATGTGGTCATTTAGATTCATATAAAAAATGGTGTAACTTGATAATAGAAAAAGAATCCAATGAACAATATATCATTTCATTTTTTTCTAGATACAGTTGAGTGGTTTTCCAGTTCAACAAAATAGAAAAAGTGGAAACTTCACAGGTCGCTCAACACGACAAAAACGAAAATATTGCAGGCTCGGTTTGATTGAGCCTGTTCATGGACGGTAGTGGAAATGCATGCTACCGTCCACGCCCTCTAGCCCCGGGTTGAGCAGAACTCAACATTTACACATGCTAAAAGTACAAAAAGCAATTTAGAGACATCCGCAGATGTATTCAAACGGCGGTGAACATGGAACCTTCAATGGTACACGGGTTGTGGCGTGTAATTCCATGAAAAGCGGCGTTTGGTCCCTAGATAAAGTAATGGGTTTGCCCCAAACGAGAAAACAATGGGCAGAACTAAACAAACTGGAATTTAGAAAGGGGATCTGAGGTTATGGAGCCTGTATATCACAGGAACTGTCAAAAGACAAAATTAAAAAGCACAGACTAGAAACGAAATGATTCTGTGAGGTTGATTTTCGTCTGTTCAAAGGCAGGTTTCTTCGTTTAATGTCTAGATCTCGCGATGTAGGTCAATTTGTTGATGGTTCAAAAATTAACTTTGCTGTTCCGACATTGAAAACATTGTGTAAAGATGAGTGAGATTCAATAAAGCCAGGTGTAATGGATGCATCATTTCGCAGTCTATGCAGTATATAACATTATAACCCGATCGAAAATAAATGTATGGTGAAAAGCAAATACACCACTCCTGTTTTTTACGAGATATTATATACTACAACTGATTTGTGAAAGGGCTGCATACAGATGCGATAACCTTCTTGTTGAGCTGCTGGTTAAACAACGAACAACAGATTTTAAGGTAAAATTCGACGAGGCATTATGGTAGATCCTGTGGGAACAACTTGATTAAAATGGTTCAGAAGGACCTAAACTTCCCAAAATTTCTTTGAAAAGAACAAAGATATTCGGTCAGTGCTAATTGAATATCAGCAGAGGAATGTGACATTCGTAGGAGAGTTTCCATCATGCATTGTAAAGACAGTACCGGAAGAGGTAGATTATGTTACGGGTGGACCTCATGTTGCACATGCACAAAAGCAACCCGTGGAATCAAATGACGAAGTAAAGACGAAGAAACTTTTTATCGTCCTACACAGACTGGAAAACTGGTTTGATAAGGTTTACCAATTATGTCGAACATCAGCTACTGAAATAAACAATGCTCACTCAGTTGCTTACGCGCTAAAAGGCTCAAGTAGACGTCGACGTCTAACAACGTATATGACAAAAGAACAATATCAGGCTTGTTGTACTTTTTGGTTTCAACGGCATACTTGGTGCCATAATGATTTTCTGGACAATATGCCATATAGGTGTGCCATTGTGGCTGAAACGAACCTTAAGTAAAATATTAACTTCTTTAGTTTTTGTAACATAATGAAATCGTTTTTACAACAATAGCACCGTTTACTGATAGAAAACGTAGAAAACAGAAACGGAAAAGTTGAAATGTCTCAGTTCGCGATCAACCTGCTGCTGGACAAAAAGGCGTAAGGCAATATGCAATGAATAAATTTTTTAGCTCACATTCAAAAAGGACTTCCGGATATGTAACAAGCAACTAAAACACAAAAGAGTTATACTTATTTAAAACTGTAACAAACAAACAAGATAAGATTTTAAATTCAGAATGCATTAGGTTACAATTTTTATCTAATAAGTGATACTTGTCACATATTTATTATGGTCCGAGAGCTCACGGACTTTTATTGCAACAATTGAGGCCAAAAGAAGTTTATACTTTTTTGGAAACAATATTTCATATCCTCCATGAAAACCCATTTATTAAGTGTCAAAGCCGTGCCTATCTATATTTTGTTTACTTATGTTTATGATAGGGGAGGTAAAACTCACTTGTAAAAATATGAGGGGGGAGGGTAAAGTTTACGTCTACCAATTTCTTCACTGTTTAATTACAGTAACTATCTGATTGTTAGTAAATGTATATATGTCAAACAATGCATCAATAAGAAATTCATCAAAAAGGAATGAAAGGCAAACTTGGTATTCAAGGTCAAAGGTCAAATTTATGTAAAGTCACAAAAATTGGCATATTTGAAATTAGTTTTTATTCTTAAAAAATATAGTTTGTTATCATAAGTCACTCAACTTTATTGATGTAATGTGTATATATCAGCCAAAATCAGAAATACAAATCTTATTGCAAAAAGTCAAGGTCAACCCTGATAATTGAAGGTCAAAGTTCATTTTCATGCAAAAATGTGAATAATGTTACCTTTACTTTTTCTAATCTGTTTAATATGTCTTCACATTATTAGCCGCTGAAGTTAATTCGTTTTAATGTTTGTATGTCAGGCAAAGTCAGCAGTGCAGATGTAACCCTAAAACTGCCAAGGGTAAAGCTGAAATCAAAGGTTAAATGTCAAATTTGTGTGAAAAATCGCCTGATTAGCTTCCTGTTTGAAATATAAAAGATATTTTTAATCATTATTAGTAATTGCTCGAGATTTATTTAAATGTATAGATGTCCCATGATGTCAGCAGTAAAGATATCGTCTGAAATCAGACAAGTTCAAATGTGATATTAAGGGTCAAAGGTCAATTTTGCCAATTTTGTAACTTTTACATAAATTTGACCTTTGACCTTGAATATCAAGTTTGCCTTTCATTCCTTTTTGATGAATTTCTTATTGATGCATTGTTTGACATATATACATTTACTGACAATCAGATAGTTACTGTAATTAAACAGTGAAAAAACTGGTAGACGTAAACTTTACCCTCCCCCCTCATATTTTTACAAGTGAGTTTTACCTCCCCTATCATAAACATAAGTAAACAAAATATAGATAGGCACGGCTTTGACACTTAAGAAAGGGGTTTTCACGGAGGATATGAAATATTGTTTCCAAAAAAGTATAAACTTCTTTTGGCCTCAATTATTGCAATAAAAGTCCGTGAGCTCTCGGACTATTACCTGTTATCTTTAATTTTCAAAACAATATGTAACTGTAGATACATCCGTAAAAATTATTTTAATGTAAAGCATATGTTCGTGGAATTTTAATCAGTCTGAAATACGATATTTAAGAAACACCACTTTAAGTGACTTATCTAATACATTTTGATATCGCTGTAATATATGACTGAGATTTGCTATAACCCGATTTAAAATGTATTATGAAGTAGACGTTAAATGAAAACCTGATTTGATAAAATGAAGATCTTTTGTAATACATATTTAAAAATAAATATCATTAATATTAATTGTTTTATTTTCATTGAGTGTGAGACGGTATAGCAGTCTTTTCTTTAAGATTTTATATCAGTATGACTGAATTCTCTTATTTGACACGATTAAGTAATATTTCTTGCATGTCTTTGCATATTAGTTCTTGAGAGTACATGTCAAAACAATTAACTAAAATCACTAGCACCAGATCAGAAAGAAAATGCCACTGTACATGTTATACCCTACCCCTAGATATACTATAAGAACATGGCCATGAACGGGGAAATGCACTAACCCATTTCGATCTTGAATTTCTCACCTTAAACGCGCAGTTCGATGAATGGGCACTAAGCATATTGAACAAGCGGTATTTTATCTTCCATCGTGCACTAGTCACTTTGTCTCAATATTTCATATTGTCGAGATACTGTTGTTGCTTTCGTCAACGTTACAGAAAAAATAACTTTCGTAAACTTCCCTAATGAACATCCAGTCTAGAGGTCACATCAGTGTGCACATGTTAGGTGAAATGTAAACACACAAAAAAAGAAAGCAAAATATTCACAGTTATACGATAAAACTCGAAATGATGAATGAATGTTTTTGAATTTGAAGTCATACATTGGTAAACATTTGTATTGTTTATTTAATTCGCATTGCACATTTATGTTGCATATACACATTTTAGCGTACACGTGTAGTTACACGACGACTGACATACATTTTCACATCAGCCAATAAGAATAATCGTGTAATCTAATCCGGAACTTCTTTAGGGAAGTTCATCAAAGTTTTTTCTGTAACCTTGATGAAACTATAAACTACGCGTTGTTTCTGTGAGATTAGAAATATTGAAGGAATGTGACCGGTACTCAATGGAAGATAAATTACCATTTGTTCAATATCCATAGTAAATATTTACCGAACTGCGCGTTTTAGACGAGAAATGCGCGATTGAATGGGTTAGTATATGTTCCCGTTCACGACCACGGTTCTTATAGTATACCTAGGGGTAGGGTATAACATGTACAGTGGCAATTTCTTTCTAGTCTGGTGCCAGTGACTAAAATAATCATAGAAACAGTATGGGTAACTAATTATAAAATCAGAAGAAACTGTTAGACACAAATCATTAACTGAACATTACAAATGGAAAGTGGCTTAACAAAATAATTATTTCTAACATAATTATAGTATATTTGTATAATGAATATGATTCTCGCTTTCACATATGACGTTTTGAAAATGTCGTACAGTTAATTCATATGTAGTAATATAAGTCTTCTGCAAATCTGACTATCACTGGTAAAGTGAGATATAGATATTTAAAGTTAAATTTATAACTAATCATAAAAAGAAAACTTGAGGAAACAGGAGAAACTGTAAGAACGAAAAAACATTAACTGAAAATTTAAAAAGCATAGCTTAAGCTGCATAACAAAATAACGATTTCAAACAAATTACACTTCACAGAAATTTTCATAACACCCGGACTAACGAAAACAGTGACTCAAAATTTGGACTTTACTTAGAAGAAAATAGATGTTTACATTTTAGTACTGTCATCAGTACACGGTGCTATTTTAAAAATTATAAACATATTTTGTAAGCGAAAACTGTAGATACTTTGTAAATCCGAAATTCCAATCAATTGCACGATGGGCGGTTATACGTCGGACGTAATAATTTCACGAGGGCGCAGCCCTCGTGAAATTACTTGTACGACGTATTACCGCCCGAGTGCTTAAATAGTGTTAAAACACGGTTTTGCTATAAATTATTTCGATTCTAATATGGCCTATGACGTCATTCTAGCTTAAGCGTGTTTTAACAAAGACAAGCATAATGTATTTTAGGAGATGTTTTGTCTTGCACGAATTTCCCACATATGTCACAGTTAAATGCATTACCATTGACAACCTCCTGCATACAAACATCAAGAAATGAGTCATCTAATGGAGGTATTACTTCTGGACCATCTGTGTACGAGTCATTTGGTGCGTCAGCAGTTTCCATGGCTATAACTAAAACAACAAAAATAAGTTCAAAGATAGAGTCAGTAATTTGGTCAAAATAATACTTCCATGGCGTAGTCGGAAGTAGCATTGTGCTTAAAAACATTGTTCCGTGGAACAATGCATTCTACAAAAGTTAGACGGTTTTCTTCTTTATATTCTACTTAATATTATATTCATGGCAAGTTGTGTACATAAAAATTTAACGTAATGGTTTAATGTTCGGAAAAAGCCACTAAGCACCTTTATATGTATATTAACAAGCCAGAGTTTGTCATTTTACAATGAACCTTTTATTTTCCATCTTTTTCGTTAAATTTTGATACAGTAGTACTTTCATGAACAAGTGGTGCCAAAATAAAGTGATATTCTCTAAAGATTGGTAAATAAGGTCTGAAGCTCTGATTTTAAACTTTTCAAGCGGTCATGCTTTAATTTGTAACTTTGATCTTACGTAGTTAACATTACCGTATATATAGACGTATCACAATTTATAATTTTTGATAAATTGTTACGGCCTTTTAATTTTCGACCGTGTCAGACGTATGTTAATATTACTTTCGAATTCAGAGAATATCAAATTACATATCAAATCCTCACACCAATACAAATGACTTGTTAAGGTAAAAAAGGGCGTGAATTATGTGTTGCATTAAAGATGAAAGAGATATGCATTTCAGCATGCATACTGCTGCATTTGTTGCCAAAGTTATTCATTTCCTTAAATACATGCTCAAAAAGAACAAGTTCTAGGCTAGCTAGATTCCTACACAAGTTATATATACAGAAGTTAATAAACATTTATAATGAATTAATCGCTAAAAATACAGTAAACTTATGTTGAACTACTTAAATTCTGTTATTGTTTGTGAGAATAAAAGTGTCAAGAAAACAACTTTTGATGTAAATCATGTAGTAATGTACTTTCTATCCCGAGAAAATATAATAAATGATAGTCTGACTCTTCAATAAAAGCATGTAAAAATAGAGGTTAATGAAAGAGCGATTTCGTAATTCTGTCAAATTGTTAGCCGTTCCCTGAGCATTTCTGTCATATAAGGCAGCCTTTAAAATTGTTTCTGCCAATCAAGGCAGCAATTTTTCTTTACCCGGACTAGTTTGGAAGCCTGTAACATTTTCCAGAAAAGACGTGTACAGTTTATTTTGACACATATACATGCTCCTGAGAGATGAATGTGTTCGTGTTTAGCCCAAAATTACACATTCATTAATTCAGTAGATATTTTGAAAGGAAAACAAACAGATTTCATGTTCTGGATCAAAGCTGTGATATTTATCTCGTCATAAATATTTCAACAATTAGCAAATCGAGTCCATAACAACCTAATGATATCTCCCATTGCTTTCATTATAACAGTATCACAACCAAATAATTATCTTACCTAGCTATTAATTGTCCACAAACGACAGTGTCTGTTATCTGTCATCACTGGCGCCGGCAATACGGTGTAAATTAGGTTTGGCAATGATGACTGTTACTGAGTATGGTGTAAATCCCTTTAGTAGTGTCGGAGGAATTGCGTGGAAAAACTTTTTGACGTAGAGACAGACAGACAGACAGCACTAAATCATATCTCTCCCCCAATACATGTGGGAGACATAAGAAATGTTGTAATAAGAGCCCATTTGTGTTAAGAGACTAGTTTTTGTCCTTCCCTGACGTGGTCTTGAAATGCAAGTTGTACTATATACAACAAGTGCAAATGGTGAACAAGTGTTGCAAGTTTTAAAGCAGTAGCTTTGATAGTTTAGGAGAAAGCTAGCCTAAATATAAAACTTAACCAAGAAATCTGATATTTTCTAAGTCCAAAAGGGGCCATAATTCTTGCAAAAAGCAGGATAGAGTTATGCTTCTTGCTGTACAGAGTCAGCTATGGATGGTAAACAAGTGTTGCAAGTTTTGAAGCAATAGCTTTGATAGTTTAGGAGAAAAGTTGACCTAAACATAAGACTTAACCAAGAAATCTGATATTTTCTAAATCCAACAGGGGCCATAATTCTTGCAAAAAGCAGGATAGAGTTATGTTTCTTAATGTACAGAGTCAGCTATGGATGGTGAAAAGTGTTGCAAGTGTTGAAGCAATAGCTTTGAAGTTTAGAAGAAAAGTTGACCTAAACATAAAACTTAACCAAGAAATCTGATATTTTCTAAGTCCAAAAGGGGCCATAATTCTTGCAAAAAGCAGGATAGAGTTATGCTTCTTGCTGTACAGAGTCAGCTATGGATGGTAAACAAGTGTTGCAAGTTTTGAAGCAATAGCTTTGATAGTTTAGGAGAAAAGCTGACCTAAACATAAAACTTAACCAGGCAACGCCAACGCCAACGCCGACGTCGACGCCAATCAAGTGATGACAATAACTCATCATTTTTTTTCTCATAAAATCAGATGAGCTAAAAATTCCAGCATTACAAACCCAAAATGTCCAACAGGAAAAGCAGTATTCAAAGATTGCAACCACTTCGAACCATAACCCTATGTATGGATGTGGACATGGTTAATACATTAACAGAAATATCTAGACAAAGCAAAGCGTAAAAAATAAAAAAAATCGAATAAATAAAGGACTACATAGGGGAACCGCCTTGTAACAATGAATTGCAACAAACAGTACTGGGTAGTTTAACTCGGATAAATGTGTACTTATCCGAATCGTATTCCAAAGTTACAGGGCAGTATGAACAAAAGTGATCACTTCCAGGTGAATATAGTTGACAGAACAAGAGAAAAATCATTAAGGTCTCGAAGAAACAGACCAGACGGCAAATATCAAAGCATTTCCGTCCCAGTTTGCGTTTAGAGCTGTCTATCATATAATATAATCTACTATTCGTGTATTCCGAATCGGTCTAAAATGCGGGCCACTCTTAATGATTTACAACTGATGACAATAAATATTCCGATAAAAACTGAAATCAACTCATCTTTTTAAATTCAACTGTAAGGGCATATTAAACAACCGTAAGTTCCATTTACTTACTTTTTCAAGCATTATAAGAATGTCGTATATTGAATTCAAGTTTTTGCTTTGGTTCCTGAACCTTTGTAGTTTAAATAAATTATTTCTTATCCACTTCAGGTGCAGCCAGAAGGAAAGTACACAGATGTCTGGCTCTCTCAGAATCACAAAACACAAACAGGAAACATGTCAGTTTAATATCACAGATGCAGTACCAATGGCATGCTGAGTAAGAAATTGAAGAAATTTTACTATCCTTAAGTGAAAATATATTATTTAGTTTATATGCACAGACACGGCTTTACACTATTCACAATTATAAACACTTAGTACTTAATGCTCATAAATCATTACGCCTTTTTGATGGGCCGTAAACATTTAACACCGCAAGAAGACGCTTGAGTCAATAGAACGAATGAAAAAAATCATTTTACAAAAGACCATTCAGTTAAGAGCCTCTTATGTCTCAGATTGTTTTTATTGTGGCATGTCTTGTAAAGTTTCAAGAATCTCTTGAAAAGTAAATGTTTTATCAAATTTTAAACCTAAATTTCAGATTTTATGTTCACCAGAATTTGACTTTACTACCATTCAACTTATAAAGTGCTTTGATAACTCTACTGAACATTCAAGAAGTTTTTTCTTCATTTGTTTTGTTTAATCGGCTCTGTAACAGAATATACATGCAGAAACAGTTTGTTGTCTCATATGAGCCGTGCCATGGGAAAACCAACATAGCGGCTTTGCGACCAGCATTGATCCAGACCAGCCTGCGCATCCGCGCAGTCTGGTTAGGCTCCATGCTGTTCGCTTTTAAAGCCTATTGGAATTGGAGAAACTGTAAGCGAACAGCATGGATCCTGACCAGACTGCGCGGATGCGCAGGCTGGTCTGGATCCATGCTGGTCGCAAAGCCACTATGTTGATTTTCCCATGGCACGGCTCATATATTCAATATGAAATTTGGTAGAAAGATCAAAGGAAAAATAAACAGATTGATTTTGCTTGATAAGTTTATTACTATTATAACGATGTAATGTTTTAGATGTATCTTAATAAAACAATCTTGTACTTGTTTAACATTCTCTTGAAAGAATACAATTTATGCAATGTTGTATTTCTTAGTAATGTTGGTTTAATTGATATGTGTCAAATGTAATTTAACATGTTTAAATTTCTACAAACAGAAAATTTACTACATCTACCAATGATGAAAATTTATGAAATGTTTCAAACTTTAATGTTCCGTCCATACCAATGTCCTGAGCTCTTCAATATGTTTCTATGTATATTTTTAAAATATTTTTAATGAATAGGTAAAGTGTGGTTCCTGCATAATGTATCTAGAATGAGGTATGGTAATGATATCTTATTTTCTACGTTCTTTTGCCAATCAGCATTCCAAAATTACTCTAGCTTTACAGGTAGAAGTCTTCGGGGGATTTTTATTTCAAATAACTCTGGTACTATGTTTGATGAAAATCAGTTAGTTTAACTTGAAGTTCATTCAAGAATTTCTAGTTGAATTTAATTCTGACTGTGACAGCATTTCCCTGTGACCCACAAACAACAATGTCAGATCACTTCCTCCATGTGACTTCTAGTTGAGTTTGAACTTGGAAATAATAGGCATGACTTTCCTTTAAACAAATTACACCGTCTTTCTTTTCAAAACTAATGTTTTTGTTGGCATTTTGTCAAAACCTTGTCAAATTCTGACTGGTTGATTCTTCATACACAAGGACATTTAATTTCCAACAGCCCTTCCATATCTCATTGAATGAGTCTGGATTTGACTATACCATTATAGTTCTATTTTCAAAATTACACAGAATGTCTTGGCTGGGTAGATGCAATGATTTTGCAGACGACGTTAATCTTACTCTTTTCTCATTGAACTACTTGTCTGTGTTCTGCTTATTTGTTGCTTCATTTGCAGCCAGCAGCAGGTCCTTGGAACGCAATATTCTGTAGTAACATGTCTCATTTTTCGGCTAGCACTGAAGCACCATCCTGACTAAGTTCATAATCACTGTACTCACGAAAAAGCAATGTCTGCCACTTGTTAGCGGCATGCCCCCGCATTCAAGTGCAGATAAGAAGGCTGTAAGGGCTTGTTCTTTTCCTCGGGGTCTAAGCATGGGTGTTGGGTGGAAGTCGATTATTTTGTCTACTTTCCTCTTTCTTTTTGCACCGGAGTAGCTGGCATTGCTTACATTTTCAGGATCCTTTTTTCCGACCTTTATTTTAGTTACAGAGTTTAGAGATGCATGAAGCAGAATCAGTACCATAACATCATTCAGGGTGGGCTATTAGTATAGGCGGATGGTCCGGCGTCCTCCGCCCATCATCCTTGCGTCAATATTTTACTTAACATCTTCTCCTCTGAAACTGCTTGTCAGAATTACACCAGACATGGTCAGAAGCATCCTGGCATGGACCTCTATCAAGGTTGTTCAATGGTTCAACTTGGCTCCTTTTAGGGGCCGCCAGAACTAAACATAGAAAAACTTTTGAAGATTTTCTTCTCATGAACTGCTGGAACTGCTTGATGGATCTTCATCAAACTTGGTCTGTAGCATCAATATAAGGTTCTTTCCCAAGTTTGTTCAAATGGGGGCAGTTGTCCAAGAACTAAAAATAGAAAAACCTTTAAAACACTTCTTCTCGGGAACTGCTCAATGGATCTTCATCAAACTTGGTTAAGAGGTCCTCTCCCAATTTTATAAATACATATGGGGGCACTTGTCCCCTTTGTGGGGTAGCTAGAGCTAAAGTTAGAAATACCTTAAAATGACTTCTCCGCATGAATTGGCTCCTTCTAGGGGCCACTAGAGTTAAAACTAGAAATGTTTCTAAATGACTTCTTCTCATGAACCGCTTGATGGATCTTCATCGTAGCCGGTCTAGAGGATCGTTGTAAGGTCCTTTCTCAATTTTTTTCCGAGTCGGGCTTTTGGTCCCTTTAAGGGGCCACTGGAGATAAAATAGAAATACCTTAAAAAGACTTCTTCTCATGAACCGCTTGATGGATATTCACCTAACTTAGAACTGTAGAAGGTCCTCCCCCAATTTTATTTAAACCTCATTAAGGGGCCGCTAAGTCTAACAATTAAATACTTTTTAACATCTACTCTTCTCATGAAAATCTCAATGGATTTTCATCAAACTTGGTCAGTAACATTATTGTAAGGTCCCCACCAAAATTTCTTCAATGTGTGTGTGGGAGGGGGGTGGGGGATTTAAAACTAGAAATGTCTCTAAATGACTTCTTCTCATGAACCGCTTGATGGATCTTCATCATTATAAAGTCAGTTAACAAATTTATTTGATTGGAGACACTTGGCCCCGTTTTAGGGGGCTGATAACTTTTATCTGGAACATCATTACAAGGTCATTTAATATGTTTGTTCAGTCGGGGCACTTGGCCGAGCTTAAAATTTAAATACATGTACCTTAAACGTACTTCTTCTCATTAACCTCTTGATGGATCTTCATCAAACTTGGTCTGTAACATAATTATAAGACTTATGTCAAATTTATTCAAATGGTGTCACCTGGGTCCTTTTAGGGACTACTATAGTTAGAACAGAAATAACTTTAAATGATTCTTCTGATAGTTATGCGTTTTTGGTGCGTGACAGCAAAATATAGAATTTGGTTTAGATAAGTTTAGTTTTAATCAATAGCTTACAGGACTTTCACCAAACCTAGTTAGCAGTCAGATGGTTAAAATTTTCCTCAGGTAGGTGAGAGACTTAGGCCCATTTGGGCCTATTGTTCAATGTAGTCCTTAAGTGCAAACAGGAGACCAGTTATATGTGCACATCGTCCAATTGACATAGCTGCACAGATGTACATGGGGCATCTTTTTCAAATCCACTTTCAACACTAATCTGTACCAATGCGTTGTATTCAGTTTTAGTGTCATATGATGCAGGCACTACAGCCTTTAGATAGTAAATTCCATTCTTTGTACAGTCTTTTATATTCTGCACATGTCCATTTTGAAAATACTCCAGTCCCTTCCTTTGCTGTGTGGATGTCTTCTACACATGGTTTATCATCGCTCTCTAACTAACCGTCATCTCCCGTGAACTGCACAGATTCCACATTATTAGTGTATGTGTCCATTCAACTCCATTGTTAAAGTGTTTTGGCAGATTTACTGAGGGGAAGCGGTTTCATCCGGGGATGGGTGGTATTGGTACAGTAATGCTTGTGGCACTTGATGTACCTCCACTCTGCAATTGTTTCACTTTCAGATCATACTATTTTCCGCCACCAATTCCAGGTAAATAAGTGCTGTTGCCCGGCATAAATACACTGGTTAATTCTGGAATTGAAAGAAAATCCTTTTAGAATTCTTTTTTTTTTCACAATTACTAACAAGTTGACGCCACAAAACCATAACACGACACAGGAGCTGCCATTGTTATATAGATAGATAAACATACTTATAGCTTCACCATATCTGTAAAACAACATGACACGAAAAAAGGACTATTCCACTGATTCAGGTTAAATAGACTTTCAGGCTGAATCTTAATCAATGAGGCATGTGGCACATCTCCCGATCTGAGTAGTTTATTATTTATATATATGCACAATTAAAACTACACCAAGCGAGGTATTTGTGAATACAGGGATGCCGCAAATCTCATTAATAGTTGTTTAAATCAAATCTAAGTTAATGCTTCGCAATGTCCGCTAGATGTGCGGAGAGAAATAGAAGAATTTTAGTACCCCACCCACATTGTTTCGAGACATTTTCCTCACAAAATATTGCAGTTGGTACACGTACAAAGTTTTTTTTTTGCGGACTGCAGTTTAAATAAATGTAATACTATTATTTGTCATACGTTTGCACTTTATTTGTTGACAAAAACTAATATTATGCTATGGTAAAATGTGTCTCGTTATAAACGAAACGAATGAAAGGCTACTGCGAAAATCATTATCTCAGTAAGTGCCGGTTTATTTCCGCTACATTTTATATCTGTATTTCAGCCATCGTTTCAGTGCACAAGAGAGCTCTTTTCCACCAGGAAATATGATAGTTTTGCTCAAGGAACATCGTTTACTTGCTGAAATTCTTTGCTCGACGCCATTGCATTTATTACGCTTTGTTTGTTCCCATTCCAGAGTATGTCTGGGATTGTTACTATTTTTAGAATGTAATGGCTTATCAGTGACGTGTACAAGTATCGATCAGGGGAATGTGCTATTGAAAGTGTATGCCAGTAGTTACACCGTGTATATACACTAACACCAACTGAGGGAACACACGGTGAGTAAACTGGCCAGTATCTTTGTGCACATATCTCGGTGTTACTCCCTCAAAAGACTATGAAATGCATTTCATCTATTCCCTTTCATTACTGAATGCCACAAGCCGTTCGACTCATGTAATTAGCAACCCGACTACCTATAAAACGGGGTAAAATTATTATGCATTACTATATCAATAAATACCGAAGATACATAAACGGTTCACAGGTCTTCGTTCTCACGAATGATCTTGTCAGCCAATGATTTTACAGAGCATCTACTTATTGCCGATTGAAACAATGTCTTCGCAGCCTTATGCGCGTAAATTGTTGTTTCCAGATTGTTTAGTACAACAGATACTGGCCAATTTACTGACATGAGGACATCCGTATTCTGCGGCAATGTGGCATATTTGCGGCTAGTCTGTGGTCACCACGGCGCATTTATCATCAGAGTAAATTGGTTTTTATAATAAGATCATTAATTACCTACTGCTTGACAGGACAACACTAGTTTGTCTTATCCTTATATGGCAATACTACGTGAAACTGTTTCTTGTTTTATTGTACTAGGTTACCGACATGTCTTTTGTTTTAACTGTAAACTGTTCAATCTCTGCTTTGTTCCTTTTGATAAAGTTGAAAGAAAACACAATAAAAAGATTATACTTATAATATTTATTATTTTGCAAAGTGATTGAATGAATATATTGTAATTATGCTACTTATTTGTTTTTTTTTTTTCTTGCGGTGATGAGTATTACTTTGATATAATTAAGTTAAATATCAGTCCCAGTAGATGTTTGGACAGTTATATCATATCTCGAAAAATATTTTAAAGGAGTCTATTGTTAGTTTAAGGGTATTTTAACGACAATATGGCAAGAACAGGTAAGTAATTTACATATGATTAAACTTCATTGACAGTAACGATTCTATCATTTTTATTGTGCATACATTAACCATTTATGTCAATATTAGACTGAATCACTGAAAATCTGTATATTGTTTGTACTTAGAGTCACTGGACCTATGCTCGCCCAGGCACATGCTCGCCCATTTTTTAATTTGATGCCAGATTGTGTAATAAAGATGCAAACTTTTTTCAGATGTGTTGTTTATTTTTTGTACCCTTTGTGTCCCACTTTCTGTCCTCACTTTTGAAGAGTTTCCGGTTCCGGTCAAGGTCGATAGCAGACGAAAATAAAAGTGAAAGTGAAACCAAAAGTGAAAGTGGCCAAAAAGAAACATGACTTAAAATAAATACTTTCAAAAACACTGGTTAAAAACTGTTGCAAAACTAAAGGTTAAACATATTATGAACTTTTTATGCAGTTTATTTCAAACTATCAGACCAAATAATGATTTTATATCAGCAAATATTCGTCGACTCCGGGCTATCAAAATTGTTTTCGAAATGCTGCTTCCAGGGCAAAAACAATTACAGACAATTTTACCATCATCTTTTACATCTAGTTTATTTAAATGTAATTAAAAATATGTTTTTTTATGCAATTTTGTGATTCGTCTGCACCCTACCCATAACTTCTAGGCAAGAATGCTGCATCATTAGTTTTTACAGTAAATACGTTTTGATAACTTCTATTGTATAACTATCATGCTTTTTGCGGGAGTAAATATGTTGTTGAGAATACTGATAGATTAGACTAAATGTTTATCTTGTCATTTAATACATAAATGGTTTTCTTTTAAAAATATACCACTGGGAGAGCATGGGTCCTGTCCACCTGGAAAAACGATGGAAACAGTATAGTGGTGTTATGCCCGATTTTCAAAGTCCCGGATGTAAGTGTTTACTAAAAATTGGGTCATTTGAATCGTGCAATGCCTGGGTAGAACTAACGAGGCAAAGAAGTTGATATATAGTATTACAATAAAAATATTGTAATTTTAATGCCTTTTCTGGGCGAGGACTGGTCCAGTCAGTCTAACACACCCCTGGTTTTGTTTGTTTATTTTGGGTTTAACGCCGTTTTTCAACAGTATTTCAGTTATGTAACAGCGGGCAGTTAACCTAACCAGTGTTCCTGGATTCTGTACCAGTACAAACCTGTTCTTCGCAAGTAACTGCCAATCTCTCCATATGAATCAGCGGTGGAGGACGAATGATTTGATACACAATGTCTTTTATCAAATCGTCACGGAGAACATACGCCTCGCCCAGGGCTCGATCTCGCGACCCCGCGATCCGTGCTTTCCCTATTGAGCTAAGCGGAACACACCCCTGAGGTAAGGTTATCTGCAAATGGGTATCGCAGAGGAAATTGTGTCGCCAATTACTATGCTTATGTTGTAGCTGATCCTATTAGTATGTAAAGCGTCAATACTGATTAACAAAAACATATACTAGCCTTCTTCTTAGTACTATATTTTATCAAAGAGCCAAACCAGTATTTGTTTCAGAAGGAAAACAGCGCCTAACAGTACAAGAACTTAACACCATACATAAATGTGTCAATACATTTTAGACGGGGTACAGTCTCATGTTAATGCTCTAATAATGCATCAAGGAACAGTGATATTTGTTAGAATTTTTGATAACTTTAAGTTTTGAATATGTATTGTCTGCCCTGAAAAGCAAATATTGTAGATTGTAACAAGTGTCAAAGCACGTAGAGCAATAAACATGTCTATTTGAATGCTTTGCACCGTATGGTTTATTGAAACTTAACCACTTCATGAATTTATGCTAAATATAAAGTTGTGTGAGTACATGTAAATATTCATATATGAAATATAGTTTGACAGGACCATTGTATAGACAAAAAAAGTCAACGCCTGTATCAATATTTTCTAGACATACGTTGTGTCAGCAAATAGAAATAAATCAAATCTCAAAGAGAATGCTGATCATGTGTGTCACCAAAATCAAAGTTTTATATAGTTTTTTCCACGTAACTTTTGACCTACATAAAAAGGTAATGGAAGTTGTATATTTGTAATTCTTTAACCAGTGAAAACAGTGGGACTGGACAGAAATTAATACATGCATACTTTTGATTGGCTGATATTAATATAGTTTCAGAAAAACTTTCTTTACCCAAACCAAAATGGCGAGCTTAATTAAGCTTGCATTAAGGTCGCAGCAAGATTGCAGGTGCGATCTTAACAAGTGTGCGGCAAACTTGTTTTAGCATGCAGAAAGATTGCGATTGGAACCATCGCAACCATAATCTAAGCTTGCGCGACCTAATTCGCGCGCTTCCTACTACCTATTTAAGATTTGCAAGCTTGTAAGGTTGCGCATGCTTGCGATTGGAACCCTAGCGATCTTAATTGCGACCTTGCAAGTTTGCACAATCATAATAAGATTGCAAGCTTGCGCAGTCTTGCAAACTTACACAATCATAACAAGATTGCAAGCTTGCGCAATCTTGCAAGCTTACGCACACTTATATGGCTGTAGACTAAAACATTTGCGAGTCCCATGCAACCTTGTTATGCTTGCGCAAGCTTGCAAGCGACACTATCGACTTCAACCTTATTTAGGTTTGTGAGACAGTTTAAATAATGTTAAAGTCCAAAATTTAATTATATACTTTCTTTAATTTGACAAACTGCACAGTTTATAAGACTTTCGCACTTTCATGGAACAATATTTGTAGTGATCAGTAGATAAAGACTTAAAAATCAGGGACAATATTTTTTAAAAGAACATATTTTGACATAAAAAAATTTGGTTTAATATATTACCTCCCTTTTATATGTATCAGTGAACTAAAAGATTTTAAAAAGGTTACAGGATCAGTCGCAATCTTAAATAGTATTAAGATCGCAGGATGCCCGCTGCAAGCTTGCGAAGCAAGACTTATGCGCAAACTTAATTTCTGTCGGAAGCTTACTCGCAATCTTAAATACTGTAAAAGCACATATTTTCACTGGGTCAAAATTTCGCGAATTTGAATTTTTGAGTTTTCCGCGAGGTTTAATTTCCGCGAAATTGTGAAAATGATATCCTACTTGAACTTGAATTATACTAATGGTGAATATTTACGCGAAGATTAATTTTCGCGATATGTAGGGCCTCGCGAACATAGCGAAATTTAAATCCTCGCGGAAATTTCTGCTTTTACAGTAGTATTAAGATCGCAGGATGCCCGCTGCAAGCTTGCAAAGAAAGACTTCTCCGCAAACTTAATTTCTATGCGAGCATCCGCAAGCATTATATTACATGGCTGCAATCTTTTTAAGATTGCTGTAAGCTTGCGCAAGCTTATGGCAAACTTCTCACAAGCTTGCCGCATGCTTGTATTTTAATTTGGGTACATTTCAACTGAGTATAGATACTGTCTAATGACGTTTATCGGAAAAGCACGAAAGATTACTGTATATGTAGACAGGAGGTATTGAAGTTTTACCAGAATTGGTTTATAGTACACGAATCCTGGAACTCCAAATTTATGTAACTATTGATGTGTAGTGTAGATGGAGCTCGTGGTGAGCTCGGATGGAGCTGGTGGTGAGCTCGGCTGTCTCCGTAAACTGTAATGTAATTGTGGATCGATTAAATTTCCACCGATGGATTAAACTAATAGTGCTTACGGTGTTCCGTTAGGGCCATCGTGGTTTCGCGCTGTCGTCCTGAGGGCGAAATCGCGAAAACACGAATCATTGACGCGAAAATACGATGTGATGAAGCGAAAACGCGATGCGATAAAAAGAGAACACGATGCCAAACATTTTGCGTTTTCACGCTACTGATACCGTGTTTTCGCGTTTTCGCCCTGGATCTCCCATCGTGTTTTCGCCTTGGTGGTGAATAGGGCGAAAACTCGAAAACAATATATTAATAGCGCGAAAACGCGATATTTTTCGCATCGTGTTTTCGCGATCTTGTATCGCCCTACTGACCACGAAGGCGAAAACACTAAACTGGATAGGAGATCGAGGGCGAAAACGCGGAAACACGATATTTTAATATCGCACTTTCGCGTCCTGGTTGCACATGCGTAAACATGGAAGACGAATTAGACTCACGCATCAGGGAGTATTTTTTTGCTGGTTTTGTCGTGTTCTCTTCAAGAGATCTTGAGATATTTTACTTAACTTCCACGGTTTATATAATGTGTAAAGACGTTTAAATGATGAAGTATTTGAAAGATATAAAACAGTATATACATACGTTCAAACACTGACACATATGTATGGATTTAGCAGAGAATTAGAAAATTAGGAAATTTTAGGTCATTAAATCTGTAAACCGAATCCTGTTTGTCTTTTGTCTAGGAATATCACCCGATTAAGGCCAAACATCAAATATTCTTCTTCTGTATTTGAATAGACTCAATTCCAGGATATGGGATCACGTGATTAAAATGCACAGATACAGATACCGAAATACACAGAGATAAAAGTCGTATTTTTATTGCTTGGCTTTTTTTTTTTTTACTTTCTTTCAGGCATGTCCCAGTCTGGAGCTATTTTATGCTGTTTCTGACGATGTATCTTTTTTATGGCTAAAACTTTCTACTTCGTTCAAACACTTCAAAAATGTACATTATAGTAATCGCCTGTACAGGTGTTTGGACTAAGTAGGACGTTTAAGCTAAAACGATCCTGCGCTCACCTGTATTTAAACAAGTAAGCAGACAAGCTTTTCTAATATAAGCCTATGTAACACTAAGTGACTCCTGCGGTGGGGTCATTTTGACCCTGGGGTCATTATTTGAATATCGTTCGTAATTGTCTTGGAGACAATGATGCACTCAGGTGACCTATAAAACACGAGTTTTTAGCTTAGTGTTTTTCGGTATCAGTACATCTGTATCTATGTTATATCATTACTTAAAACATTGTCATGACGTCACTCCTTTGTTCTCGCTGTACTGTATTTTTAATATTGGACTGCTTTCAATGGGACTTAGTACAGTATTTTCCACGTGGAGTCCAATATTATTTTAATATTGGACTGTGTTTTTAATATTGGACTACACGAGGAAAACGATTTATATACGGAATCAATATCTTCGTGTAGTCCAATATTTATCAATACATGTAGCGTAATTCCATACAGAAATATTGTAATCAAATGAAAACAGTCCAATAAAATAACACAGTACTTATAATAAAAAGGAAAATTAATATCAAAACTAAATTTTATGTATAGATGTAGATGCATAATATATCTAGACAAAATCGCAAAATTTTAAAAATAGCATTATACATACATGTATTTTGCATGCGTCAACGTAGTCTTACTCCCTAAACGACGACTTCCTAGAGCAACAATTTCTTCAATATTGTTCACGTTTCCAGTTTTAAAAATTGTGCAAGAATTTATTGCTCTCTGTTTAAAAAGCAGTTTTATAAGACCAATCATGATAGTTTTTTGAGACCGTACTGTAATGGTCTTTATGATTTTGTTAAGTTTAAATGAAATGTCATTAATACTTTTCAAGTAATGCTCCGGACAAGCCTTATTTTGTATAATAAAGGGAGATAATCCAAAAGCTAGGTAAGGTAGAGTTATGGTTCTTTGACACTGCTCTTTGACTGCTCTATGATTATGTGAAATTTTAATAAAATGCCGTTAATACTTCTCAAGTTATACTACGGGCGGACTGACGGAAAGACGGACAAAGTGTCAACCATATGCTCGCCATTCGGGAAGCATAAAAATAATAGTAATAATAATTTACGATTTACGAAAATTAAGGCATCGCCTACAGTGGCAGCCATTTGACTCAAAATTTTACATGCAAATTTTCATAAAAATAAAAGATGACTAAGTGGTAACTATAAAGTCAATATTTGTCATAATTATGTTTTAAATATCTATGTGAATATATGCAAGTAGAAGGATATGCATTTCACTACCTGTATTATGCCTTTATTCGATATTTTTAGGACAAAATTTTGCAATTTTATCTGCAGTCAAACTCAATATATATTCAGTACATTTCAAAGATAATTACAGCCAATTGTAAAGCAGACCGTGAAGAATAAAGTCTTCAGAAATTATTTTGAAATTTTAAATGATTTCTGAATTATACACAAAAATCCCAACACCATCAATTTATCCAATTTGTGTTATCTGTTCACACATAATTTACATGTATATAAACAGGTGATATTATAGGATTATGTATAGGTTTACCTGGCTACCTGTGGTCAGTAATGCATGTACAAACAACATTTTAAATCAAATTTACATGGGGTTGTCTTTTTGTGTCTATTCAATAACCAGGAACAATTTCGACAAAAATCCGTAGGAGTTTGCAGTATACATATTGTACTATGAAATTAACTAAATTTTGTCTTTGTAATATTTTTATATTGGAGTTCTACTGCACATAAAATTTCAATATTTTGGGGTAAATTTTCGGTCTAAACGAGACTCAAATATTTTACAAGCGGCATATGTACTATAAATCATCATATGCTTCTTATGTTGATGATAATTTGACCAGCTGTTAAGGCTTTAGTGCAATTTTCAAGAGAAAAATACTCGGCCTGAAAATATGAACTGATACTGAGTTGTGACTGTGGCGATGCCTTAAGTGAAGCATTGCATCCTCGTATACATAGCTCATTTTTTGTTATGTCACATTCCACATTTTCTGAATTTATCCGTACATCTGTACATAGAAAAAACTAAAGAAATGCTTACACGTTAATGTTCATGTAAACCCCTGAAAATGATATGAGCCGCGCCGTGGGAAAACCAACATAGTGCGTTTTCGACCAGCATGGATCAAGACCAGCCTGCGCATCCACGTAGTCTGGTCAGGATTCATACTGTTCAATAACAGTTTGTCTAATTGCAGTTCAAAGTGAATGATATCAAATATATTTTTCAGTATTCCAGTTGGGACTACATTGAACATCCATTGTAATAATAACTTAAATAAGAGTAGCTTCGAGTGCATAAATAAAATTCATATTGAAAGCAAGTTTTCCCTAGTTTTCAGCTTCCGCCTCGCCACTATGCGTCGTTTATTAATCAGTTAAAAGGAACGAAAATAATATCACAAGTTTAGTATGATTTGGACTTACCAGTAGCTGTATCCGATAATATATTAAATTATGTCTGTTCTGTAACTCTTCTTGCACTAAATTTTAAGATTTTCGGGCAAATTCATGTACAACCCAACAAAAACTGTCATTGAACTAATAAATCACAACGGTATATTGCCTGGCGTGTAAACAAACAACCCATTTTCTCATTTAGTGCACATGCAGCATTCATTTTCTCCAGCTGTCCGATTCCAACTACACTTTCAGTGAAACATTATCCTAATCCGCCATACCCTTGTAAATTTTAACACAAAGAACGTTTCCTTGTACACACTTAAATAAAAAGAACATAATCACTTTACCCTTGCCATGAATTAAAATAAATCCAGTTTTTTGTTTCTAAAATGTCACGAAATTTCTTTCCTCCCGCCGACACTCATGAGAATACTACTGCTTATTCCGTACATCAGTGTACATGTGTAAACACAATAAATAGCATCACGAGAATCCCGGGCTAACGAAAGTCCAATATTGCGAAGGCGAGAAACCCGAGAAAAACGCAGTCGTGCATTATGAGAAAAACGTGCATAAAATAGTCATGAGGATCTACAGAGTATTTTATAATCATATAGCAACTGTTATTAAATGCGGTAAAATGAATAAAAACCGAATTATTTTAAAAATATTGTACGTCAATGGTTTATACGTAATTTTTTAATTGGTTATCTCATTAAAACAATGTTTTAAGTAAGATATAAGCCTCAAACGATCCACTATGTAAAATACTGGACGGTCCTCAGCGCTAACGCGCTTCGGACAGTCCAGTATTTTACATATTGGATCGTTTTCGTCTTATATCCTATACATAATCACATGATCCTATACCCCGAATTATTCGCACATCAAGGGTTGAGTGGTACAATTTGCCAAAAGATATGATCAAAATAAGGTATGTACCTTTTAAGGTATTGGACCCCTAATAGTAATGTTTAAAAAATGGCATTTGCTTGGTATATTCTGAAAGTTGGCAGTGTCTCGCACTGTGTTGCAATTTTTAAACAACTTTTACCGTGCCGTTTTTTATAAATTGTGTATAATTTACGGTATTTCCTCAAGCTCAAATAAAGACAAATTTCAAAGTGATGGCCACTGTCCGAAACATTTGCAGAGAATTCATTTTACTATTCATTTTGATAAAAGAAACATCAAACTATTGGTAAACAATAATAAAACACAAAATAAAAGTGTCAATATCGTTTTTTTCAAGGGTGCCTCAAGTAAACGGAGTTAATGAGACAGAATTCTAACTCCAACATTGAAAAATTAAGGTCGAGTCCTGTGGGACTGTTTTAAATTTTGCTCACTTCATTCAAAAATAACCTTGGGGCAGAAGTAAAACCTACCTACATGTCTTCCACAATATCTAATCTAAAGAGTAAAGGCAAAATAGAGAACTTTTACATGACAGTAAAGTTGGTAGGCAGTTGGTAGTTGGTAGTTGAACATTCGAATAACCAACTACTTACTAGTTGCCAGTTGGTTATTCAAAATGTATAAGCAAGTCTGATTACCTTTTAAAACATAATGATAACAAAATCATTTTAATCCATGTTTTGTTCTTTAATATTAATCTTCATTTCTTAAAATGCATTCAGCAGCCTCAAAAAGTCCTTGAGAGCCTTGCCAATTCGCGATATTTTTCAAAAAAGTTTTTTTTTTCGTCACAAATGGATAAATTTTTTTCCTAGACATTTTAATCTTTTTTTCATATAAATACTAAAACCTTTAAACATAAAGACATCTTGGGAAACACTAAGGAGACCCATTTGGCCAAATTTCCGTGCGAATAACCAACGCCTACGGGTGGGCATTGGTTATTCGCATTTTACATACAGTCGTTTTTGGGTAGAACATGAAAAAAAAATTTTTTTTAACCCCCTTGTTTTGTTTGTTTTTTAGTTAGTATTATTTTTTAAATGCATCAACAGTCTCAAAATGCACCAGGAGAGCCTTGCCAATAAAATAAAAAATTCTTTTTACATATATTTGCCTTTCGAAAAATTCCGACCAACGTATAGACCGTCTGAAACAATCAGGAGGGGCCTTTTGCCAATTCCGATATTTTCAAAAAAGTGGGTTTTTCAGACACATAGCATAAAAAAAATTTCAATTTTACATAATTTTTTCTTTCGTATTGATTTTCCGCCATTTTTAAACGATGGCCGCCTGGAAACACCAAGAAAGAGGCCAATTCGCGTGTGAAAACCCGCCACTGGTAGGCTTGGGGTTTTGGGCATTTACATACCGTCTATTTTTGGGGTCGAAAAGAAAAAATCAATCTAGTCCTTGTTTCGTTTTTTAATTTTTAATTTTATTCCTTTAAATCATTCAACAGTCTCAAATGCACCAGAGACCCATTTGCCAATTCGCGAAAATTTTCGGAAAAGCCGTTTTTTTTCAGACACAAAATGAAAAAATAACTCAAATTTCATATATTTTGTTCTTTCGTATCAATTCCGAACTTTCAGCGTATGGGTCAGTTTGGGGAAACACTCAGGAGAGCCTTGCCAATTCGCGTCCCAATAACCAACTCCCTACGTAGCGTTGGTTATTCGACATTTCTGACATCATTGTTTTGGTAAACAGAAAAATTTTCTTTAAAAACCCTTGTTTGTTGTTGTTTAATTTTATATTTATTCTTTTAAATAAATTCCAACATCTCAAACTGCACCGGGAGACCCGTTGAAAATTCGCATATGTTTCAAAAACCCTTTTTTTTTTCAAACACACATGAAAAAATAATTAAATTTACATATATTTTGTTCTTTTGTATCTTTACCCGACACTTTAAACGCATGGTCGTCGGGGAAAGAACAGGGACCCATTGCCATTCGCTGCAATAACCAACGCCCGGTAGGCATTTGGTTATTCAACATTTACAGAGAGTCATAGTTTTTGGTCGAAAAATAAAAAATATCATCTAGTCCTTTTTCTTTTTTTTAAAATTAATATTTATTCCTTTAAATGCTTTCAACATCAAAAAAATACACCGGGAGAGCCACTCCCAAATTCGCGAATTTTTTCAGAAAAGCCTTTTTCAGACACATATGAATAAAATAATTTAATTTTACATATTTTTTTGTTTTTTTTGTATAAAAACCCGATATTTTCAACGTAATCAGTTTTGGGAAAAAATCAGAGAGCCAGTTCCCAATTTCGCGTGCAAAACCAACTGCCAACTGGTAGCATTGGTTATAAACTTTTACAGACAGTCATATTTTTTGGTCAAAAAGAAAAAAAAATCATCAGTCCTTTTTCTTTTTTTAATGTTAATCTTTTTTCCTTTTAAAAATGCATTCAACAGCCCCAAAAATGCACAGGAGAGCCTTGCCAATTCGCGATATTTTTTCAGAAAAGCCGATTTTTCAGACACAAAATAAATAATTCAAATTTACATATATTTTGTTTTTTTTGTATCTTTACCCGACATTTTTCAACGATGGGTCCGTTTTGGAAAAAATCGGGAGAGCCTTTTCCCAAATTCCCCAAATAACAAACGCCACTGGAGGCATTGGTTATTAAACATTTTCAGACAGTCATAGTTTTTGGTCGAAAATAAAAAAAAAAAATCAGTCTAGTCTTTGTTTCGTTCTTTAATGTTAATATTTTTCCTTTAAAGCATTCAACATCTAAAAATCACCGGAGAGCCAGTTCCCAAAATTCGCGATATGTTTCAAAAAACCGATTTTCAACACAAAACGCATAAAAAAAATTTCAATTTTACATATATTTTGTTTTTTTCGTACGATTTCGGACATTTTAAACGTACGGTCCGTTTTGGGAAACATCAAGAGAGCCAGTTCCCAATTCGCGTCCAAAAACCCAAACGCCTACTGGTAGGCATTTGGTTATTCGTTTTTTACTGACATCATTGTTTGGTAGAACAAAAAAAAATTTCATTCAAAACCCTTGTTTTGTTTTTTGTTTTATGTAGTTTTTTATTTTTTTAAAAATGCATTCAACAGTCCAAAAATGCACCAGGAGAGCCAGTTGCAAATTCGCGATATGTTTCAAAAAAGCCGTTTTTCAACACATATAATAAAAAAATTCAATTTCCAAAAATTTTTGTTCTTCATATAATATCCGCATTTCCAACGAAGGGTCCCCTTGGGGAAACACCAGGAACCTTTTGCTAACGCGTCGAAAAACCAAACTGCCTACTGGTAGGCAGTGTTTTCGACTTTTTTAGTGAGAGTCTTTGTTTTGGGGAACATAATAAAAAATTCATTCTAACCCTTTTTTCGTTCTTTTAGTTAGTATTTTATTCTTTAAAACGCATTCAACAGTCTCAAATGTACCAGGAGCCATTTCCAATTCCCAAATTTTTTTCAAAAAGCCGTTTTTTCAGACACATATCATAAAATAATTAAATTTTTTACATATATTTTTGTTTTTTGTACGTTTTCCCGACATTTTCAACGTATGGGGTCTTGGAAAATCAAATTTTCCATTGCCAAATTTCGCGGGGGAAAACCAACTGCCTACTGGAGGCTTTGGGTTATTCGCATTTCAGACTCATTTTTTTTGGTAGAAAATGATAAAGAAGTCAGTCAGCCTTGTTTCTTTAATTTTAATATTTTTTCCTTAAAGCATTAAACATCAAAAATGCACCGGAGACCAGCTCCAATTCGCAAAATTTTCAAAAATTTTTTTTTCAACACATATAATGAAAAATTAAATTTTTAACATATATTTTGTTCTTTTGTAAAATCCCCCGATACTTAAACGAAAGGGTCGTCTTGAAACAATCAGGAGAGCCAGTTCCCATTCGGTGCAAATAAAAAACGCCACGGGAGCTTTGGGTTTTTAAACATTTACGACAGTCATAGTTTTGGGTCAAAAATAAAAAAAATCAATCTAGTCCTTTTTCGTTTTTTAATGTTAATATGTTCCTTTAAATCTCCAACAGCCCAAAAAATGCACCAGGAAGCCATTCCCAAATTCGCGATTTTTTCAGAAAGCCGTTTTTTCAGACACATTTGAAAAAAAAAATTAAAATTTTACATTTTTTTTGTTCTTTCGTATCAATATCCGCCCTTTTCAACGTATAGACCCGCGGGAAACAATCAGGAGAGCCTTCCAATTCGCGTGCATAACCAACTGCCTACGGGTGGGCCCGTTGGTTTCAAAAATTTACAGACATCATATTTTTGTCAAAAATGAAAAAAAAAATATCTAGCCTTTTTTTTTAAGTTAAAATGTTTCCCTTTTAAATGCGTTCAACAGCCAAAATCCCCAGGAACCCATTCCCAAATTTCCTTTTTTTTCAAAACCCCGATTTTTCAGACCATAAAATAAAAAAATTTCAAATTTACTATATTTTGTTTTTTCGTATAAATACCGACACTTAAACGTATAGGCATCTTGGAAACAATCGGAGAGCCAGCTCCCAATTTTCGCGTGCGAATAACCAACTCCCTACGGGTAGCAGTTTTTACTGCTTTTTTACTGAAATGATTTTTTTGGTAGAACAGAAAAATTTCTTTCTAACCCGGGTTTTTAATTTGTTTTATTTTAGTATTTTTTCTTTTAAATGCATTAAACAGTCTCAAAATGCACCAGGACCAGTTGCCAATTCCGATATTTTCAAAAAAAGCCTTTTTCAGACCCATAAATAAAATTTCAATTTTACAATCGAAGGTTGGTGCAAAACTGTTGTAAGTGTTATAAAAAAAGAACAGGATAAAAAGGGTTTTTGCGCCAAGCCCTCGTATATTTTTTTTTTTTGTATCATTACCCACATTTTCACGTATAGGTCGGGTTTTGGGAAAAAAACAGGAGAGCCAGTCCAAATTCGCGTGCAAAAAAACCAACTCCCTTGGGTGGGCATTGGTTTTTAAACTTTTTACAGACGCCATAGTTTTGCTCGAAAAAAAAAAAAAAATCTCTAGTTTTGTTTCTTTCTTAATTTTTAATATTTATTCCTTTAAATGCTTTAAACAGTCAAAAATACACCAGAAAGCCTTGCCAATTCGCGATATTTTCAAAAAAAGCCATTTTTCAACCATCGCAAAAAAAATTAAATTTTTACATATTTTTTTTCTTCGTATCGTTTTTGACATTTTTCAACGTATAGCCCGTTTTGGAAATTCAAGAACCCATTCCCAAATTTCGTGTTAAAAACAACTGCCTCGGGAGCATTTGTTTTTCGACATTTTACTGACAGTCATTGTTTTTGGGAGAACATAAAAAAAATTTATTCAAACCATTTTTTCGTTTTTTTATTTTATTTTTATTTTTTTTAAACGCATTCACGCTAAAATGCACCAAGAGCCAGTTCCCAAAATTCCCTATTTTCAGAAAAGCCCATTTTTCAGACCTTGCATAAAATAATTCAATTTACTATTTTTTGTTCTTTCGTAGTTTTCCCGACACTTTCAACGTATGGGTCCGTCTTGGGAAACACTAAAGGAGCCAGTTGCCAATTCCTGCGAATAACCAAAAACCCCTACTGGTAGGCTTTTTGGTTATTCGGCTTTTACAGACATCATTTTTTTTGGGGCGAAAATAAAAAAAAGTCAATCAGTCCTTTTTTGTTCTTTAATTTAAAAATTTTTTTCCTTTAAATGCTCAACTCTCAAAATGCCCAGAAGGGCCTTCCAATTCGCGATATATTTCAAAAAATCCTTTTTCAACACATAGCTAAAAATTCAATTTTACATATATTTTTGTTCTTTCATATAAAACTTTCAACGTATAGGTCAGTCTTGGAAATACTCAGAAAACCAGTTCCCAATTGGTGCGAATAACCAACTGGTGGGCATTTGGGTTATTAAACATTTTACAGACCAATTTAGGTCAAAAATGATAAATAATTCTCTTTTCTTGTTTCTTTTTTGTTCTTTAATTTTTTTTTATTCCTTTAATGCTTTAAAAAAAAAAAAACTAAAAAAAAACAATTCATTTACACCTAAAAGGGCATAAACAATCTACGCTACATTACCGTCAACTTTAAATCCCCCCTTTTAAAATGTCGCACTTTTGTGTTTTTATAACTGACTAAAGGTTGGGGTTTAGTTTAACAATTTTACTATTTCATTAAATGTATGCTAACTCAAATGTGAATTAAGCCGCAACAAGTAAAATGTTTTTTTTTCACGCCACAGCTCCCTAAGGTTTTCCAAAATGGAAGGTCAGATTTTTGATTGTAATACAAACTAAATGTTTAAATGGATATATCTAATAAATTTTGAATACTTCTATATTTTTTCGACCGAATAGTGTTTTTTTGAAAAATAAAAAAAAACCAACGCAACCATTAAATATATTCCCATGGCAGCAACCCCCCAAAAAATCCTGGGGGAAAACAAAGCTCAGGTCATTCAATAAAACCGCATAATGGGTTTTCAAAATTTTAAGCATAAACAGCGGGACAGGAATTTTGGGTCTAAATCGTTTGTGCAAAGGGGATATACCATGGGAATTTAAAAAATGTGCAATTCATAAGCTAACATCTGACTGGGTTAAAATCTAATTTCATTTCAGCGGTTCAAAGGCATTGTAAATTAAAAAGATTTTCAGTTAAAAGCCGACCAAACCTTGCCCAACCCACGAAAAATTTAAACCCTTTCCAATTGGGAAAAAATGTTAAAAAGGGAAAAAGACAAAAAAAAGGGTAAAAACAAAAAACTGGGCTTCCCGAAAATCCGAAAACAAACGTTATAAATTTGATCTCAATTGCAAATCCACAAAAATTAGACACAAAAGAAAAAGGTTTAAATTTTTTCATTGATTATTTAAAGAATCATGCTTTGTTTTATTAATATATTGTAAACAAATCAATCAACACTCTTTTTAACTCTTTTCATTTTTAACCTTAATTAAAAAGTTTAATTCACAAGTTTTTTTGGGTTTTTGCTTTTTATATTTCATAACTAAAAAAGTGAGTTTAGGTTTTCAATTCGTTTATAATAGTCTACTATATCAAATGAGCCCCGCCATGGAAAACCACATTGTGGGGAGCACAAGCGGATCCAACCCCCTTGCGCACCGCGCGTCTGGTCAGGGCCAGGTTCCTAACGGTTTTTTAATTTCAATAGACTTTAAGTGAAAACTACTTGGGTCCCACCCAAAATGTCAGAGCGCAGGCTGGGCTGGTCCACTGGTCGCAAACCACATGTTGGTTTTCTCATGGGCACTCATTAACAAGTTTTTTTTTTACACTTCCTTCTAATTTTTTCACACACTGTCCAGTGTAAATTTCCAAAGTTGACCACTGCCGAATCTTGTCCCGCTGGAGTTAATGTCCATTTTATTGACTTTGGGGGTAATATTAATACTGCACGCTTAGCAACAGGGCCCGATATATATGTGGGAAATGCACAAAACCCCTTTTTCCATTTAAAAAAGACATACTACTCTAATAATGAAAAATCCCCTACGCATAAACATAATGATTATAAATTTACAAATATCCCTTCATATAATTTAATAACGACTCTATTATACGGGATCGCAAGCTTCTATGAGGGTTAGGGCCGTTTTCTTTTTTTTTAAAAAAATACCGCTTTTTAAAAGAAGTACTTACTTTTTGAAGGGATTGAACGAACTCCATTGGGATTTTGAACGAACTCCATGTAAAGAAATATGTTTATATATAAGGATAAACCACTTAATATAAAAAAATTTGCACTTTAAAAAAGCCAAATACCCAACATTTCTTTGTTGCATAATAAAATTCGTTTCTTTTTATTTTTCTTTTTTTTGCTTTTATAAATAAAGTGAATAACGTGTTTTTTGATATTGTCAAACCCCAAAAAATGAATTTTCATCCGACCGATCAGTGGGGTCATTTAATTTTCAAACCCAAAAACTGTATTTTCACCCCCACCATGCAGTGAGGGGGGGTTTTTGATATTGTCAACCCAAAAAGGATTTTCAAACCCCAGCCACGTGAGGGGGTTATTGATATTTTCAACCCGAAAACGTATTTTCACCCTCACCGATGCTGAGGGGGTTTTTTGATATGCAAAACCCAAAACTGATTTTTTCCTCACCGATGCAGGGGTGTTTTTGTATTGTCAACCCGAAAAATTTTATTTTACCCTCACCGAGCGTGAAGGGGTTTTTTTGATTTGTCAACCAAAAACTGTATTTTCACCCGACCCATCGTAGGGGGTTTTGATATTTTCAACCCAAAACTGTATTTTTAACCCCGACCGATGCAAAAGGTTTATTGATATTGCAACCCGAAAACTGTATTTAAAACCGGCCCTAAACAAAAAACACCACTCCATTAATTTAAATAATATGGGGCTTTAAAATTTAATCCATTTTCTAGCAAAGAATTTTTTTTTAGCTATTTAAAGCTCGTCATCCCTAGGAAAAAGACAAATTTAAATTTGGGTAGTAATAAATTTTAACAATATTATTGTTTTTAATTTGAATGCCATTTATGTACTTTCTCTTAAAATCGCCAATTAACGTTTTTTAAATTATTTCCCATTCAATTAAAAAAGGGAAAAATATTAAAAAATTTCCCGTTCCTTACCTCGCGCATAATCAATCATGTAATAAAACCCATGCTTTAGTTTTTTTTTCCCCTGCCAGGCTTGCACTTTTTTTTAAGGCGAACTTTCATACATAAAACTACTTCTTCCATACATCTTCGTTATTAAATATAAGACTACATTTGTACAAGGGGAAAATCCATAAAAATAAAGCTGATAAAAACCCAACAATTTGGATTTTTTTTTTCGTTCCCGCGCAATCCATTAAAAAATTAACCCTCTTTTGGCCCTACTCTTGGCGAAAAACAAAGATTTTACACCGTAACATAATCGTTTTGGTGGGTTTGGGGGATTTAAGCTTAAAAGGGGGAAATTTTTCCCCTCCCTTCGCTAGGCATTCCATTTATATTGCATCGTTTTAACAAAGGAAGGTACCCCAGCAAAACGTCACAGAAACATTTCCTTGATAACCAAAATAAAAAAGATTTAGACCCCCCCTTCCCCCAACAAAAAAAAAATCCCCATGCAAAAATTTTTTTCTTCAACATAAAGTATTGCCACATTATAACAATGTTTTAAAGCTCTTAATCTACCCCAAAATTATCAAAATTATTAATTCTTTGTCTGGCATTTGTACACATTTTTTGACCAATAAAAAATAAAATTAAAAAAAGCAATTTTTCAAAGGGTGCAAACAAAAATGCATTTCCACCATTATTTAATCTTTTTTTTGCAGTTTATTTGGTAAAAAAATCGAAAAATACATTCAAATAGTACAAAATTATTTCAGATAATAAATAGTATCAAATACAGTGCTTTAAAAGAAAAACAAAACGCTAGATGTATATTTAATATAATAATAAAAAACTTACCTTTTTTGCGCAAAACCCCAAAAACATTCTAGCTGTAACTACGTGTTAATCAAAAACATCCGATACAAAAAATCACAATATCTAATTGGACGTCCTTTTCCCCCCCCTAACTCACAGGGGGCGAATTTTAAATGCAAAGGGATAAGTTAATTGTTTTAAAAGTAGGCATACCCCTAATTATTTTTTATAGTTGCAGTTTTAAAATTCAAAATTTTAAAAAGTTTAATTTTAAGCTAATTTAATTTTCATTAACGAAGCCAATAACCAACTGCGCACGGCGAATTGGGAATGGGCCCCTTGGTGAAAATTTTGATTTGAAAAAAAAAAAAAAATAATAAAATTAAAAAAAATTATTTTAGTTTTTTGAGTGTAAAAAAAAAAAAATTTTTTTTTGAAAAAAGTTTCGAATTGGCAACTGGCTCCCTCCAGCCTTCGAAAACATGAACATAATTTTTTTAAAAAAAAAATACTTTAAAGACGAATTTTTTTCATTTTAAATAAAAATGGACTTTTTTGAAAAAGTCGATTTACTAACTTTTTTACCCTGGCCTTTGGAATTTACAACGAATTTGGGACTGACAAACCATGGTGTTCCCTAACTTCTACTTTTGAAATATTTTTATACTGAAAGAAAAAAAAATATTTAAATTTATGAATTTTTTATGCACTGTCGAAAAACGGGTTTTTTGAAACATACGCGAATGGCAAAGGGGTTTTACTGGTGAAAATTTTTAACTGTTGAAACATTAAAAGAATAAATACAACATAAAAAAACAAAAAAAGGGTTTTTTTTTTAAATGATTTTTTATCATTTTAAAACCCAAAAAAATACTGTCAGAAAATGTCGAAAACTGCCTACCAGTAGGCATTGGTTTTCGCACCGAATTGGCAACGGGTCTCCTGAGTGTTCCGACGGGCCTTACGTTAAAATGCGGAATCGATACGAAAAAACAAAAAATATTAAAAAGAAATTTTTTTATTTATATGTTGAAAAAAGGGCTTTTTTTGAAACATACGCGATTTGGGAACTGACTCTCCGGGGCATTTTGAGACTTTTTAATGCATTTTTAAAAGGAAAAAAAAAAACATTAAGAAAAAAACAAAAAGAAAAATTATTTTCATTTTTCGACCAAACACAGACTGTCTGAAAAATGTCGAATAACCCAAAGCCCCCCAGGCAGTTTGGGTTTTTCGCACGCAATTGGCAACTGGGTCTCCTATGTTTTCAAACGACCCAACTTGAAATGTCAGATATTATACGAAAGAACAAAAAATTGTAAAATTGATAAAATTTAATTTTTTTATCATATTTGTCTGAAAAAACGGCTTTTTTTAAAACAATCGCGAATTGGCAACGGCTCCCTGGGGAATTTTTAGCTGTTAAAAGCATTTAAGAAAAAAAAACTAAAATAAAAGAACAAAAACCCGGGGTTTGAATGATTTTTTTAAACATGTTTTTTACCAAAACAATGACTGTCTGTATAATGTCGAATAACCAAGCCTACCAGTAGCATTGGTTATTCGCATGCGAATTGGGAACTGGCTCCCAGTGTTTCCAAACTGCCTATATTTTTAAATGCGATATTGTACGAAAAAAAAAAATATGTAAAATTTATTTTTTTTTCTTTGGGGCGAAAATCGGCTTTTTTGAAAAATATCGCGAAATTGGGAAAATGGGTGCCTGGGGCGTTTTTGCGACTGTTGAATCATTTTAAAGAATAATACTAACATAAAAAAAACAAAACAAGGGTTAAAATGAATTTTTTATCATGTTCTACCAAAAAATGACTGTCAGTAAAAGTCGAATAACCAACTGCCTACCAGTAGGGGTTGGTTGTTCGCACCGAATTGGGGAACTGGGTCCCTGAGTGTTTCCAAGACTGACCTATACTTGGGGTTCTGATATTTAATGAAAAAACAAAAAATTTTGTAAATTTAATATTTTTTTTGCATTTTTTAAAAAACGACTTTTTTTGAAAAATATCGCGAATTGGAACGGCTCCCTGGTCTTTTTGAACTGTTGAATGCATTTAAAGGGAAAAATATTTCATTAAAGAACAAACAAGGACTAATTGATTTTTTTTATCATTTTTTTGACAAAAAATTTGCGCGTAAAATGTCAATAACCAACGCCCCAGTAGGGATTGGTTATTCGCACGCGAATTGGGAACTGGGTCCCTGATTGTTTCGAAACTGACCCATAGTTGAAAGTGTCGGTATTGATTTTAAAAGAACGAAAAATAGTAAATTGAATTATTTTTTTTAAATGTGTCTGAAAAAACGGCTTTTCCCCGAAACATATCGCGAATTTTCCAACTCTCTCCTGGTGCTTTTTGGGCTGCTGAAGCATTTTAAAGGGAAAAAATATTATCATTAAAGAAAAAACCAGGTAAAAAAATTTTTTCAGTTCTACCCAAAAAACTGACTTTTGTAAAAATTTGAATAACCAAATGCCTACCAGTGGGATTGTTATTTACACGCGAAAAAGGCAACTGGCTCTCCTGAGGTTTTCCAAACTGATCTTTTCGTTTAAGGTCGATATTGAATGAAAGACCCTATAAAATGTCATAATTAATATTTTTTTTTTTTGTGACTGAAAAAAAAAAGCTTTCTGAAACATTCCGAATTGGCAAATGCCTCAAGACTTTTTTTAGACTGCTGAAAGCTTTTAAGAAAAAAATTAATTTAAAGAACAAACATGGATAAAAATGGTTTTTTTATCATTAGTTTCAAAGGGGAAACAAATTTTATACATTTTTATAACCAACTGCAAATAGTCGTAGTTTGGGGTTTTTCGAATGTTCAATACCAACTACCAACTGCCTACCAAATTTACTGTCATCTTTTCCGCTTAAATAAGAAAAATTTTAAAAATGTCTAACTCTGACCCCATCGTTTCCCGAGGTAAATTCACTTTTAAAAAAGGAAAAAATCGCTTTTCAAATGAAAAATTTCCCCTTTTTTTTACAAAAAATAATAAAAAGTAGAAAAAGAAACTTACAAAAAAGAAAAAAAAGAAAAAAAAAAACAATTTTATCAAAGAAGGTTTATGGTAGGAATTGAATACTCTTCAAAAGGAGATACTCTATTACGGGTCTAATACCTTAACTAATGCTTATCAATGCGCGATTCCGATTATCATACTCAAGCATACAATGAGACTTAATAGGTTGAAAACGATAGAGCCATAATTCTTACTACCTACGATAAATCGGCAATCACTCTGCATATCAGATCATACTTTTAGGATGCCTGTAAAGTTCTAACATATAAATCAAAACATCGTGTTTTCGCGGTTTCGTCTTCGCGGTTGAGATGGTGAAAATGCGAAAACACGATACAAGATCGCGAAAACATGATGCGAAAATATCGCGTTTTCGTGCTATTAATATCGTGTTTTCGCGTTTACGCCCTACTCACCGCGAAGGCGAAAACACGATGGGAGATCCTGGGCGAAAACGCAAAAACACGATATTAATAGCGCGAAAACTATAGGCAGCGTGTTTTCACTTTATCGCATCGTGATTTCGCTTCATCACATCGTATTTTCGCGTCAATGCATCGAGTTTTCGCGATTTCGCCCTTTGGACGACAGCGCGAAACCACGATGGCCCTAACAGAACACCGCTAGTGTTTGATATGACGTCGAATAATAAAATGCCGTCTATTTGCTGGTTTATCTACCGAAAAGTGTCAGAAATGCAGTTATTAAAATTGCACAGGAATATTCGAACTCCTTTATAAAGCGTCATAATTTTGTCAAAAAGTAATAAAAGTAAATAACGCGCGGGAGACTGTTCTTTACCTATACTGCAATATAGATAAAGTAATACCTTTAAAAAAAGTTATTCGGCGTTGTTGAGTGTTTATATATATCCTCACCAACGCCAAATAACTATTTTTAAAGATATTACTTGTTTCAAACAGTTATAAAAGTTAGGACAGCAGTTTAATTTTTAACCAACTGTATCGTAAACGAATGCATCTAATCATATTCTTCATAATACATACTGGTTCAATAGACGAATTCAAGATGTTATGCCAGTATTTGTCCAACAGTCTATTTCAAAGTTATTATAGCAGTGCTTCTAATACACTACTTTAAAGATCTTATACCGGTGCTGGTCGAATAGACTGATTTCAAGATGTTAAATTAGTGCTTGTCAAAATGACTACTTCAAGATATTATACCAGTGCGTGTTGAATTAACTACGTTCAAGATATAATATCAGTGCTGGTCTAATAGACGTCTTTCAAGATGTTATACCAGTGCTGGTTCAATAGACGTCTTTCATGATGTTATACCAGGACTGGTCCAATAGACGTCTTTCAAGACGTTATACCAGTGCTGGTTCAATAGACGTCTTTTAAAATATTATACCAGTGCTGGTCCAATACACGTTTTTCACGACGTTATACCAGTGCTGGTTTAACAGATGTCTTTCAAAATATTATACCAGTGCTGGTTCAATTGACGTCTTTTCAAAATATTATACCAGTGCTGGTCCAATAGACGTCTTTCAAGACGTTATACCAGTGCTGGTCTAACAGACGTTTTTGAAGGTATCATACCAGTGCTGGTTTAATAGACGTCTTTCAAGATATTATACCAGTGCTTGTCCAAAAGACGTCTTTCATGATGTTATACCAGTGCTGGTCAAATAGACGTCTTTCATGATGTTATACCAGTGCTGGTCGAATAGACGTCTTTCAAAATATTATACCAGTGCTGGACCAACATACTACTTTCAAGATGTTATACCAGTGCTGGTCCAATCGACGTCTTTCAAGATATTACACCAGTGCTGGTACAAAAGACGTCTTTCAAAATATTATACCAATGCTGGTCCAATAGACGTCTTTCAAGACGTTATACCAATGCTGGTCTAACAGACGTCTTTCAAGATATTATACTAGTGCTGGTTTAATAGACGTCTTTCAAGATATTATACCAGTGCTTGTCCAATGGACGTATTTCATGATGTTATACCAGCACTGGTCAGATAGACGTCTTTCAAGATATAATACCAGTGTTGGTCAAACAGATGTCTTTCAAGATATTATACCAGTGCTGGTCAAATTGAAGAATTTCAAGATATTATACTAGTGCTGGTCAAATAGACGTCTTTCAAGATATTATACCAGTGCGTGTTGAATAAACTACGTTCAAGATATAATACCAGTGCTGGTCAAACAGATGTCTTTCAAGATATTATACCTGTGCTGGTTTAATAGACTTCTTTCAAGATATTATACCAGTGCTTGTCCAGTAGACGCCTTTCCTGATGTTATACCAGTGCCGGTCAAATAGACGTCTTTCAAGATGTTATACTAGTGCAGGTCAAATAGACGTCTTTCAAGATGTTATACCAGTGCTGGTCTTATAGACGTCTTTCAAAAGAGTATACCAGTGCTGGCCGAAAAGACTACTTTTACCAAATTATACCAGAGCTGGACTAGCATATTGCTTTCAAGATATTACACCAGTGCTGGTCCAATAGGCTTCTTTCAATATGTTGTACTAGAGCTAGTCCAATAGTCGTCTTTCAAGATGTTATTCAAGTGCTGGTCTAATAGGCTTCTTTCATGACGGTATACCAGAGCTGGACCAACAGACTACTTTCAAGATGTTATACCAGTGCTAGTCCAATAATCGTCTTTCAAGATGTTATACCAGTGCTGATCAAATAGACTACTTTCATTACGGTATACCAGAGATTGACCAACATACTACTTTCAAGATGGTATACTGGTGCTGGTCCAATAGACGTCTTTCAAGATATTATACCAATACAGGACCAATAGACGTCTTTCAGGATGTTTAACCACTGCTGGTCTGATAGACTACTATGAAGAAATTTTACCAGAGCTGAACCAACATCTGCTTTCAAGATAGTATATCAGTGCTGGTCCAATGGACGTCTTTCAAGATGTTGTACCAGTGCTAGTCCAATAGACGTCTTTCAAGATCTTATACCAGTGCTGGTTCAATAGACGTCTTTCAAGATATTATACCAGTGCTGGTTCAATAGACGTCTTCCAGGATATTATACCAGTGCTGGTCCAATAGACGTCTTCCATCATGTTATACTAGTGCTGGTCAGATAGACGTCTTTCAAGATATTATACCAGTGCTTGTCTAAGAGACGTCTTTCAAGATATTATACCAGTGCTGGTCTAACAGGCGTTTTTCAATATATTATACCAGTACTGGTCTGATAGACGTCTTTCAAGATATTATACCAGTGCTGGTCTAACAGAAGTCTTTCAAGATATTATACCAGTGCTGGTCTAAAAGACGTCTTTCAAGATATTATACCAGTGCTTGTCTAACTGACGTCTTTCAAGACGTCCTACCAGTGCTGGTCTAACAGACGTCTTTCAAGACGTTATACCAGAGCTGGTCTAACAGACTACTTTCATGACGGTATATCAGAGCTGAACCAACAAGTGCTGGTCTTATAGACCTGTGCTGGTCGAAAAAGACCACTTATATATTATATCAATACAGGACCAATAGACGTCTTTCATGATGTTTTACCACTGCTGATCTGATAGACTACTATGAAGAAATTATACTAGAGCTGGACCAACATACTGCTTCAATATATTATACCAGTGCTGGTCCAATAGACTACTTTCAAGACGTCTTTCAAGATATTATACCAGTGCTGGTCTAACAGACGTTTTTCAATATATTATACCAGTACTGGTCTAATAGACGTCTTTCAAAATATTATACCAGTGCTAGTCTAATAGATGTCTTTCAAGATGTTATACCAGTGCAGGACAAACAGACTGCTTTCAAGATGTTATACCAGTGCAGGACAAATAGACCACTTTAAAGATGTTATACCAGATATGGAAGTAGTGCTCTTTATCTATTGATTGTTTATTTTTTATACATTTGCATACTGATTTTGTGTGCTGGAATCCTTTGCTCATAACAGTAAGTCTATCGTTTAAGATCATTTTAAAATCATTTTTGAAAATCACAGTGAATTAAAGTGTTTTTCCTCATTCTGTTTGACTCAGACAATCAAAGAGAAAAAAAGACTGTTTACCAATTAAAATCCTTCATTGTCGTTTTATTTACCATGAGAAGACTAAGGAAAAGGTGAAAATTTGTTTAATTAATAATCCGACCATGTTCTAATTATCTTACATTGGCAATGGTAAAAAGAAGTAACATTAAAAGGAAGAAGAGGAATATGATAAATACGGAACGGTTCGGGACAGTGCAGTAAAAATGTAGCATTGAACAGGCAAAACAAATAAAAAAAAGTGCGATTAATATTTTTCTTTTTATGGATGAATCATGTTGATTCTATAAAAAAAACATAATATTATTTCTTTTATAATAGTTGTTTCTCTTTGTTTGAATTGCAAATAACAATCTGCTTGTTGTGGATGTGTTTTGTTAACTTTCCCTAAAGAGATAAAAATCTTAGATTGGGTCATTCCTAAAACTTGAAGACAAAATTTCTATATTTTTGGCATTTTTCCATTTCTCTCACTTGGCATCAGTGTATCTGTGATTTTAATTATTAATGTTTCGTTTTTGTTTTGTTTTAAAATTGTCCGATTTTCAATATTTAACCTACAAACTGCTATTTTCGTTGGTATTTTTTTTCAAGGTTTAAAAGTGAATTCTTTTCTGAAAAGTGATATTCTTGTTTTAATGTATCCGCATTATCAACAATTTTATTTTTCTCGTCAAATTTACGTACAACGTGGAATACATTTATCTTATTATATTCATTGAAGATATTATGGTTCACAATGTTCATGGAAACGGTATATAAGTTCATATGGATTAAACAAAGCTATTGCATATTTAAGAATGGCCCTGACACTCCATAACTGAACATTTTTATTTGTATAAACTCATTTTTCAAAAGATAAATCGTTCATTTTGCCCCAGGTGTAATAATTATGGAGTTAAGATAAAACTATTAACACAAAAGTTTTTATCAAATGTATTTAGCAAATGCAATTACATGTAACATATTAAGTCACTGAACGTGTCTGGAAGTAAAAACAAACTGTATCTCCGCTTGACATGCATTTCTAAAAACTCCATGATTAACACCCATGTAGCAATTCTAAAAAAAAAAAATCTGATCAACAGCATATATAACAAAAAAATACAAGCCATATTCGCTAAAATCAAGGATAATTTCATTTTTACATTTTCTTCTAAATACGCAACAACAAATGAACGACGTATTTAAAATAGGTTGATGTCGTGGTGCAAGATATGAAATATGCTACGTAATTATGAAACAAATGAAAGGCGTGTCTGAAAATGTATAACATTTCTGTTTTATTTAATACACTCCTAATTTCTGACGCCACTTTGATCTTATACCTTTTTGTCGCAACGTTTGACATTCTTGCATAAAACTACTATTTCCACTGGATCCGCCTATGTATTAACGGGTGAAAAATCTTACAAACAAGGCAATTCATGTGCTCTTAATACATGGTTTTTATTTTATCAATGGATCATATATAATCCGGGTACGACGGCAGCAATAAGGAAGACGCAAAATCACCAACCATTATTTAGAGAAAACAACATTTATAATTAATTAGGACTTATTATATCATCACTGCATTGGCACGTGGGTAAGCGTCGAACCCAAGACATCCGCCATACCCAACACAACTAATTCATTGGTATAAATGATAACTAAAACACAATTAAGTGGTGGGGGGGGGGGGGGGGGTGGAGGCCGCAACTTTATTCAAAGATTTATCATGGCAAATGGCAAGGTGATATAATGTTTAATATACTACATATAGAATCCAACATGTATACTGGAAATTACTAAATTTCATTTACAATAAAAACAAAAAATGACAAGGAATAACAAATAAATTTAGTATAATTTGTATCAGCGAAAGAACAGTAATCCTCAGCGATGATTGCAAGGATACACGCGAGTCATTTGAGAGCACAGAAGTGCGTTACTGATATAACAAAACCACATTTACTTAACAAACCTTCTGTTCAAAGAAAAGCCAAAATCTCACGGCATCCTGGTATATAATGCAATTTTTTTTTTCCACATAAATATCATATGAGATGCCGTCATCATATCTATTAAGATGCATGCCACAATCGAAATCGTATATTAAACTATAAAGTTCAAGCCTTTTTGTTACGAAAAACAAATTCGATTGCATATTTCTCAAACAGAATACGAGTCGCCCACGAAAAACCCCATCCCTTATTTTTATTTCAGACAGGAGGAAACGTTTCTCCGTAGCCAATGTGTAACACATTGAAATGCCCAGACTATCTCTAGAAAGACTGAACTAATTCAAGCATGCTCAGATATATACCAAACCTGCACAGGTTGCGACACTATATTCGATATTATCATCTATGACATATACACGAACTCGAATGCTTTAACTCTAACAAATATATGAAGTATTTTTATGTAAAGTATACAGTTTACAAAAGACTCATAAGAAGTCCCCGTATAGATTGTCACAGTCACGTGATCTAACTTTTCAAACAAGTTTTGTATAGGCACAAAGCTACTTTACATAATTGCCATGCCTAAATTTGCAAAATGCATGAGTAGAAGAACACCAAAACAAATGCATTTGATAAAGACACTTTTTGGTTTTTTTTTTGTTTTGGGATTAACGCCGTTTTTCAACAGTATTTCAGTTATTAACGGCGGACAGTTAACCTAACCAGTGTTCCTGGATTCTGTCAGACACAATGTCTTTCATCAAATCGTCACGGAGAACATACGGCCCGCCCGGGGATCGAACTCACGACCCCGGGATCCGTAGATCTGCGCTCTCCCTATTGAGCTAAGCGGGCAGGCTTAAAGACACTTAAGGTATTAGGCCCATAATAGAGTACCTCCTTTTTGAAGAGTATTCAATTCCTACCATAAACCTACTTTGACTGCAATTCTCAGGGGGCGTAGGTTCAAGCCCCACTGGGACCAAAATTTTCTTTCTTAATTTTCCTTTTTTTCTAGTAAGTTTTTACCTCTTTCAAGACTTATTATTCATTTATTGTACAAAAGTGGAAAAAAATTCGTTTGATAAGCGATTTCTTGCCTTTCAAAGTAAATTTACCTCTAAAACAGAAGGGGTAGAGTTAGACATCTTTAAAAATACTGAGTTACATGCGGTAAAAGTTCTCTATTATGCCTTCATTCTTTAGATAACATATTGTGGCAGAAATTTAGGTAGGTTTTACTTCTGCCCCACGGTTATTTTTGAATGAAGTGAGCAAAGTTCAAAACAGACCCGCAGGATTTGACCTTAATTTTTCAATGTTGGTGTTAGAATTCTGTCTCATTAAATCCGTTTACTTGAGGCACCATAGAAAAAAAAATATTGACAGTTTTATTTTAAGTTTTATAATTGTTAAACAATAGTTTGATGTTTTTTTCTTTCATAAAAAATAATGGTATAATGAATTTTCTGCAAACGTTTTAGATAAAGGCCATCATTTTGAAATTTGCCTCAACTTGAGCTCGAGGAAATACCATAAATAACACAAAATTTATAAAAAACGGCAACGTAAAAGTTTTTAAGAATTTGCAACACAGTGCGAAGCACGGTCAACTGTAAGAATATACCAAGCAAATGCCATTTTTAAAACATTATTATTAGGGGCCTAATACCTTAACATACGGATTTTTTAAGTTATTATAATAATTATTGTATTGTAAATTCATAAACCATCACAGTTTTGTCAAAACATGTTTCGCTTTAATAAGCTTCTTCAGTTCACAATATAATTATTATACAAATGACAGTGCTCATCATGAACTAATGCATGATACGCATGTTATGGACGGGGAACAGTGACGTTCAAGTATACCCCTAAACACTTCTACTCTCGTCACTGATAATATATATATATATATATATATATATATATATATATATATATATATATATATATATATATATATATATATATATATATATATATATATATATATATATATATATATAACTAATGCCTCGAAGATAGGTCTGTACTGGGAAACGGAAGCAAGTATAGTCAATTTGGGAAATACACGCATCAAGGGGGTCATCACTTATTTTACACAATCCTCGACAGTATTGTATTTGTTGGCTTCTTAAAACTGACCGAGAGATTGCAAACATCCTTGAAGCATATAAGTGCAACCCTATAAATGAGAGTACAACGCCGACATACTATGTCAAGGCTCCCTCTTACACTGTTAAGGGCTTATTGCGTTCCTTAAACCTATATAAACCACCAACCATGGCTAGAAGACTATTTACTTCACTACAAGGCGATTTTTCACACGCATGCGTATTCAGTTTACTCGATAGACTACTGTTTTAGAATACTATTACTTGAACACATATGTTTTGGTACTCCTATACTCCCACTTTGCAACATCAAATTAAAACATAATTCTGTGAAAACGTTATAAAGCCGCGACATAAATGAATGTAAACTTAACATGTTTCTTCCAGCAGTTTAACAGAACATTTACTAGCAGCACTAACTCCAGAAATGTTTGTCCATTTTTGGTATTTAATTTAATTTACCAGAAAGTTCATTTCCACAATAATCTCACGGGATCATTGCTATCATTATAACTGCTTGCATTCTACGTATTTCACTCCAAAGAATCTTTATAGTCTTTTAGATTTTATCACTCAACAAAATTATTGACCAGTCGCCATATGACCTATCATGTGTCGGTGTTACGTTAAGTCCAAAAAAAAAAAAAAAAAAGAAATATTGACCAGTTATTATATATCTTTGTATGTTGTTTGTAGGAATAATATTCTGTGTGTGTGTGTGTGTTCGGGTTTAACGTCTTTTTCAACAATTTTTCAGTTATATAAACGACGGGAATAATATTCTGCTACTGTCCTGTTCCCAGATAAGGTATGCGTCTAAAACAGATCTACCATGCAGGAGCCTGAAAAACAAATGAACAGAAGCAGCAAAGATTTCCGATTAATGACAAACTATACATAATTATGTGCAATTTATGGATATTGTCATGTTTGTACTAACGACTTCAAATAATGCGTTTGGTAGTTTTGTTGGTTTGTTGGCCCAGATTATGGATATCTAAAACATGTTTATCGTTTCCAAGAACAACTGAGTGGTTAAAAGTGTACTAGAATCGTAAGTCTCATCAGATATAAAAACAATACATATAGCATCGTGTCATGTTGTTTATGCAAGAATAGCGGCAATACACGTTTGTTTTGTGTATTAACGTTTGCAGAAGACCTTGCGATATGTTTGTGAAACTTTCCCGCGAGCTTCTGCAGACGTTAATACACAAAATATCATGTTTTACCCCTATACCAATTGCCGCCCGCTTAATTCTGAAACAATAGGGAGAGCGCAGATCTACGGATTGCGCGGTCCGGGCAAGGTGTATTTTCTCTGTGACGATTTGATAAAAGACATTGTGTCTGAAATCATTCGTACCCCACCGCTGATTCAAGTGGGGAAGTTTAAACAAGGACACACAGAATCCAAAAACACTGGTTAGGTTAACTGCCCGCCATTATAATAACTGAAACGCCGCTAAACCCAAAGCAAACAAAAACAATTGACATTACATCAATAAATACGATAAAAAAGTACACGTAAAAACACTTGCGATAAGACAACAATTAATTAATTTGTTCGCCTCTGGCATATATTATAAATGTTAATGTTAATAATAGATGGAATGCCTGATAAAATCGGACATGTTTCTCTACACTTGTGTGACAATTTATTCTTAATGAATTAAAAAGGAAAGTTATAGAGATTTACTGTGTAATAATGAAAATACCGTCATTAAAACAAATAGCTCTTCTATTTCTTTTGATAAGTACCTCAGTTTACATTCTAAACGGCACAGCAGTTTTTCTGAAAACTATTGATGGAAAGACTGCGCGGCATAATACTTGGATAAGAAGACATTACAGTGAAGAGATTTTTCATGAGGCATATTTAAAAGATACACATTTATTCTCTTCTGAAAAAATAGAGACTGATAAACCAAAGATTATAGATCATGAATATTTAAGAAGAAATTTAAGCCATAAGAAATATCTCAATAATAAACAATTAATGTCTTCTGAAATTGGGAAAGAAGTACTTGAGAAGTTACATTTTGTAGATCAAGGGCATTTAAGGAGAAATTCAAGTGAAGACATTCAGCACGACGAATATCTTAATAATAAACAGTTAATTTCATCTGAAATAATGCATATTGTTGATGAAGGATATCTAAATGATAATCTCTCGTATCATTCAAATGTACTGACTGAAAAGGTAGACACTGGAAAATTGAGATTTAGACATTACTCTAAGAGATTCAGACGAGTGCCAGAAGTAAATTGCCACGCTTTGTTCAAACACGACTTACGCGAGATAAGGAGGGCGGACAGGATACCACTGCTGACAATTAAAATTGAGAGATACCAAAAAATGACAAGCGACTGTGAAAATTTTAAAGTAGCTAGAGGTTATATAACAGATTATTTGACTGAGGAAGAAAAACTGTTTCCGCTTGCTTATAGCATTCTTATGTACAAAGATGTTGAACAAACTGAACGACTTTTACGTGCAATATATCGACCACAGAATATATATTGTATACACGTGGATGCGAAAACTAGTAATAAAATTTTTGCCGCAATGTCACGTATTGTAAATTGTTTCGATAACGTTTTTATGCCATCGAAAAGGATACCAGTTTTTTGGGGCGAGATGACTGTCTTAGAACCAGAAATACTTTGCATGGAAGAATTATGGAAAAGGAGTAAGACTTGGAAATATTTCATAAATCTAACAGGCCAAGAGTTTCCTCTTAAAACCAATTATGAATTAGTTAAGATTTTAAAGGTATATAATGGATCCAATGACGTGGAAGCAACACGAAAAAGGTAAACTCATGCTTTTTCCTTTATATGAACAATCATTTTTAATGAAAATGTGTATATGTGTCACAGGGCTCACAAATAACACGTATTTTCTTTCTAATTCTTTATTTTCCGTACTAATATAAAACCTAAATCATAATAACAATTAAATTAGCAATCAGGATAAAATAAAGATAAAACAAAATAATGATAATTGCACAAATAATAATTCATGCGTTGTGTCAAGAAATACATAGTACAATATTAACGATATTTCAAAATATTCCTTACCACAGCGTCTAGTGAATTCATTGAAGTAATAGATTCAAAATGATTTGAATAAATTCTGTTCTACTCGTAAGCACTACGAGGGCCAAAGGACCAATATATTTCTATCTCACATTCTATCTCTCATTCATACATGTAAGACAAACAAGACGATTTGACATACATGACAAGTGTTCACGAAGACTGCACGGGCAAACATGGATGAATTGCCCCGGGACCCTCCGTTAATATCCGTGATATAACGCATATTACAGAGGATCCCCGATTCAATATTGATTTTGGCTTGCTTTTGTTGGGTTTAGCGTCGCAGTGACACAGTTATAGGTCATATGGCGACTTTCCAGCTTTTATGGTGGTAGAAGGCCCTATGTTCCCCTCCGTGCATTATTTCGTCACGGGCGGGCAACTGCTGGATGGCTGAATGGATGAAAAATTCAACGCTTCTCTAGGCACTCTGGCAAACCAAAGCATTAGAAAGTCTTGTGGAGTCGGGATTTCGCAACTTATTTTCTGTTACATGTCAATGACATGCTGTCTTAATGTCACTTGTTGACCGTTGGCGTGAAACATAGAAAGACTGCCTATACATTTTATCAGTAATCATATTCCATGTCACTTGTACAAAATGCAATTTAATATATTTTTAGATGACACATTTATGATCATTTCTGATTTCTGAACAGGTCAATGGCTTATACTGGTTCAAAATCAGGAATACTGGTCAGGAACAACTGTCCGCTTTTATATACCATAATACTGTTGAAACACAAAATTACCTTAAATTTAAGTGGAACCTTGGCGACTTCGCATGAATCAAGAATTTGCACAATCTATAAACGGTCATATATGAATACAATCAGTGGTGAAACTATCGGCTTGACTACTTTACCATTTATAGAACTTACATAATTTAAATGGCGAGCTTGACTATAATTCATCCGCGGTGTCCATGAATGGAACTTTTTATACAGCTCTTGAACTAAGGTGTTTTAAGATTAAAATAAACTTTGTGTGATTTAGCTGATGAAGTAGCTGGTAAACCCGTCCCCAAGTGCCCCACCCAGTGCTCAGTCTGAGCTTTTAGGATCGGTAGATGCTCGTCGTCTTTCCGTCGTCTGTGGTCCACAGTTTTAGGAATATCTCCTCCTGAACTACCAAGCCAATTTCAACTTTACATGATTTGATAAGTCATTACAATCAAAAGGAAAAACTTAAAAATGTTCTTCTCAGAAACCGTTAGCCCGATTTTGAAATAATTCCATATATTTCACAGAAATATTTCTAGGGTGACCCTCTTCCATATTCCTTCAAATGCTTCAGTTTCGTAAAAAACGTGGTCGTCATGGGGCTAGGCTAGTTTACTTATATGGCTATATGGAAAAAACATCTCATCTGACACTACTGGCCTGAATTCAAAATAATGTCACATAGATGTTCATTGGGTGGCCCTCTTCCAAACTCCTTCAAGCTCCCATCAACATTTACTCCTAACCCAATCATCCCACTCCATCCACACACTTTTTCTACTTTTAGTTTCTTGTATTTCTTGATACTGTCTGTTAGTTAGATAGTATCACATCATCACCATGTTTACATTCCCTTCCCCCATACTTCCACCTCAATATATAAAGTTTCCTGTGTTTCTTGATATTGTATCTTTGTATCGCAAAATCATCCACTTTTCCATATTACCCCCACCTGCGTCCCCCTTGTGCACCCAGAGATTATCACCTTCCCCTGCCCACTCCCCCACGAAAAAGTATGCATTCTATTTCTTGACCCTCTTGTTTGTTACAGGAACTAAAAAGAAGAGACAGGAGTGGTCGAAAATCATAATTCATTTTGACCCAAATAACAATACCAGGGAAACGCCATTTGTATTATTTTATATATATGGGTGATTCTATGTCAATGTTTACTGCAGGAACCGTGATAGATGGGCCAGAGCTCCATCTCCCCCACACGGGATTATACCAACCAAAGGCGCCGTCCATGTTGCAGTGAGCAGGGGGTTTGTAGATTATGTTTTAAACGACAAGAGAGCCCATGATTTATTGAAGTGGACAAAATTGACAAAAATACCTGATGAAACATTCTTTCCTACACTCAATCATAATCCACACCTAGGTGTACCTGGAGCATATACAGGTAAGATCAGTTTCATGTTTGAATGTTAAAACAAGTCCTGGTTACTTTTTAAAGTAGATCTCCTTACAGGCATTTCATGTGTTTTGAAATATTCCTATAAAATGTACATCTTGATCAGAGCTTTTCCATGAGAAACTGGATTTCTCTTAAATTCATATTACGAATCATTATGTAGAACTCCCAGGTTAATTATAATTTGTTAGGGTATCGTCCATTGCAAATTTCAGTCATTTTGACGCTAAATGTTTAGATTCTGGAAGTTAAATGCATCATTTCTAATCTTAAAATATACAAATCTACAGGTATAAAAAGGATTTATGTAATAGTTTACCGTATGTATTTTCTATCAAAGTTTCATTTAGTGAATACGTTTTATGAATCATTAAGTTTATGACTCAGACAGTAGCTAGTGTAGCGATGTAGTTAGATAATTACTTAGAGCCAATGAGAATCGAGATCCCTAGACAGGTGATGCGATTAAAGCAATCGCAGTCTAAAGAATCATTCTTGCTTTGGATGCGGAAAAGATTAGTTCATGTATATTTTCTGAAAACAAAAACAGTTTTGTCATGTTCTGAAAACGTTCTTCATTCACACTTGAATGATATGAGATCTTGGACAGACTTGTGCATATGGCATATTTATTTTGTCAGCACAGCCACCGTCGCTCGGAATAATTTCGAGCTGAACAACTTTGCCTATATTCAAAACAGGACATAAAAGCTCACCGAAAATCACCTCCCAGTTTCTAATTTAACTACCATTTTCAAATAAGAGTCATATCGCCACGCAACAAAGTTAACTTGTTTAGAAAAAAGACTAATCTGATGCCCAATAAACAACCTGGATTCAGGGCGGGAAATTCTTGCAATATGGCAATAATTTGTTAATTGTTAGTTGGATCAAATACATTTATAAATAGTGGAAAGGTAAATTGGAGTACTTTTCATTGATCTCAGAAAAAATATTTTGATATGTTGATCATGACATATTACATGATAAGTTAGAATTATACCATTCTCTGAAAATTCTTTGAAAGATTTCAAATAATACATTTCTGAAAGGAAACAAAATGTTCAATTAGGACATACACAATCTGATTTGCTTATTGTCGAATCAGGCGGTCCTCAAAGGTCTATTCTCGGGCCTTACTTTTTGTTATATATTTATGTCATATCATTACTACATTAATAGCTCAACATAGTTCTAATACTAACAACATTAACAACGTCAGCAAATGATGTGTCTTGAATTTAACACCCGTGGAAATGTAAATGCATTTTAATAGGCTCTTCGTTTAAGCTACATAACTATTATATCACTTAAATATTGAGCTCCATACTTTGCATTAGTTGCCAAATAAACATATAGCAAACAGCCTATGTATACATGACTCTTTGATAAAATATGATTGGCCGATTACATTTTACCCCCTACGATTGTAGCATAAGAGGCTGTACTTCTGTTCAGTTACATACGAATTATCCATTGCCAAATGGTAGTACTAGACATTTCAAAAACATAATTATGGTAACAAAATATTCTTATAGTTCAACAATCGTTTTTATCCAATGACAAGCGAGGGATTTTCAAAAAAGTAACCAACTTATTTTCATATTGTTTCATAACTGAAGAATTTGATCCACTTAATCATGAAGTAGTTCAAAATTAATGAGTATTCATTGTTCCGCCTATTATGGATTTTCCACATTCTAGGAGGCGGAGCAATTACCAAAGCAGGGACTGCATACAAGTAATGTGTCTATGCAATAAACGGACCAAATAGATAAATGAGCTGTGTCATCTGAAAACCAGCACAGTCTGGTCAAGATCCATGCTGTTCGCCAACAGTTTCTCTAATTACAATAGGCTTTGAAAGCGAACAGCATGGATCCTGACCAGACGTCTGGCGCGGCTCAAATAATTTAATGCAAGCTGTATTTTCATAGTTCAAGTTTGACCTTTCTGCACCTTTCACTACCTCTACTGGTCTAAAAATAAACCAGGGTGCATTTAAATTCTACTTTGTCTTGTTTTATTTACACATGTAGTTGCTTGAATTATACTGTTTATAGATCATTACGAGTTAAACCTGCATATTATATTTCCATTGAATAAGAATATAAAATTGTGTTCCACAAACTACTCGATAAGACTGATGTATTTATGATATAAACTAAATTAAAATCCAGCACTGGATCAACCGCTGTTTTGCTAAAGGTTGGCACAAAATGACCTTGTATAAAGTAGTAAACATGTACTTCTCCACCATGAGTGAAGATAAGACTAGCCAATGAATTAACAGGCGTGGTTAGTTTACTTCAGAGAACTTTTTGCGGTTTTGTCCTGTCAGTTAAATGAAACGGGGCGTTAAACTATAAGCCGGTTATAGATACACTTATTGAACTTCTAAATGCATTAAGTTTTGCTTTCACTACGCTACGCTCCGTTTCGGCAAACTTAATTGCATAAGAAGTTCAGTAAATGATCTATAACCTATACTTACTTATCTGAGGGGCCTTTAAACTTTTTATTTCTACCAGCGAATTAGCTCAGTAATGATTCAGCAGTGACATCATAAAGTTATGTCATAAAATACGTCGTCATAATGATATGACGTCATTTAAGTAACAAAATCTTGGCATTTTTATTTTACTAGGGTAAAGTACTCGTATTTCGGACACATTTTGTTATGACGGAGATTTGTCATCCGCCTCGCTTCATTTATGTATTTGTAGAACGTAGGCGTGATTTAGCTATCACGTATGACTGAGGTTATACTAGTTCCTAAGACCTTGTTGTTGATTTTATGATTGATTTGCTTCGAAAATATATAAAAGTTTTAAGGTATTGGACCCCTAATAGTAATGTTTAAAAAATGGCATTTGCTTGGTATATTCTTAAAGCTGACCATGTTTTGCACTGTGTTGCAATTTTAAACAACATTTACCGTGCTGTTTTTTTTTTGTAAATTTTGTATAATTTATGGTATTTCCTCAAGCTCAAGTGGAGACAAATCTCAATGTGATGGCCACTATCTAAAACGTTTGTAGAGAATTCATTACAGCATTAATTTTTATAAAAGAAACATCAAACTATTGGTAAACAATTATAAAACACAAATTAAAACTGCAAATATCATTTTTTTCTAGGGTGCCTCAAGTAAACAGATTTAATGTGATAGAATTCTAACACCAACATTGAAAAATTAAGGTCGAATCCTGTGGGTCTGTTTTGATTTTTGCTCACTTTATTAAAAAATAACCTACCTAAGTAAAACCTACCTGCATTTCTTTCACAATATGTAATCTAAAGAATGAAGGCAAAATAGAGAACTTTTACCGCATGTAACTCAGTATTTTTAAAGATTTCTAACTCTACCTCTCCTGGTGCAGAGGTAATTTCACTTTGAACAGCAAGAAATCGCTTATAAAATGAAAGTTTTCCACTTTTATACAATACATTCAAAATAAGTCTTGAAAGAAGTAAAAACTTACTAGAAAAAAAGGAAAATAACGTAAAAAAAATTTTGGTCCCAGTGGGGCTTGAACCTACGCCCCTCTGAAAATTGCAGTCAAAGTAGGTTTATGGTAAGAATTTAATACTCTTCAAAAAGGAGGTACTCTATTACGGGTCCAATAACTTAATCGAGTAAAATCGGGGAAGTACTGACAGAAGTGGGGAATTTCGGACACGATTTTACTTTAAAAAAATAACATGGTCACCATAAAAATTACCTTAAAGCGATATTTCTTTGACAATTTCTGCTAATTTAAGCAAGAGACAGTTATCAACTTTCAAGGCATAAGAATGTGCCACCCAAACGATGCTTTGGTCCCCTTCACACATGTCGCGTAAATTATGATAACATTCGTACTTGTAACAGTCCTAAGGTATGCATATTTGAGCATACTCTGTCTCTAAGACAAATACCATATATAAGCGGATGGTTGTACAGATATTCATGTTCAAACAAGTTTGAAAGTATTCCTATCATTTTCATCTGCAAGGTTTGACTTCCAAAAAGTTCCCGATCTCTAAGATAAGCAGCAGTTGATGTGTTTATCACAATTTACTGTAATAAAAGAATAGAATATTTCAGAATAACGATTATAATAGTATTTAGAATGTATTTACAAAAACCTAAAGAAATCCGCATAATATATTTTGAAATAAACAAAATAATATATTGAACACAATCTGAATCGAGAATGAGTCTGCCGGTCAGTCTTTTGGCATGTATTATTACCTTAAAATGTTAGATATTGTCGAAGAATATGTTGTTAAACGTGAAGTGAAGAGTTCATGATCATTTCTTTATTAAATCAACCCACCTTTGAATTAACATTGTTCTTTTTCAAACCCTGTATGACCTTTACGGCTTTTTTTACCTCCCTAGCTTGGCAACGCTGTTCCTTCCGCTGCAGCATGTTCTCCTTATCAAACTGCTTTTGTCTCTTTTCTGCTAAGACCTCACTGGACGTAAGCAGTCTGTGTGATGTAGTCAGGCTACTCTTCCTTTTTGTTGTGTTACCACTTACATTTTGTGTAACATTGAATATCGAATCGATATCAACATTCCAATTGCACTGTGGCATAAGTGCACTCGACTGTTCAGTCTGAGCAAGATTGTCAGCGAATGGGTCATTTTTTATTGCTTCAGGAGGAGTATTTATTTTTTCAATGACAACATCTGGACATAAGGGTAGAATATCAGCCATTTCTTGTTCAGTAGCTTCAACAAAAAAAAAACAAGGAAGAATATCCAAGAGTGAAAGTCGCGTTCTAAAAACGCAGCCTCCCCAAACGCGCACACGATCAACACACGCACACCACAAACACAAAGCAAACACACAAGGACAAAATACAAACAAACAAAGGAATGCAGTGGGGCACCGCCTTGGAATGGGCAGTGGAATAACCACTACTGGGAAGCTTAAACCGGTTTATGCTGCACCTAACCTCACTCTTACCCCCACCATGTTCCAAAGTCACAGGACAGTGTAAATAAAAGTTCTACTGCTTCATTTGGATCGTCTGAGTAACATTTTGGGACACGTACAGACATATTTCGTATGGGTGATATTGCTGGTGTTACTGGTGAAGAACATGGGGTAGGCGTCTCCATTAATTGATCATGCATTAGAGAAAGATAAAGCTGAAGAAGCGATGATATGGGGAACGTTCTCCCGGGCAATGAATACACTTAAATGTGCTACCCATCCTTAAAAACTTAACCTAAGTACAGTGGGTTAAATGAACCCAATGTCCACAATTGTCACATTGGCCCCACTTAGCTATTACTAGATAAGTACATCCTCTAAGCTGGAGCGGGAACGATGCTTACAGACACAGCAGGGCTCATCATCATCATCAGACTCCTCACCAGAGGTTTTGCAAGACCAGATGTTGATGGTTTAGGTAAGCACTTAGTAGCCTTTCCTGAGGTAGTGTATGTGTTCTTAGGTTTAGCTTTGGTTGTGGTCTCATCCTTTTTGACAGTTTTTGACATTCTCTTATCAAGCATTGTCTTAATGGTGGCTGCATTCTCCTCTGACATAAGGTTACTAGATACCTTGACAGGGGGTACAAATTTCTTTCTGGCCCTCTGAACTACTGTTGTTATTTTCCTACTGTCAAGGAAACTTTACGCAATAATTTTCTCCACTTGAGTTTGGGTGTTATTTGCACTGTTAAGCTGAACATTGTATGTGGTCGGTTTATTATGGACATTGTCTTCTTCAGAGTGTTGCGCATAAATTAATGCTTGTGCAGTCTGGGAAATGATTACACTGTTTAATGGATATATGCCCGATTTACGAAAGGCCGATACTATACTATCGGGCGAGAAAGCTCTCTAGTATAGTCTTGCTGTAAGCTTTGCGACTTCATACCTAGTGATGCAAACTACAGGGTTGCTGTGCAAGTAAGACTTACACTCTTGATGATAACATTTCTTCATGGGGCCAAACACACCTACATCAAGCGGCTGTGTAAAGTGGCTAGTGTGGGTTTGGAGAAAAAATACTACTACATTATATTCCTTAGCCCAATTTGTTATTGTCAGACAAGTTAGACTTGTGCACCATAAACCGGTTTAAGATTCCCAGTGGTGTTTTGTCACTGACCGTTCCAAGGCAGTGTCCCACTGTGTTCCTTTGTTTGTTCGTTTTGTCCTCGTGTGCGGGCTGTGTGTGCGTGCGTGCGCGTGCGCGCGCGTGTTTTTGTGATGTGCACGTCTGTATGGTGTGCACGTCTGCGTGGTGTGGGTTTCGTTTTGGGGAGGCTGCGTTTTTGGTACGTGGCATTCCCTGTTTGATATTTGTCTTTGTTTTTTTTTTGTGCCCATCATACAATATAAGTGTTGCTGCACCATCCCTGTTTAATCAAATGTGTTTTGCAAAATGCTCAGTAATGTATGTTTCAAAGAGACCAGTATTCATTCAGACACTATCAGACATACCCCAGCCGATCCTGGTGCAGCACCTTCTAATAAACTTTCACACCATCGTTTTCCAGGGAAAATATAAAATGGTAGCATGTTATTTCCAATTGCATTTGCACCGCCAATGATGGTCACATTTTTGAGCCGTTTTGTACTTTGCACACACTATTTTGGGATGTGCATGCCCAGTAGACAAGCCAGATTCATCTACGTTGAAAATCCCCTGTGGGGCACTAAGAAGATCATGGTCCTTCATAACGGTTCCAAGTTCAAAAAAATACTACGCTATCGTTTCCTTAGACGCACATTTCGCCCTTGTCATTCCAAGGTTATTAGGTGATAAACCTTTAGCTCTTCCCATCTGCCCATGACAGCATAAAACCACCCTTGATTGAGTTCTTCCTTAGCTCTTACTGTTTTCCCAACTGACCTCGCAAAGTCAGCTGCCATATACTGAATTTCACCAATAGTGTACCCGTATCCAATGTTGGCCATATAAACAATATGCTCTGCAAGGTGTTAATCTCCTCCTCATCAGAAAACAGTCTTGTGGGTCCAGGCTTACATTCCAATGTCACATTATGTCTTGTTTAGTCTCTTAGTGTATTCTTGTCGTAGGGCTTCTTATCATTATCCCTGTTGGACTTAAGTTTCTGTAAAGACAAATAACAATATGTTATTATGTTGGTAAAAAAACTCACCTGCTAACACAGATGCAATTACACTTATGGTTTAGCAGTATATATCACAAAACAACAGAACTTTTTAGTAAAGGAACAGGATCTTGACAAACAATTTATCTGTCCAATACATGTTTTATTATTCTGCCCCATAGAGTTGGATACTTAAAATATTCTAAAGGAGTTCCCCCACCCCACCCCGCCCCATCCCCTCCTTTAAAAAAGAATGCCATTTGTAAAGAAATCAATGTAAACAACTGTCAAAACACGATGTTCTACCTAGTTATGTTAAGTTTAAACACTGGAACGTTTTTGCAAATGCATCAAAACGAACACATGTAACAGCTTTTTAAAAATGGTGAGTTTTTAAAGGCGCTGAACTGTCCAGAAGTGTGGGCCCCTTCATGCAGTCCCTTTCCGGAATTAAATATATATATCAGTAAATGACAATGGTTTTGTGGAATAATATAAATGTATTATATGCTGTTAAATTTTCATGTAAAACAGTGCTTTCTCCCTATGAATTGATTATGTTCGAACTTCTTTTCTCCGAAACCTGGACCTAACTCTTAACAATGTCGTGGTAAACGGGCAGGAATCTAGTATAGTCCGACCAGTTCGGAACAGGAAATACCAAAATATTTAAGAAAATGGGAAAAGCACAAAATGTGGCACAGATTTTTAGCAAAGCACAAGAAACATTTTTTTTTATGGGACGCAATTGATATCTGTTAAGATGGCCACTACGGTGGCCATTTTTAAATTTTTGTTTGTTTTTCTATATATAGACTGTATTATATTACTTTTATTCCCGCCACGACAGCATATGAAAAATTGTTGCTAATCCCCCACCAGTGTTTAGCCGGAGGAGACTAATGCGTTGCCCCCGTATGCCTGTCAATCTGTCAGCCATGCGAAGTGAGATACTGCGGTAACTTTAAAAGTACACCAGTTTTTTTCATGACACGTGGTACATAGATAGATGGCAATGTGTAGAATGCCAATGCCATTCAAATTTATTGCCTTGGCAACAAAAGTTGTTGCTATGACAACAAATAATCCAAGAATATGACAAAAACTGTTTTCCTGCGATTTCTTCAAAACTAAGAGATTGTTTTTTAACAAATCGTACACAGACAGAAGTAAAATTTGAGAACCTGCTTGTTATTTTATTTTCTCCGTTTGTACATCTTTTCATCCGTCTGTATGTTCGTCCATCATTCACAAATGGTGAATTCTTCAATATCTTCAAAAGTACAAATTTTAAAGACTTTTTCATGAAACCTTCTTTTATAGCTGGTAGGCTATTTGGAGAATATGCAGCTCCTTTAACTTAGTTTCTACAATAAAACTGTGATTCCTATGACAACAGCCCATTTCGGTTTGGGACTTAGAAATGCAAAAATATATAATAGCGACGGGCTTGTAGGATCAAATGAAACAACGTTCTTTATTAAGCACTCACTGATACAATATCTGCATAATACGTTGATCTGATAATTACTGATTATGCACTACTAACTGTGTAACAAAGAAGAGTAAGCCTGAAAATATTAGATTTGCTTTCATGGTCAAACTTTGTGATATGTATCACTCAATAAAATGAGCTGGTATCTGAAATAAGGTACATGTCAGATACACATGTTAGTACACACAATCACGAGACGGCACGAGATGGTAGATAATATTAATTACCTTGTATAAGGCAGTGCAGAACATTTTAAACAGCACTTTTGACAAATTACTTTTTCCTCAACAGCCTTTTTCTAGGCTGTACGTGCACTTGAGGAGCTATTGGCAGGAGACTGGTGCTTGAGGCAAGAACTACCAGATTGGTTCCCATTTATCAAAGATAAAGTCAGCCTCATTTATTACCTGCTGCCTGTTTAACAAGTAGTGTAGCACATTGGGACTGGGTGATTTCACGCGACTTTTACCGATATGCGACTGGCTTATCGCATTTATGGAACGCCGTTTTTGCAATAATAGCTGGCACTCTATATGATATATAGAGAAATGTTTGTGACCTGAATCGTCCTCATTCATTATTTTATATAATTTATTCAAAATTTCAGCATTGATCAATATTGATACCTAATTGGGAATAAGGGTTTTTGTGTTAATTGCTCTTCAATTTCCTGGATTATGGTCCTGTGTTGTCAACGAAGTCCAGATGAAGGCATGAATCACATTTGTGAAAACTCTAGTAAAGTATTTCAATATAGGTAAGGAATGTGACCAGTTGAACTAAACGCTACGTTATACATGAAAGGGGAATATAGTTATTTTTGCTTAAAACACTAACTTTCAGAATTACAAAATACTTATTTCACAGATCCACTTGCAAATCATGTAGAATGATTAAATAAAAAAAAACAAGCACGTTTTTCACCCATAAGTTACTTTTTAGACTGAGTGATCACACATATATTATACCAGATTTATATAGCGCCCTTTTCATGACCATTTTCACGTTCAGAGGCGCTTTACATAGTTCAATTGAGGCCACACAGGGCGCATAATTCATCCTCTACTAGTACAGACACAGAGCGATCTGACCAGAGGGACAGAGTGAGTCAAAGCCCCCACGACAGAGAGATCAGAAATCAGATACAGGCTTGTTGCGAATAGACAGCCTGGTTCTTTAACGTGCCCAGTGTATAGCACTGATACACGCAAGGATTGCCATATTCATCATACATCCATAACAATTTCTGGTCTGTATAACTTCTTGCCGCAGGAAATCTTTCGACTTGTTTTGACTTGAAATCTGACGAATGGATATTATACCTGATCCCATATGTGCCCGTCTTGACAGGCAACCTTTTTAGTATCTTCAAGACGTGTAACAGACGATGCAGGAATGCACGCTATAGACTTACTCTTTGCGTGAACAGATGCTTGTGAGCCTCATTGACATCGGCTACTTGACATGTTTCGTTTTAAAGAAGAGTATCGAAAGATTCTATCTTATGCATTTGATCTATCCAAGTTAGGCTCAAGTTTAGAAGAAAAAACAAGAACTGAGAATGATGCTGTGAAATCAAAGAAACTGGTCAAAGTTTCTCAAACAGATATTGTATCAGATTTTTTGCCTCACGAACAGAAAGCCCATGTTTTGTCACAACCTGTGAAGACAAAAAAACAAAGAAAATTATCAAACAGGGAATGCCACGCACCAAAAGCGCAGCCTCCTCAAAACGAACCCCCCCCCCCCCCCCCAGCACGCAAACGCGTGCACCACACACACACACACACACACACACACACACACACACACACTCAAAGCTTACACATCAGGACAAAACGAACAACACACACGCACACACACTCAAAGCCAACACATGACAAGAAGAATAATAAGCATACACACACGCGCGCACACAAAGTCAACACACAAGGACAAAACGAACAAACAAAGGAACACAGTGGGGCACCGCCTTGGAACGGTCAGTGGCAAAAACACCACTAGGGAGCTTAAACCGGTTTATGGTGCGCACCAACCTCACTCTTACCCCCACCATGTTCCAAAGACATGGGACAGTGTAAATAAATGTAATCCCCTCCAGGTGAATCTCTAACACACGTAATGGAAACAAAAAGGCATGGCATGTAAAACACAAAAATGCTCGTGTATAAATATATAAGCAAACCTTAAGAACCAAAAACGTATGTACTCAATGCCTTTTCAGAAGACAGAGCAACAAGAGAAACACCCTTAAGGGCCCGACGAAACAGGTCAGAAGACAAATATCAAAACAGTTCAGTCCTGGTAGGATTTAAAAACTGCTCATCATAGAGTCCTCCCCCTCTTCCGTCAGACGCAATCAAAGAGGGAAGCGTAGTGTCCAACTGTAAACGGGTTGAACACTAAACATGCGGTATGTCTCAAAACAGTTGGGTCGTAACCTCTTTTAATAAAACGTTTGATAATCTTTCCAAATACATTTGGAAAATTACCATGACCCAAGATCTTACGAAGTTTGTAAACCACATCCCCATAAAAAACGGGTTTAGAAATACCTTCTCGCAGAAGTGTCTTTAAATTACTATTGAATTTTAAAACTAAATCAGAATTACGATAATAAAATTTAATAAAATATTTACGCAATTTGTAATAACGGTAGCCTTGCTGAAGAAGTTTACTTGTAATATATTGATTACGTTCATTGAAATGCTTGACATGACTACACGCTCTGGCAAACCGAATTAAATGAGAAATATATACCCCATAAGATGTAGATTGAGGTACATCCCCATCCAAATGGGGAAAATTTACAATACTAAAATTCAAATCATCCCTCTTGTCATAAATTTTGGTATGTATAATATTTTCATAAATAGAGAGATGTAAATCTAAAAATGAAGCATCAGTATCCGAATTGTTAGTTTTGATTAACTGAAGCTCCCTAGGCTAGGATAAATACGTAGTACCCACCAAATGACCAAAAAACGGATTATCCATATTAAGAATATCATCCAGATAGCGTGATGTATTATTAAATGCAGTTATAATATCTGCTTGCGTATCTGGAGAAAGGCTCAACATAAAGTCTCTTTCATAACAATATAAAAACAAATCTGCGACAAGGGGTGCACAATTTGTTCCCATGGGAATACCAACAACTTGTCTAAAAACTGCATTCCCAAACCTGATGTAAATGTTGTTCAATAAAAAGGAAAGGGCTTTACAAACTTCGTCACAGGTCCACATAGTATAATGTGTAATAATATTGCTAGTAAAAAAGCTATATCAAAATTGCAAGCGATAAATGTAGCATTCTCTCTGGCAAAAGTCTTTTGAATTAGGGCAGTTAATTTGTCATTTATTAAGTTATGTGGTAAAGTGGTATACAAAGTAGAAAAAAACGTATGTACTGACTGTAGATACCTTGTAATTATTAATTTTCAACTTATCCATGATTTCGCCAGAATTTTTAATCGACCAAAATAAGTGTTTACCAGAGTTTTCGTATACTTTATCGCAGTATCTTTCCACGTGGGCTTTCACAGCAGTTAGACAGGATGTTAATAGTTTTGAAATATTTGTAGTTGTACAAGAGCTTGAATTAGCGATAAAGCGAGCTTTATATGGTTGTTTATGCAATTTAGGAATCCAGTACATGGTCGGTAGTTTAATTTGTTGATCGTCTATACGAACTTTTAAATTAGAAACTTCAGTGATGTGATCAGTAACCAATTTGTTTTCAACAGAAGGACTCAATGTATAAGTTTTAGTGCTATTTAGTTCGTTTTGTAAAATATTAATATAATGCAGGCGTCAAATGATGATAATATTGTTGGCCGCCTTGTCTGCCTCACACTAAGCTTTCATGAAAACAAAAATATTGACTTCAAATCTAATAGTGACAGATCAAAACAGAAACTTGGGGAAATTGCATTCTATCCGTGACTGCCACACATTTAAAAGCGTGCAATCCTTGACAACAAATACATTTTGGTTTAATACAATCAGACAACAAGCTGTCACTTGATGTACATCAAAGACCCTGCCAACATTAAACGCCTGAAGCTTGTTTGTCTGAAGGTTCATGTACAATACTGTGCTAAATCCGAAATTGTCAAATGATAGTGACAACATTTCTTTAGAGAAAACAAAATTATATACCAGCGGTGTTCAATAAATACTCGGAAAAGTGCTCTCATTTCTTCACATTTCATCAGAAATGAATGAAACTGTTATAACATGTAGAAATGGGAATTTAGTTGATGTGTCAAAGCAATATTTTCTTTGGACAAAAATAATTACTAGTCCCCATGGCAATGTCATGTGACATCATCCAGCCCACTTTCATGCTTTTAAATTGGGTGAATATTTATATGAAATGCAAGTGTTATGCAAAAAAGTCATTTTATATATGTAGCATATTGTCTGTCATTGCCCAATAAACAGCGTTGAACAGAGGTTTGCCATACATTTTTGTGTGTGTAATGAATCAAGAAAAGAGACAAATGTTGTTATGCATAAGGTTTAGTTGGGACAATATCCTAAAGAAAAAAAATATCAGTGGTATGTGAGGTAAAAAAAAAAAGTTGACGGCTCGCAGTTCAGACGTCAGAAAACAACGACGTTCAGTCATATTTCAAAAATTAAAGCACTGCTTGATATGGATCGATGTATCACAGTTCAGTGTCCCATTTAACTAAATGACTGTACATTACTAGAAAATGCAAATGTATGACATTAAACTATAAAACTATTGTTATGACAATTTGCTTCAATTTGACAAAAAAAGGGGGAAAAAAGAAAGAAAAACAGAATATTACAGGAACGTGCAAAAGTAAATTTGATTAGGCTGGTCTAACGGCAATGACTTTTTCCCAAAGAAATATTGTCTCAGGGGGTGTTTTCATGTACGATGTAGCAGTCACTTACTCTATCGCACTAACATAATTATATATTTTTCTCTAAGTGTCTTCAATTCTCTTAGTTTGAATAAATTTAAGTGAACACAGCAATACTACAATGTTCTAAATCGTGAAAATAATGACAAAGTGAAACGCATGTCATTTATTTTCTATTCTAACACGACCAGCGAATAACCTACATACATGTAGAGCAAAATCTATCTCGGGTTATTCTGCAATAAACCACTCGCGTGCAATGACGTCATCCGATCAATGTGCGTAGCACGGTCTTAAGTAAAAGTAGTTACCATTTTTTTCTAACACCGTTGATACTAGTATGTCGTGTTAGAATCGAAATAACAAGTTCCCAAGTGTGATTTATCGTAGAATAACCCTAGTTTTTCGTTCTTATGCGAAACAATATATCACTCAGGCCTACGGCTTTTGTGATATATTCTTACGCATAAGAACTCAAAACACGAGTTATTCTACGATAAACCACACTTGGGAACTTATTATTTCTTACATATACACTATTTAATATTTTATATATTTAATAAACACTATTTTATATTAATATTTTACAATTGTTGTAATGTTCTACATAGGACTGTTGCCATTTTAAACATTTTTGATATGTCAGTTGCCATTGTTTACTAAATTCTAGCTCACATAAATGAATTCTGATTTTTCTTCTGCTAAATAGCAAATTTGCATCAAGGGGAGACAACTTTTTTCACTTTTGTTGGAATTACATTATTTTTATCAATACAGTATGTTTGAATTTATTCAAACAAGTGATTTTAAATAGTTATAGTGATGACAGTAAGTGTTTATATCAGCATTATAGATAATAATAGGTATTTCTTAAACATATGTACCTGTATGACGGCCATCTTGGATTTTTCGGCCATTTTGGATTTTTTGGAATGAAACTCATGCTCATTTTTTTAGTTTTGCCCTAAACAAAGTAGTTATGTACCAGGTTTTGTGCTTTTCTAATTTTCTGAATTTTTTTTTTGTATTCTTGTATGGGAGTCCTGATCTTGTCATTAATTAAAAGCACAACAGATACGCACAATTTATAAAATGGCCACCCAGATTCTGTCATTAGGGAAGTGAACTATTACGACTTGCTACATGTAAGGCTGGCCATGCCCAAAATTTTCGAATCGAAGTGTACCCTGCTACCTTAGTGATGGCGAGTATAATGTAAAATGTGAACCATTTGCATTGTTAGAATCGAAATAATGGACGTGTGCCAATAATTTTATCAGTTAATAGAATATGGGCAGTCGTCCAGATGATACGCATCCTTACTCCTGTCCATATTTTATTAGATGATGAAATGTGTACTAGGAAGAGATTGATTATTTCTTTATAAAACTGTCATGGTGACAATAGTTACTGAGTGCGAAAATTTCACTTTGGAAACATTTAATTTGCCAATTAAATTACTGATTTACAATTCATATATTGTACTTTCTTCCTACATTTAATTATTTGCTGCGCCTTATGAGGAAAAGATACGAAATGCTATATCAAAAAGTTTTACAAAAAGGCTAGCTGTACTCACTAGACCCAAAAGTTGTGGCTCATATTTGGACTTTTCATTGATCTTAAATGGATTAACTTTAATAATTGAGTTAAATACCACACAGCTGTTACAGTGATGGCTACTCTTGCCACTCTGCCGACTGATCGACAAAGTGACAATAACTCTTGCCATTCTGCCGACTGATCAACAAAGTGATAATAACATGCCATTCTGCTGAATGATCGACAAGGTGGCAATATCACTTGCCACTCTACCGACTGATTGATAAGATGACAATACCTCTTGCCATTCTGCCGACTGATCAACAAAGTGATAATACCTCTTGCAACACTGCCGACTGATTGACAAGATGACAATAACTCTTGCCATTCTGCCGACTTATCAAAAAAAGTGATAATAACTCTTGCCATTCTGCCGATTGATCGACAAGGTGACAATTTCTCTTGCCACTCTACCGACTGATTAATAAGATGACAATAGCTCTTGCCATTCTGCCAACTGATCAACAAGGTGACAATAACTCTTCCCATTCTGACGACCGATCGACAAGGTGACAATATCTCTTGCCACTCTACCGACTGGTCGACAAAAAGACAATAACTCTTGCCATTCTGCTGATTGATCGACAAGGTGACAATTTCTCTTGCCACTCTACCGACTGATTGATAAGATGACAATATCTCTTGCCACTGTACCGACTGATTGACAAGATGACAATAACTCTTGCCATTCTGCCGACTGATCGACAAGATGACAATATCTCTTGCCACTCTACCAAATGATCGACAAAGTGACAATAACTCTTGCCATTCTGCCGACTGATCGGCAACATGACAATAACTCTTGGCATTTTACTGATATATCGACAAGGTGACAATTTCTCTTGCCACTCTACCGACTGATTGACAACATGACAATAACTCTTGCCTCTCTACCGACTGATTGACAACTTGACAATAACTCTTGCCATTCTGCCGACTGATCGACAAGGTGACAATATCTCTTGCCACGCTACCGACTGATCGACAAGGTGACAATAACTCTTGCCATTCTTCCGTCTTATTGGCAAGGTGACAAAACATTTCTGACTATTCTGCCGTCATATCGATAAGATGACAATATTTGACACAGAAACAATAACTCTGACCACTCTGCTTACCAATATGCAACTTGACAATATCTCTGACCACTCTTACCGACTAGGTGAAAATAACTCTTTAATCGACAAAGTGACAATATCTCAGTGTCCAGTCTTACTGACTGATCGAGAATGGCAGCAATAACTATACATGTACCTCTATCCGCTCTTAAGGACTGGTCGACAAGTTAACAATAACCCTGGCCACTCTACTGACTGTTCGACAAGTTACCTAACAATAACTCCTACCCTTATATCGATTAGTAAACAAGCTGGCAGGACCACACTACCAACTGATCGTTAAGGTGACTCTGACCACTCTACCGATTGATTGACGAGGTGACAATTACGCTAAACACTTTATCAACTTGGCAAACGTCACAGCCTTAACTGAAACTTTGTGTAAACAACGATGAAATAACTAATCTTCATTTCGTAACAATGACGACGTATAGTGCTAGACAGTTCTCATTCTAGGAATCGGAACAACTGAATTCTATGCCGTGCGAAGTGAATGGACAACAGATTCGTGGGAAGAATTTATATATTATATAAAAGTAAGAAACAGAATAACACAAGAGGATTGTTTCTCTGTCTCGAAATAGATATATATTTTTATATTTACAGGACATCCAGAGACAACGCCAATGAAAGATTTAAGAAAACCATATCTAGCACGATTTAAAAACCGTGGACGGTTCATCTATAACTGGGAATGTAAGGGTATGAGAGTTAGAGGCATGTGTGTTTTTGGGCACGGAGATCTGGCTCGACTTGCAAAGAGAAGAGAACTATTTGCAAACAAATTCTACTTGACTTATCAGCCATTTGTGTTCGGTTGTCTAGAGGAAATGATCTTTAACCGAACACGCCAACAGTACCTTGGTAAACGGAAGTTCGAAGCCGAGTGGTATAAATCTCTCGGCTTTATCTCAAACAAAGTGAAATGATTCATAAAAATCGTGTAACTTTTATTAAAATAAAAATTTATACACTTTTCTCATAGTAGAACATGTAGAAAGTCTTTATCCCCCATTCAATGTCTGAACCCTGGTCTACTAAGGGGCCGACCATTTGATATTCTGGAGGGGATGGGGTGCTGAGGTGCTTGAAGATTTCAAAACAAAAATCTGACAGGTGTCTTTGAAAAAAAAGTATTCTGGCTTTAACTCTTACATTATATTTTATAATTACATAATAAGGTTAGCTTAGCGTAACATAAAACTTTTTCTTTGTTATTAAGGAAGAACAGCATTTCAATCAACGTTAGATATTGAACACTGCTGTCAAAGAAGAGTGTGAGTTTGATTATAAAGTATTATAGCTTCATGGCGTAAGATCGACTATTTCGATGCTGGATAGGGAAACTGGACACATCTGAGGAAACTGGAGCTGTCACTGGAGTGTTAAATGACTCCAATGGTGAATGAAGATATTGCACAATAGCTTGAGTCTGTGTCAAAAATATTAAGTAATAAGAGAGGTAAAGATAAAGTGTATCAAAACACTGTATAAGTATAATTCTAAGCATAATAAGGACATAATTCATAAACTATTGGTGCAAGAGTTATGCACCTTGTGTCCTATAACGTGGGTGATGATGTGGAACAACTACTTCAAGTCTGAATCAAACGCATTTCGTAATAACTGAGATATAGTGAAAATGCATCAAAATTAACCTTAAATTCTAAGTAAAAGGGGGCATAATTCATGAAAGAATGGTGCCAGAGTTATGCCCCTTGTGTCATATGATGTGGGCGGAACACCTATTTTAAGTTTGAATCAAATAACTGAGATATAGTGAAAATGTATCAAACCTTTTACCTATAATTTTTAGCAAAAAAGGGGATAATTCATGAAATATTGGTGCAAGAGTTATGACCCTTGTGTCATAAGATGTGAGTGATGATGTTGAACAACTATTTTAAGGTTGAATCAAATCAATTTAGAAATAACTGAAATATAGTGAAAGTGCGTCAAAACTTTAACCTGAAATTCTAAATAAAAGGGAGATAATTCATTTAATATTGGTACTAGAGTTACGGGCCTAGTGTCATATGTGTGAAATACGTTCTGACACACTAACTGGATCTGTCAATTCCAAAGATGGATTTACTGAGGACATTGCACAATAAAGGTGGCTGCCAGCAAACAGATTGTCATTTAGATCTTCGGTTTGAGTATTAGAACAGGTTATTCACAGTAATCAGAAAAATTAGGCAACTTGGAACACATTGTACACCTATTGCCGCTGTTGGAAGACATTCAGCAGCTTCGTTAAAGTCGGCTGTATTAAATAATGAAAACACCATTGCAACAGTTTATATGTATTTCAAATATAAAGTAGGTCTAGACCCTAATGTTATGCATGCACTTAAATTCAAGCCCTAGGTGTTTAAGCATAACAATATTCAACTGAAAGTCAACTCCAAAATGTGACAGTAACCACTTCAACTTTGAAAATGAATATTTTATCAATGTCTTTCCTTTATCGCTAAAAATAATCAAATCCAATATATCAGGTTTGTGTTAGGTTTGTAAGATTTTCCATACAAATTTCTTCCAAAAGATGTCAATACAACGTAAAACATACTATATCTATGTTTAAAATAAAAATAATTATTGCAATCCAAGTCCCAGGTATGTCAGCGTAACTCAACTGCTAGCCATTAAGGTGATAATAAAGACTTTGTCACAAAATTTCAACTTTTGCAATTTTTTCTCTATGTTGTACAAATTGTTTATTAAAACTAAACTGATACATCGAACAGTATTTTCCACGGCATATAATGAGCAAACAGCATTAGCATAACATTATTAAAGAGCACATACAAAAACATGAACATTTTTTGTCAATACTAGTAATGATATACTACATTACATAAATACTCAAGTATCTTAATCATTTTGGATATAAAGGCACGTATTTTTCTTACTTTGTCACTTTATGATAGTGACAAATGCAAGTCTACTTTAGAGATTTTCTCTGAGAACTGATGGACATGGGATATAGACTGGCTGCATTCACATTTCTTAAAAACTAGAAAAATATATATCATAGTCTACTTAGCTGTAAGCTTTCTGTGAAAATTCAACTGTAACACTCAACTCAATTTTCAAAAAGTACCGTTTTTACTCCAAACTATTTCATGATCAGTACAAGTCTGAACTAAATATCTGTAAAAAAGATAAGTCTCAACTAAATATCATGTGTAAACAAGAGCACCGCCTTGCAGGTGCAGACGCTCATCTGAATTTTTGTCTTTGTATAATAGAAATATTGTCCTACCCATGATTTTCTAAGTCCGAACGGGGCAATAATTCTTGCAAAAAGCCATGTAAAGGTACGGAACTTGCCATGCAGAATCAGCTATTAATGGTGAATAACTACTTAAAGTTTTAAAGCAACAGATTTGACCGTTAAGGAGAAAAGTTTACTTAAACGCAAAACTTAATCAAGAAACCTGATATTTTCTGAGTCCAAAAGGAACCATAATTTTTGCATAAAGCATGATGGAGTTATGCTTCTTGCTGTACAGAATCGGTTATTGATGGTGATCAAGGTTGCAAGTTTTTAAGCAATAGCTTTGAAAGTTTATTAGGAAAGCTGACCTAAACATAAAACTTAACCTGGCAACGCCGACGCCGATCAAGTGACTTCAGATATACCTTTATCCAAAATTAATTCAACTGTAAGCTTCTCAAGTTTATAAGTGAATATAAAATTTGTATCTAAAACCATTTGATGCTTAATATCTGTGCAGTCTGATCATAATCAGCATGTACATCTGTGCAGTCTGATCATGACCTGCACTGTTTTCCATTCAGTCAGTATCTTTTTGGTAAACATCCATTTTTACAATTAATGGTAGTATTTTCAGACTCAAAAATGGAAATATTCATTATTGAAATTAAGCAGGCTATGGGTAAACAGGACAAAAATGTGTGACAGTGTGTATCTAACTCCCCTAACATGTTACAGTAGCATAAATATTAAGCGTTAAATGATTCATACAAATATTTCCCCCAATATTCAACTTCACGAACTTCCCGAAATTTTCAGGGTTCAAAAACTTGAATTCAATCGCTCTTTTCCTGCAATGCCAGTATTATATTTCATGTAACAGCCATAAAATTCATTAGAGTACATGCTTTTGAATACTCTTCATTTGCACCCAGAGATATTCGTTCTCGGGCGAAAAAAACGTGATAATTTAATTAGTAATAATTTTGTTTCCTTTTTTTATCTTTTTTTAAAGTTTTTTTTCGGATTCCTTTGATAACAGTTAAAACATTTCAGCTTCAGAGATGTCGCGGTAATGTAATAAAGCCAATGAGTAAAAATGATAATACACTAGTGTAATAAAGCTTTGATGTCGACATTGTTTAAAATATATAGGAGACGTTGGTCAAATGGACTTGTTTAGTGAAAGAAAATAGAATGTTTGGTGTTTCGATAGGAAACGCTAACACGTACCGTAATAAATGCCTGGCAGAGCCTCGCATTTTATTATATTATTCAACTCGTTTAGTAAATTCAATATGAAAAGACACTCATGTAATATCCTTTATCAAAGCGTTGTTACGGATCTCTCTAAAGTAAATGGTTGTGATCATCAGAAAATAGAAATAGCGCTAGTCCAACCTTGCTAAATAAATAAGCACTTCTGTGAAGAAAACTAAGAATCTGCTTGTAAATGAAATTCATCTTTTAAAAGATTTTTGTCAAACTTGTGACAGCGCCGCACTGCAAATTATGCCCGGTAGTATGACATGAATCTTCATTCCAATATGGCGGCTTCCGACAAATTAATTACATATTTTGTCCTAAGTCTTAGGACCGTATTAATACTTGTTTTATATTTCAAAATAATTAACTCTTTATCTTGGCCTATAAAAACAAGTAAAATGCTGTTAAATGCAGTTATTTTACATAGTACATTAAATTTATACATTTAGTACATTGTTTTCATATTTAAAAAACGTTTATAGAACTCCTTGTTTAAGTTCTCATCATTTTATCTGAGTCTGTCAGATTGCTTTACAGAATCAGTCACTTTTGCAGATTCAATAATATTTCGTATATCAACCAATAACAAAAGCGTTTGAGAGTATCATCCAGGCTGTTATTGGAAGAACTGGAATGGTCGTTGAACTCCTTTCTCACAGTCTGTTAAATGTCTCGTACCTTCTGCTCGTACCCACTTGTCAACAGAAATAACAATGTCTGTCTTAAAACTTCCAACATTATTACTGGTATACACTCAAACACCTGAAATGATAAAATTGACAAGTAGTTAATTAAGTTACACTTTTCATAGGAAATAAGTAACATTGTTTGAAACTAATGATTATGGAATTCTGTATAAGTATGAACTGAGGTACTGAGCTCCTTTTTTTCATCAGTAACATGTTCGGTCAAATGGTTCAATTTTGCTTGACATCAAATAAAAATATATGTACAGGTAACAAAAGCGGTAACAACATTCATTTCGCATTTGTTACTGCCACCGGGAACGAAGAAATAATAAAGTTTAAGTTATACTTTTAGTATTTTCGACTTGAAATTGTTGAATTGCTGAATTCATTTTACTGACGGAGTAGATTATAACAGTGACTAATGTCTCCAACGTGAGAACTTTTAACAAAAACTACGTTTATGACAATAAATTATAGCTTTTCCTCAGCAATTATCATATACATTGTTAACATGGTACATAGCAGTACAACTACAAGTATATAATTTGATTACCGCACCGCCAAGGGTCCGTTAGTCATTACCAGACCCCTAGCCTGCATGTAATGAAACTAATTCACAAGTACTTTCACATGCTGGCTACACATAAATTCTATTTTGATAAGATGAAAACATATTTTGCAAACTAAGTACGTTGTAAATAAACCATATTTTGAAAACTAAGTACGTTTTGTTTGTTTGTTTTGGGTTTAACGCCGTTTTTCAACAGTATTATATGGACACATACAGCCGCCACTTTTTGATAACAAGATGAAGATGATGTTTATGGACTCTTGTATGTGTAATAGTCTCAGGAAAGGAAAAATGTGCAGCCTAGACCGTGACTCAAACCTTCGGCTAACCGTGCCTACGCTCTTCCAATTGAGCTACAAAGGCCACCCGATACGAGAACCGCTACACACCTTCCCTCTTATTGCGTGAGATTGGCACTCTTTGCCAATGTCTGACGCAGACTGTTAACCGAATTCAGATGCACACCCCAGTCAAACTGCTTTGCCCCGCATGAGCTCCAAGGGTTAACATCTCAGTAGATCCTCTAAATGTAACAGTCTCAGGGAAATTTTGCAGCCTCGACCGGGACTCGAACCTCGAACCTTCGACTTAACGTGCCAATGCTCTACCAACTGGGCTACTGAGGTCACCCGATACTAGAACCGCTACATATGTGTATGAATGACAAATCAATTGTGCTTTTGGCCATAAAATTTAGTGATAGAGATTTATAGGGTGTTAAAGTCATGTCCTAGATTTTGACACAAAACACATGTGCAAAACTTTTTTTCTGCTACATATATTTGATAAATTTTAAATTTCATATGACTTGTTTATCTACAAGAAAAAGGAAGATTTCCCTAGCTACTTTAGACAGATTACGCAGCCATTAAAAAAATGAAATTTTAGTCCCATTCAAATACAGTAGTCAGTAGGCTACATGGTACTTTCACTTTGAAAAAAACAGTGTATAATTTCCAGTCTGCACATTTTCCTGTCTTAAAAATTATAAAGTATTTAAGATATACATGCAACAAAATAAGCTAGGATTAAAAAGTGAAAGCGAGCATTCGATGCTGCAATTATAAGTAACGGATTTAGACTGAATCAAGTCATGGCAAGTGTTTGCAGAGCGACGTTATACTTTACGAAGCTTTTCTACTATAATTTCCGGTTTATTTCCATTGGTAGATAATCCAAGGCATTCAAGCCAACGTTGCACCTTAAATACTGAATGCTCATTTATATCATTTAAGCGAAACTTCGCCCCTGGAACACGGTTTCCGTCAATTTTTATTGAGAACAGTTTCTCAGAAGCCATCGTGTTTGTTGTGTCTATCACGCGGTACACATAACATATATTGATGACGTCACTGGCGATTAAAAATAGCCTTAATTAGGCCATATTCATGCGCTTTGTTGTAGCTGCACTTATTTTTCAGAGGATGAAGAATATGTAATTTGCCGTTTTGCACTAACAAGTGTAGTGGCTTTTCATTTTCCGTCTTTAATTCCATTGAGTCGGAGCAAAGCCCCGACCCAAAAATAATTGTAACACCCTGTTTATCAGTATTATGTTAGAACATTCTGGAACACCATAGAATATAAACAACTTATGGACATGTCTCAAAGCTAGGTCGGTATTGTAGCAGAACACTCTGGAAAACCATAGAATATAAACAATTAATTGACATGACGTCTCAAAACTAGGTCAGTAAACAATGAACTATCAATAAAGTGAAGCCTAAAGGAGAATGACATATACATAACATTAGTCAAAGTTCAAATCTATCAGCCCTTGCATTCCCTACGGTACCACATTTATATGTATTAGTGATGGCTGTCCACTTTGACGAGTTACGTTCTGAATATACATAACATATATCAGACGTCAGGAGACAGGCACGGAGTTCCTTGATACTATTTTTGTTCAATGTATACATGTATTATACTATAAAATATTAACATATAGTTACCTTCTATTTTGTGTTTTTGTTCAGTGTATACATGCATTATAGTATAAAGTCTGTAAAAAGATCCTTTGAAAGCGAAGAATACAACAAGAATAATAGCAGACTCGGTTTGATTGAGTCTGTTCATGAGAGGTAATGAAATGTGCAACACCTCTCACGCCCCCTAGTACCGGCTTAAGATTGTCTCGCCCACTTATTCGAGTAATGCAATTGGATGACTGAGTACACTGTATGATACAGTTACAGTATTCACCTTCGTAAAGTAGCTTATATATTACATTTTCGTATTAATCCTGAAGGAGGATTATCCCTGAAGGAATATTATTTATAAAACATTGCATATGTAGGCAGGTCACATTGCAACCAATATTGAATGGATTTTAACTAGATCTAACTGACTTTTGTTGTTCTCTCTCGCATTGCAGATAGCAACCGACCTTGCAGCATCATAAGCATGTATTTAACAGTAAGTTTATACAGATTGGTGGATAATGGGATATATTATGTGTGCAAGACAAGCGCTGTTGAAATATGTAACAGTTGTAAGTATTAAATAGGGATCATGGAATTTTTTTAAGGAGGGTACGTTGCTACATTAAATAAATCAACAATTAATAACAAATAACTAATACAAAACAACATGGTTTATGATAAGACGGTGTTCATATTATCAAGTTTTAAATCTTAAGTAAATTTTGTAAATAAAGCATGGTATATTGTAAACAAAATTAACAAAAATATAGAGGACATGCTTTCAGCGAAATGTGACGACGATTCACTGAGCTATGAAAAATTGGGAATACAGTAAACATAACATGATAATTAATGTATCAGTTGTTCTTTACTCACTGCAGGCACAGACACTTGTGACTTTGACAAGTGGTCAGCAATGTTCTGCATATTACCATCACACAGACATATCTGGCGAACATGAACATGTTTTCTTGGTATCTGGTGGAAAATACCCTAATATATTATCAGGCATAAATATACTCAAGATTACAAATTCCTCCTCATTGCTTACATACAGTGGCCTTGTTCCGATGAAAATATCGAAGAGATTTGCTGATAATAGACCATGACAGGTAATGATATATATATATATATGGATGGAAAGCTTTTTAAGGGCTGAATCGATGGACACCAATAGCATTTGCGTTTGTGTCAGGTTAAGTTAAATAAAATTGTCCGAAACAAGGTCACTGTATGTAAACAATGAGGAGAAATTTGTAATCTTGAGTATGTTTATACCTGATAGTATATTAGGGTTTTTTCAAAATGCCACCAGATAATTAGTAAACTTGTTCATGTTCGTCAGATATGTCTGTGTGATGGTAATATGCAGAACATTGCTGACCAATAATAATTATAAGATTATCAAAGCCACAAGTGTCTTTGGCTAGACTATTTGTCAATTAAACATTGGAGCCCATGTGTTAGACATTTATAGCATAATGATTCACAAATACTAGCAATTGGCACGCACATGTACATTTACATGCAACTTCCGACAGGTTGGAAAAAACAGTGTTTATAAATGACACATCAAATCCATGGGCCTGGTGAACGGCCGATCCCTCTGTCAAAGTCCCACACAAATATAACCGGGTTACTGTTTGGGCTGTTGTTCTCACTAAAGGGTCATATACTTTTTTTAATAAGTTTTAATTGTTTTTTTTTATTAACAATGGACTCAATCATTCATCATTTAATCATATAAATGCCAATGATATGTATGTACCTTACTGGCCAATAGTCTCTTGTAATTCTTTTAAAGAATGGCCATTATAAACAATTAGTGTATTTTAAAATGTATTGTATGATTGTATGCAATTAATAGTATATGTATGAGACTTAGATAAATGAATGAATAGATATAATATATAATGCAAGTGTTGCTACAAAATTTTAGGTGTTACATAATTAAATACTTACTCCAGTAATTACAGCTACATAAATAATTCTTTAACGTTTTTCTGTTGTTTAGCGACAAATGAAGGATTTAAATTATGTCTTGCTTCGTATATGAAATAACGCAAGATTTCCAATGGCAGCATAATTGAATTTTGATAAAGACCTCGAGGAAAAGTTTTATCCCGCCACCACCGAAAAATTGCACTTATCTATGTCCTTGAATATGTCTGCAAAGGCAAATCGTTTAATTGCAAAGTAGATGAATTAATCTTTATATTTACATTTTACATCGCTTTAAGTTTATCATGAAAGTATATTTTTCCGTATCAACATAATTCAAAATAATTGTCTTCTAGTAATATAATGACTGTATTGCTAAGCAAAAGAGAAAATGTGCGCGATTTTGATTTATTTACTGCCTGTTTTCTTTCAGATTATAGGATAAAATCAGGTTAAAATGAAAATAAACACGTAATTTGTAACCTCATACTATGGCATGTCAAACGTTGCTAAACTATATATGTATGTTATTATTACTGTATGTTTGTTATTGTTATTCAATGTCGTGTCATTCATATTCTAAAATTTGCTATTGTTAATATATATGTCGTTATTCTTATGGTATGTTCGATATTCTTATGGTAAAAGTCATTATTGTTATTCTAAGTATTACCATTGTTATTGTATATGTCGTTATTCTTATTGTATGTTCGATATTCTTATTGTAAAAGACGTTATTGTTGTTGTAAGTTTGATATTCTTATTGTATGTGCAATTTCCCGCGATATAAATAGCACAGCTACGCTATACAAAAACAGTCACATAACATAGAATAAGAATGACACGTTTTGTAAATAGAATCGTCAGATATTGAACAACAATGATGATTTTTACCATAAGAATATCGAACATACAATAAGAATAACGACATATACAATAACAATTGCAATACTTAGAATATGAATGACACGACATTGAATAACAATATCAAAGATACAATAAGAATAACGAAATATAGAATAACAATAATGACGTTTACCATAAGAATATCGAACATGCAATAAGAATAACGACATTTAGAATAACAATGGTAAGACTTAGAATATGAATGACACGACATTGTATAATAATATCAAAGATACAATAAGAATAACGACATATAGAATAACAATGGTAAGACTTAGAATATGAATGACAAGACATTGAATAACAATAACAAACATACAATAATAATTACATACATATATAATTTAGCAACGTTTGACATGCCATAAACTTCTGTTAAAAAAAGTTGTAACTTCTGTTATGAAAAGAAATAAGAACTGTATTATTTGTTCTTGCAACATTCTCGCTAAAAATCTTGTAAAAATATTAATTCAGGGTATTTGATAATATGTTCTAGGTCTTACACAGCGTGATATAGTAACGATGGATTGATTAGGTACTAGTATTAGGACAGTTGCACATTTACTGAATGACCCTCTTATTTTGCGTGGCAATAATGTCTCATGAATACTAACGACCCAACAGGTAAGACATGCAACAGTCTTTTTGCTATATCTTTAGATGATATACAGCCAGCCAGACATCATAGTTTAGTTTATAATTATTTTGTTTACGCGACCTTTATAATCACCTTAGGTGACCCCCAGGGAAGCCGTCCTTTGAGCATCACGTTAATGTGGTTGTCTCGGTGCCGTTGGGTATTTCATTTTCCGATGCAAAATAAGGCGATACCTGTACAAGTTGACAGACGTCGTTTATCTAACGTAAAGATGCAGGTATTATAAACTCACGTTTTCTTATTTTGTTTTCATTTAGTAAGTTTGTTCATATAATTACTGTGATACTATTTATATTAAATACTCTGATGATTGTACTGAAATGGTAAGAGAAACAATTACAACATTGTATATTTTGTATATTTCTTTGTTTACTGGTTTTATAATTAATAGAAAACTGTAGTTCAGATAGATATTGTATGATAATAGTTTTTTTATATAAAAAAAAACTACAATCAGAAAAAATATGTGATTAAATTTTGGAATTCAAATACGTTTTGTAAATTGTTAATCAATTACCAATTTTAAATTTCAGACAATGTTCATTTCTCTCATACTCGTGCTGACCCTAACTTTGACAGATGCTCAGTAAGTTATTTCTGCTATAATTGTAAACTTATCATTTATCAATGTGTAAGTAAATTTAAGTACCAGAGGATTCAGTTTGTGCACGTATCTGAACATGTTCCTCTGATTTTAAAACTACTTCTGTTTTATGCAATTTCAGGGAGAATTTTGGCATTTTAAAAATATCTGAAATATTGTTTCGGTTGAGGATTTTTGTAGTAATAAACACATTTATTGATATCGAACATCGACCAAGTCGCATTTCCCCCTGCCAGAAAATGATATAATTAAATGTTATAAATAATTGATGATGTATTGTTTGAAATATAGAGTAAACAAACACTTAAGGAAGCATCAGTATGTAACATATTTTACACATGTAATGTTACCATTTTAATTATTTTATTGTGTCAATTATTTAGAAAATAGTCTAGAAAGATAATTAATACATGTATTGCGTTATTGTAAGAAAAAGGTATCTTTACCAACAGTCTACCTGTCTATTATATGTTCTACCGTACTGTCTGGTACAAGCTGATAATTAGAATATTATCAAAAAAAGTTGTCCCACTTTTAAAATGAATGCCATTTGTAAAGAAATAAAATAGATATTTGCCGAAAACTACTTTCCAGGTAATTATGTGACATTTCAACAGAGGGACATTATTGCATGCAAATGCGTGTAACAATTCTTTGAAAATGATAAATTTTAAAAAGCGTTGTCCCTTTATGCAGTCCATCACTAAATTGACAACTGTTTTGTAAAGTAATATGTATGTTTTATATGTTGTTCAATTGTGATCTGAAACAATCCTTTCGTTCTATGGTTTGGTATTGGTTGATTTTTTTCTCCAGTTATAGGACTAACTGTTAAAGGGCAAGAAATATGTGAAAATAAGTTAATTCTATATGAAACCATCATCAGGCCTTTCATAACGCTGAAAGAACTTTTAAAATCTGACCACTATTAAAAAAGATATGGCAGTTTGAAATTTAAAAAAAAATGGCTGATCACGGAGACAGCCATTTTAGTGTGTTTATTATGTCATTTACACACTGCTGAATTCTTTTTTAGCAAATAGCCTTTATAATACATTGATTTCATATCTATATTGAGTGTAAAAATGTAAAACATGATATTTTTTTTTATTATAGCTGCAAAAAGTAGAGAAGTTATTTTACAGAAACAACTAAAAACTGTTCAAATATATATCTAGAAATTAAAATCCGCCATTTTTTTTTGTTGCCATGGAAACAAAATGGCCAGCATTATGGTCAAATATTTAAATGCTCATAACTTTCTAACTTTTTAAGCCGATTTTGAAAATTCTTTCTTTCAAAAAATCCTAGCAAATTGAATTAATATAAAAACAGCATTGCCTTTCCTTTAAAAGAACAGTATGTTTCTTTACTTGTCGGACAGTTTATTTGTTTCCATGACGCAATTTAATATGCGTTAACACTACCGTTGGTTCTATTTAACAGATATGTAAGAGGAAATTGAAGCCAGAATTATCAAAATACTGATTTACGCAATTTGTAAGGAATAAATTTTAAGATAATATTCTTTTGTTAACTATGAAAACGTCTGAAATATATATTAAATATTACACAGGCTATGTTTCTGTATGGAACGCTGTGGCTATCTTATATGGACATTTTTCATGTTATTCATTCATTTTAAGAATATATAGGTATACAATGCATCATCACTGGTCAAACATTCTAAATATTCTGATATAAGGAAGCAACTTCAAAACACCTTAACCACTATTCAAACTATTCTGTTTTGAATCGGTTCTTTAATTTCAGAACTGTATTAATTACAATTTAATCGTTAAGGATACAAATTAATTAAAACAATTTACTGACTGCAGTTTTCAGATGACAAATAAGTGAACTTGTGACAATCTCATTCTAAATGCTTAGAAAAGAACAATAAGCACAACATTAAAGAATTGTTCACATTCAGAGCATTGTTTCGTTTTCATGCCTTAAAACTTGTCATTAATGTAAAACTGTCTATTCTAAAGAATTAAATAGAGATACAGAAATATATGTGTATATGTGTTACAACTGTTACTAGAACACAATAGACATAAACATTATTATATTCTGGAAAGTTTAAAGTTTATTCAACTTTCAACATAAGCAGCGGCAGGGACTTTTGTTTTAAAATTGAATGTATACGATTCAAATACTTAACATGCTTTTCAAGATTATTTTGAAAAGGTTTCATTTTCTGTATAGAATGAAAAATTCTTCTTGTTACTATTCTAATTCTGATTGTTTCTTCCCCATAGGAGTTCGGGAAGTTTAGCACAGGGGAGCTACATGGCTTTGTTCCCGTCATATATAGAGGGATCAGATTTTTCTATCTATTTCAAACTCTTGCGACCAGTTGCTTATGAAACTATTGAGGCCCGACTTTTATTTTCAAATTATTCTGACGCCGGTGAGAAGAATGTAACAAAAGCCTCAGGCAGCTTGTCTCTGTCATCAGGTATTTTTATATTACTATTTTGCATCAATCTACAGTTTATTTCATGTCGTTTGTTGTTAAAAGTATTTGAAAAACAACAGGAGAACCTCAGACCTCTAGTTCTTTTGAGTGAAATATGTAAAAAAACCACATTTTATTTACGGAGTTTAAGTTGAAATCTTATCAGAAAGCGTTGTATAGAAGTCACTACCCCTGGTTTGTGGTCGTGAACCATACCACTAGACACGAAATCCATCCTAATCAGCAAAATTCCCGCCCTTTACATAATATGTTGCCATATCTGTCTAACCCACGCTGTTGTAAATGTTATATTCGAACTGGGGGTAGGGGTGTTGCGTAGGGAAAAATAGATAAATAATATATATTACTCATGAATTCAGTATATTAATAGTGTGAAATGATAATTGTCATCTGGAAACTGTCATCTACAGACGGAAACAAGTACGTATACCAGTCACATTGCTGAATGTTTTGCAGTTGGTATTTATGCTATTTTAGTACAGTGTTACACTGGTACGATGTTCGTTTACATTTAAAGACGTCACTTACATATCTGACTTTCTTCTTTAAACACAGGCACACAAGAGGGAACTATCAACTTGAAAGTAAGCTTTTACTACCTGTATTTAGCATTTCGTCAATTCAATCTTGCTAGAAAACAATTGTAGCGCCGCTGTAAGAATTAAAATGTATTAGTCCCAAGTGTTTTAGAAAACCCGTATTGCACCGTTTAATACGGATTCGCATCCCATAAAAAATAATACACAGGCGGTGAAGACAGTTGTAACATTTTGTTTTTATAATGGCCGTGTAATAATGATTGATCCAAAGGTTTGTCGACATCGCTCTAAAAGTCGTATTGTCTTATGCATGTGAAATAATGCACTGAAATAAATTACGTAACAGGAGACCATTACAACATTTTAGTTACCACGACATGTAATTTTACGGCACCAGTACAATGATTTGTTTTAATTATGTAGTGATAGTTTCCTTACAACTGGACAACGCTATACTACCCAAAGTACACACGCGTCTCGTGTGTGAAAGATTTGTATAAAATATGTTTGACAAATTACTTGCTATGTTGCATAAGCTATTTGAATAGTCAATTTGTTTCAGGTTCCAGACGACTTAGAAAGATATGCAATGTATCATATTTACATAAGAGGGAGCGGCATCTTAAACTTTGAAAATATGACGACAATAAGCATTGGGTATTTTAGGCAACGAGACATGAAAACGGATTACATCTTCATACAAACTGATAAAGCCGTATATAAAACCGGCCAAAAAGGTAACAAGTGTACACGTCCATTTCAAATGTCCAAACGCATGTGGTCTTGGTCGGTTAAGTTTCGATTACAAAATATATGGACTTGTGATGTTTTCACTAACATATTTTTTTCTTTCCATCACCTATTTCGAATATGTTTTTTTCATACTGTCATTGTGATTCCGTGTGTTTGCTCTCCCTTTTTTATTACAGTTCAGAAATATCCGCTTGCATAGTTTTTCCCTTATTCCTTACTTGATAAGTTTTCCCTGTCATTGCTGTTGCGATTCTTTGACATCGTGTTCCTTCTTTCATCCTGAATAAGTTTTGCTAACAAGGTTTCTTTAACCATTTCTTTCAGTGCGTTATCGTGTATTTGTAGTCGATAAGGACATGAAGCCCAAGGACCCAGTCATGAACATCGATATAATGGTAACACTTTACACTATTGTTAAAACGCTATAAGGCATTGCAAAAAATGCAAAATCACATACCCAGTGGGTAGTTTTGGTGAAAGAACTGAAAACAAAATTCTTGTAATATTTGCTTATGTCGATTAAGAATTCAATTCACTATAGGAAATGTATATTGATATGTACTTGTTGAACTGCAGGATCCGAGAAATAATAAGATAAAGGAGCACGTTAATGTCAGTGGTTTGTACGGATTTTCTGGAGAGCTTCAGCTGTCAGAGCAACCAGTTCTAGGATACTGGAGAATTCGTGTGAAATTAAGGGTAAGACGCGTGTCATGTCAAACATTTATATTGTATTGGCATCACTGAACATTATTGTAAGAGCTAACATTATGTAATATATCCGCTGATAAAAGTGTCGTAGATAGGGGTACATATGTAATGAAAAAGTACTGTCGAATACGTTGTTTCGGTGTCTGTAAACATAGAATCACTACAATAGATAAGTATATAAAAGAATTTCATTGACATACCAACAAAGGAATGAGCTGAAAACAATTTAAACATTGCCATCAGACGTTAGAATACGTTTACGTCATTCCTGTTTGTTGCATTAGGTGTTCTGTTCTGTTATGCTAATTTATGTTAACCAGCCATGAATAATTGAATTATCGTATACCGTATATATAGAAAATCAAGTTTTTTTTTCGAAAATAAATTATAATTTTCAGGATACAGAAAACAGCGAGACAATGGGTTTTGAGGTGCTTGAGTATGGTAGGTATACGTTTAACAGTAAATCCCGAAAATGTGATTCTTGAGTATTGCCAATACTACATTGTGACACACCATGTAAAACATATCACTTTCATACTGACAAATAGCAGGGACGGAAAGAGCACAAGGGACATAACTTCAAAAGAAAACTGTTTTCAGTATATCAATTAAATTTACCGGTAAATTATTTATTTAACGGACACACAAATTTATATTCTCTGCACGTAAACGGTTTATATATTGTATATAGATTACATTAGGAATTTATATGAAACTTTCATGATAATATATTATATGTAAGATGCCAGTGAGGAAATGTGTTAGTTTGTAAGAACCGACCGGAACGTTAATTAATTTATTTTTTCTGTCTTTACTATTATCTCCCCATTTGTTCGTTTTCCAGTACTATATACTTTGTCCCGATACAGTTCTGAGTTTGTCCACTCGCAACTCCTTCGAACCACGAGGTTGATTTATATCAAACTTAAAAAGATTTATCAATGCCAAGCTTAGTTTTGCATATCGTCAGCATAACCAGGTTTGATGATTTTCAGCGGAGTTATGCTTTGATTCATCAAATTTTATGACGTTTTAGCCACTTCTGTTATATCATCGGGTGGATTTTCACCAAACCGTACAGGAGTGATCAGTGCCAAGCCTCACTGTGCATGTTGTAGGCATGTTCCGGTTCAGTGATTTTCAGTAGTGTAATGGGCCTTGATTTATCGTATTTTACATTGTCCACGCAACTGCTCCAATACCACCGGGAAGAATTATACCAAACTTCATAAAAGTGATCATTGCTAAGCTTAGAGTTATAGCCCTTGATTCTTCAAATTTTATTGTGCTTTGGTCACTTCTCTTATGTAATAGGGCGGACTTCTACAAAAAACGTTACAGGAATTATCAGTTCTAAGTCTTATTATGTGTATTATTGGCTTGTTCCGGTTCAGTGATTTTCAGGGGAGTTATGGCCATTTATTCGCAAATTTCATTATTTTTTACACCATTAGGTAGATTTCCATAAAACCTTACAGGAGTTATCAGTGCCAACTCTAGTTTTGCAAGTCATCGTCATGCTCCGTTTCAGTGATTTTCAGAAGAGTTATGGTCCTTGGTTTGTTATATTAAACAGTGTTTGCACTACTTGATGTTTACCACTTGTTGAATTTTACCAAACCCAACGAGTAATTAGTGTGAAGCCTAGTTGTGCATATCATCGTCATGTTCTGATTAAGTGATTGTCATTGGAGCCATGACCTTTAATTGGTCAAATTCTTTGATGCCTTTGCTACTTCTCCTATACCACTGGTTGGAATTCCACCAAACTTTATTAGTTACCACTGTCAGGCCGTGTTGTGTTTCGTCGGAATGATACGGTTTATTATTTTTCAATTGCGTTATCGCCATTAATATGTGGCATTTTACAATTTCTACATGGTTAGCGGTTGGAAACATACGATTTTCTTGAAAACAATCTCAAGCTACTATCATTCCTGGTTATTTTGTTCAAAATATGGTGTATACAAGTTTATACATATATTACTGGAAAAAACTTTCCAACTACGGCAAATTTGTTTACAAGGTTTGGTACACCACGAACGTCTAGTTTGTTTACAAGGTTTGGTACATCTCCAAAGTCTACTTCGTTCACAAGGTTTGGTACATCTGCAACGTCTAGTGTTTTTACAACGTTTGGTACACCTCCAACGTCTAGCCCGTGTACAAGGTTTGGTACATCTCCAACGTCTAGTCCGTGTACAAGGTTTGGTACACCTCCAACGTCTACTTCGTTTATAAGGTTTGGTACAGCTCCAACGTCTAGTCCGTGTACAAGGTTTGGTACACATCCAACGTCTAGTTTGTTTACAAGATTTGTTACACCTCAAACGTCTAGTTTGTTTACAAGGTTTGGTACACCTCGAACGTTTAGTTTGATTACAAAGTTTGGTTTACCTCCAACGTCTGGTTTGCTTACAAGGTTTGGTATACCTCCAACGTCTAGTTTGTTTACAAGGTTTGATACACCTCCAAAGTCTAGTGATCTTTACAAGGTTTGGTACACCTCCAACGTCTAGTCCGTGTACAAGGTTTGGCACACCTCCAACGTCTATTTTGTTTACAGGGTTTGGTACACCTCCAACGTCTAGTTTGTTTACAATGTTTTGTACACTTCCAACGTCTAGTTTGTTTACAAGGTTTGGTACAACTCCAAAGTCTACTTCGTTTTCGAGGTTTTAAAAAGGCTTTTGCTTTTGTACTTTCTATCCTACACAATTGTTCTATCCTACACAGTTGTGTTGCTCACTAAGTGTGAGTTTTCCTCAATTATGATATTGAATAAATAATATGGTTTTGCTTTTTTGTCTCAGTTTTACCGAAGTACGAGGTATCAGTAAAGCTTCCGCCATTTGGAACCGTTAACAACCCGGAGCTGAAGGGAACTGTGACGGCAAAGTAAATTTCTTGTTAATATGTATTTTTGCCTAAAAAACCAACCTTTTCACTTGATCCGGGCATATATTAACGGGAAAAAAATCTTGTATTAACAATGCAATTTGCATGATTTTAATTTTTGAAATGCCGTGACGGGACGGAATATTTAGTCTTGTATCGCATTTTACTCTCTTTCGAATTCGTCGATAACCGTGAATTTATTGAATCGCATGTAACTTATGCGATTGTTTGTTGTAAGGAACCATATTAAGGATCATTTGTCATGTTTTTGTTTAATATCTCACATAATGCTTTTAAATCATGAAAGCAGGTCAACACGTTGAAAACGGTTCGTACTGTAAAATCATTATTCACAATTGTGTTCCTATTAACGAATTTTAGGTGATATTCAAAGAGATGGTCAATGTCATGTTTGGAATAACGAATAAAAAATAGTTAAAACTTTGAATACATGCTTTAAGTAGTGTTGTTTATTCGTGCGTCCCAGTAATGGATATTTCAAACATGTTGACCGTTTCCATACGGCAGACCGGTAATTAAAAATTGTACCGGAATGGTCTATGAAAATAATACATTTAGTCTTTGTGTCATGTTTTATGCATACATAGAGGCAATACACGTTTGTTTCATATATCAACGTCTGCAGAAACCCTTTGGATATGTTTGTGACCTCGACCAAAACAATCCTACTAACTTCTGCAGGCGTTAATACAAAGACCTGTATTATCCCTATAATTAATTTCAACATTCTCTACCTTATTTTTAAGATTTAATGTGTATACTTGAGACAGGCATTACATTCACTTAAAACTTGGTGAGAATGCCACATGTAAGAATAGAATACCAGAAAGTTATGTTTTCTAATATTTTGTCACTAAGGTACACATATGGAAAGCCAGTTAAAGGACACGTGACTTTACGAGTCACAAAAAGTACTTCATATTGGTGGTTCTTTGAGCCGAGAGCAATACAAACTGAATTTGAGGTATGTATATTTCATAGTAAATGTTAGTATTGTATGTTTTAATTCAATGTGTGCACGTGGTTGCTGAAATGTGGAACATATATAGACCACCGACTAGTGCAGCATTGGTCGTTAGCTATGCGATCAAAGGCAAACGTTTCAAGTATTTCATCTTAATATATATTCCATGTTGACAGTGATGATAATAAATATACCATCATCAGTATGTTATCGGTACTTCGTATCTTAGTAAGATACAGTTGAAATGAAAGACATCAAATCCATCTTAATTTGAGGTTTTCCGCTCATGAAAATATTACATATGATCTTCATGGTGTTTATTTGACTGTTTAGCGGCTCTAAATATTATTCCACATGTATTCTAAATAAAATGGACAATGTTCAGAGAGCTGTTACACATATCTAGAATATAAAATGAAGAGAAAAGAATGGGTCATGTATACTGTTTCTTCTAAGAGACATTTGCTTTCTGCAAATCACATCAAGACCTGACGTCAAATTTCGTTTCTGGATAATAACTTATAAACCATTAAAGGTTAATGGCTACAAACCTGGAATATAGGTAGATGTTGAAGAGACGATGTGCAGTGACTCATAATACTCTCCGACAATACTTATTCCACCCCATCAACTTCCATCAATCTTATTCACTGCTAAGTTCGTGTGCCTTAGTATGCCGTCGCCGTTGCTTCACAAAATACTCAACCCGCCAAAACCTTCCAACTCCCACCAAACGTCCGCTAAAGCCCATCAAAGCATCAATTAATTGTTCTTCACTTCCCTATGATCTAAAGCTTCGGATGTAAATAGCCATGCTTTGTGGAGTTCATGTTTTTTTACAGATTGACGGCGAAGCAGATTTTAGTATAGCTACAGACACGCTGTTGAAGTTTGACCCATCGCTTAAATACGATACACTCGTGGTGGAAGCAAATGTTACAGAGGAAGAGACAGGAGAGGTCCGCTTGGCTGAAAGTAGAGTCACGTTCCATGAGAGACCTCTCATGCTCCAGTTCCTAAACTATGGTGACGACATCTTTAAACCAGGATTTAAATATAAAACATATGTGAGTAAATATATAGTGCAAACAATTTGTATAAATTTTGATATTACTGTATTGAAGAAAACAATTATATATGTAATGCGTAGGCACCAGAAGACAGTTGTTTATTTTAACGGTCTAGGAAAATAAATGTAAACTTCAAGCGCGTTAAAACCTATTGCGAGAAACTTTTTTTTTTATTTTTTGTAACTATTGATTCAAAGGTTTAATTTCGTCCAAAATTATTTTGTTTTGTTTTCTCTCATGTAAAAATATATACGGCGTAACGGCTTCAACCACATATGCGATTATATTTTGTTTCAGGTTAAAGTAACACAGCCTGACGGACGGCCTTTGGTCACATCCGGTGATAGAGTCCGCATCAGTGTCACTTACTTTACAGACAAGCAGACAGCTGTTGCACCGCCTTTCCGTCCACCAAATAGTCCGTCTTCAAACTTGATGGAATTTATATCTCCCTTTCCTGATGGCGATGTCATATTTATGCCAGAAATGTTTTTGTCTGTACCCCGCGATGGCATGATAAAGTTAGAACTTGACATTCCGCTTAATGTTGCAACTGGGCACATAGACGTGAGTTTCTATTACTAGTACAGAATTTGATTTTTTTTTTTTTTGAATAAATAACAGCTACATGTATATGAATGATGGAAACCGATAATTAAATTAATGACTTTCAGTGATATATTGAACTAAATGACGGATAATAATATCATGCATCAAATGTGTATGGACAGGCATTATTCCACCCGCCCGTTTACAATTTTATTTCAGATACGATTCTCTTCCAATTTAAACTATTAAAAAATTAGAACTTGAAACATTTTTTCAAGGCTAAGTTACTGATGTAAATTTAAATTTGTATATATTGTTTGAAGGCTTCCATAAAATAAACATCAACGAAAGAATACACAACCCTTTGATATAAAGACAATTGTTCCATATACTGTGAGTGTGATAAAGATCCTGCACAAAATGATAGTAAATAATGATGAATTCCTTTTAGATTAGAATTTCACTAACATTTAAATCAATTGTCATTTCCGATTCATATGAAATCTACATAAATAATTGTCCTATTTGACTTTTTATTTAAAAAAATGAATAAATAAATAAATAAATAATGTTCATTTCAAGAGTTTATTTAACTTCAGGTACGTCTCCGAGATGAGAAAACGTCCAAAAACATTCAAAGGTTCCGTACTGAGAGTAAAGCTTACCTGCACGTTGAGATGAAGTCATCCTTTGTGAAGGTAAGGTAACCATTCCTGTGGCTAAGCAAAGTTTAAACGCAGCTGATAACCCTTGTTGCTCGACCAAGTTTATACGCAAAACACAGTCCTTGTAGCTTAACACATTTGACACGTGTTACACAATCCTTGTTGTTCAGCTCTGTTCATGACACGCGGCACACAGTCCTTGTTGCTGAACACAGTTTATATGCGATTCACAGTCACAGTTTACGCGGTACACAGCTTTGTTTCTGAACACATTGTTTACGTGGTACACTGTCCTTGTTGCTGAACACAGTTTATACGCAGTACATAATCCTTGTTGCTCGACACAGTTTATACGCGGTACACAATCCTTGTTGCCCGACACAGTTTATACGCAGTACAGAATCCTTGTTGCTGAACACAGATTATACGCAGTACACAATCCTTGTTGCTTAACACAGTTTATACGCAGTACCTAATCCTTGTTACTCAACACAGTTTATACGCAGCACACAGTCTTTGTAGCTGAACAGAGATTATACGCAGTACGCAATCCTTGTTGCTCGACAAAGTTTCTCTCTCCTTTTAGAGTCCCAGACGGGGTAACCTCTTGACTAGCCAACTGGAAAGTAGTTCATTTGAACTAAATGCACGTCTTAGGAAAGATACGTATCAACTGTATTTTGCCTCCCAAGCCTTGATAAGCACTAGATACACTGTTCCGGCCAGAAGCTAAAATAGATAAGCCGAACTCTTTAAAGCGTCCAGTGTATGCTTCATTAAAAAACAAATGTTTGTATATTTCTTTCTACATCGTAACAAAAACAACAAAGCAACGTTCCTCGCAAGTTCACATTCCTTCATTCATACTTTCTTCAAACAGGTTGGGAAACAGGCTGAATTCAGTGTAAGAAGTAACGTAAGACCAGGCGGAATGGTAACTTACCATGTAAGTAGTGTTAAAACACTCACATTTTAAAATAATAATTGTAACTTATACTTAGAAAGCAGCCGTATTGAATCATATTCCTTTTTTCGTTATAATATATATGCATGCAGATCTTTCATTAGATCTACAAGTTATTATTTCTCTCAATATTTATCATATTTCTGTAGCCCTATATAGACTTATATAGGCCTATCATGAACGCCATTACATACTTTTCATGAAGTTCGGACCATTGTATTAAACTATTAATCACTTCTTTTCAGATTATTAAAAACAAGAAGATAATTGAAACACACTACACTCACATTGCCTCTGTGTACCAAAAGAATACATTTTACGTAACGATGACGTCAGAAATGGTCCCAGAATGTATACTTCTTGCTTATTTCTACAACGAAAAACATGGCGAAATTGTTGCTGATGCCATCAAATTTTCCGTCGATATGTCCTTCAAAAATGACGTAAGCAAACATTTGTACATACATAACGAATATTTATAACGTGTTCCTTTTGTGTGACGCTTTGAAGATTACACTTTCTTCGGTCAACAGTTACTTCAGATAATTAGGAATGCATGGATTTGGAATAAGAATAAAAATCAACTTTTAGTGTGTATGCTTTGAAAATGCATTTTATGTATGTACTACAGATTGAAAAAGGGTATTGATGCTTTAGTGCATATGTGTTAACACATTTTTCATGCGTTTGAATTTTGTTGTTTTATACATATTTACAGGTAACCCTAAGATTCGATCGGACGCAGGTGTCACCTGGAACAAATGTTTCTTTAAACATCAGAGCCGACCCAGGATCGCAAGTGTTTGTACTAGCTGTAGATAAAAGTGTTATACTACATAAAACCGGAAATGACATCAATGAACGGAAGGTATAATCTATTATAATATTTACTTGTGTAATGTTATCAAATCTAGTTAAACCATTTCGTAAAAGTGCGGTGTGGGTGTTTTTGAAAAGCAAATGAAGAAACACATCATCAGTAGCACTGGAAAAAAGATAATAAAATATTTATTGTGAATAAACATAGTTGTCTTTTTTTTGTGGATAAATTGAATAGCACTGTTCAACGACGGTAGGTCGAATTATACTTAATACGAATCAGCGATGTGTTATGAAAGCAGTATAATGCTTTTTTATTGACATAATTATGCAGAAAAAGGTCAGTTATACTTATTCTGAGAATCAGGAATAATTTTGATCAGAAATAATTTCCTCCTGTCTCATCTTTTCCGTATTCGCAAAACGTAGATAATTGTTTGTAAATAAAAAAAAGTGACAGGAATTTTGAGAAGGTAATTACATATCAAGATTTTTAAAAGAAATTGCTATAGGCCTAACAGGATGAAAGAGCATGTAATAAAATACTTGTTGTCTTATGATGAATTCATAACCCTCTGAAACTATAGTTTACATAAGATTGTCTTGTTCTCATGTTTCAGGTCTACAACAAGCTAGGTATTGTTGAAAGACCCAGTTGGAAATACCAAGACTCTTACTTGTATGTACGAGTATCGGCAAACGATCCGATTGGCATATTCAATGTAAGAGACATTCGATTATATTAAGAGAAACGCACAACTATCGTCACAAAGATATAATAATTTAACGTAAAAGAAAAAGGAAGAAGTCATTTGAATTCCGAAATAAGTGATGTTATTGCAAGTGTATAAATTTATCTCTAAGCCTTCAATACTGTAAAGTAGTTAAATTTCGTGATGACGTATTTCCGCGGGTGCAAAAATCCATGTAATTGAAACCAAACGGACAAACAGAATTTCTATTTATTTTATCTTCAAAACTCAAAATCTACTATTTCACATCCCCAGAATTTGACCAAAACATCAAATTTCATGCCCTCAAAATTTGCAGATTTCACAGTGTATGTTTTATAGTATGATGAAATAATGATAGCAAATTAGCCTAATTTGAAATGTTGTATTCTTGAACGAGATTCTCAAACAACAAATGGTATTTCCATAGTAAAATCCACGAGATCCATATGTTATTGTATATGTAGTACATAAGTACGCTGATACAATTACATTTTTGCACTGCCGCCAATTAACTTATTTTGACGTCTCCTTAATCAGCTAATTATAATTGTCTCCATGTTTTCAATCGGTTCAATACAGCATTTTGACGGTCCATATGATCTGCTGCATATCTTAAGAGTACTGGCCCCGTGTTCACAAAACGTTTTTTGGTCTCAGCTGAGTTTGAGTTTGAAATTTTGCTATCAATTTTGCTAAAGCTTCAAGGTTAAATTCCAATTGAGACTGACCATCAATACTGAATAGCCACTTGAAAATAGTTATTAACTTAAAATTTAGTTTAAAACATGCTATTTAGATATAAATGACAAATAAAGTTTCATTATCAAACTCAGCTGAGACTGAAAATGTTTTGTGAACACGGGGCCTGGACTACAAAAGAAAGTGATTTTTATCGATGACGTCCAAACCAAGAAAATATTAATAGATAGTGCAAAAGATCAAATCGACTGAAAAATCAGAGATTCTAGCTAACGGGAGTTTGTATGGAGCTACGCGCTATCTTTTGAAGGTATAGCTACGATCGGATACTTTATACTTTAGTTGTTGTTTATTTTGGGGGGTGGGGGAGGGGGCACCGAAAAAATCAAGAGAGTTACTAAAAATACATGTAGCCGCACTTCTTGTAAATTCAGGAATTTAACGGGTGTAATTTGTTAATATTTTTCTTACAGGCGGTAGGACTTGCAGTAATAACTGACGCGTCATTGTATGATTTCGACTTCTGGAAGCGTAAGTACAACCTCTATTGCATGTCGTCTTATCTATATATAGCTATTAAATTAAGGATTTCTCATCGGCATCACTAACGACACATTTTGTCTTCTTGTCTTTTCAAACGGCAGCGTCTTTGTTGGCAAAATCGCCATAAAATGTTCAGTTGTAAGCTTGTTTACAAGTTTATATGAATAAAATTACAATTTTACATGTAAAGTATGCCTAGATATCAATTTTCAAACTAATAAATTAAAACTTATAAATTAAGAACTCCGTGCGCTTTGTATTTATTTATTTTAGTCAAGAGTCAAATAGAAGAGAAGACTTCAGCAGGTAGAGTTTCTTGGTCATCCAGTTCGGAAAGCCTTGACATAAATGAGTGTTTAGGACCATCGTGTTCAAACTATGTTGGATCAATGTCCAGAATCCCCCAGACCGTTCGTAAAGACTTTCCAGAAACTTGGATATGGGCTAACGAATCTGTCAGGTAACAGACAAATATAATAGGAGTGTTCGAGTATACTGAATAACCTGGTGTAGGTTCTTCTTTTCAAAAGGACCTTTCTAAAATATACAAGCTCTATATTCTCGTTTTCGGTTGATTAACGAGGCCATTGACGACTTTGCCACAATCTTAGGAAATATCACTTGTATTCACTTCTTGTCACATCATTGTGGTAATTACAGGGTATTGGTTATTATAACACGCTCTTGTCGTATATACTTAGTCAGGAGGCCTGGATCCAGAAACATTAAGAACGAACGGGATTGTTACGTAAAGGGGTCAGGAGGTCTCCCCTGGAAATTTTTGAAATAGAGGTATGAAATGGTGGCCCCTCGTGCATTTTTTGGGGTCTAAGTTTTGAGGTACGGGGGCAGGGGGTACTCACATCACTTTAGTGGAAAAGTTTGAAATCATGATAGGTATGAAATGTAGGCCTCTGGTGCAATTTTTGGTAAAAATGTTGAGGTACGGTTGGGTATACTCCCATTACTTTAGGGGGAATCAGGAGGTTCTCCACCTGGAAAATGTTGAAAAATAGATATGAAATGGTGGCCTCTGATGCAATTTTTGGTCAAAATTTTGAGATACGGGAGGGGATTCTCCCATCATTTTAGGGAGTAAGGGGTTCATGCCTGAATAATTTTAAAATATAAGTACGAAATGGTGGCCTCTGTTGAATTATTTGTTTATGTTGTGAGGTACGGGAGTGGGTATTCGATTTAGGGGTTGGGGTCAGAGGTCTCCCTCTGGAAAAGTTTGAAAAATATATATGAAATTGTGGCCTCTGGTGCATTTTGGAGTCTGCATTTAGAGAAAATATAATTTCCTTTGCAAAAATAGTAGAGTGGAACTTTGATGAGTATAGGTCACTCCTCAGCCAACTGGTGGAGTGGTGGTGGTGGTGGTGGTGTGTGTGGGGTCCGAGCCTGGTCAGTATAGGGTATTGGTTATAATAAATTGTTCTTGTCACATACCATTAGAGTTTCTAAAATAACCTAACGCTTCATTCTCGGTTTATAATCGTATGCATTGATAAATTTGAAATAAATAAATACTAACTAAACTAACACATGATAATGGGTGGCTATAGATGCATGTCGTTTTCTATAATCAGTACTTTGTTAATTCATTATGTTGTTGTCACCTAAATCACGTCGTTGTTGCTTATTACTTAAGTCTATCAGTTCAAGTAAAACTCAAGTCTATAAACAGATTCTTTTGGAAGAATGAAACCAAGCAAAGTAATAGCAGAGGTATGTTTACAAGAAGAAATTGAATGTACAACGCCTGTCACATCATCTAGCATCGGCTTAAGCAGAACTCTATCACTAAATAACATGCATTGATGGGATACCATGGTGTCAAAGGACCAGAAATAAGAATAACACCGAGTCTAAGCTCTGGCCACTTTCTACGGCTGCCACACGACATTTAGAGCTGAGTTTGTAAACTAACTAGAAAAATATCTGTAAAAATAGTCTTACAATTTGAAACTGGAGAGCAAAATTTTATTCCAAGTTGTCTGTTTCAAATTAGGAAGAAACATATATTGTAGATATATAATCTCTTTAAAACACGTCTTATAGTTATCCCAAGCAGAAAAACCGCTTTACACATAAACATGGCATATAAATATTGTAATTGCAGGAGTGGGTATCTATTGTACACCTCTATAATGACGTGATATATATAAATACTGAAATAACGTGTAACATTTGTATCTGATAGATATACTCGTATAAACACTGTAATAATCGGTTACACTTATGCCTGTCAATAATAATGTGTATAACTTAAACCTGACAGATTCATGGTAATTCAATATTCACAAGTTTCTGGGACGAAAGTATATTCATTTTAAAATATTCACCTGCTGAAGATGAACACGAATACTATTTCCGTGTGACATAGAATTAAAACATGCCATTATGCGTCCAGTAATGTCAATCTCGTTCTGGCCAGGGTAGTAGTGTTTGTACTTTTTCATAGTCCGGATGCAGATGCTGAATAACAATGACTACAATTTCGTGGTGGACTCTTCGGGTGAAATACAATCAGCGCCATGTTCTCCAGGTTCAAAATATATCTGTACTTGTATTGGCCCGTTTTGCGGGTCAGGTGTAACTACTATAAGGGACGATTTCCCAGAGACTTGGATTTGGTCTAATGAATCTGTCAGGTAAGATACTGGCTTTAAAGATACTTTCATCATTTAAGTGTTTACACTTCATTCGATCAAATGCACTCGTTGACCTTCTTTGACATAAATTTCTTAAGTCACTGTAAATTCGTTAGAATTACCATGTAATTATATTCTGTTTTCCTTTCTTTAAATCAAAAAAATCTGATGGTCATTTAAAATCATAAATACCTAAAATAGACGACATCTCCAATGTAAAGCATCAAACGTCAAAATGCAAACATCTCGAACCGCATTCTACGTGACGTATTTAAAGAAGCGCGACCTATGTTGTATATTGTACACCCAATACGGGCGTACATCCAATACGGGCGATTTCATGTAGGCGCGGAGTAGTTCCGCTTTTCTAGTAAATGTAATTTTACCGATAAGTAACCTTATCATAATCACGATTCTTTTAGAGTAAAAGTTACAAAATGTTCATATAATAGTAAAACAAAGAGATTCTTCAGCTTTCCAGCGTTTTTACATACATGTTGTCCGGGAAAACGTCAAATCTTACACTCGTTATGTAGCTCCTAGTACAGACGTCACGAATTAAACTCAATATTTAGTACACTGTTCGTAACTAAATCTACAGAAACAAAAAAAATGGAGAGTCCTGTAAGTAAGTAATTTTACAACAAAATGTCAGGCTAAGTGAAAATCGAATGTTATTGCTATGCTTGGTTGTGTTGTACTTTCAAATGATCTTCCTACAGATTTTATTACATATTTATTCATTTAATAATTATATAGATAGATAAATTGCTTTGGTACTCGCATTTTATATTTGTATGATTCACAAAAATGGGTCTATTTATTCAGATGACGTCATCAACATCCAACGTAAATTTTAGTCAATGTTTTATTGCTTTAGGCCTACGTACTCACCTAATGACGAGTATCAAGTCTGTAAAGTTTCAAAGCAATAGCTTTTGTAGCATTCATGTAAAACGGACATGTTTTGTTTTTGTATCTATTGAACTTGAAATATCCATTAGATTGAAGTAAAAAAAATATATAAATGTTTATAAAGTAATTGAAATATGCGTTATTAGTTCTACTGGGAATGTGATCATGACAGCGACAGTACCAGATACAATCACTGACTGGGTAGCTACAGGCTTTGCACTGAACCCAGACTCTGGACTCGGGGTTGCACCAGTTGCTGCAAACGTAAGTTGCATTTCTTAAATATCTGAAACGGTATATCCCCAACACCTGCATAACTAAAACTGTTGAAACGGTATATCCCTTACAGCTGCATAACTAAAACTGTTGAAACGGTATATCCCTAACAGCTGCATAACTAAAACTGTTGAAAAACGGTATACCCTAAAAGCTGCATAACTAAAACTGTTGAACACCTAGATGTTGGCAAATGTTATCTTTGTTAGATGGGCTGGTGTTAAATGTTTCGCAAAGGAAGTTGTGTGAATGTCGGTGGTGCTCTGCGATTATTAATACAGCAAGTGCACTATAATTTGGCGGATTATACAGTATTGTACGAGGCACTTAAATTCACCAGCTAAATACTTTCAGATGTTAGATATTTTCAAGTTTTGCTCTAACTTCTTTTGTTTAGGTAACCGCATATCTACCATTTTTCGTCAGCCTTCATTTACCATTTTCCATTGTTTCTGGAGAGGTAGCTGTAATTCAAGCACTTGTGTTTAACTACTACCCGCATGATATGTATGTAAGTATTCATTTAATATTCACACTTGTTACCAATGTTTTACCTGCTAGCAAACTCTTTCAAAATTGTGACATATAAATATCACAATGATTGTATCTTTTCTTGGTGATTAATTGACAATTATTCAAAAGATATTTTTTCATTAGAATTACTGTGTTGGGCATATTTTTTCAGATTCCGCATCCGTTTGTTGTTTGCCTTTGAAACCTTTTGAAAGGTGTCATATATTTTATTATTTAATTCTTTACAGTTGTTCACTGAAAACTCAGTGAATCTAAAGCATTGTGAAAATCTGTACTACTTTTCGACAGTTTGCTTATGAATATACATTTACTTCGATCAAGATTTATAATTTATACTTTTCATGCCTATGAAACGGAACTAATATGAGAACACCTTGTGGTGGGCGGCGTCCATTAAAGTTGTCTGCTCTCTAATTTGAGAAGTTCTTATCCAATGATAACAGAACTTGGTCAAAGTGTTTACGGGCATATTGTCTCGGCCAAGTTAGATAACCAGCTGAATTGTCTCAGAGGTCTCAGGGGCGCTGGAGTAATGCTCCTTGAATTACTCAAAATTGCGAAAGTTGACAGTCTCCTCTCTCTAACTCTTTTAGAGTTTTTAAAGTCAATATTAATTTGCTGTGACGGGCGTATTTTGTGAGTGTGCAACTCTTGTTAACATAAGATATACCCCACTGATACTGAAATATCAAAGATATCCTTTCACATATTAGTATATCTTTCACTCGCAAACAACACTGTTATTTGGATTATCGCTTCAGGTGACAGTATCGCTAAAGAATTCCTCTGATGAATTCCTTGGTATAACTGTAAATAGATATGGTAAGGAAGAAGAAACAAAGGACAGAGTTCAAAAGTGTATTCTCGTAAGTGATGCTTTATATGATATAACTAATGTGACAAACTGTGTAAATTATGCAAATATTCATCAGGACATGTTTCATTGTTTGTGCAACGGTGACCTTACTGTGTGTTTTTAAACTTTCGATGAAAACCGTGAAGAAATTTACAGATGAATTATACATTTAACAAATGAAAATCATAATATTTTTATGTGAGGTTACAGTAATAAACGCTGCACATATTTTCTTTTAAACTTGATGTTTGTTGAAAATATATTAGGTACATCCTGAATTCTACAATGATAAAATAGATAGCTAAAACCTTGAAGAGCTGATAGACCTTTGCTAGGAGCTTTCTGATCATGACATTGTTCAAGTTAAACACTGATCTGTTTTTATCATTTTGATAAAATTGCCCATCACTTTTGTTATATTTCAGGTCAAGTCTAATGATGCACACTCCGCTTATTTCACAATTAAGGCCCAGCAAATAGGAACTATAGACTTGGAGGTAGAGGCGTCGTCTCCGAGAGGAAGAGACACTGTTATACGTCAGCTTATAGTCAGGGTATGTAGTATAATCAGAACTATGTAATAGAAAAAGCATTGAAACTCGAGGGTAAACGATTTGTACGAGGGGGCGTAGCCCCCTCGTATAAATCGTTTATCCGAGAGTTTTAATGTTCTTTCTGTTTTGTATCATAGCCATCCATATATGGTAGTTGTAGGCTTTCCACATTGCCATATACAGCAGTTCAGTGAATACTTAAAATCCTTGCTTTACAAATGTGTAAAGCCCAGGTAAAATAAACCAATGCTAGAGCAGAAAATCAATAAAATACACTTCGCTGTCTACTGTTCCAGACACGCTGGCATACTTTCCTGTCCAACAGTGCGGTTACTAGCGTGCGGGTATTAAATACCTGCACACTTTTAGTTACCGCACCCTGTACTCGGAGTATACGAATTACCTGCACCAAATTTGTTAAGAAAAAACACCGAGCTATGATACAATAATATAAAAGTGAACAAACGGCTTAGGACACATGTTCATCGAAATTTATATTTGTACTTCAATACGCTAAATTTTCCTTTGCTCTGTCATTGTTTAATTAGCTCACATTTCGACGAAGATTTACAAGAATGTGAATTCTTCATGTACAGAAAATTTCGTGCGTTTTTAGTTCCTGGTCTTAAGTGTAAGTTTGAGGCTAGTACAGGCGTAATGTTTTGTTCATTTTAATCACCATTTATAACAAGCTTTAACAGTTGCTGCCGCCTTGTCTGGTCAAAGAAGTAATCTCTGATAGTTGCTGCTTATTGCTTTGGTAGTTGCTGCAACCGTGTCCGGTCAAAGCAATATGCTCTGGTAGTGGCATTCAGCTTTGGTAGTTCCTACCACTCTGTCTGGTCGAGGTAATATGCTCTCTTAGTTGCAGTCGTCGTGTCTTGATCTAGTAGTGGCTGCTTCCTTGTCTGTTCAAAGCAATAAGCTCTAGTAGTTGATGCCACCACGTCTGGTTAGGGCAATAAGCTCTGATAGTTGCTGCTACCGTGTCTTGTCAAGGCAGTAAGCTCTGGTCGTACTGCCACCGTGTGTGATCAAGACAGTTAGCTCTGATAGTTGCTTTCACCGTGTCTGGTCAAATAATAAAGCCCTGGTACGTGCTGCCACCGTGTCTGGTCAAGACACTAAGCTCTGGCGCGTGCTGCAACCGTATCTGATCACGGCAGTAAGATCTGGTAGTGCTGTCATCGTGTCTGATCAATGCAATAAGCTCTAGTAGTTGCTGCCACCGTGTCTGGTCAAGGCATACAGCTCTGGTACGTGCTGCCATCCTGTCTGATGAAGTCAGTAAACTCTGGTAGTGCTGCCATAGTATCAGCTCTGGTAGGTTCTGCTATTGTGTCTGACTCTGGTAGTTGCTGCCACCGATTCTGACTCTTGTAATTGCTAGTCTGGTCAAGGCAATAAGATCTGACACTGTGTCAGGTCAAGGTAATGTGCTCTGGAAGATTCTACCATCGTGTTTGGTCAAGTCAGTATGTTCTGATAGTTGCTGCCTTCGTGTCTGGTCAAGGCAACATGCTGTGGTAGTTTCTGACATCGTGTCTGACTTTGGTAGTTGCTGCCATCGTGTCTGACTCTAGTAGTTGCTGCCACAGTGTATGGTCAAGGCAATAAGATCTGACACTGTGCCAGGTCAAGGTTATGTGCTCTGGAAGTTTCTGCCATCTTGTTAGTATGCTCTAGTAGTTGCTGCCACCGTGATGGTCGAGGCAATAAGATCTGACAATGTGCGAGGTCAAGGTAATGTGCTCTGGACGATTCTGCCATCTTGTCTGATTCTGGTAGTTGCTGCCACCGTGTCTGACTCTAGTAAATGCTGCCACCGTTTTTGGTCAAGGCAATAAGACCTGACACTATGCCAGATCAAGGTTATGTGCTCTGGAAGTTTCTGCCATTTACCAGTTGTTGCCACCTTGTCTGGTCAAGTGAAGTAATGAAAGAGATTATAAACCAGATCAAATTAATAGGGAGACTATTAACAGGACTAAAAAATGGGTGGAATTGAAATGATAAACCTGGATTACTTCATAAATGATTTAAAAGCTTGTTGGATCAGAAGGATAATAGATAAAAGTAACCAATGACAATGGAAGGTCTTTATAGTACATTTTTATCTAATGTTGGAGGAGAACTAATTGTTGAATGCAATTATTTACAGAGGGAAATTGGTACAATATGTAATTCCAACATATTTTTGAGAGCTTTATAAGTGGCTTTGGTAAATATAAATACACAAGACAATAAAAAGAATATAAGTAAACAGGTAATATGGAATAACACATAAGTTTGACGAATTCAATTTTTATATAACATAGAAAATAGACAATTCTTGAAATAATACAATCTTATATTAAGCATTCCAAAAACTATTAAACAGGCGCCTGAGGAAGAGGATAGTTCGTATACACGAAATGAAATACTTGTAGACAAATTAGCACAGTCAAAAGAACCAAATAAATTACTTTATGACACACATATAAGCAAAGGATCAAAATCAATTAAGTCAGAAATGAAATGGTCATCGATTATACTGAAAACCTCCTCCTGTTGATCAAACATAAATAAGTAGCTTTCAATACAAAAATCTGACGTGAATTCTCCCAACAAACAAATCATTATTTAATATAAACTAACAGAATCAAATCTGTGTGAATGTTGAAACACTAGAACACATGTTTTGGAAATGTAATTGCGTACAACAGCTATGGATTTATCTTAATAAGAAAAATCTTAAAATTCAATTGAATTGAGAGGTGGTCAGTTTTGGTATCGCTGAAAGAAACGTAAAACGAAAAGATGTTATAATATTCCTCATGAAATATTATATATTTCAAATCAAAAATAGAAAAAGGAACTCAGTTTTGATAGTTTCATATCATATCTTAATATCAGGATAAAACTTGAAAAAAGAAAATTACATTATCAAACGACAAATTAAACCAACATAATGTCAAATGGTCTGGTTTTGAGGTATGAGTTTAGATGATGTGGGTTGTAAAAGAGGTCTTATTATGCCCCCGAAGGTGGGCATATTAAAATCGCACTGTCCGTCCGTCAGTCAGTCCATCTGTCTGTGAGTGCGTGCGTCCGTGTAAATTCTCTTCCGGGCTGTAACTCTGCCATCCATGAAGGGATTTTGAAATAACTTTGCATAAATGTTCACCATAATAAGACAACTTGTCATGCGCAAGACCTAGACCCCTAGCTCCAAGGTCAATGTCACACTTAGAGGTTAAAGGTTAACATGGTCTTAACTTAACTTAACAGGGTCTGTTTCGTGTCCGGTCCATAACTCTGCCATCCATGAAGAGATTTAAAATAACTTGGCATAAATGTTTACCATAATGAGACGATGTGTCATGAGCAAGATCCAGACCCCTAGCTATAAGGTCAATGTCACACTTAGAGGTTAAAGGTTAACATAGTCTGTTTCTTGTCCGGTCCATAACTCTGCCATTCATCAAGGGATTTTGAAATAACTTGGCATAAAGGTTCCCCCATAATGAGACGACGTGTCATGCACAAGACCAGACCCCTAGCTTTAAGGTCACACTTAGAAATCAAAGGTTTATATGGTCTGTTTCTTTTCCAGTCCATAACTCTGCCATCGGTGAAGGGAATTTAAAATTACTTGACATAAATATTTCCTATTATGAGATGATGTGTCATGCCCAGGACCCAGACCCCTAGCTCTAAGGTCAAGGTCACACTTAGAAGTCAAAGGTTAACATGGTCTGTTTCATTTCTGGTCCATAACTCTGCTATTTATCAAGGGATTTGAAAATAATTTGACACAAATCTTAACCATATTGAGAAGATTTGTCGCACTTATGACCTGGGTCTCTCAGGTAAAGGTCAAGGTCACAAAATGATTCATACCTAAACTATTATGGCATGTTTTGCGCAGACAACTGTAGCATTCTTGGGCATGCTTCGGGGGCATTTGTCACCAATAGTGACAGCTCTTGTTTTTTTTTCTTTTTTACCATATAAAATGCCCATTTTGAAAGTGTGCGTACAATAATACAAAATGTTTACGTGATTATAGCAGCAATAATCGTTATAAATGTCGATAATTATATGAACTTGGAAACAATCTGAATATCCTATACATTTAGCTTTTTTTACATTATACATTTCTTTAATTTCTCACATTTTCCCATAAACTTTCAAAAAAAAGTCTTCGTTGACACCTATGTAATACAAATGGTTAGATTTGATGCTATTTGTACTTATTGCTGTTTAAACATTTTACTCCACATCAAAAATATTTTCCTATGTCATCATATTTGTAAATGTACGAAGTACGAAGATTAAAAAATAAATTACATAAAAAAACCTTGTCTGGTCAAGGCAATAAGCACAGATGGTTGCAGCCACTGTGTCTGTCAAAGGCAGTATGCTCTGGTAAGTGCTGGCACCTTCGTGTCTAGCCAAAGGAATATGCTCTGGTAGTTGCTTCCGCCTTGTCTGGTCAAGGAAATAAGCTCTGGTTGTTGCTACCATTGCACCGGATCAAAGCATTAAGCAATGGTAGAGGCTGCCATCAAGTCTGGGCAATAACCTCTGATAGCTGTGTCACCGCTTCTGACTCTAGTAGTTGCTGCCACCGTGTCTGATCAAGGCAGTTAGCTCTTTTACTTGCTGCCACCGTGTCTGGTCAAGACAGTAAGCTCTGGTAGTACCTTCCACTGCGTATGGTCAAAACACAAAACAATAAGCTCCCTGGTAGTAGCTGCCACCACGTCCGGTCAAGACAATACGCTCGGGTAGTAATTGCCGCTAAGTCTGGTCAAGGCAAAAGGCTCTGGTATATGCTTCTACCGTGTCTGGTCAAAGCAGTAAGCTCTCTGGTAGTTATTGCTACCGTGTCTAGTCAATGCAGTATGCTCTTGTAATGCTGCCACCGTTTCTGGTCAATAAGACGTAATGGTGAGCGGTTATTTCCTTTAAACTTTCTCCTGAACAACTCTGTTTATATTTGATGGATGGAATCGGGCAGTGTTATTTTGTGACCACAACACTAAGTTGAGACACGTTGTTATTTACTTTACAGGCAATGCATTGGCTCTTTTAATCATACACAATATGTAGTGATTTAATTAGATTTGTTTATTTACAGCCGCCTGGCCAACAAGAGGAACAAAATGTTCCAGTGTTGATATCACTGGAAAATGGCGGTAACTTTCAGCAAGATGTACCTATAACTTATCCGTTACGTATAGTACCGGACTCGGAGCGAATACAGATTACTGTAATAGGTAAGGAAAGGTGCACATTGTCTCTGTTTACTTACAAGCTCTACGAACGAATTGTACATTCATTCGGCTTTGATACAAACCAGAGTCTGTCCTTACTCTTTGGATCCAGACTGACTAAAGTGACATCATTTGTATCGCAGCTGTCCCATATACAAAATGTATAAGCCTTATGTTTATTAAATGAAACTTTAAAACTGAAAAAAAGTTGTTGTCAAGTAGAAATAAATAGCTTTCAGATTGTACTCTCTTAGATGGTTGGTAGCTATTACGTTTTGCAAAATACGTCAGGAGCAAGTTTAATATTGTTAATGAAATAAATCCGTAAGAAATAATATTAAACTGTAAAATCTACAAAAATTCTACGATTTGCCACATAAGTTAAAGAAATGTTGAATTTGAAATGAACGCTTTAAATCTAATTGACTGAATATTTGGTTTCATAAAACTGGCCCAGGTCTTACAAACTGAGTAATAGCCGTTCTTTAAAATATTAGTATGTCTATGGCTGATAAAATATAAAAGGCAAGGGTAAATTTTCCGGAAGTACAGAGCACCCTAAACACAGCCATATAGTCATGCATCCCAAAGTAGGCCCGCGAAAATGAAGAACCAGTCAGCTACCCATGGATCACCACCAGCTGTTTAATGTGATATATATGAGATAATGCATACATATTTTAGGAACTCCCTGGTTGTCTGTGTCTAAAACAACTGCTTTAATTTTCAGTAAGAATACAACAAATTATGTGACTTAAATTTTATGCAGAACTGTTCTTATTGACAGGTGACATTTTTGGCCCTTCCTTGGATCACCTTGATCAGTTGATTAAGATTCCGTATGGATGTGGAGAACAGAATATGGTGCGGTTCGCTCCCGCTGTTTTTGCTGCCAAATATCTTAAGATTACTAACAGGTACTCGGAGAAAATGAAGAAACAGGTTGAGCATATCATGGAAACTGGTAAGTGTGTGTACTTGTAAAAAAATGTGGAGTGGCAAAATCGAAGTTAATAACAATTTGGGAATTAATGGGTAAAACCTCTAATAATACATGTATATATTTTGAACAGTGTACAATAACTCTACAACTCTCTGTTTAATTCATTGGTCAGCGTATTAAATTTTAGTTTCTATAAAGGTGTTATTAGGTGTATATGATAACTTTTGTTTCGTTTATACTACAGGCTATCAAAGACAACTGACCTACCAGAGACTCGATGGTTCATTTAGTGCATTTGGCATCAAGGATAACGAAGGAAGCTTGTGGTAAGTTACTGCCAAGATGTACGAGCACAATCAACAAACAACAATGATTCTGTTGAAGGCAGTTTCACAATAATATTATTGCCGGGTTTCAGATGTATCATTAAAACGTTTTATAGTTATAATTATTCTCTTTATACCCGGCGTATTTAAGTAAGCGGAAATATTGTTACCTCAGTTGTTTCTCTCTATGTTACAGGCTTACTGCATTCGTCCTGAAGTCGTTCGCAGAAGCCAGTGAGTTCACCTACATTGATCCGGCTGTTGTTGAAAATGGTGTTAAGTTTATTCTTAAGAATCAAAACAAAGATGGAAGCTTCAACACGACGGGATTTGTACATAATAAGGCAATGCAGGTTGGAACGTATCTAAATATATCCTGGTTATAAAAGAACTAACGTTTGAGGTTTAAGTTTGAAAACGCACTAAAGACTTTTTATCTCGACTCTTCAGAGAATAGTGAGAGTTATTTAGCTTATCCGGGCTTCGGCGTAGTTATATATATATTGGATTTAAACTTCACACAATGTTTTCCAGTCATAAGACCTGCTGAAATAAACAAGCAAGATAGTATTTGGTTGGATTTAATGTAAAAACTGACACTTTTTTCTACCTAGAAAATTCAGTTAAACTTTTTGCTTGCAACAAACTTTCAAGTTGTATATCAATGCGATTAGAGAACTCTTGGTTTAAATTAATTCAAATTATGGCCATTATTTGACTTAAAAATTTGGTTGAAATTTTGCATGCAAGTTGTTTTCATCTCTCTATAAAAAATTTATTTGTAATTGATGTCCGTGTTTCCGAATAGTCGAGTGCGGTCTTGTTTAATATGTAATGATAACTTGAGTTCGTACAGTAAGTATTCATTTATCGGCTCTGTATCTAGAAAATTGTATTTCACTTTGAAATGTCTCATTAGCGATATTGGCAATATCATAAACAAAATTGTTCGGTTTATCTGAGTGTATTTATTTATCTCACACTATGTTTCTGCATGTTTTTTTTTTATTTCATTTTTTAGGGAGGTTCTGTATTGAGCAGTAGGTCTCTTGCTGCGTACGTACTGATAGCTGTGAAAGAGGTTCAAGATAAAAATATAATGGTAGGTGTATGTTTTTTTAACGGTATCTAAATTCAGCACTTAGGCCTTGTCATAAACCCGACATAACAATTATATTTTAAAAGCATCTCGGCAGTTTGTCTCATAGCCTCAAAGCCGTGTCCTATTACTAGACAGTGTAAAATAAAATATGTGCTTTATAGAGCTCTACATCTGTTAAAAGACTGGTATAAAAATATTTTCTAAATCGACCTTTAACTAGAGGCGACGTAGCAGTATTAATAAAGTTCGATGGTAAAATACATGATACAGCATTAAACTGACTAGACATACGACTGTGTTCTATCTTTTTAGCTCACCTGTCACATAGTAACAAGGTGAGCTTTTGTGATCACCCTTCGTCCGTCGTCCGTCGTCAGTCCGTCCGTGCGTCCGTCCGTCAACAATTTCTTGCCTGCACGATAGTGGTTTCATTTATGATTTTATTTTAACCAAACTTGCACACAACTTGTATCACCATAAGAGCTCGGTTCCTTTCTTGAACTGGTCAGATCCCGTTATGGATTCCAGAGTTGTGGCCCCAGAAAGGGCCAAAATTAGCTATTTTGACCTTGTCTGCACAATAGTAGCTTTATTTATGATTTGATTTTTACTAAACTGACACACAACTTGCATAACCATAAGGTCTTGGTTCCTATCTTTAACTGGCCAGATTCCGTTATGGGTTCCAGAGTTATGGCCCCTGAAAGGGCCAGAATTAGCTATTTTGACCTTGTCTGCACAATAGCAGCTTCATTTATGATTGTATTTTAACCAGACTTGCACACAACTTGTATCGCTATAAGATCTTGGTTCCTTTCTTGAACTGGTGAGATTCCATTATAGGTTCTAGAGTTATGGCCCCTAAAAGGGCCAGAATTAGCTATTTTGACCTTGTCTGCACAATAGCAGCTTCATTTATGATTTGAATTTAATCAAACTTGCACAAAGCTTGTGTCACCATAAGATCTTGATTCCTTAGTTGAAACAGCCAGATCCCATAATGGGTTCCAGAGTTATGGTCCCTGAAAGGGCCAAAATTAGCTATTTTGACCTTGTCTGCACAATAGCAGCTTCGTTTATGATTCGATTTTAACCAAACTTGCACACAACTTGTATCACCACAAGATCTTGCTTCCTTTCTTCAACTGGCCAGATTGCATCATGGGTTCCAGAGTTATGGCCCCTTAAAGGTCCTAAATTGGCTATTTTGGCTTTTGCAGCCATATAGAGACTTCATTTATGGTTTTATTTGGTACAAACTTCCAAAATAACTTCAACAACAAGAAATCTTGGATTCCATGACAAATCAGATCAAAGCGTAGGTTCAGAGTTATTTTATATCTGATTACCTCCCCTGATTGTAATCAAACTGGATTTATATCAGTAAGTACTTATAGGACTTATTTGAAATTTCATTATTGTCATTAGTTGGACTGAGCCAATAAGGGTAGATAACTATGGACAGATTTTATGTCAAATTACCCCCCTTTATTTCAAATTAAAATGGGTATATCTCCGTAACTAATGAAGATACTGATCTGAAATTTCATTTATGTCAACAGATTAATTTTGCAGATTCTTCTTTTGTTCACTTACAATAATTTTTTTTCAATTACTTCCCTTTTACGTTACTATAAATAGCATATTTTTTGTAACTTTTTTATTATTGGCCATCGGGAAAAACCGCGACCACTTTTCTGTGGTACAACATGGATGGTACCTCCAATTTTTAGGTGTATTTAGACATAGCTGTACCTTGTTAGATTTTTTCCCTTTGTTGTTACTGTCCTTTGGACTTAGATATTTTTTCTGAGGACCTTCTTGTCCTCAAGTGCAATGATAACAGGTGAGCGATATAGGGCCATCATGGCCCTCTTGTTTATCAATACAATTACTTTATAGGTAGCAGAATTGAAAGCAATAAACTAATTCTAAAATGTTGAACGTATATTCTCACATCTCAGATTGCACAATAGTAAAAGAAAACTGCACCGCAATAATATATATGTATATAATTATATGTATATAATTATGTTCATTGCAGAGAAATGCCACGGAGATTGAAATTCTGAGAAAAGCAATAATGTCAGCTTCGTCCTTTGTTGAGCAAGGTAGCTCCAGACTGACTGGGGAGTATGAGACAGCAATTACAGCATACGCCACAGCTCAAATAAGCAAGGGCGGAACAACAGAACTGCTGAACAGGCTAGATAGGAGCACTAACCTCATACAGTCTGGTGCGTCTTAATTAATTCTAAACTTTATGACTGTTTTTACACTTTATTTAAACGACGGTCTTATCCCTTAAGTATGTTGATCTGTTATCGAGTTCAAAACAAAATAACGTTTTACGTAGTATATATTACATACTTTTTGAGTCGGCTAAACGATGTAATCGTTTTGACGAGTCCTTGCTATCCAGCGATTCTCTAAGTCTAAATGGACCAAATAACACATTGAAGCGATGTAGTTCCATTAGATTTCTCAAACTTCAAACAGTTCACTGCAAGAATGAAATTAAGTTGCGTGAATTCCCTTTGCTATGACCAATATACGATGTAATCTGTCATATTTATGACTTTTAATTGTGCAATACTCGAATGTAACTCATTAAGCATAAATGTGCATTTTATGAATTGCGCAGGCTTACAAAGCTTGCGTAACATCCAGCGAAAGACAAAAAATAGTTCCACAGGGCTCCAGATAAGATGCGTATTAGCGTAAATTACGTATAGAAATAATGCAAATACGCATGTCTAATAATTTCTAAACGTATATAAAATTACAGAAATGCACACAATGCTTTTTTAAAAACAAAATCTGAATCATCTGGATGCGTTAGGTAACATAGCCGATCCCGATCAGCCTTAATTCTCCCACATTGAACGTATACACGCATCGTATGATTTCTATAAACTTTGCGTGGGTTTCTACACACACACATGAATTTTGCAGTCAGTAAACGGATAAATTATCGGAAGAAGAAGCTCTTACTGGTTTGTTTAGTTACTACAGATATTAAAAATGATTTTAATTCTTATTTTTCGAGAAATAAACAAATCGGCGAAACATTAAATTGTATTTTCTTGTAGTTTTTGAAATCGAAAGTAGATCGTCTATGTTTGGCGAAATGAAACAACTTTTTTATGAAAAGATTTAAATAAGAGGTAATTTAACCGTAAACTTCAATGTCAGATACTGCCAATTGCTGCTAAATGTCTTCGTATCATCACAATTTGTAAAATATATTGTTCAAACGTGAGAAAAGTGTAATCGTATCCGGATATAATATTTTGGGTAAATATCGAGCTGTGTTATGAAATTTTAAGAAAAAAAAAAAAAACTGAAACTGGTAGACTATACTGTCAGTACATCAATCATTAGCCGACTCAGGCCATTCAGGCCTTTGATTTTTCCTGTGAGCGTTACCTGGCAAATTGCTGTATGTAAAAATAATTTGCCATTTCACGAATGACATAACATTCCTGGCCTTGCATTGTATGGACTATTTCCAGTTATCTTACGTAGCAGTCAAACTGAGTTAGATAATATACCAGACCTCTGATCTTACACCTTACGTGTATGTTTACAAAGATCCTTGAAGCAAATATATATATATTTGATTGTCTGAAATAACAAACTGTCTTTTAAACCTCATTTAAGTTGTTTGGTGCTATCACTTTCCCGTGAACTGTATTTTGTTTTGTTTGTAGATGGAACAAAACATTGGCAAAATTCCGTAAAAAGTATTGAAGTTGAAACTGCCGGGTATGTTTTGCTTGCCTACAGCAAACAAAACAATATTAACGGCGCACTTCCGGTACTGAAATGGCTTATTCAGCAGAGAAGCCCGTATGGCGGCTACATTTCTACACAGGTATTTGTTGAATACTAGTACATTTGATAGTTTGTTTTATTGATTTCGAAGAATGACGCTGTTTAATTAATTTCACTATTTAAAATCCTTATGCACAAAAGAATAAAATTTCTCTGATCATTTCCAAAGGTTAAAAATGATATGTAAGACTTCCACTTTTTCTTTTTTGGAAATTGTGCTTTTACTGTGCGCAAAGGTGGCTACACATTATGTTTATTCATCGTACCTAATCATATCATAAATTAAAGAAATTAATTCCAAAACTACAAATATTTTTACAAATACATTAAAGGACTTGCAGAAAACAATGCTAACTTATTTTTATGGGCGGCTATTCTACGAACTAAACAAAACAATGTAATATATTGAATACTCGAACTCGACGGGACAAGCAAAATTGTTCGAGTAATTGGTAGTTCGAGCCAACAAAATATACATTATAATATAGGGATTTTGCCAGGACCTGAAGATGAATTCAAGCAAAGAGTGGTGTTCGAATTATCCGAATGAACGAAATCATTAGAGTCCAGACGCTGTTAGTTCATGCAGACTTTGTTGGTGAATTTGAATGTCTCCAAATAGTCCTTACTCAAGTAATGACACTACCTCTGCAAACACGCTTCTAGTTTGTAATGGCATTGACTTATCCATTTAAAAAAGGCTGCACTGTGTTTGAATTTGCCCAAAAGCTAGTAAGAATAATAGTATGCTCATACTTATCGCGAACGCCAAACTTGAGACATAATTCTTTATTCGCTTATTTCATTGTTGCCCATCATGAATAGGACTGAGATTTTTTCCAGATGATAGACTGGTCAATGCATTTGCTACTCTTAATGTCTAAATGAATCTGGAAACCCCCATGGTTAAGTGATCGACTTAGAATCAGGTCCGTCATTAAAGATTTACATCAAAACTTGCTTTTAGATATACATGAAAAAATGCAGCTCAGTCATGGTTTAGGTTTACAGCAAAACTTTCGCTCAATTGATCAAATATGTCGTGTTCAAAATTCGCTACAGTTGAATAAATCAGCTTCAAAACACGTTTGTCTCTTCTTTATTTTCAGGGGCCTCCGTGGCCGAGTGGTTAAGGTCGCTGACTTCAAATGACTTGCCCCTCATCGATGTGGGTTCGAGCCTCATTCGAGGCGTTGAATGCTTCATGTGAGGAAGCCATCCGGCTGGCTTACTGAAGGTCAGTGGTTCTATCAAGGTGCCCGCCCGTGATGAATTGATGCACGGAGGGGCAACGCTGGAAAGTCGCCCTATGACATATAATTGTGTCAGTGCGACGTTAAACCCAAGAAAATAAATAAATAAATCTATTTTTTCAGGATACTGTCGTTGCTTTACAAGGTCTAGCAGAAATTGCATCACAGATGTACACATCTGACGTCAGCATGACAGTTGAATTTGACTACGGCTCCGAAACTCCGAAAAATGTCTCAATAAATGCTGAAAATATGGACGTGCTACAGTTCATTGACGTACGTAGTACTATTATCTCAGTCAGTACAATGAAAAACATTTTCCTGGAAGATAAATATGTAAAGAATATCATTTATATTCAGTGTTTAGTTGATAGGAAGAAACTTGATTGAACTAGAAAGTCACGGGACTTACGTTGTAAATTATTTGTATAAAGTGGTATTGGCCTATAACAAATATATACATGTAAACATGAGTTGACTTATTAACATCACGTTGTTTCGCATGACAATACATTGTATATTCAATGAACATTTAATACTTGTTAGGTACCTGAAGAAAGCCGCACGCTGCGGATATCGGCCAAAGGAAGAGGTTCTGGCCTAGTCGAGGTAATTTCTTCTAACTAGAGAATAAAGGTCGAATATAAAGTTGACTCGTGTCTACAAGTTTAACACATTTGACATGTCATTTAAGTAAGAATATGTGCTTATTATGTGTTATTCTAAGAATGTATGTTTATTCAATCTTATTCATATGTAACTAAATTAGCCACTTTTTATGGAACCTTTATACAAAAACAAATTATTTTCAAATTAGAATAGCTTCTTCATATGGTTCTAGGTGAGCACATTTTACAACATATTGGAGGAGGAACGAAATCCCAGCTTTGATCTGATGGTTACAACTAATGGTACAGAAGTTGATAGATTCACGCTGAAAGCTTGTGCAAGGTAAATAGCAACTACTGCTTCGCATTCATATATCCCTGTAATATTTAGAAAACAAATGCACATCGCAGCTATTTTCAATGAGCATTAACTGAATCACAAGAAATATTAAATGTTAACAGTACAATATTTGTACAGAACATTATGCTAGTATTATATTTCTATGTTTTTGTAATATACGAAATCTTATTCATGATTGGACTGAGACAAGTCAAAAATGTTTGGTTTTTGATTACCTTTGATAAATCGTATATCCAACTTTACACCCTTGCCAGGATGAGACAAGCTGAACGGCTGTATTCTAAAATATCTGAAAACTGTTGAAACACGAACGGATTTCGATTGCATCACAAGAACTGTTAACTTAATTTTATTAATTGTTTACCGCCTTCATAATTTTATTCCAACTGTCAGTGTTTAATATGTTCGAAGCGGTGTGGAGTTGAGTGAATTGATTTTGTTTGAAAAGTAATAGTTCCTCAAACGCAGTTTAACACTAGAAGATGTTAGGACGCTATTGGGATCAACCAATTTTAGTATGAAATAAGAAAGTAATTCGTTATTCTTAAGGCCTCTTAACTGCTCCACAACGTCTCGTAATGTGAAACTGTTCCTATCATGCCTTTTTTTATAATCGAAATTTGTTGAGGACATGGGTCGTAAAATCAGATATTATCAAATATCTATGGAAATCATGCATCTGAGGAATATAGAATCCAACACCTAGGATTCTTCAATATTTTGATATCGGAGAACATGGACATTTAATTTGCTCATGCAAAGGGTGTAAATTTGAAAATTCGTTTTATTTCAGGTTATAAAACAAGCACATGACCAGCCACTATATCATAATAACATTCGATATAATTTTTCCAAGATATAATATTTAGATTCATTTCGAATATTTACTTTTTCCGTTTCGAAATATTACAGGAGTATATAAAAGTATAACGCAGCTCTACTTGTATACATTGCAAATATCTGTTATCAGCTGTGACATTTGCTGGCGAGTAATGTTCAACGTTGATGAGTGGGAATTTCATCGTCAACGTCAGTTCTGATGCTATTTTGTACTTATTGCTGCGGTTTAAATGTTTTACTCCACCGAATCAGGTCTTCTCTGATTTTTGTAAGCACATGCTGCACTCATCTGTATGTTCCAGCATAACTGATATTGAATGATCTATATATACAAGAAGCTGTCAAGATTGCGCAAGTTATTCTGATTTGTCCAGTTATCCGCCCAGCCTTGAAATCATGTAATGCTAAAATACCTATAAAAGAGCTAAAAGTAATCATGTCACACATGACGTTCATTTGGCTATGGCTCTTAACTAAAACTAACTTGTCTCTTGCATTAAACTGCAGTCATATGTAATTCTTATTCAAATTGCAGATGGCTAGACATTGAGGACAGTGGTATGGTTCTGCTAGATATTGGTTTTCCCTCTGGGTATAAACCCTTACTTAACAACGACAGACCGTTTGGCTGGAACCAGGATATAGATAGTAGTGTGACTTACTCAAGAAGGGAGATGGACCATGGGCGCCTTGTGTTATACTATGATTACGTAAGATTTGTTGACTTTGTAAATAATGTTTTAGACTATAATATTGCTAGTTACAGGACTTTCTAAAATGACAAAATTTATTTGACAAAGAAAATGTCCGCAGTTATGCAAGATGGTGTCCAAGTTTGCTATTGTTTTACTATGTTTACAGATGGATGAGGAGGTAACATGCTACACTGTGGATGTTGTGAGAGAATCAACTATAGGACGGTCGCAACCAGCCAGTGTTAGAGTATACTCCTACTACGACATGGGTAATTTGGCCATTTATAATGCTTGTTTCCATGTAAAGTAGGAAGGTAATTTGGCCATTTATAATGCTTGTTTCCATGTAAAGTAGGAAGGTAATTTGGCCATTTATAATGCTTGTTTCCATGTAAGGTAGGAAGGTAATTTGGCCATTTATAATGCTTGTTTCCATGTAAGGTAGGAAGGGAATTTGGCCACTTATTTTTATCGTTTTCATGTAAGGTAGGAAGGAAATTTGGCCACTTATTTTGATCGTTTCCATGTAAGGTATGAAGGGAATTTGGCCATTTATAATGCTTGTTTCCGTGTATGGTAAAAAGGGAATTTGACCACTTATTTTGACCGTTTCTATGAAACATGTTAGGTAGGAAGGGAATTTGGCCACTTAATTTGACCGTTTCCATGTAAGGTAGGAAAGGAATTCGTCCACTTATTTTGACCGTTTCCATATAAGGTAGGAATGTAATTTGGCCACTTTCTCTGATCGTTTCCATGTAAGGTAGGAGGTGAATTTGACCACTTATTTTGATCGTTTCCGTGTAAGGTAGGAAGGGAATTTGGCCACTTACTCTGATCGTTTCCATGTAAGGTAGGAGGTGAATTTGACCACTTATTTTGATCATTTCCGTGTAAGGTAGGAAGGGGATTTTGCCACTTATTCTGATCGTTTCCGTGTAAGGTAGGAAGGGAATTTGGCCACTTATTTTGATCGTTTCCATGTAAGGTAGGAAGGGGATTTGGCCACTTATTTTGATCGTTTCCATGTAAGGTAGGAAGGGAATTTGGCCACTTAATTTGATCGTTTCCGTGTAAGGTAGGAAGGGAATTTGGCCACTTATTCTGATCGTTTCCGTGTAAGGTAGGAAGGGAATTTGGCCACTTATTTTGATCGTTTCCATGAAAGGTAGGAAGTGAATTTGACCACTTATTTTGATCGTTTCCATGTAAGGTAGGAAGGGAATTTGGCCACTTATTTTGATCGTTTCCATGTAAGGTAGGAAGGGGATTTTGCCACTTATTCTGATCGTTTCCATGTAAGGTAGGAAGGAAATTTGGTCATTTATAGTTCTTGTTTCCATGTAGGGTAGAAAGGGAATTTGACAATTTATTTTGACCGTTTCCGTGAAAGGTAGGAATGTAATTTGGCCACTTATTCTAATCGTTTCCATGTAAGGTAGGACTGTAATATGACCACTTTCTTTGCTTATTTCCATGTAGGGTAGAAAAGTAATTTGACCACGTATATTGGTCGTTTCCATGTTATGGAAGAAAGGTACTTTGATGATATATGTTGTAAGATAGAAAGGTAATTTGTTCACATATATTGCTTGTTTTCATATAAGGCAGGAACTTATTTTGATTGTTTCCATGTAAGGTAGGAAGGGAATTTTGCCACTTATTCTGATCGTTTCCATGTAAGGTAGGAAGGGAATTTGGCCATTTATAATGCTTGTTTACATGTAGGGTAGAAAAGGAATTCGGCCACTTATTTTGACCGTTTCCATATAAGGTATGAATGTAATTTGGCCACTTACTCTGATCGTTTCCATGTAAGGTAGGAAGTGAATTTGACCACTTATTTTGATCGTTTCCATGTAAGGTAGGAAGGGAATTTGGCCACTTATTTTGATCGTTTCCATGGAAGGTAGGAAGGGAATTTGGCCATTTATTCTGATCGTTTCCATGTAAGGTAGGAAGGGAATTTGGCCACTTATTTTGATTGTTTCCATGTAAGGTAGGAAGGGAATTTGGCCACTTATTTTGATTGTTTCCATGGAAGGTAGGAAGGGAATTTAGCCACTTATTTTGATTGTTTCCATGGAAGGTAGGAAGTGAATTTGACCACTTATTTTGATCGTTTCCATGTAAGGTAGGAAGGGAATTTGGCCACTTATTTTGATCGTTTCCATGGAAGGTAGGAAGGGAATTTGGCCACTTATTCTGATCGTTTCCATGTAAGGTAGGAAGGGAATTTGGCCATTTATAATGCTTGTTTCCATGTAGGATAGAAAGGTAATTTGGCCACTTATTTTGACCGTTTCCATGAAAGGTAGGAAGGTAATTTGGCCACTTACGTTGCTTATTTCCATGTAGGGTAGAAAAGTAATTTGACCACTTATATTGGTCGGTTCCATGTTATGGAAGAAAGGTACTTTGACCACATACGTTGTAAGGTAGAAACTAAATAAGGTAATTTGTTCACATCTATTCACGCTTGTTTCCACACAAGGTAGGAACTTATTTTGATTGTTACCATATAAGGTAGGAAAGTAATTTGACAACTTATGTTGCTCGTTTCCATGTGAGGTAGAAAAGTAATTTTGACACTTATATCGCTCGTAGAAACGTAATTTGACCAGAACGTTGTTCGTTTCCATGTAAGGTAGACAAGTAATTTTGCCACTTATATAAGGTAGCCACATACATTGTAAGTTAGAAAGGTAATTTGACCTTAAATTACTTCTTTCAATATAAGAATTATTTTCATCAGTTTAAACGTTTAAAATGTGTTGTTCACCAATGGATGTGATAGACACATTATATATTTATTGCATGTCTTTTCAGTATTTTAAACGCACAATTTATACATTGTACATATATCTACTAAACGGCGATCATGATAGGTTAGAAACAGTCCAAGAAAATTTACAGATAGTACAGATGATAGCACAGTTTGTTATTGTTATTTGTACAAATTTTATGAATAAATTGTATTTAGTCTTACTCATTTACATATATTAATTGTAATCATTACTAAAATTTAGAACATAATTATAATAAAATAATAATGTTTCTGATACCTCATAGAAAAAAGTGCAATGAAGTTTTATTTGCCGAACACATTAAAGAAGAACTATATATGTGATTTCTGTGGTGTTGAGTGCGGCTGTGGGTTTGATCCCGAGGCAGTTCCGACGGTAAGTATTGTAGAGACTCTACAACAATCCATTTTCCTGTGTTGCTTAGGGTTTTCTAATGATAGTGTGCCAATTTAAAGTATTGTACTTCAGAAATGAAACACAAATTTTATAGGTTTCCTGTAGAAAAAGGTTACGTCGATTTTCAAATTATTCTGGATAATGTAGAACCAAATACAAAGACAAGAAATAAATTCAGTTAATTTCATTTTGTTTCCATTATTTTAAAGTAATGACGAGGTAACGTCCAATACATTTTTGGAGACGATATTGTGACTTATGCACTCCGGACCTTATTAGTCCCCCAGTTCCGGGGACTATGGGATTGTGCCTTTCCGTCCATCCGTCTGCGAGTTCGTGTCCATAACACTGTCATTCATCAAGGGATTTTAATATTCCTTGGCAGAAATGATCCCCATGATGAGACAACGTGTCTTGCACAAAACACGGACCCCTTGCTTAAAGGTCAAGGTAACACTTGAAGGTCAAATGTCTACAGGGCTGTTTTCCTGCCTGGTTTCTTACTCAACACACCATGAAGGGATTTTAATATTAACTGGCACAAAAGTACCCCCATAATAAGGCGATGTGTTATGCACTTTCAGACCCCTAGTTTAAAGGTCAAGGTCACACTTGGCGGTCAAAGGTTAATATGACATGAACAGGATCTGCTTCGAGTCCGATCCAGAACTCATCCATGGAGGGATTACAATATTACTTGGGATAAATGTTCCCAAAATCAGACAGTGTGTCATGCGCAACATCCAGCACCCTATCTCACAGGACAAGGTCGCACTTGGAGACCAAAGTGTGATAGGTCTTTTTTCCTGTCTGGTTCATACTTTGTCATCCAAAACAGGATTTAAATATTAGTCGTCACAAATATTATCCTGGATGAGAAAACGTGTCATGTTCTTTTCCAGTCTGTAATTCAACAATTACTTCCCATAATGAAACGACATGTTATGCACAACACCAAGACCCCTAGTTCAAAGGTCAAGGTCACACTTCGAGGTCAAAGGTCAACAGGTTTTTTTTCCTGTCCGATCTGTAACTCGGCAAGCCAAAAGCGATTATAGTATAATTTGGCGCAGATGTTCCCTATAATAAGTTGACGTATCATACGCAACACCCAGGCACCCATCTCAAAGGTCAAGGTCACACTTAGAGATCAAAGTTCAATAGGGTTTTTTTCCTGTCAGTCCCTAACAATGTCGTCAATTAAGGGATTTTTAATATTACTTGGCACGAATGTTCCCCACAACGAGACATTGATCTTTTACAATAGCCAGACTCCTAGCCCAAAAGTCAAGGTCACAATTGAAGGCCAAAAGTCAACATAGATCCTTTGTGACCAGTCTGTAAAATATTTTGATATAAGCTCATGTGTCATATTGCCCCAATTAAAAAAAAATTTTGGTGTATTTTCTTCAGAATAACTTCCTTGTAATATGATAATTTCTTAAATTTTTTCTCATGTTTTCCCACCAATTTAAAAATGAAATGTAATCAAAATTGAAATAAAAAACTTTTTTATATTTATAGATGTTATAAGCTATCAACGACAGTAGATTTTTATATATGCAAATTTTAGACCAAACGTGTTGTAACATATTGTCTTTATAGTACAATGCTTTATATACATCATTGGTAGATATCAGATCATTATGTTAAACTGCAGTAGAGAAAATAAGTCGCCTTCCAGCAGGGGTCTTTGTATTGCATGGCAAAACTTCATTCACTTGTTCTTTAAAGATTTTACACATTTTTGTAATACTTGGTAAAATATATATCAAAATAAAGCATCTACACTCGGGACATGTTTTATAGTGCAGTGGTACAGGAACACTTGCATTAGATGGTAGTACTACCATATATCTTCGACCAGCGTCGAAAATCTCGTTTGTTCATTATCCTAACATTTCAGGAAAGACAAAAAAAAGACCTTTTTCAGTACATCCAAACTCCTTTTTGCACAGATGTTAAATTGAAATAGCATTGTCCATCACCATTTGCGTGACACATCTCTCCCAATTTCCGCAAATATTCGACGTTTTTATAATGATATAATCGTAAAAAGGTGAACCGTACATAATACCAGACATACGATTGTTCTGAATTCAAAATTGAAGATATGCCCTTTTTACAAGGACTTCACAAAACTTCCATATAGTAATATTTCACCAACAACGAGTAAAATTGATTTATTTTTATATATAATTATTGTTTTCGACTTTTGATAAAAAATTCTATTGTTTGATGATCTGGCTCCGTGTTCATAAAACATTTTCAGTCTCAGCTGTGTTTGATAATGAAACTTTATTTCTCATTTATATCTAAATAGCATGTTTAAGACTAAATTTTTTAAGTATTTTAAAGTGACTATTCGGTATTGATGGTCAGTCTCATTTGGAATTTAAGCTTGAAGTTTTAGTAAAATTAATATTAAAATTTCAAACTCAAACTCAGCTGAGACCGCAAAATGTTTTGTGAACACTGGGCCAGATGCCTGTCAAAAATTTTTTGATTTTCTGACCGACGTAATAAGTGACTGTTGACGGCAGAATATAAAACCTTCCTTTTGTTATTGATGAAATAACTTGTCAAAGTTATACTTGCTTTATAATAAGTACTTAAGTAGTATGACTGGAATATTTAGGTGTTCTTTCTTTGAGCAGGAACGATGTACTGGAATTATGAGTAACTACCGTTCAGTCTCACGTCCAGTCAACAGCTATCCTGGCCAGAACTCAGTCTCACGCAAAACTGTCATCTACCCAGGTCAGAGCTCAGTCTCACGTGAAACCGCCATCTATCCAGGCCAGAGCTCTGTTTCGCGTCAAACCGCAGTTTATCCAGGGATGAAATCAGTATCACGATCATCCTCTGTCTACCGAGATAATAATAGGATAATATACCCGGCAGTGCCTGACACAGAAGTGCACAGAGTTATCCAACCCCTGCAAAGTTCCTCATCTGTGAGAACTATTCATAGACAACGGCTTCAGCCTAACCGATGGCATCGTGGTCAAACTATCCCTGTATCATTCAGCAGGACAACTAAGCAGAGACAATCATTCCCAGTACTAGCCAACTCGTTTCCTACAGTCTCTAGACGATGGAGTGTAAGCAGTAGCTAGGTATGTACTAGCCAACTCGTTTAACTACAGTCTCTAGACGATGGAGTGTAAGCAGTAGCTAGGTATGTACTAGCCAACTCGTTTAACTACAGTCTCTAGACGATGGAGCGCAAGCAGTAGCTAGGTATGTACTAGCCAACTCGTTTCCTACAGTCTCTAGACGATGGAGCGTAAGCAGTAGCTAGGTATATACTTGCTAACTCGTTTCATACAGTCGCTAGACAATGGAGCGTAAGCAGTAACTAGGTATGTATTGGCCAACTCGTTTCCTACAGTCTCTAGACGATGGAGTGTAAGCAGTAGCTAGGTATGTACTAGCCAACTCGTTTCATACAGTCTCTAGACGATGGAGTGTAAGCAGTAGTTAGGTATGTACTAGGCCGCTCGTATCCTACAGTCTCTAGACGATGGAGTGTAAGCAGTAGCGATCGAGTGTAAGCAGTAGCTAGGTATATACTAACCACCTCGTTTCCTACTGTCTCTAGACGATGTTGTGTTATGACTTGAAACTCAAACTGGTGGACGGATAGCTTAGTGGTTTGCACACTGGCCTTCCAATTCTGAGGTCGGGGGTTCGATCCCCGGCAGCTGCTCGGGAATTTTCAGAAACGCTTTTCAGTGTTTCCCACCCAACTAGAGGTGTACTGGTCAGGAACCCAGGCAATCCTTGCGTGTATCAGTGTCTATTCGTAACGAGCTAGGCTAAGTTAGCCGGACAAGCCTGTATCTGATTTCTGATCCCTCTGATCGCTCTGTGTCTGCACTAGTAGAGGATGAATTCTGTGCACTGCTGATCGCTCTGTGTCTGCACTAGTAGAGGATGAATTCTGTGCACTGTGTGGCTGCATTTGAACTATATAAGGCGCCTTTGAACGTGAAATTGATCATGAAAAGGGCGCTATATAAATCTGGTATAATAATAATAAGAAGATACTGTCAAACTCGTTTCCTAAGTCGATGGGCGATGTAGTTAAACCAGGTATGTACTAGGCAATTTGTTTCCTACATTCTGTAGGCGATGGAATGTAAGCATGATCTAGGTATGTACTACGCAGCTTTCTTACAGTCTCTAGGCGATGGAGTGTAAGCGATGGAATGTAAGCAGGGGACTGCTATGTACAGTCAAACTCGTTTCCGTCAGTCTTCAGGTGATGGAGTGTAAGCAACAGTTGGTTTGTACCAGTTTACTAAGCATCTCGTTTCCTACAGTTTCTAGATAATGGAGTGTAAGCAAGAGCAAGGTATGTACTGTCAAACTCTTTTTCTGCAGTCTCTAGGCGATGGAGTGAAAGCAGGAGGCTGGTACGTACTGTTGAACTCGTTTCTTACAGTCCCTGGACGATGGAGTGTAAGCAAAAGCTAGATTTGGTATAAGTGAAACTGCTGCTGATTTTAAGACATTTATGACTTGAAGGAATGAAATAAAAGAACGTACGACTAGAGCAATATGCCTCTGATCTAAAGTGTCGAAGCTTTATGAAAAATTAACAGCATAACTAAAAGTAGTGGAATGGAAAATGTTTGGATTAAAACATTTTTCAATCTTTGGCGTAGTGATACTGTCTACTAAAACAAAAAGGAGCGTTGACGTCAAAGTATTGTTGCAATAATGAAATAATTTATTCTCGAGAAAGAGCTAGTACTAAGAGCTCCAACAATTTAGATAATGAATGATATATAAAAAAGACGAGTGAATATTTATTAAACAATTAATAAATAACAAGTAAGATATAATCCATGTGTATTTATTTTCTTGCAGAGGCCGATGAAGCAGTAAATAAAACCACTGTGTTGGAATAAGAAGAAAATACATAGCTACACACGTGTAGAATTTGTGAAAATATCACATATACTATATGATATAGATAAGTAACTGTAGATAAAAATAGAATGAATTGAAAAATGTTCGTGTCATGATATTTTAATATATAGGTATATACATGTAGATAAAATCATATCACCTCATTTCCCTGTATGAAGGTGTATTGTTTGCGCATCACAATTTGCTATTATTAGTTTGGTTTAGTCAAGATAGCTCCAGTGTTCCTTTACATACAGCCTCGTCAACTTACCGGTAGACGCCAGTAATATTTTGCAATACACTGTTCACCTTAATGTGCCACGTTCTCTAAACTAGTACTCAGTAAAAATAAATGTATGTACATTTTTGTATCATAATTCTTAATAAAATTGTGTTTTTATGTGTGTTTGTGTGTTTTTCATTAACTGAAATAAACCGGATAATGATACCTGTTGCGACAATCCAAATTGTAAAGATACCACGTGTCAATATAGTAATACCGGGACAATAGACAAGTGACATTTCCGGTAATATTGCGAATGATCACAAGATTTTTGGTATTGTCTCTATCTGCTCTAGGAGATCAGCTCTGCGATTTGATTAATTTTATCCAACAAAGTCTGTTAGCTAGTCGAAATGCATATTCGTCAAGATTATCTAATCGACAGCCAAATAACCAAGTGTACCTCATGGCACAGCGTTAGGATCCCCTTACTTTTTATGTCAAATAAAGATTTGCCGTTAGTCACAGGTGTACCCTATGGTACAATGTTAGGTCCCCTTTCGTTTTGTGTCGCATAAACGATTTACCGTAAGTCACAGGCGTACCCCAAGGAACAGTGTAAGTTAAGTTTTATATTGCATGAACGACTTGCTGTCAGTCACAGGTGTACACCCAGGGTACAGCGTTTGTTTCCCTTACGTTTCCCCATAAACAATTTGCCGTCAGTCACAGGTGTACCAAAGGGTACAGGGTTAGGTCGCCTTTCGATTTATGTCGCATAAACGACTTACTACCAGTCGCATATGTATCCAAAGCAGAGCGTTAGGTCCCCTTACGTGTCATATCGCATAAACGACTTGCTGCCAGTCGCATATGTACCCAAAGCAAAGCGTTAGGTCCCTCACGTTTTATGTCGCATAACGACTTGCTGCTGTCGCATGTACCAACAGAGCTTAGGCCGTCACTTGTCATGTCGCATAACGACTCGCGCTAGCCGCATATGTACCAAGAGAGTGTTAGGTCCCATCACGTGTCATGTCGCATAAACGACTTGCTGCCTATCGCATATGTACCCAAAGCAGAGTGTTAGGTCCCCTCACGTTTCATATTGCATAAACGACTTGCTGCCAGTCGCATATGTACCCAAAGCAGAGCGTTAGTCCCCTCACGTGTCATGTCGCATATGTACCCAAAGCAGAGTGTTAGATCCCCTCACGTTCATGTTGCATAAATGAGTTGCTGCCAGTCACATATGTACCCGAAGCAGAGTGTTAAGTCCCCTCACGTTTCATGTTGCATAAATGAGTTGCTGCCAGTCACATATGTACCCGAAGCAGAGTGTTATGTCCCCTCACGTTTCATGTTGCATAAACGAGTTGCTGCCAGTCACATATGTACCCAAAGCAGAATGTTAGGTCCCCTCACGTTTCATGTTGCATAAACGAGTTGCTGCCAGTCACATATGTACCCAAAGCAGAGTGTTACGTTCCCTCATGTTTCATGTTGCATAAACTACTTGCTGCCAGTCACATATGTACCCAAAGCAGAGTGTTAAGTCCCCTCACGTTTCATGTTGCATAAACGAGTTGCTGCCAGTCACATATGTACCCAAAGCAGAGTGTTAGGTCCCCTCACGTTTCATGTTGCATAAACGAGTTGCTGCCAGTCATATATGTACCCAAAGCAGAATGTTAGGTCCCCTCACGTTTCATGTTGCATAAACGACTTGCTGCCAGTCACATATGTACCCAAAGCAGAGTGTTAAGTCCCCTCACGTTTCATGTTGCATAAACTACTTGCTGCCAGTCACATATCTATCAATGTCACTCACTGCGTTAGGTCCCCTTACGTTTTGTATCGCATAAATGACTTGCCGTCAGTCGCATATGTACCCAAAGCAAGGCGTTAGGTCCCCTCACGTTTTATGTCGCATAAACGACTTGCTGCCTGTCGCATGCGTACCCAAAGCAGAGCTTTAGGTCCGATCACTTGTCCGAGTACAGCGTTAGGTCCCCTTTCGTTTTATTTCACAAACTATTTTCCGTTGATCACATGTGTACTCCAGGGTACAGCATTATGTCCTTTATGTTTTTTTTTGTCACATAAACGATTTGCCATCAGTCACAGGTGTACACAAGGGCACAGCGTTACTTACATTTTATGTCGCATAAACAAATTGCTGTCTGTCACATATGTACCCAGGACACAGCCTTAGGTCCCTTTATGTTTAATGTCACATAAACGAGTTGCCGTCAGTCACAGGTGTACACAAGGGCAAAGCGTTAGTTCCCCTTACGTTTTATGTCGCATGAACAAATTGCTGTCTGCCACATATGTACCCAGGACACAGCCTTAGGTCCCTTTATGTTTAATGTCACATAAACGAGTTGCCGTCAAACTGTAACCAGGACATAGCCTTAGGTCCCTTTACGTTTAATGTCACATAAACGAGTTGCCGTCAGTCACATATGTAACCAGGACGCAGCCTTAGGTCCCTTTATGTTTAATGTCACATAAACGAGTTGCCGTCAGTTATATATGTACCCAGGACGCAGCCTGTGGTCCCTTTGTGTTTAATGTTACATAAACGAGTTGCCGTCAGTCACATATGTAACCAGGACACAGCCTTAGGTCCCTTTATGTTATGTAATAACGAGTTGCCGTCAGCATAGTACGAAGCTAGGTCCCTTTATGTTGATGTCACATAACGTTGCCGTCAGTCACATATGTAACCAGAACAAGGCCTTAGGTCCCTTTATGTTTAATGTCACATAAACGAGTTGCCGTCAGTCACATATGTAACCAGGACACAGCCTTAATTATATTTAATGTCACATAAACGAGTTGCCTTCAGTCACATATGTAACCAGGACACAGCCTTAGCTCCCTTTATGTTTAATGTCACATAAACGAGTTGCCGTCAGTCACAGGTGAACCAAAGGGTACAGGGTTAGGTCGCCTTTCGATTTATGTCGCATAAACAACTTACTACCAGTCGCATATGTATCCAAAGCAGAGCGTTAGGTCCCCTTACGTGTCATATCGCATAAGCGACTTGCTGCCAGTCGCATATGTACCCAAAGCAAAGCGTTAGGTCCTCTCACGTTTTATGTCGCATAAACGACTTGCTGCCTGTCGCATATGTACCCAAAGCAGAGCTTTATGTCCGATCACTTGTCATGTCGCATAAACGACTCACCGCCAGTCGCATATGTACCCAAAGCAGAGTGTTAGGTCCCCTCACGTGTCATGTCGCATAAACGACTTGCTGCCTATCGCATATGTACCCAAAGCAGAGTGTTATGTCCCCTCACGTTTCATATTGCATAAACGACTTGTTGCCAGTCGCATATGTACCCAAAGCAGAGCGTTAGATCCCCTCACGTGTCATGTCGCATATGTACCCAAAGCAGAGTGTTAGATCCCCTCACGTTTCATGTTGCATAAACGACTTGCTGCCAGTCACATATGTACCCAAAGCAGAGTGTTAAGTCCCCTCACGTTTCATGTTGCATAAACGAGTTGCTGCCAGTCACATATGTACCCAAAGCAGAGTGTTAGATCCCCTCACGTTTCATGTTGCATAAACGAGTTGCTGCCAGTCACATATGTACCCAAAGCAGAGTGTTAGGTCCCCTCACGTTTCATGTTGCATAAACGACTTGCTGCCAGTCACATATGTACCCAAAGCAGAGTGTTAAGTCCCCTCACGTTTCATGTTGCATAAACTACTTGCTGCCAGTCACATATCTATCAATGTCACTCACTGCGTTAGGTCCCCTTACGTTTTGTATCGCATAAATGACTTGCCGTCAGTCACAGGTGTACACCCAGAGTACAGCGTTAGGTCCCCTTTCGTTTTATTTCACAAACTATTTTCCGTTGATCACATGTGTACTCCAGGGTACAGCATTATGTCCCTTTATGTTTTATGTCATATAAACGATTTGCCATCAGTCACAGGTGTACACAAGGGCACAGCGTTACTTACGTTTTATGTCGCATAAACAAATTGCTGTCTGTCACATATGTACCCAGGACACAGCCTTAGGTCCCTTTATGTTTAATGTCACATAAACGAGTTGCCGTCAGTCACAGGTGTACACAAGGGCACAGCGTTAGTTCCCCTTACGTTTTATGTCGCATGAAAAATTGCTGTCTGCCACATATGTACCCAGGACACAGCCTTATGTCCCTTTATGTTTAATGTCACATAAACGAGTTGCCGTCAGTCACATATGTAACCAGGACGCAGCCTTAGGTCCCTTTATGTTTAATGTCACATAAACGAGTTGCCGTCAGTCACATATGTAACCAGGACGCAGCCTTAGGTCCCTTTATGTTTAATGTCACATAAACGAGTTGCCGTCAGTCACATATGTACCCAGGACGCAGCCTGAGGTCCCTTTGTGTTTAATGTCATATAAACGAGTTGCCGTCAGTCACATATGTAACCAGGACACAGCCTTAGGTCCATTTATGTTTAATGTCACATAAACGAGTTGCCGTCAGTCACATACGTACCCAGGACACAGCCTTAGGTCCCTTTATGTTTAATGTCACATAAACGAGTTGCCGCCAGTCACATATGTAACCAGAACACGGCCTTAGGTCCCTTTATGTTTAATGTCACATAAACGAGTTGCCGTCAGTCACATATGTAACCAGGACACAGCCTTAGTTATGTTTAATGTCACATAAACGAGTTGCCTTCAGACACATATGTAACCAGGACACAGCCTTAGGTCCCTTTATGTTTAATGTCACATAAACGAGTTGCCGTCAGTCACATATGTAACCGGGACACAGCCTTAGGTCCCTTTATATTTAATGTCACATAAACGAGTTGCAGTCAGTCACATATGTACCCAGGACACAGCCTTAGGTCCCTTTATGTTTAATGTCACATAAACGAGTTGCCGTCAGTCACATATGTAACCAGGACACGGACACAGCCTTAGGTCCCTTTATGTTTAATGTCACATAAACGATTTGCCGTCAATCACATATGTACCCAGGACACACCCTTAGGTCCCTTTATGTTTAATGTTACATAAACGAGTTTCCGTCAGTCACGTATGTAACCAGGACACAGCCTTAGGTCCCTTTAAGTTTAATGTCACATAAACGAGTTGCCGTCAGTCACATGTGTAACCAGAACACGGCCTTAGGTCCTTTTATGTTTAATGTCACATAAACGAGTTGCCGTCAGTCACATATGTAACCAGGACACGGCCTTAGGTCCCTTTATGTTTAATGTCACATAAACGAGTTGCTGTCAGTCATGGTTCAAATTGTTAAGATTCAACAAAAACATGGCCACCAGGGGGCGTGGTCACTTTCAGGGCACATAGTTAAGTCCCCTTACGTTTTGTTTTTTTGTCCCATAAACGACTTGCCGTCAGTTATATATCTGGCTATACGCTGACGACTGTAGTACTTTTGCACAGGTTAATTATATACGTGATCATACACTCCTACATACCTGTATGTTCTTGGAACATAGCTGCCATCTAGGACATACGGAATTCTTAAGCAGTCCTGCACTTTAAATGTAAACAAGAAATATCTTTAAAAATGATGGTCGGCGAATTGTAATAAGGAAAGAAGTTTATAAATTTTTCATCTAACATTCATCTTTCATGTAACATTTTTCAAATTGCAAAACTAAACACCGCACTTAAACAATTTAAATGGTTCTCTTTTAATTTTTCGCAAAGGTTTCGTAGGGTTGCAATTTTGTTTTGTTTATCCTTAGACGAATAATTACAGCAGTAGTTCGATGAAGATTCATAAAGCGGTTCATGAGAAGAGGTCATTAAACGTTTTTATATATTTAGCTAAATTGGTCCCTATCCCCATTTGTAACAAAATAGCAGGAGACCTTGCGATATTGTTACACATCGAGTTTGATAAAAATCCATTACATTTTAGTGGTTAATGCGAAGAAAGGCATATCTACTTTTAGCTATAGTGGTCCCTAATAGGGCCCAAGTTTCTTTATAAATAAATTTGGAAGAGGACCTTATAATGATGCTCCAGACCAAGTATGACAAAGATCCACAAAGCTGTTCATGAGGCGCTGTATAAAGGCATTTCTAGTTTTAGCTCTAGCAGCCCCTAAAAGGGGTCAAATGTCCCAGCTGAACAAAGTTGACTGCGGGCCTAATAAAGATGCTACAAATCAAGTTTGATTATAATACATGAGAAAAAATCAATCAAAGGATTTTTTTATTTATTATTTTTATTTATTTCTAAAATAGGCTAACTGATCCCGCTTTAACAAATGCATATTCGCTATTCGTGAATCTTTGGACAATGACGTCACACCTATAAAAAGTGAAGTTCAAGCAAAACATACAATTGTTATTATTTCAATATTTCTGTTTCATAAGCAAATTTTGACCGCATAAGCAAAGTTTGACCGTAGTTATATCACATAGATAAACTGTATGCAACGTACCTTCATTTCAGTGTAAAATGAGATTCAGTCATTATATAGCATATATATAATGAAACAGATTTCAACTGAGTTCAATACTTGCATACAATACTAAAAAAAAATATTCATATATAACAAATCAGTTAAATAATTTGTAACAAATATATCAAAGCAAACAAGTACTCATTTTAATATGCATACTGAATAAGTCACAAAAGCAAGAAACCTTTTCATATACTGACGACAATTGTAACAAGGAAAATCTTTTAAAAAGCACTTCTCTACATATAGTGCATATTTTCTGACCTGGCGGAGATATTTATAGAAAGGTCATAAATGGGCCATTCTATCATTGAGTTTAGGGTAATCGGTTATATCATTAGATTTCGTTTTATTACGTCGGATAAATCCGATAAGCACCAAGTTACCTATTGATTTTAATGGTAAAGCCTGTACTAAAAATATCTTCGCCAGGTCAGAAAATACGCACTATAAAAGACTCTTATCACACTCTTATTCATGTGATACGCAGACCGTATTCAGCTCTTTCTTTAATTTGGTATATGTTGGTATTTGAACAGGTTTTTATCATCTTTATTAAACTTACTTATTATTTTGAGATATATCAATATTCTTGCTAAATATACTGAGCCAAAGTTGGCTTTAAAACTGTGAGCAGCGTCGTTTAGGATAAACGCTTTGTCTACATTCAGCGTAGCACAGTCAACAGAGTGAAAGAAATTGACACTCTCGTCCAATCAGGCAGAGTGTTGCATAAATCTTCCGTTTTGATAAATTATCTATAATGCGTTATCAAGTAGTTTGATTGGCAAACTGAAGTCACGTGGCATATGAAAACGAAAACGAATTTAGACGGCGTCGCCGAAAAAAAAACAACGTTTCTACGCAGTACCAGGAATAATTTATATCTACTAGTAGGCCCCTATTTATGTACCTGGAACTAGACAATACAAGTTTAAAGAGAGTTACAAAAAGCAGTACACCCACGTACACAACGATTAGTTGGGCAGATGTTAACAGGCAATGGGATCAAAATCTTTTCGCGTTCAAATCGAATATACATTCATTTGTTTTGAGCGTAATCATCTTAGGGAAGGAGAACGATTCGTTTTATTAATTTGGAGGGTAGCTGCTGTTAATTATAATAAAATGTGATTGTATTACTTTGGAACAGATAAATCATTTTAAGTCCTCATAGTTTGTTATTGATTGACCAAAAAGTTTAGGCTGTCAAATATGTATGCTCGTCGGACTTTAGTGGGGAACTTTGGATCGACCTTGAAAATGTGACGTCGAAATGTATTCCGTAAACAATCCACTTGCGTTACTTCTACTTGTACGGTACCTGAAGAAATTTCTTCGAACATAAATTGTTAAACTACCTTCAGAAGAAATGTTTCTTTTAAAACTTTACAACCTGATTAAACAATCAGTCAACCCATTCACGGAATCAATAGTCCAAGGGAGGGAAATCTCATAAGCGGTTGAACGCTTTCAACTACAGCCAACCTTGCAACTTTTTTTATAATTCGAACGAGAGAGAATGATTCAAAATGAAAATCAACGACTTAAAGACACTGACGAGTTAAGGTCGATATTATGAAAGTGGAATAGGTGTACAATTATTGGCGAAATATTACGGAGGTATAATAATAAATTAACGCAGCGGCAGTATCATGCTATCTGTTTGCTTAAAATAGATTTATTTTGCTAAGAAACTGGACAGAGGAAGGTTTTAGCTTATATTGCAGCAACTCAATAAACAAACAAAACAATTACAATGTTTTTTTCATCAAAATCAGTTTATTATCTTTTTAAATAAAAATCCATTTTTTACAAAAGTAAATAAAATGTGAAACAAAGTAAGACAGTAAGAGTTCTACAGACTTGTACATGTATACGTATGAAAACACATTCACTTTCAAATTAAATTAAAAAGTCTCTCTACATAAGAAAAAAGAACTAAACAAATCCTTGTTAGGACGAATATGATAAAACATTCACTTAAATAATATAAAATTTAAATATGGATAAGAAAAAGAAGAAATAGACAGTGATATTATTATACAGGGTGCTTAGTTGGTTAAAACTTCTATTATCAGTGAAGTAACTTTCAGTTTTGATAATTAGAACCCTATTAAAATAGCAAAATTTCTTCTAGTAGGCCCACTGAAACTAGTTATGCCCTAAAAATGTTAGGTTTGTATTAACTGGATTGTATTATATTTATACAAAGAGGCGCTCTTGGAAAAATAAGGTCATTTCAATTTAAAATGCTGCTTCTATGCATTATAGATTTACATACAAAAGAATATTTATAATTTACAATAAATCCAGTGATTTATGGCAATTTTAATATTTGGCGAGTTCTAGAACGCTGATAAATGAATACAGTTATAAAATCTATACAAACTGAATGTACACATAAAAATATACTTAAGCTATCATTCGCACCACAACATTCATTATATAGTACAGCGCACAGCACTGCTATGGACGATAACAACTCTGTATGATGGATAATGAATTAAATGTCTATTAGTTTCTCTTTTACTAAATATTCAGAGGTTAATATACGTCTACAACGTGCCATTTGGTCATCATGGCACATTTAGTACAATAATGGTCCTAAGTGTGCCATTGTGGCCAAAGGGCACTCCATCCACTGACTGACCTTTTATTTTATACATTGCTGCCAGACGTCGACGTCAGAACGCGCTGACTTCCGTCAGGGAATAAGTATGTCGGCACATGTGCCAATAACTCTTGAGCAAGTTAATTAAATAGTAGATCTATTTGTGTGATTCTAGGGTAAATTTCTAACTTTTTGTAGTAAGGTATATAATAAAGTTTTTTCAAGACATGAATAAACCAGAAAAGTTATAAAAAGTGCTTCATATTCCACAAAATGGCTTGTTTGAACAAATATACTTCAAAATTCTGCCATTTTTTACTTAATTTTAAACATTTTAATGTTCACACATTTTTGAACATTCATTAAAATCCACGGAGGGAATATAATACAATAAAAGTAACATAACGTCAGTCAAAAATACAACTGAACTTCTATTAAACAAACAACTAACCGTTTCTCTTTAGGTCAAGTATTACAGAGAAAGCTGGAATTTTCAGGTTTTTGACTGGTCATAAGTTTTGAAGTGTATCTTACTTTTTATGACGTAAGAGATGACATCATGATTCTCAAAAATTGCAACAAGATTGCCTACTGCAATAAACAAGCTAACGGTGTACCAGATAGATTGCATCATACATTAACAACAATACATTAACATCTCCATAAGAAAAGGTGACACGACATACTGGCAAATATACACTTGCTGCCATTGTTACACATAACATGCAATATTATTAGTTTGTGTAACATTTTGCTGTACACTACGGTGAAATGTTTGGACAAGTACCCATTACGAACTGCTTGGCGAGTCCAGTATGTTTTCCGGATGGGTACGGGTCCAAATAAATCACGATTTGTTCAAGAAAGTAGACCAAGCGTTTCTTTGGATTCCAAGTCTGAGTTACATCCCTTTTTTCGGCATTTCGGGATGGCTTTTGACCAGTTTATGGTTGCTACTCTAGAACCTTTACATATTCTTCCTTAACAATGAAAAGATGATTAAACAATACCTGAAGAGTATAATTTAAATTCATAAAGATTATTTGACTTTAGTATTTAAATTACTTGTCTGTTAAATTACTACCAATGTTTGGATGGTAGATCTATATAGTTTGTTTTTTAAATTTTGTATTACACTGACTAAACTTGTTAGATTTTTAAAGCTATACCCATGGTATGATATTAAAGGGGAAAAGTTAGGCTATACAGTTCATAACGTATTGAGTCTTCTGACCCAAAGTGCCTGTGGTTTCGTTAAGGTAATTCTGCACGTTTGATAAACCGGAAGTCATGGCGTAACGTCATTTATCCGGAAAACGTAGAATAATGCCTGGATTCGGCGTACGGAAACGAAAATCATTTTATGAATTAATGGCAACCAGTGAGTAAATTTATTAAAATGGCACTGTTACTATCTTTATAAAGTTAATATATGATATTAAAATATCTGACACTTTCAATAATTCAAAATAATGTCTTGAAATTAACTTAAAATAGGCGGTTCACTTTAGTCATAGCCAAATATCTCAAAAATAAGCACACGGACCTATACATTTTATTTCACCTTATTATAGGCCTTATATTTATTTACATCTGTGAGAAGTTTCATTAAAATCTACATTGTAGAAAAAATTCTATTCGCGAAAATGTTATGAAAGTTGCGATTTTCCCATAGTCTCCCATTACGAAAACTTGCATGAGGCCGAAATTTTTCAAATCAGTCTAGCAAAAAATCAAGCACATGACCCTATCTTTTTTATTTGCTGAATTTTCTTAGTATATTCTGAAGTTTTGAAAAATCAGAGTTTAATCAAATTCTACATTGTAGAAAAAATTTCGATCGTAACGTGCAGAACTACCTTAACAAAAGTTACATCTTCCAATATGGGATATATTTTATTCAATACTGACAAATAATGGAAGTCACCTGATACAAATGCGAATCGTTGATTGGAAGAAAAAATAGGTATAAAACAGATTTTCGGTAAAATGTCAAGATTGCACACAGCGTAACAATACCTCAAGTATTATAAATTTAATAAACGCAGTTTTATAACAATAATATGAAAGATAGTTTTGTGTCTTATTTATTTATGAGTACATAAAGAACAGAAAAGTTGGTACGAGTATAATACAATAATATACGGGTATATGAGCTCAGAACTTTGGAATTCAAGACATGTACAATTTACAACTAAATTCAATCTTGTCAAGTAAATGAGATCGTTTGACAAAACAGAAAAATATCAACATTATGTTAGCATAATATCAACATTATGTTATCACCTGTGGGCTGTCATGTTATGAGGACCAAAACATGGTTTGAGACGTCTTGGGACCTTATACCAATATCATTATATAAAATTAATATTTGCAAATATTGTTGGTATAATATATTAATGAGTTAAAAGCATACACTTCGTGACTCTAAAAAGTTTCAAATATCGAATAATGACTGCTAAAATTATTACGTTTTCAGAAGTAAGGATATAGTCAAACGAACAGCTAGACTATTACAAGGCTGGTTTAAGTACTGGTTATTAATAACGCTATTCTATGTGATCTCATCAGCAGTATCTTTAAATTTCAATGTTCGATTGTCCTTTAGAGAACATAACGTATTTAGTTTTACAATATTCAACAACTCTAAATAACATAACTTCCAAATAAAAGAACTAGCACATGCTTTGGTAAAGAATAAGACTTATATAAAATAATATATATATTCCTCATATCATATCTGGTGTAGATCTTGCATAATTCTGTTAAAAGACTGTTTTGTAGTAACAATTAAAGTGTATAAAAACTATTATGCGCATGGTAAAATAATTGAGTTACTTCCCTTTACACATATCTTGGCATTAAAATGTAACTTGTCCTCTATTGTAAGAAAATGAATTAATATTCAGATACATAAAAGGCCAAAAATAGATGTATTGACAAAAGTTATAAAAACAACAACAATAAAACATGAAGAGAGGATAAGATTGGTTTCTGACAAAGTCAATGTTCGTCTAAAACTAAACTAGTGTTTAAGTTACTATTTGATATGTTACTATTTGAATCTGTTGTCAACTTCATATCATCATCGAAAATTTTCGGTTCATCTTCGTACAACTTCGGCTCATCGACAAAAACAATACTGCGATCGTCAAGAGGATTTTCCTCGTCATGGCTGTGATTCTCGTTGTCTTCGAGAAGATGATGGTCGTCATGGGATACCGATGTGATGACGTCACCATTTTGCGAGCTATGAGATGTCGTCCTCTTGTGTGCTTTAGGAAGGTTTCTCAATGAAACATTCATGTTCTTAAACGCATTTAGAAGAAATATTCCACAACATATAACCATGAATCCAATAATTGCTCCAAAAATATCTTCTAGACTCATAGTTCCAAACTCTTTGAACATGACCAATGAAAACATCACAGCACATGATGTAAATAATACATAATACGTTGGAGTTACTATCGCTGTGTTAAAAGTGTCTAGAGATTTGTTGAGGTATACAAGTTCAATCAGGCTGCAACCAATCACTATGCCAGCCATGACATAAGTCAGAAAGTTTGTGAACTCATTTCGTCCATTTATAGTCTCTTTAATTGCTACACCGAACCCCTTGGCTCCCATGACGGTGAATGAGCCAAGAGTCGAACATACAGTGACGTACACGAGTACGTTCTTCTGTCCGTACTTTGGAGCCAGAAATATGATTGACACCAAAGCTATTGCAATTAGCGCCACTGAGAGAATAATGATCCCTGAAAGGAAAATAAATTCAGTGAAATTCATGTTTTATTCAGAGCAAATCGATTTAATTTCAATGCTTAGGAATGTTTTAACTCCAAGATTCTGTTCCGGTTTGTGGGAAGTCAGACTTTGTTTATTTATGGTTTGTTTCGACTGCTGTATTTGAAGTCAGCTGGTCAGCTTTATATATTATTCAAAAGCAATGCAGACAGGGGATTACGGGAGGTAATTATTGGGTTGCGTTCCTGAGCTAACTCGAGTCATAATATATATGAAATGTTCAAACAATAAAAACCATTGTAATCGAAATATAGACCAGGAGGATAATAAGGGTATATAACAAACCTGGCTCGAGTAGACGATCCAGGAGGTCTTCCATGGTTTGAATCTCTTGTTCAACTGGAGAGTGCACTACAATTAAGGTTGATCCTAGTACACACAGCATACATCCCAGTTTTCCGAGTAAGTTCAACTTTTCTTTCAAAAAGTATGACGCCATCATAGCGCTGAAAAAGAAACGCATTCAACACTGACATATTGAAATACATGTCATTATGCATAATGAACTTATTCAGCACAAATATTTATATCTAGTAAAAGCATTTTACTTTCTTTGAAGATATCCAGTCGAAAAATTTCCTTCAACACTGTGCTGGTACATACTTGTAAATTTTCGTCTATTTCGTTTACAAACATACTAGTATAGAACTGAGAAAGGCACAGGAAAGTTACTGTGAATAAAAAATTTTTTTGTCCAGGGAAGACAACCCATGCGACTTTTAGATACCGTATACACGGAGAAAACATCTTGATTCAGGTTACATTTTGCCTCATTACTTGACGGATTGTTATAAAATTAAAGTGCGTCGAAGACGGCAAAATGAGCGCTTCCTCCACACAAAGCGTCTACCATCAGTTCTCAATACTTTCCTCAAACACTTCGCCCAACGGAAGTACTCGTTTAGCTTTCTTCGACGCTCTTTATCTTTTCAAAATCCGTCAAATAATAATGTAAATATCTTCAAAATGTTACCCGGATCAGGATAATTTCTCCGTGTGTACAGTATCCAAAATCACATGGTTTGGCCACTCTGTGATACATTTTGTCAAAATTTGATATGTAAACAAGGGTCGTTGGATCATAACATTCATGCGAAATATACTCAAATAAGGTATCAATATTCCTTTCTGTCCGTTATTTTGATGGAACTAGGATAGTTCTTGAAAAATGCGATAACTTACATGTTTCGATTTATAGAAGGCTACGCGCCATAACGTAATAACTGAAATCAACGGGAAAACAATTGGTTGTCTTTAAGTACATACCTTGTTATTACACTGAGTGCTCCGAGAGGTGTGACTAGAGTGGCTGGGGCAAACAGGTAAGCTAAGAAGTTTAAAATCTCCCCGACAATCACTGTAAAATAAATATAACAGCATAATTATCACTGGTCATAGTGGATGTTACATGAAAAATAAATAAATATGAAAATTAGGCGTTCATTATTTCTCGTTACATTGAAATTACGCTACTAGTGTATACCAATACAAATCATATACACACTGTCTACAGACCATGTATACACCAACGCACGGTCTTGTTGGGACATTACTATACCGTTACATTTCACTCATTATAATGTCATGACAAAATTCACACTGAGCGTTAACTTTCTTAATGATACCGCTGTAAACTACTTACTTATAATCATTCCTGCCCACCATAACCACTGTTTAAGGTACTGGAAACCTCCATCACCTGAAATATTTTTTAAATCTGCTTAAAAACACTGTATATGCACATACAATCCTTTAGTGGACATTTTCTTCCATCTATACCACAACCTTAGTAAATAATTCTTCATCTACAGGAAATGGTTTTGTACAATTTACACAAGTACTAAATGGATCTGTACAATTTACACCAGTACTAAATGTTTTTGTAAATTTACACCAGTACTAAATGGTTCAATTTACACCAGTACTAAATGGCTCTGTACAATTTACACCAGTACTAAATGTTTTTGTAAATTTACACAAGTACTAAATGGTTCAATTTACACCAGTACTAAATGGTTCTGTACAATTTACACCAGTACTAAATGGTTCAATTTACACCAGTACGAAATGGCTCTGTACAGTTTACACCAGAATTAAGTGTTGAATGTTTCTGTACAATGTAAAATAGTTCAGAATGGTTCTGAACAAATCACATTAGTAGTAAATAGTTCTGTACAGTTTACACCAGAATTAAATGATGCTGAACACACCAGTACTAAATAGTTCTGTATAGTGTACACCAGAACTAAATAATGCTGAACACTCCAGTACTAAATAGTTCTGTACAGTGTACACCAGAATTAAATGATGCTGAACACACCAGTATTAACTGGTTCTGTACAGTTTACACCAGAATTAAATGATTGATACTGAACACACCAGTACTAAATAGTTCTGTAACAAATTATGCTGAACACACCCTGAAAATGGCTTTGTACAATACACACCAGTACTGAATGGTTCTACACAGTTTTCACCAGTATTTAATGGTCCTGTACAATGCACACCAGCACTAAATGGTTTAGAAAAATGTACACCAGTACTTGATTATTGTGTAAAATGTAACCAGTACTAACTGCTTGTGTATAATGCACATCAGTACTTATTGTGTAAAATGTTCACCAGTACCAACTGCTTGTGTACAATGCACACCAGTACCATGTATCTGTACTATGTGCACAAGTTCAACAAGAGCTGTCACAGGAGACAGCGCGCTCGACTATTTTGATGCTGGATAGGGAAACTGGGCATCTTTGATGGAGCTGGAGGTGAAATATTGGTGCAAGAGTGATGCACCTTGTGTCATGTTGAATCAAATCCATTTTGTAATAACGGAGATATAGTGAAAATGCATCAAAATTAACCTTTAATTCTAAGTAAAAGGGGCATAATTCATGAAAAATTGGTGCCAGAGTTATGGACATTGTGTCATATGATGTGGGTGAAAATATGGAACAACAAGTTTGAATCAAATCCATTCAGTAACAACTGAGATATAGTGAAAGTGCATCAAAACTTTAACTTGAAATTATAAGTAAAATGGGGGATAATTCATAAAATACTAGTGCAAGAGTTATGGCCCATGTTTCATATGATATAAGTGATGATGTTGAACAACTATTTTAAGTTTGAATCAAATCCATTTAGTAATAAATGAGATAAAGTGAAAGTGTATCAAAACTTTAACCCGAAATTCTAAATAAAAGGGGGGATAATTCATTAAATAATCGTACAAGATTTATGGACCTTGTGTTATATGATTTGGGAGATGAAGTGGAACAACTACTTTCAGTTTGAATCAAATCCATTTAGTAATAACTCAGATAAAGTGATAGCCTCGATAGCCTAGTGGTAGAGCGTCCGCTTCGAGTGCGGGAGGTCGTGGGTTCGATCCCCGGCCGCGTCATACCAAAGACGTGAAAAATGGTACCAGTAGCTCCCTTGCTTGGCGCTCAGCATTAAAAGGGAAACTGGCCTCTTCTCTCATACCCTCGTGGCGATGGATTCCATCAGGAATGAGGTGTCGAGAGTGATTAATATAAGTTGTAGAACTTCCTTCACAATCGACCTAAAATAAATTATGTATAAACTAAAGTGAAAGTGCACCAAAACTTTAACCTGAAATTCTAAGTAAAAAGAGGGATAATTCATGAAATAATGGTGCCAGAGTTATGACCCTTGTGATGTGGGTGATGATGAGGAACAACTATTTTAAGTTTGAAGTAAATGCATCCAGTAATAACAAAGATAAAGAGAAAGTGCATCAAAACTTTAACCAATGTGCGGACGCGGAAGGACACCGACGCCGACGCCAGGTCGAGTAGGATAGCTCTCCATACTTCGTATAGTCGAGCTAAAAATGATTCTGCATAATGCACACCAGTTTTAAATGGTTCTTTACGATGTACACCAGTATAGATGGCTATGTACAATACAAACAGTACTAATGACTTTGTACACACCTGTACTAAATGGTTCTGTACTATGAGTAAGAGTACGATGCATACCTACATGTATTTTTGTGTGTACCACATTTTCGAAATGTTATACAGCCATAATAAACGACACAGCACGATTGACTACTAAAAAGTGTTTCGATGCTTGGTAGTGAAAAAGGGCATGTCTGAAGAAGCTGGAGCTATGACTGGAGTGTTTAATAGCTCCATTGCGGATGACATTATTGGACAATAGTTTAACTCAGTAACAGAAAGGATGAAAGTGTATCAAAGTATTAACTAATCATAAAAGAGTCTTTGCTCCTGCAATGCACCATATTTCTGCAACAGTAATGCCACATGTGTCATATCATAATAAAAGGCTAATAATGTGGAATAACTATTTTCAGTTTGAATCAAATCCATTTACTAATAACTGAGAGATAAAGAGAGAGAGGGCAAATGTGCATCACACCTTTAACCTGAAATTCTAAGTAAACAGCGGGTATAATTCATAAAATATTGCCGCCGGGGTTATGGATCTGGTGTCATATGATCAGGACGATCGTGAGGAATAGATACTTTAAATCTGACGCAAATCCATCTAGTAATAACAGAGATAAGTGAGGGTGCCACGGTGTGGACGCGGACGCGAACGCCGGGCGTTTCTCTATAAACTTCATATTAATCGAGCTAAAATACGACAATTCCTACACATGTGATTTCAGAAATACTGCTAGGACAATACTGGCCGTGGTGTTTATTTTCAAGCAAGATTATTTGTTTAGTAAGAACAATATACCGAATCCTATAGGAAGGCGGATTACGGAAGATCAATACCATATGAACGTATAACCGCAGTAAAGTTTTTAATTCGGTTTAATTGAGGCTCTGTTATTCATATCCGGCGTGACCCGACATGTCTCAAATCTATGGCTTGTTCTAAATTTGTGAAACAGTTCTAAATTTAATTCATAGAACCTCGATGTTCCGTCCATGCTGCCATGCCAGGACGTGTTGGTTTGCATTCCAGCCGGCTTTGATATTTGATATTGGAGCGATTTGCTATTTTCCATATCTGGCATTGTTTCTACATAACCTAGCATTGTTTTTTTTAACTTGGAAACTTGGAGTATCTCCCCTGATTGATACCGATTGGTGTCGACTAATTAACCCGAGTTGGTTCGTTGTAGGACCCTAAGTATGCAGTGGGTGCTAAGGTGCAGAAGGTTCTGCTAAGGTGCAGAACTACGGAATCAGGGCCACTTGTTCGATCCCACGCTCATGTCAGTAAAATTAATACAACCAAATCGGATTAACTTTTAATCGTGGTCTCAAGTCATATGCTTTTTACACCATGTACATACAAGAATCAGAGGGTGGGGTGGAAAGTGGGGGTGGGGGCTTTGGACTGAAACGTCTATAGTAATTTAACCTACAATGACTTCACATTCTTCTGTCGGCGATTATAAATAAAGACATAAATATACAGCATTCCACAGTCGTCCATACACTTTACGCTGATTACCCAAATATAATAATTTTGTTCCAACCCAAAAATTACTGCCGTTATTAACCACACTATAACACGCCAAAGTTCTGAATTAGGAGTATCAGCTATTGAAACACCCGCAGGTATTAATAATATTGAAAAGTAAAACCTATAAATCTTCAAAGTGGATTTTTGGCTCTATATGTATACTGACGCAAAAATGAATCGTTGAACTTGGGTTTTACTATGTTTTTTCAATTGAATCAGTTTCACGTTATGCCTGACGACGTAATTTTGCGTCAGCCGAACAGTGTGTGACTTTACCTTATCATGCAGTCTCTTTTTCAACATTCCCAATCCCAACCCACTTCCCCACAACCAAAACAATCCAGCCCTAAACAAAAAGACTTCAGACCCTATGTTTTGTTCACAAGAGACAACTTCTGAGGTTGTTCAAATGCTGTATATTTATACTCCTTTTCTTCCCAACATAGGAAAATTTTGCTTAATAAAACGACAACCTACCCTACCATCAGCAACGCTTAAAGTTAGACGGGTCTCGTCGCCTAACAAAAACCTTGTCTGCGGGTCCGACGTAAATGACGTTGAGCTCATGACCGCCGATGATTATGATTTTTAATAATTAAAGCTACGTAGTCCACCTAGCCCTTTTTAAGATTTCCGTTCGACTTCAAACGGGTAATAACGGTTTGTCCTGATATGGCGTATTGAACAGTATGTGGTACTTATAGCGTTTCTAAACCTGTTACGTAGATGTTAACGTCATGTACCAGTCTATCTATGCAGTCGTTAACTGTGGCTTGCCTGAACGAACGCCATATATGAAGCTTTTAGACAGGTGAAGACGCTATCGCAGATAGCTAATTGTGTTACGATGACAATTAAACTGTCTTGCGACACCAATTTCGCACCCAGTTGAGGAAGCACAAGAGCTCGAACTATGATGTTTTCGCGAAGCCGTGGTATCTTGACGAGTCGATTCAATGTGAAATGTTATTTTTTGATTGCATAAAGGTTCAGCAAATTGGTAATTGACAAAACAAATGTGTAAATGTGCACGTGCAAAAAGTTGCCTACTTTCGAGGACAAAGATCCGATAAAATGTAAGACAAATCAAAATAATGTGTGTACTTAATATTGGAAATGTTCATTCTGTAAAACCCTACTGAAAATATAAAACGCAGAGTTTCTTTTTTCTCTAGTATATATATCGATCAAGGTCAAGACGTAGTCCTAAATACACTTATTCATTTGAAAAAGCGATCAAATACACTCCATTTGTCATATTGCATATAATACTAACATGCATTGGTGCTAAAAGAATTCTTCTTTGATATATTTTAAGATATTTTAGATTTATGCCTAGTGATTTAGTTATATAACCTACCGGCACGTGACCCTGCTTGAGAGGCATTCAGCAGGCCTTTCTTTTTTAAAATAAAACTACTTCCGGTAAAACATGCAGACGATATAGCAAGCGCCAGACCGATCCAGAATTCTCTGAGGGCTTCTTCTGTTGGTATGTGGTTCCATAGTGTTGTCGTTGAGATGTTTTCTGTGGTATTGACAGGTAGTAACGTTGGCGTTGTCGTAATCAAAGGCGCCACTGAAGTGTTGGTCGCCATATTTGGACGGATTCTTCTTTATTTGTTGTATGTGTCCCTGAAAATATTACAAGATTATCATGACTTGACACGTAACTTTTGTAAACACAAAAATAACGACCATATTAAGATTTTCTTGTCTTTTTCTTTCCTTTTATGTTGACAACACGTAAACAACTTAAGTAACCGCTAGAACCGATGTACAAATATGTAGCTTAATCATTTTGAAATTTCGCGTTACGACTTTAGTATACGAATTTGTGACTTCTGTATGAAAGGCTTTAAAAATGAATGAATCTTACTTGATGGAACTTTGGCAAATCTTATTCAAAACGACACAGTTATTCTAACATTTTCATTGGCCATATATTCATAGAGAAATTATTTTACTGCAGATCCACAAAGAGCTTACTGCTAAGACGTGGAAATATCTACAGCGAGCTTTTTTTTACTGCCAAGACGTGGAAATATCTACAGCGAGTTTTTTTTTTACTGCTAAGACGTGGAAATATCTACAGCAAGCTTTTTTTTACTGCTAAGACGAAAAATAGTTTAGCACTTCTCCGCTTTAAACAGTAAGGTACACAAATTTATAAACATGCAGTAAGATGACTAGATCTTGCATGAAACATGATACCAATGAATACAAGGATATCTTTATGTACCGCTTGTATACAACGTTTGTGTAGGTCAGTTGGTTAATGAATTATTAATGTAGACAGAATAAAGAAGAGAAGGGTAGAAGTTTGCGACAGAAATAGTAACTGTTATATAAATTACAACATCTTTATGTTGAACTATGTAACTGAAACCTTGCAACATACTTCATTTGTTTCAGCATAGGAACGTAATATATTATTGTAGCAAAGCTTGCATACATGCAAAATACACCAGCGTTAGATAACAAGCTATTTAAACAATCAACATAAGATGTTCTGTAAGATGCTCATAATATGCTACTCGTTCACAACTTATGTTTGAAAACTCTAAAGACAGTGAAATAAATACATACTAGACATTTAGGAATATCAAAAGAAGCAAAATGTAATAAATTTTGTATAGACTGTTACTTTTTCAAAAGCCTCTCAGACATGTAATTCCAACGAAATAAGGCATATTGGGCTCGTGTGACAAATCACAGAGTTTAAACACTTTTTTTTTTTGTGAGCGCTTCAGTATTACCCCAAAACGTTATTAAGAAATCGTACAGTTGCGTCGGCGTGATAGCAATCAGTGTCAGGTTGGTTAGTCATAGTTTTATGCCTATTCAGGTATCATGTACCGTGCTAAGTCAGGATTGTTACTTTATGACAGCTACGAACAAAGATTTGGCAACAATTTGATAATGATCCGAAACAAAACATACTTATCACATTTCAAAATATTCTATATACATGGATATAGACACATAGAACAAATATTAATTTTATTCAAAAGACTGAAACAATGCATTATCGTTTAAACAGCCCTTCCTTCATTAAATCGTTTTTACCTCAGGGTTTTAATATATGGCTACGTCCCTGAAATGAATCAGAAGCACGTCAGTAATAATATTCTTGGTACAAGAAAAATATGAGCGCACGATCTTGTATCGGAATGCTTTTCAGGTAAGGCATAAGCAATATGTACTAGTATGTAGTACAGGCAAATGCGAATGTAAAGGCGAGGGCGTTATATATTTGGTGCAGGCAAATGGCAGCTTATGATCCAGCATGTGAAACATACTCCAGAAAGACATGAACATTATGCATTTAGTACAGGCAAACAAACGCGAATGATCCTGTATGTGAAACATGCCCCAGAAAGGCGTGAGCATAGTGCATGTGGTACAGGCAAATAAAAGCGTATGGCCCTGCATGTGGTACGGGCAAATGACAGCGTATGGTCCTGCATGTGGTACGGGCAAATGACAGCGTATGGTCCTGCATGTGGTACGGGCAAATGACAGCGTATGGTCCTGCATGTGGTACGGGCAAATGACAGCGTATGGTCCTGCATGTGGTACGGGCAAATGACAGCGTATGGTCCTACGTGTGACACGGGCAAATGACGGCGTATGGTCCTGCATGTGGCAAAGGCAAATCCTGCGTGTGAAACATGCTTCAGAAAGGCGTTAGCATTATGCATGTGGTACAGGCAAATAAATGTGTATGGCCCTGCATGTGGTAAAGGCAAATGACTGTCTGTCATCCTGTTTGTGAAACATTTTCTTTATTATGCAGGTGGTATAGGCAAATAAAAGCGTATGCTCATGTATGTTTAAAGTATTTTGTATTCTGTATTTTGTACAGGCAATTGCGAATGTATAGTTCCATGTTTAAAACAATTTGGTACAGTCAAATGACAGCGGAACATACTCAAGAGAGACATGATGATGAACATTATTCGTATTGCAAATAAACTCGTATGATCATGCATCAGGTGTAAGCAAATGAGAGCGTATGGTTTCCATGTGAACTTAACTAAGATGACGAGTAACTATGGCGTGTTCATTACGAAAGTGGTACAGGCAAATGAGATTGTACGACCCTACATATTAAACATGGTCTAGTAAGGCCTTTTCAAAGTGGTAACGGCAAATGAAAACAAGTGAACATGTTCCAATAAGCGTGGGCATTATCTATATGATACATATACAAGCAAATGAGAACACCGTTCTGCACCTGACTGTTTGATTTCAGTTATATGGCGGACAAACACAGTAGAGGTTATATGGCGCAAATAGGACTAAAACCTCATTTACATTGAAATAAAAATATGATGTGTGGAATTAAAACTTATATACCTGCTGGAATCAAAGAGATACAGCAAAATCAAGAGTTCGGACCCCGTAAGTCGCCCCTTGCGATCATGTGAGGGTAAGACAATGGTTCCAGTTCTTTTTATACACAGGTCGTCCCAGAACCACCCGGGACACATGCTCAAGTACAGCTACAGTAATATATGTGGTACTGGCGAATGAAAGCAAATAGTTCTGCATGCAAATATGTCCCAGTAAGGCGTGAGCTCGTTTTACAGGCAAGTAATACCGTTGCGTATGGTTCTGCACGTGATCAATTATCCTGTAAGGCTGAACATTATGTATGAGACACAAGAAAACGAAAGAGTGTGGAACTGCACGTGAAACCTGCTCAAGTTTTATGTTTGTGGCACGGGCAAATAAAAGCGTATGCATATGAAATGAAACAAAACATTTTACAAGACTATGTACACATTTTGCTCCAAAAGATATTAGGAGATATCAAGACAAATTTTGATTATCCAGAAAGAAATTAACACGCCCACGCATATTTTGCGGTTCTGTTTAGCGGGAATCTTATTGACAAGTTGCTTTGAAGCAGTCGTGCAGACGAGATCCGACTATTTGAACCACGGAAAATCTTTATATTCTTATATTATGATATAGATCTACTTGGACAGCATTCATATATTAACGGAGTGTTTGGCTTGCTTCGTTTTAAATATTGAAATTTATATTTCTTTTTCTTTTTCTTTTTTACTTTATATGTCAACAGACAAAGTTTTGACCGTTCACTTCGTGAATACATGCATATAATGTTAATCATTTAATATTAACTCACGGAGATAGTCTAGTATCTCGGGAACACGATATAGTATCTCGTTCCCACGAGTTAGTATCTCGGTGGCCAAGAGATCAAAAACGCAAACATGTCACCTCGGAGCTACCAAAAAAATGTTTCAGTAATAGAAAAATCGATCTTAAGACACAAGGATATAAATTATGTCTAATTAAAATACGCTATTTAGTGTGTAAAGAGTATTTAATGATTATTCCTTACATTAAACATTGATGTTTACAGTGGCTTATAATCGGAATATTTATTTAGATAGCATAACAATCTAAAAGTGTTTTTTTTTTCATAAACATAGTTCGCTGTTTTAAAATCTCAGTGAATGTTCGAGTTAAAATGAACGATTTTAGTAGGTATCTTTATTAGTCTAGTCCGATTTTGCAGATATAAGCTTATTTAAGAAGTTACAAGCATTTTGTTAGTATTTGGTCCAACATACTTTTTTTACATATTTTGGGTATGCTGAATCCAAAAATATATGTTGGCCATCTGGCAAATGCCTCTGAAAGGGTAAAAAATGGGGGCAAAAATGACCACTGTTTTTAACATAAAAAATTCCATCGATATTACTTTCTAATACAAATCTTTATCTTTAGATATGTTTCAACAAATTATTTAATGTTTTTGGTATAATTGAGTAAATATTTATCAATAAAATATATCACAAGTTAAAAATGTGAACTTAACGGGGTTCAAAAAGGGGAATTTGAAGACAATTTAAAAAAATATATATCCAACATCATTTATAGAATAGAAGAATGAGACTAAGTATTAGATTGAAAACTTTCGCTGGAATTTTATGTCAAAAAAGAAAATAATATTTTGATGAAGTGGTTTTGCAGTTTTAAAATAGTCATTTAAGACAAAATAAACAATGGAGAAGTTAAAACTTAATTAACATGACATTGTTTGTAATAAACAGAATACCATGTAGAACGTATTTTATCCTGGTAACTAGATAATTTTATTTAATAATACAAATGTAAACTTTTTAATACCTTAGCATCATAATAATTGATGAGAATTAAGTGTGACAGGGATTAAGATTAAGGCTAATGTGAACTTAATTAGCATAAACAATCCTGGTCTCTATCACAATAACAATCTGAGTCAAATCATGTTTTAAAGTCCTTATCTAAACTCTTTGGAGTGTTTTACCTGTTATTTAATGTACATTAACTCTGACAAAAAAACAACACTCTTTCATGATCATTAAGGCTTTAGAGATGTCAAGAATACTTCATGGAATGAGGACTTTTCGAAGGTTTTTTTATTTACAGGTAGGCCAAATGTACATGTATACTTTATTTCTAAACTTTTTTAGAGATGCTTTGCTTTATATACTTCGTTATATTTTAAGATTTGGTGAAATTGTATTTGTTTTAACTTTCAGTATCTGTGATAAGTTCATTTATAAGAATCTGTTAATGCTAGCTTTTTATATACTATAATTGCTTGCGAATGATAAGTAATAAATAATATTTTGTTTAATAGGTGTTAAAATATTCCAAAGTAAGAATGGACAAGACTTTGCATCTAAAGAGACCATTTCAAGATAGCACGGAAAAGTGCATCATTTGTTAGGAGGCCAAATCTGACAAAACTTGAAACTAAACAGCCTCAAGGCATAACATCTCTAAAAGAGTGTGCTGAATCAAGATTTGTTCAGAGATTTTTTCTAAATATGAAGTCATTAGTAGAATTGAAAAAATAGATGAAAATGACAAAATACGTTGCCATAGAAAGTGTTATTCTAATTTTGTCCACAAAGAACTAATACATACTATTCAGTCAAAGCTAAGTTTAATATAAAACAAACATCAGATTAAGCTGCATCCTCATTAAACTTATCATTATACTCTTACTAAATTAAGAAATGTGTATGTTCTGTCAAGACAAAAACAAAAACAAACAAAAAACAAAAAACTCTTTAACATAACTAGTTAGTGATAGTACATGTATTTTAAAGGATGCTAAACATGACAACACAATACGATTATGACTCTCTGATGTCAACGGAGGGCAAATATAAAAATGTTTAAATATTTTTAGATACGGAGTTCGCAAAACCAAGTCGGACAACTCAAATACAGATCTTGCCATGACCTTTCTTTTACATGAACGTTGGTATGCTGCAATGAAATCGCAAATACTGCAGTTTTCAGACAGTTGGAACAGATACCGCATACGTACTGAAGAGACTTCTTCAACAATTCTTTGTCATTCATTTAATTCTAGAATATCATCTTTCAAAGAAGCCCTACAACGTAAACTGAGAAACCAGTTTTAGTTTGTAACTCCACTACATATATCTTCTGTTGAAAGGAATACACTTCTTGTTCCATATGAATGTTTTGCGTCAATGCTTAGAGATGCCCATTATAATACTACTGGTAATATTGATGAACGGCTGACAATACAGAACTATAATTCCAGTGACGACTTCTTGTCAATTGTACACGTAGCACTAACTCGGACATTCTGGACTGAGTGTGACTGAAAATGATTCAGTAAATTGTGTTCCAGAGTGTCTGTTCATGTTTCTGAATTCAACGTATGGTGGCAAAGAGCTTCTAGATGAAGACTTTGACCATAAAGATCCTGAATCTGATAGGCAAACAAAATTATTAAGTGTAGCACAAGATATTGTTTATGAAGTGAGTGATGATAAAAAATGGACCCTTAAACACATAGGACTTGCAAGTACATAGCACTAGATGACTAGGATAAAACATTTAATTAACCTATTTCATAGTGCAGGACACACATTGAGCTACAGAGACACACTAATAGTAGACACATATTTAGCTGAAAAACAAAACCTGGAATCAATGGATCCTGGAACTGGTCATGTTATTCCGCTGAATCTTACTGAGAATGAGATATCGACACATTAAACACTATTGTTCGGAAGTGTATGCATATATCAGAAAGGCTGGGACAGTCACATTCAGTTATATAACTGTTGATCAGGCTCTTTACTTTAAGCTTGTGGATTTGTAATGGGCAGTGCCCCAGAATGGGTGGTTTGCAAATATCAATGAATTATTTGAAATCTGGTGTAACTTTTTGACACTTCCAGCAAATAAAATTGACGTAGTAGATTTTTATCAGAAGCTGATCATGCAATCGCCTAAGAAAAGACGTTGATTGTTGGTGACGGCTTTTAGGATGAAGAAACTGTTGAAAACACTGTCATTGAACTTAATTTGGATGAAATAAAGGCTAAATGAGAGGAAGCTGACACAAGAATCATTCTCCATGCTGTTCATTGCAGTAAACGATCAAATTGTGCCACTGTTGTTGTTTCTGCCAGAGATACTGACGTATTTGCTCTTACTATGCCACTTGCAGGAAATAAATGCAACAGTATGGATGATGGCTGGAACAGTGAAATAAACGAAAATACATTCAAGTCAACACAGTGTTAACTAAATCCTCAATAAGAGTTGCGTAGAAATCTACTTGCCTTTCATCAAATTTCTGTGGAATCTCTAAAGATCTGTAGTTAAAGTGTTTACAGCCAGTGCAAAACTGATAGAAGGTCTTGGATATGGACAACTTTCTGACGAAGTAATGAAAAACTGTGAATATCTTATTTGCAAAATGTATGGCCAAGATGCTGTAAGTACTGACAGTGCTCAAAATGTTATGTTTAGCAGGTCTACAAGTCCTTAACACATACCCCCAACCAGCGATGCTTGCTCATTTCTCATTAGAAGAGCTCATTATCAAGCCCTGGTATGGAACCAATCAACTGTTCTCAATGCAGACCTGCCTGCACCTTCCGACATAGGATGGAAAGTGGCAGATGACACACTTACGCCAGTTTTTATTACCCGTGATCCAATTCCTCAAGCTTGTATTGAGTTCATTGCTTGCAAGTGTACATCTGGATGTAAAACCCTCAGATGTGAATGTAAAAAGACCGGGCTCTTATGCACAGATATAGATAATGTATATGCGATTAAAAGCATTACCAGCTGTATGAACTCGAGACAGTAAATTAACATGAAATGAAGCAAATATTTCAATCTATATTATTTTGAAACGATTATATGATAAACAGTTTATAGATTTAGCTTCTGTCCTGTAAACTGATTCCACATATAAAATTAGTGTACTGTATTCAGCAATAGTTTTGCAATTATAACCAACGTGAATTATTTAATAATCATCTTTTTGGCAAAATAGTCAAGTTAGAGTGGGTTTTTAAATGTTTTTTTTCTCCTAATGGAGCACACATTTTGATTAAAAGTTATTTATCTTTGAAAAAAGTGTTGTTAATTTAATCTGTTACTATGTTACACATAACTTTGATAAAGAACCCCACATATTTTTGGATAATTGTAATACTATTACATATTTATATTAGAAATATCTTAATTTGGCGGCCATTTTGTTTTCCGCCATTTTGACCTACAAAAAATCATTTGCCAGATGGCCAACATATATTTATGAATTCAGCATACCCAAATTATACTAAAAAAGTATATGGGACCAAATACTAAAAAAATGCCTGTACCTCTCACATTTATTGAAATCTGGACTAGACTATATGATATGCATACGGTATCAGGTAGCAAACTGTGAGAATTATTAAGGTGAATAGTGTAGCTTTAGCCAGAATTTCGACTGGCATTTCATGTTTTAGCTGCCAATCACAGTGGCTACTACATCTGTCATTTATTTTTGTAGTAAAGTCAGTATGCTTTTGATAACTCGAACGGAAGTTTATGATTATATGCGGCATAAAAAGCGTTTCATGATTTCCGGCGTTGGAGCGTCGAATGGACAATTGATGCATTTGAAAAAAAAATGCACACCCAATAAGATTTCCATTCAAATGGCATTAAAAGTTGTCAATGTTTGTACGCAGTGACATTCTAAAAGCTATATAATGGCCTATAAAATATAATTTGAACCCAGCGTGAAGCTGGTGGTGATCGATTAATCTTAATATTTGTTCAATGATTTTTACTGAATGTGATGAAGACTGTTCAATACAAAAAAAAAGTAATAAAAATGTATTAAACTGGTATCACCAAATCATATTCGTATACATCAATATAGATGAGATAGCTTTACGAAAACATGGACTGTATAACTTTTCCTTTCCATCGGGTTGTCTTGTAGTCTGATGATTTCGGTAACTAAATTTTTCTCCGTTAACTAGATTCATTTTCAATTTCTCAACTAAACACATGTATATAACTACTTTATTACTGACCTTACTATCCACGGTTAATACCATGTTAAACATGTTCTGAAATCAATAGACTTCTACCAAAGTACTGAATCTGTTTGGATCGGCCTTAATGTAAACAACTTCCAGCAACGTTAACATTAATAAAATGGATTTTGAAACACAATACTTCTGGAGGAACTTCGGTAAGTGACGGCGCTACACCTGCTGCATGTATTGATCCGGTAAGATAATTGTATACTTTATTCAATCACTTAGGAGCCTAATACAATACAGGAGTGCTTCAATACCATTGCAAATATGTATTTATCGCATATTTAACCTTTTTCATGCAGCCTCATTTCATAATCTGACACAAAAATAGTGAAGTTCGTGTTCAGTGAAAAAGAAGGACACTGTTTGACGAATAAAACCCTAATTCATGTTGTATAAAGCAAAAATCAATAAAATTTCACAAAGTATAATGAGCCGTGCCATGAGAAAACCAACATAGTGGGTTTGCGACCAGCATGGATCCAGACCAGCCTGCGCATCCGCGCAGTCTGGTCAGGATCCATGCTGTTCGCTTTTAAAGCCTACTACAATTAGAGAAACCGTTAGCGAACAGCATGGATCCTGACCAGACTGCGCGGATGCGCAGGCTGGTCTGGATCTATGCTGGTCGCAAAGCCACTATGTTGGTTTTCCCATGGCGCGGCTCTAATATCTTCTGTCACCAAACAACAAATACATGTATCTTCTGTATCTGAATTACGATACTTTAAACGTTATGAAAATTTCCTGGAAAAAAAAAACATGAAACTTTATCTTTTTCCTTGTTTCCTAAACCACACAATTTATTCTATGTTTAAGGACCAGCTTCGACAACTGTACATATCTATAATGCATGGCTAATATATCATTTTATTATATACCTATATAAATTCTGTCAACAATAAGGCTTGTTCTTCACGTATTTACAGTCAGAAAAAATCGTATGGTATATATACCTTTTGTATTGTATGTTGCCGGCCTACTTTCGTGTAATATGAATATTATATAAAACTATCTTATAGATCTAAAACTGTCATATTTTATTGCGTAAGAAACGGTACTTATGAAAATATCATAGAAAAGTTCTAGTTGTGGCACTACAGTCCTTGTTTCAGTTGCGATAAATCAGCTAGCTATTAAGGTAATGTTTTGCAAACAAAAGTTCGTTTGGGTTATACAGAACGTCTGTAATTTTTAGATTTTATGACATTTTGCAGTCTTTTAATGTTTCCTTTCTATTGCTATGTTAGAAAAACATGATGTTTTCGTTATTACTTTTACATATTTACTTTTTTTGGAGCCAACATTTTCTCATCTAAATGAAACACATCTGTATATCAAATGAAGATTATGAAAATAGAATAATGTTATGGGCACAAATGAAATATATTTTAAAGTATAGTATGTTAAATTATTTTTCAGTGAAAATACATTTTGATTTCTCATATGCTAACACTATCATGTAATTTGGCAAGTCTGTCCACTGACCAAGTCAAATTAACAGATGTGTATAAATTATTCTTATACATAGCAAGACAATAAAACTTATAGAAATCTAACAGTTGTGAAACCTGTAATGGAAGACTTCGTGACCTAGGTTTCATGTAACTAAATATTGTTATTTTTTCTTACAAACAAAGATGTAGTATTCCAATACTTTACTTTATGATGTATAACTATTATTGATTAGAGATATAAAGTACGTCCTCGCTATTCACCGCTTTATGGTGTGGGTAACCGAATCAATATAAAAATAAATTTAAGAGTCCCAGTTAACAGAATGCACTCGTCACCCCAGTTACGAAAATGTTTATTTCTTTCATGCGTTGCTTTATTACTTGCTAAATTACAAACGACCCGATTTTAATGATACTGATTTCGAAATTTAATCATTTCACAACGGTGTGGTGTTTATCTATTTCTCAAATAACAACCGTATTAGTAAAACAAATACACTGTTAACAATACCGTGATAACGTCAAAATAAACTGTAATTTGTATATGAAAGCGGAGATTTTCTATGGTAACTGGAAACATTTTCACTCACGCAGGGAGACAGTGTGCATAATACTGCCTGATAAACAAATAGCACATTTTATTTATTGGTCTTTTTCAAAATATGAATATTAATGAGATAGTATGCATAAAGTGAGGTCCAAAGGGCCTAAGGACCAATCTATAGCCTTGTACTATAACCAATAAGTAAACAGATCGTACTGAACTGAAATTATTATATTGAATTCAAGCATGATCGAAAGTGAATAATTGAATGGACATAGATGGGATGGAGGCTGAACGCCTGTTTCTGTATAGTTACATATTATACTTTATAGACCTCTGAAGCAGTTATTCTGCTGTGTAGCCTATCCTTTAAGTATATTCATTGCTCACTGAAGTGTTTAAACAAATAGTTCATATATAAATATAAAAATTATAATGTCGCTATAACCAAGTAGGTGATGTATGAACGTCTGACCGAGTGATGAATCACTGGTCACATACCTGGAGATAGGTGATATGAATGAGTAACAGTGTGTATCAAAGAAGGATGGTTGTTTCTTTGTTTACAGTATGATAGGGAACGGGGAAGTAAATTAACTGAGTGTAATTTTTGGACTAAAGTCCAATTTATATATTAATGTCCATGAATTCAAACCGTGCTGCGGGAGCTAGAGTGCAATCCATAATAAATACTAACAGGGTTCTCGAGCTTATACTTGTGAATCTGTAAAAACGAAATAACTGTTGTTCATATAAATTGCTTTCTATATTATAATATTATATATTAATAGTGTTACAACTACTGATACAGTAAATGGCCTGTCAGGTGCTCCGACAAAGAAACTTTTATACAAAGGTATATAGAATAAAACACTGAGAACTCTCATTAAATCTCTAAGCTTACATATAAGGTCCCAGAAAAGTCACAAATTAGCTATATAGCTAAATCTAGCTATATATAGCTAGAAATAGCTATTAAACCAGTAAGAATTGTTCAATCAATGTCAATATCAAATATAAAATAGTTATTATCCCATTCAAACGGTCTATGAGACAAAAGACGGCCACAAAGAACGGAGATCTATGCAGTTTCAGTTTCAATACATGTTGCGAATTTCTGCGACATTCACCAATGATTTATCGCAAAATACTGCTGCATTTATTGAAAATGTGACTGCAAAGATCTTGATTTTGTGTTATTGTCTTTCATCTTATTAATCATTTGGACATGATTATGACCATTTTGCATTTGATTTTGACATATTTTGCATTATTGTTATTGGTTTTATAGCTACTTCTAGCTATATAGCTAATTTGTGATTTTTCTGGACCTGAGATAAGTGTTCAATATACTGGTAGACAATTGTACGAAATACTTGACGACAAAATTAAACAATATCCCAGTGCAAGCTCGAAAATTACAACCAAAAAACAGTGTCACTGATTAAACGGTGCTTCAATTCCTTCACTAGCGTCTTTTTGTAACGATTTTCCAAAAACGTTGCACATAAGACCAAATCTCGCAGAAGTAACGATATAATGGCGAGTGTTTTTGCATATATATTCACTGAAGCGTTCGAAAATGTCTACGTCCCTCAGTGTAAAGGGTTAGATAGTAAAGGAAGATAAATATATAGATAGACAGAACTACATTATTGATAATTCATAATTGTTAATTTGTTAGGAATGAGTAAGCAGAAATTTGACACATAATGGCATTGGAATTTTGTCACATCAAAGATACACTGCTGCAAAAATCTTTCTTTTTTTCTTCATTTTTTGCCAATTTAGACAACGGTGTAGGGAACAAGTTGGTACAGCTGGCAACACATCATGTATCAAATGCTTGTTTCAACAAACAGATAATTACAGACCTTTCGTAATTGGAATGCACGCACATTTTAGATGCAAATACAGTATACATTTTTGTGAAAGCTTTGTTAAGAAAGACTTTTTCTATTAAGATAACAAAAGTCAATCTTACCTTAGGCTATTTTTGTATACATGAATCATAAATCCATATCAAATCACCGTTGTAAATCAAATGTTCACAAAGACAATTTTCGAGTGATCCTTAGTACATGGTTGGTCTTTCGAAATGTAATCCACTCCAGTTTTTGGTGAAAATTAAACATACAATATTTGAATAGATTGTGTTCAAATAGTGATTATACATGAATTTTCATAAGAAAAGATCACTCAGTAAGTTAGATTTGTATCTAGGACAAATACGTTCCTGTGTCAATGTTACAAATGTTTATCTTAATGAAAATGCTAACCACTCTAATAAAGAATATTTTCTTGAGTCACTCTATTTCTCCCACACCTAAATTCTTTCATTATATCCAGACGTACTAAGTCAGCAAGTAGTCCGCGGGTGTCATACGCAAGGAACCATGATAGGAATGTTTGAATACTTAAATCGATATACTGTCATATAAAGCCAGCAGTATATGGATAAATTCGTATTTAGTTTCGCACCTGGCGTATCGCTTTGTTTGACAATCTATTTTTACCTGTGCACAGGTAAAGGTAGGTAATCGCGTTTACATGTGCTGTCATAGCGACCTATTGTGGGATTTAAAAAGATTAATCAACGATAAGATTTTCCAAATAAGCAAGACGGGGCTTGAATATTCCTTTTTTCATATCTATAAAGTGCGAATCCATAGATATGATTATCACACATTACGCAATGACCTGATACGTCAATACAGACAGCAATAACATTAAATTCCAAATCAAAACGTAATATACATAAACTTTATCGGCATTAATTTATCTGGTGTGTAGCATGCGATTTGAAACAGTTGATATTATTATACACTTAAAGAATTAGTCAAAATGTTAGCCAGAGGTACGAAGGACCGATGGGCTTCTGATTTGCAAGTTACGGAAGAGCATTAGTGCCAGGTGCGTTTTATTTATTAACTCGAAATTTCGACTTAGTTACTCGATACGTTATTCGAAATTTCGATATACAAAAATGCAATGGACAGCGTTTGACTCTTAGAAATGGAATCATCAATCTACACATCCATATATTGTACCCAACATGTAGGGACTTGAACATATATTAGCAATAGTAGCATACATCAATGTATGACCTACCGTACATCTACATCTACATCTGCATAGGCGTAGGAGCAGGGGGGGGGGGGGGGGGGGCCTGGCCACCCCAAAGCTAGGATGGGGGAGGGGGCGAACTATAGTTTGGCCCCTGCAATATTTTGGAAAAGAGATATAACGTGCAGTCTAATATAACATATAGAGCTAATTCTTTATTCTTTTCGACCTGATTTCTGATTTGCATTTTGGCCTTTCTTTGCATTCTGACTTTGTCTCTGTAAGATGAGTATTGAAACCTCGTTTACGCCTAGGATTGTTCGATTATATTTTATAAAAAAAAGTATAATATCTAGCGCATCACTACAGTTCCGTTTTGAGCGTCTGCAAAAACGTTGTAAGTATTTAGCCTGTTTACGCATGTAAACGTTATGTATCTACATTTTTCATTGTCATTTCAAGGGAAATAATATTTCAACAACTTTATATCACAATTAGACAAATGCAGCGCTATTTGTTTGTATCTTCAGGGCTTCAACCGAAGACTGTAAAAAATGGCACTCTTGATTTAGAACAATACATATTTTGACCGATTAAGTTACACCATTGTGTGGTTCATTAGAAATGCATTAGAATAACCCATTTGGCCCCTGGACAAGGTTTTGTCATGAATGCACCGTGGATCCCTTGCCAGACCCCGGTCCCCGTCGAAAAGGTTTGACCCCCGAAAGTTAAACTCGCTCCTACGCCTATGATCTGTACAACCAACAATCGTTTTCCGATTATGACTGGTCGGCACTGACAGAAAAACAGTTGTTAGATCGAGAATAGTATTAAAAGTAAAAGATAAAAAGACAGTATGCCCCAGTTAAAATAGGACATAGCCCCTAGAGCTACTCCAGATTTCAAACTGTATCCAGGATATATACCTTCTTTTACATGTATAGTATGTTCAGGTGGAAGGGGCACGAACTAGGTCAAAAACCTTCCAGATATGGTCAAAATAGTGAAATATTCTAAGTTTGAATACATCCGTTACCTTCTATGACCTCTCCTCAAAATCTAGATATGTCCAGGTACCCGATCTTGGTCAGACTCACAACTACACATTCATATAGGGAATCTCTATATTCCATTGCCATATGGGCTCAAACTAGGTCGAAAACCTTCCAGACTTAAACATGGTTTAAGTAGTGATATTTTTATGAGCAAACGCTGCCCGGTCATCTTAATTATATGACCCTTTAGGGCTATCCGATGGATACACTAGGTACCTAATCTTGGTCAGGACCTATACATCAACGTAAACTATTGTAGTTAGTAACTCGAAATCTCGAGATACGTAACTCGAAATTTCGACTTAGTAACTCAAAATTTCGAGTTAATAAATAACATACACCTGACACTAATACTCTTCCGTAGCAAGTCATTCAATAAGCGTTTTATTATATGAAATCAGGACTTAAGGGGACGCATATTGCTACATTCACAGTTCATACAGCAATGCGGAAGGGGTGCATATTCAAGAAATTGATGGTGGGAAAATAAAAAACATATTCCTAAACTGATATAATACTGATGGACACCTGTAATATTCAGTATTTTGTGGATAAGGATGTGGTACTATGAATGTAATAGGAAAACAGAGGTGTTTGTGAAAGTACATTCAACACAAAATATTAAGCTTTTGTATTAGGAAAAAAACAGGTTTTTTACAATAACAGTGTTCCAAATAATGTTGAAGGGATGAGATTTTCTTTCTAACACACCAGGTTTGCTTAAACATGTAAAAATTTAACGCCACGTCAGTTCATCTCGGGATGGACGCCATATTTCTCATTGATAAAAAATGTAAACAAAAAAATCAGAGTGGGATTAGCATTGCAAGGGCATAACATGACATTCTACACAATGAATACCTTAGAACAGATATCTAAGATGCTACACAGGTCAGGCGGGTTAAATGCATAATGCCGATCACTTGAAATTCATCTTGAAAAGGTGGTTATTTTTAGTTTGTTTACATGGTTTTTAATTTTCCCACGACTTCTCGGCGATTCACTGCAAATGTATTACTGCGCCGGACGAAAGGTAACTCTAATAAACAACGGGAGACAACTTAGGTGTCAGCACGTGTACGCTTTTAAAAAAAACATGTCGATGATTATAATTTCTTATCAAAAAATGAATCCTATTCAGATATTCGTCTTTAATATTAGAAAATTATTAATTTCTGTGGACATTTGTCAAAAAATATTACCTACAGTGGACTACTTTGCGCATCAAACTGGTTTCCGCTTCAGTTGTGAGGCACTTCCGTTATACTTTTGACAACAATAACAAAACACAAAATGAATCGATAAAGTCACTTATAAACCGACTGCTACTTAAATTAGTGTAAGTAAAGTTGTTGTTACAACATTATACATGTTCGTTACGTTATGAGATAAAGTTTATCTTGAACTGCATAATCCATTAACTACGTTTACATGATATTGCATTTACAACTTATTTGACCCCATTTTTTACGTGAATGACAGCATTCTCGTGCAACTCGTGCAAACAGAGTTATGAAAAGTATGGTGGAGAATTCAAGGACAAATTATAAATGACATTAAAATGAGGATAACTGTATATTCGTCCAGTTTTGATCATTGACATTCCTGCTGTGTATTAGTAACTTTTGTGAACAAGATTAGAATGTTGCTTTTGCACATATACACATTGATCGGACCTCTCAACAAAATTTCATACCTTATTTTAGGGATTTTTAAGACAGTACATTTTCAAAAGTTTGTTGAATGTGTTTTGATATTTAAGTGCATTGCAATTCATGAATACCAAGTTAAAAATTAATAATGGCAACATTTCTAGGCCTTTATTGTAAGCCACTAGACTTCTGTAATGATAAATGTTTAATGTATTAAGGGGAATATACTCTTTTAGTTTTGTAATGTGGCATTCCTTGACCACCGTATCTTTTCTTATGCACTACTTTGTAAACAAACTAAATAATGTGTTTTAGCTCACATATGCCAAATGAAAAGCAAGACAGTGAACTTATTTCACATTCTTTCTTTAAATTAGAATCTGTAGGACATTGATAAATGTTTGGACAAAGTGAAGCACTATTATTTTCGCACCAAAAAGTCTTAATTGTTGACTTTGAATGTACACAAGAAGTCTTATGTAATTCAACAATAACTTTCTTGTTTCAGTTTTTCTCATTTTTATTTTAGTGAGCAATCCTTTGTGTAGTTATAACAGTTGAAACAGTATTCATTTCATTTACCAAAACCTTGTACTTTTTTGCAGGTAAATTTTATAATACCCCACCCACTTTTTTCTAATTTCAAAGTATGCGTCCCCTTAATTTTCACAGTTTTATAAACATAATCATATTGAATATAGACCAGTCTTTTTTTTTTTATAGCACACACACTATGGATCGACGATTTATATAGGCATAATTAGGTACTAATAATAATTTATTATGTTTTCCTATATATTGAGAGGTACAATTGTGAAAGAAGAGAAGAGACCTTAAAACAGAACCTTGTGGAGGGGGGGGGGGGGGGGGGGGGGGGGGGGGCAATACTGGCGGTTGTCGCATCTACAATAACCTCGTGTATACGTTAATGTAAAAAAGCGTATTAACTCTAATGTCATAATGTGCTAACTTAGGTAGAAGCCTACCATGGCTGACCACACCGACTGCCTTGCTAGATTCCATGATGACAACAACATCATTTAAAAAAATGCTAGTACCTGGCTGCAATGTATGCTGCTAACAGGTGGAGTTTCACGAGCCTGAAAGTCACGATGACCAGTATTTTAAGGCATGTAAGTTGCCCAGAACATTGCTAACTACTATATGCTCAAGAGGATTAAATGCTATTCTAGTAAGAGATACAAGCCTATTTCAACCTTTTAGAAGATGATGATACAAAAGCCTGATTCAAGTCAAGCGGTGCAGCAGTGTCTTCCAGAGATTTGCTTAACAGATTGGTATTAACCGGTGTTATTTCCACAGATTATTCTGTTAAAATACTGGGCTTAATACACATCCGAACCTGCAGCTTTATATGGGTTCAAGTTCAAGAGCAGTTTCCGTACATCATTCTCTGTAATATTAATTCTTTTCTTGACAGAGCAGTGTCTTGGTCTTAAATCCGGCATGGACGAATTACCATCAGTTGTAAATATCGAGAAGTGCATATTTAGTATTCCTGGTTGTTTCTTTAGGATTTATTTTACGGATGCTATTATTTCCCAGTGGTGCTATTCCACAAGAACCAAAATAAAGCTCCAAAATTAGTTTGTTGCACCATGGATCACAAACAATGTTAATCATATAATCCCAGTAAAAATGTTTACACTGTTTCTGTGTCTGTGCTTTAATTTTTCAGTTTATTAAAACATACACTTTATTTGGAAGTTTTAAAGTCAGTTTAAAGGCGGTTTCTCTTCTTCATTAAAAGCTGAATTTCAGAGTTCAAGCACGGCAGGTATTCCTGCATGGAATATGTTTAACAATAGGATCATTTAATAAGCTCTTAAAATGACCCAACAGATGTTCTTGCACATCTTTTCATTTTGGCATACTAGGTTTATTAAAAAAAATTCCTTTTTTTATTATCTCAGATCAGAACGCATTGTCAAAGAGAAGTATGATAAGTTCCTCACATCAATGTATAATATGCTGTGAATACTAAAACCACGAATAACTTTTATGATTTCAACAAATGAATGATTTGGGCATATAGTTATATCTAAATAGTTACTTGTTATCCAAGTTATCTTAGTTGGCCCATCTACTTGTTACGAGGTTTGTACATATTTACTTTAAGCGACCAAGAAACAATAGTAGCACACTTGATTGGACTGAGCCTGTTCTTGAGAGGTAATGAGATGTGCAACACTCCCACCGTACGGGGAGATATCTTACAGTCGCCACACATCACTTAAAGATTGCTGTTGTGATAGATAGTAGAATATATAAGAAGATCCTTTGGAAGTATATATCGCAACCAAGAAACAATAATAGCAGACCTGGACGGGATGCAATTGCTAAGTGGTCCGGGCCATAAAGAACATTTACTGTTATATTCAATGGGTTTTCTGCTAATGATAGGGTCTTTTTTATAAAGTTTTATTGATGAACTTAATTCTGGTCATAAGAAGTCTTGTTTATTTAAATGTAATGTTTAAAGCTACTTGTGAATGGACTTTATTGTTTTAAATAGTTTCTTAGGAGAAATAATAAGCGAGATTAAATCAGTGCATTTGATTTGTAATTAATCCTGTGTTATAATCGTGTGTAGACTAGGAATGTTTCAGAATGCATTCAGTCAATATATAGATGAACGGTTATTTTATTCAAAACAGCCTTTCGCAATTCCACTCCTCCAATACAATACAAGTTTCTTTGTTTACTTTGACGTATTTGCAATTAAGTAAACAGTTTTCCAAATAAAGGTGATACAGTTATTCGCAGAAAGAACAGAAAACAGAACCCGCTATACATTTTCTATGAATTTTCTTTTTCTTCAACATTTTTACAAACATTAACAAAACGATTCGATAATTTCATCTAATTTATATATGGTACAAAAGCTGTGGGTATTTGCAGCTTCAGTTTGCTTTGCACTTTTCAATTTAATTTTTTAACGAACTTGTTTGATCTTTTGCATGATTTCCTTTGAAATATTTTTTTATATATCGGGTAACACGGTGTGTTTTGCATGTCTGCTGTGAACGAGTCAGTTTATACATAAGAATGTGCAGTGAAAATCGTCAAAAATTATTATCTTAGGAACTAACATTAAACAATATTAAAAAAAAACACACACAAAAAAAAACACAGAAATTTCAGTCTGCCTGCAGATTTTCTAGTTAAAACAATATGTCAATTACATCGGATAAGATTTGTCAGAACAAACATGCATACATTAAATGGGCATATAAAAAGCAGAAGAAATATATAAACTTATAAATAAGAAAATGAATAAACCGGCAACAAGTGCAAAGGTCACTCTTTAAACAGATGGAAGTATTCAATGGGGGTATGAGAGAAACATTTTTATAAAGAATAAATATCCGACATAATAAACTTATAACAACACATGTCCGCTGTAATTAATTGTATCACAGTTCCATGTATTATGCTGTTGTGGATCAATTCGTTTACTTGAAGGCCCCCGTAAAGGCATTGTTGAACATGTCCGCTCTGCCACGTTAACTGTTGACTTGTTTAGTTTTAGACCGCGTTGTAAATAACGAGTAAACAGACACTGGCCTCCAGATTTTGGCTAAAAATGATCTTTCTTTAAAACTGAAGTTTGGTCATATTATGAACATTAGAATGAGTTTTTGTTTCTTGCCAAATCAAGAAAAAGATATGCGCTTTTCGATTTTCATTGTAAAAATTAGTAAAAACAACTAATTCTTATGTGTTTCCATAACATATAGTCTATCAGTAATTAGGTTTCAAAGCATTCTTAAGAAATATAGCAATACTTTCCTGATACCTACTTTTTAATATTTTTGTTGTTGTCGAACGATCTGGAAGCCAGTGTCTTTAATATTGTATAATACTCGTGAGAGAAACATGGACAGTGAGATCGTTTCAACATTTGAAAATTTCGTGCACTTTCTGTATCAAGTGCGATATTGAAAGACACATTCTTGTCTGAATAGTATGATAGATTTCTTCATAATGTACACCAAATATGTATATCAAATATTCACTGTATGACTAAAGCAGCCGATACATCGCAAACTACATGTACGAGAATACAGTATAGAACTAATTTAATCGCATGTTTATATTTCGCTTCATGTGTAAATAACTGAATGTACATGTACGTACTTTCGAAATTTCGTAGAATATGTCATAATTCTGGAGACATGTGCAAATGGGGTATTTGACTCTTTTGGCCAGCGTTGTATAACTCGTTGTTCAAATGATACCCATACGTTGCCAAAATAACATCAACATGAGTTATAAAAAATGGGCAAGAAAATAAAAGGTGCATCTTGAATAATATAAAAAATGACAAATAAAAGAGATAAAGTAACAATAACAAATGAAATAAATATTTTTGTTAAAGTAATGTGCACGTCTTAAAAGTGAGTCACTTCATTTTCGGTGTATTTAACTTCTGTTAAAGACAGGTGTTTAACATGTCCGTTTCTTTTATTTAGTTTCATGAGTTCCCCATGCAAATCCGCTTGGCTGTCTTCAAACGCTGGGTTTATGTAGTACCCTTTGTCCAGCAATGGTTCAGCCTCTACTTGAGGCTCAGAGTCAAATTCGCTATCATTTTCATTACAATTAAGAACATAACTTGTGTCTCTGGCAACGGCAGACATGCGCACTCCATCATTTACATCTACTGTTTTATCATTCTTCGTTTTTGATGACGGTAAATTCTTCAAAGTAACGTGCATGTCTTTAAAGGCATTAAGCATAAATATTCCACATACAATTGTGAGAAATCCGCATACATCCCCTATAATATCTTCTACTGTCAACTGAGCAAATTCTTGATACAGCACTAACGACATTATCGTCACACATGACGTAAACATGACGTAATAAGTGGGAGTTACAACTGCAGTGTTGAAATTGTCCAATGCCTTGTTTAGAAAATTTATTTGAAAAACAATGTTCACAGCGGCTACTCCCAGCATGACATATGTGAGCCAGTTAGTGAATTCATTATGTCCAGCAAATGTTTCTTTCAAAGCAACTCCCAACCCCTTGCATCCCATCACAGTTAACGCCCCCAACGTAGAGCATATAAAAACGTACACCACAACGTTGGAATTGCCGTATTTCGGCGCAAGAAATATTATAGCTAGAACAGCTGCCAGGATAAACACAGCAATAAGTGCCAATATAGCTGAAAAAAAAGAGAAGCGGTCAAGATAAAAAACAATAACATGAAAATGGGGAAAAGTGTAAGAATATTGTATGAAACTACATGAATTTAGAAGAATCAAAACTATTCTGAAACTATACACACAATCACTTCAAGACTACAGATTAAACAGTTATGCTGTTTTATTTTTTCTCTTTATTTTGTTTTTCTTTCTTTCTTTTTTTTTTTTACTTTTTGCTTATTTATGACGTTCAGATACATACACTGGTTTACTTACAAATGTATTTGCTTGTTAGTTGGGAATATTACCTGGTTCTTTGAGTTTCTGTAAAAGTTCATACATATTCTGTATTTCTGCAGACTTAGGTGAGTGTAACACTACAGTAGTTGATCCCAGCACACATAACACACATCCGAGTTTTCCTAGGAGATTGAGTCCTTCATCGAGAAAATAGGAGGCCAAAACCGCACTGTAAATACATTCAAACATATGTACACACCATATTTGAATGTATGTACTTCTGTCTTCTAAACACATAAAATATTACAACATCACTGTTATTGAATATCTTATAAATTTTATATTGATGTTATTACGTCACGATGTAATTTTCTTTGTAATAATTGTAACACTGCGGGAAATTGAAAACATGTGGATTTTATTTATCATTTTGCGAACAGTTTATACATGAAACACGTAACAAAATTCCCCGAGGAAATAACATGTGATACTTAAACAACGACAAATATCAGAGTTTCCGTAAAATATGAAAGTTCAGCTAATTCGATACACTAAAATCACATGCCAGTAGATTTTGCTTACCTGAAGATTACACTGAGGGCGCCTACTTACCTGAAGATAACACTGAGGGCGCCTAGAGGTGTGATGAGTTGCTTACCTGAAGATTACACTGAGGGCGCCTAGAGGTGTGATGAGTTGCTTACCTGAAGATTAAACTGAGGGCGCCTAGAGGTGTGATGAGTTGCTTACCTGAAGATTACACTGAGGGCGCCTAGAGGTGTGATGAGTTGCTTACCTGAAGATTAAACTGAGGGCGCCTAGAGGTGTGATGAGTTGCTTACCTGAAGATCACACTGAGGGCGCCTAAAGGTGTGATGAGTGTAGCAGGAGCAAAGATAAAGGCTGCAAAGTTGCAACCTTCTCCAAGAGCCACTGAAATGGTACAGTATAATACTTGCTGATTTATTATATACATAGAAACAGCATTCTCTCTTCATTCATTTACAAAGACATTTATTAAACGGTCTGTAACCAGGCATTTCTGCAACTACGTACAATGAGTAAGACTGGTCTGAAGTATCAAATCATACCGTAACCATAACAACGATAATCTATTATTACATGACTTATTATAGAAATTCTCTGTTCATAGTCTGTGCTACATGACCGGTCTATATTTGACACATGTTTGTTAAATAAAAAATGTGAGAATAAAACTCTGAATATTGATTTCTGACGCCATCTAATAAAAAACATATTGAACGGCTTGCCGGTCAATAGTCAAAAATATTGCCCCTTCAGGCCATGTCCTTCAGGCCTCGGGCAATATTTGTACTATTGACCGGCAAGCCATCCGACAAGTGTAAAATAGTGTATAGGGTACTTACTTAACAACATCCCTAGCCACCATTTCCATTGCAGCAAGTATTTGTGACCTCCATCACCTGAAAAATAAATTCAATGATTACTCATTATAATTATGAATTTCCGATCCATAGTACGGTCTATAGTACGCTTGTCGATCTATTATACACAATGTATAAATTTACGTGAAAAAGTGTGATAGTCTATTTCTGATGTCACGTGAACCTTTTGACAATAATTGTCCGGCAGGCATTCCAACAAGTTTATTTCTGGCCAATAGTTTTGAGACTATTATTCAATAAGTGACTTTGCTTTAAGAATGCATGTTAATGTGTTACAGAATTAATTGTTTTTCAATTGTTAATTATGTAATTCTGTCTGTTGTTGTTGCTGTTTTAATTGACCTGTCGTATTAGACTAAAAACCGTATTTTCTTAATTTCAAAATTTACATGTATGAAGCAATACTATTGTTCACCTGCTTAAGTAACACTATATTACAGAATACGGTGAAAGTTGTGCAAACTCATCCCTTAAACAAGAGCACCGCCTTGCGGGTGCTGACGCTCATCTGATTTTTTTTCTATAATAGAAATATTGTTCTACCCATGATTTTCTAAGTCCAAAAAGGGCCATCACTCTTGCAAAAAGCAGGATAGAGTTAAGTTTCTTGATGTACAGTGTCCACTTATGATGGTGAAAAACTGTTGCAAGTTTTAAAGCAATAGCTTTGATAGTTTATGAGAAAAGTTGACTTAAACATAATATTCAACCAAGAAAATGATTTTTCTAAGTCCAAAAGGGGCAATAATTATTGCAAAAAGCAGGATGGAGTTATGTTGCTTGCTGTACAGGGTCAGCTTATGATGGTGAACAAGAGTTGCAAGTTATAAAACAATAGCTTTGATAGTTTAAGAGAAAAAGTTGACCTAAACATAAAACTTAACCAAGAAATCTGATATTTTCTAAGTCCAAAAGGGGCCATAAATCTTGCAAAAAGCAGGATGGAGTTATGTTTCTTGCTGTACAGGGTCACCTTATGATGGTGAACAAGTGTTGCAAGTTTTAAAGGAATAGCTTTGATAGTTTAGGATAAAAGCTGACCTAAACATAAAACTTAACCAAGAAAACTGATTTTCTAAGTCCAAAAGGGGCAATAATTCTTGCAAAAAGCAAGATGGAGTTATGTTTCTTGATGTACAGGGTCTGCTTATGATGGTGAACAAGTATTCCAAGTTTCAAAGCGAAAGCTTGGATAGTTTAGGAGAAAAGTTGACCTAAACATAAAACTTAACCAAGAAATCTGATATTTTCTAAGTACAAAAGGGGCCATAAATCTTGCAAAAAGCAAGATGGAGTTATGTTTCTTGCTATACAGGGTCAGCTTATGATGGTGAACAAGTATTCCAAGTTTCAAAGCAATAGCTTTGATAGTTTAGGAGAAAAGCTGACCTAAGCATAAAACTTAACCAGGCAACGCCGACGCCGACGCCGACGCCGACGCCGACAACCGCTCAAGTGATGACAATAACTCATCATTTTTTTTCAAAAAATCAGATGAGCTAAAAACGATAACAGTGGACTGACCTGCTCTGACTCCGCCCTCCTTTGCGGCTGCAGCACGTAGCCCGAGCTTTTGGAGAATAAAACTGGTACCAATGAAGAAACTGGAGCCGACAGCAAGTGCAAGGCCAATCCAGAAATCTTGCTCTTGTTGTGCAGGGGATTCTGTGTAAGGTTCTGTAGTGAGGGGCGTGGTTATATTGCCTGTTGAACTCGTGGGTACTGAGCTTGACATGATTTCTTTATCTATTCGCACATGTTAGGTCTGAAAAAAGGCAAAACATACTTTTCTTCATTCATGCATGCAGCTGAGGCGAATAAATAAATAAATTATAATATACTTAATAATTTCTGGCAGTCAATGCATTATGTGAGTGTAATATCAACAACAAACTGTGTCTATATACCCAGGTTGATTCGGGTATAATGCCCTCTTTGACAAATATTTAATTTAATCTTAAATTTAGCTTTTCTATACAATTACTTATGGGCTTATCTATAGAAATTGCACCCAGAATACATCGTTACGTAAAATCCGTTATATTCGACTGGTTTGTGTAACTTTTTTTTCTTTTCAAAAGACTCTTTCTCTAAATTACAGTTAAAGTTTTCGTGAAAACATTCTAAATCATCCTTAAAGAAAGAAAATGTTTTGGATCATCAACGATCCGCAGTGCCAACGAATTTTTGTCATACTGTGGCTTACGAAACGTTAAATTCGTAACTTGAATTTGAAACAGGTAATTGCCGAAAGGCAATGTTATTGGAGTGCATTTACATTTAACACAACTGTAAGCAATCGATGGTCGTTTGGTTTTAGGGGGTTGATCAATATAATCAGAGATCAGATATCGACCAGGGTCATGCACTGGGAAGTAAAGATCAATGCGATTCAATGACAAGATATCTAGATTCTAAATGGCAAAATTTACTTATAAGCTGGAAAACTACATACAAATATATTACAATCAAACCTTCCTATAAATACCAACTTTAGGAGAGATTTTTTAAGGTGGTCTTTAATAGCAGGTGGTCTTCAACACAGTTTGACTGTAGGCATACTAAAAACGCAATCACAAAATCCGTATAAAATAAATATATCAAGTTTTTAACCGCTTTTAAAAACTTACACGGAACATTTTTAATTTTTTAAAACACTTTAATTTCATATAAATGACAGTATTGCTTTCATACTATACTGATTAATCATTTATTTTCGCCATTTTAATTTTATTTCAAAATTAAATCAATTATTTAGAAATAATATTGAACTGTACGTTACCTTTCTTTAAGTCCAGTCTGCCAAAGATACAAATTGTCTCCTATACAGCTTTTAATGGCAGCGCTATATAAAAGTCACATATATTCCACGGTATAAAAATAAACATTTACACAGTACAATAATTTGAAATATTTTCAGAAATAAACGTGTTAGAACGAGAATAGAATATATCTCCTTTTTGACTATTGTATTTAAACATTAGACTGGATTAATACACATTGGCATATTGTCAAGGATCATCGAGCAAGGCCAATAACGCATATACAGTGTGCAATGACATGTTACCGGGCATTCAATAATCATCGATCTTTGACTAATTGAGAAATACTAAAAATAAAATGTTTAATATCTATAAAGTTTTAAGACCTATTCCATTTAGAAATATTTTACTAGAAAATATAAATAAAAGTGACATAATATTTCAGTCTTAATGTATTGTTGATATTGATTGTCATGGTTACCTGTAATCAATTGACAGGCGTATGAAAGGGAAGTAATCAAATATTAAATATATTGTGCAACTTCAAGCTTGGGGCACAACCATTTACTTCCCTTGGAAGAAGCTATTAATTATGCAGCATTGCTAATGTTTTGTATTTCTATCTTTTTACGAATTTCATATACATTATAACATTTACTGCAGTTGTGTTTTCAGTCCAAAAGTATACATGTATTTCTAAAAAGTATGGACTTATGCAGGTTACGGGAAAAAATGGTTTCACAACAAAACAACAAAAATTTAAAAATAAGGTTTATAATATTGTAATCGTAGAAAAAAAGAATGTACCACTGTTAACTTTCTTCCGTCAGTAAGGTACTCGTCCAAATGAAATAATCAAAAGTATTTGGATGGTCAAGTTTGTTACAGAAAGAATGTATATGCATTTTAGTATTACAAGATAAAAAATGGATCAGTTAGTTGATAAAATATCTGCTTCAAGCAAGTTGACAGCATATAGCTCGTGGCACATCTTCAATACTTGTTAACAATAACTTCATGACACATACGCGTTTGTCATAATTACATTGAAATTGCGCAAATGCAAAATCTTTTCAAAGTTCATAATTACTGTTGTTTTATCATAATCAAACTACAGCTATGTTTGCTATACAATTTCTTGTAAGATTTTGTATACAGAATGATTTATGGCTATAAAAAATACCAAAATATTAAATCCATTAAAATCTTTGACATTTGAAAAAATATTTTCTCTTTTTATTTTCTTTACGGTTCGCGTCGGTCAATAGCTATTCACAGCTAATGTTGATTTGTTATGCAAAACCGACAGTAAATAGAATTTGTATTGTATTGTATTGTATTGTATTGCATTGCATTGCATTGCATTGCATTGCATTGTATTGTATAATTCCCTTAAACTCGTGGTTATTCTGTGCCACCGTAAAAATGATATAGGATTTTTTTAATTACTAAACGATATATGTTAAAAAGATCCTTTCAATTTGAATGCAGTCAGACCTCCACTATCATCCCCAGTCCTTTCCACCAACGATGAGTATTGCCTCTTAATGAAAATTTCCAAAAATCGTTAAAATAAAAGGTTTAGCACAATGATTAATTCCTGGTTCCCTTTCTCAACGGCATGAATGCAGAATCTAAACCTGACCATACAGCACTTACTTGCCATTTCGAGTGAGTTTTCTGTATCCAATTTTTGAGTTTATGCGTACGGTCACAAAACCTCCGAAATTTGATTTTTGCGTATCCACGATATTCAATCGCAACAAAGATTTAGCGTACGTACGTGTGGATCAGATCTGAATACATAAGCAGAACCCAATAATTTTGCGGGTTTTTTTTCTTTTTGACACAGGACCTTAACAGAAATGTGGAATGTATTTGTGTACGTACAATTACATACGCAAACCATTAGGTTTCACGTGGATATTTTTCTGCGTACGTACACAGAAATTTCACAGTTTTATCACTGTGCACATTTTTGCAAAAGCTGAAATTGATAAATACATACGTTAAAGCTTAACAAAATCTCGGCTTTAGTCTTCTAACTGTGTATGCGATAAAAATTTGCAAATTAACATTTACGCATACTCGTATGTAAAAAGAATGTAATGAGTCTGGAGAGATGTTGCGTATGTCAATAAACTCTGGAGCTGTATGTAAAGGTTAAAATCATATTATATTAAAACGTAAAAATTTTCTTCGTATTTTGTTTAGATTTTAGCAGTTACTTATCTCCATCACCAGAAAAAAAAATGAGATAAAAATGGATAACTAAGCGTAGTTTGAAAGCATACATTTATACCAAGCAACATGGAACTGTATATGCACGTAGCGTAATACCTTTTTCGTCAATATCTTAAAAACTGCTCAAAGTACTTTAAGTAAACAATGAAATCAAAACATGCTGCACATAACTTTATTAATTTAACAACTTCAACCGATTTTAGTTTGTGTCCAGTTCAGTTGTGACCGTCCTGTGGACGTAGGCCTACGTGTCCCTTGTCACACGGCGTCAACATATTTACTTAAAAAATATTCTTCTCTGAAATTTCTGGTCTTGATTGCAAGTAGATTCCTTGTATGGTCCTCTCACAAGTTTGTTGTAACATCGTTAGGTGGACATTTCTTTTCTTTTTTCTTTTTGAATTTTAATGCATTTAGGGACCACCATATCTTAATTAAGGGCACGTTAAAGAACCAGACTGTCTATTCGCAAAGAGTTAGGCTAAGTTAGCCGGACAAGCCTGTATCTCTCTCTGTTCTCTCTGTCTGTTCTGGGGGCTTTTAATCTCACTCTGTCCCTCTGGTCAGATCGCTCTGTGTCTGTGCTAGTAGAGGATGAATTTCGTGCCCTGTGTGGCTGCGTTTGCTATATGTAAAGCGCCTTTGAACGTTTTTATCATGAAAAGGGCGCTATATAAAATCTGGTATAATATATAATATATATTATGATATATGTAAACATTTATACAACTTTCTCGTATGATACATTTCATGTACGTTCACAAAATACAAAATCATTTCAGAAGCTTCGCTGCCAGAACATGTTTCTTTCAATTGATCAAATGGTTCAGTTTAATTGCACTCAGAGGCCATCACAGTTAAAGGGACTCGGAAAAAAACAAAAACATTCATCCAAGAAGTGAACTTCTTCAAAAAACAAATGACAAATGATTTTGTACATATTAGTTAAAAAAAATAGAAACAAGAACTGTCACTAGCTATTGGTGACAAATGCCCCCGTAGCGTGCCCAAGAATGTTACAGTTGTCTGCGCCAAGAAATCACATATCAATTCATTTCGTGACCTTGACCCGAACGACCCGGATCATAAGCGTGACACACCTTCTCAATATGGTTAAAAATTGTGTCAAATTATTTTCAAATTGTTTGATAAATGACAGAGTTATGGACTAGACAAGAAACACTTTTGACTTCTAAGTGTGATCTCGACCTTGGAGCTAGGGGTCTGGGTCTGGAGCATTACACGTCATCTGAATATAGAACAGAACAGAACAGAACAGAATGTTAACCTTTAACCTCTAAGTGTGACCTTGACCTTACAGCTAGCGGTCTGAGTCTGGCGCTTGACACGTCGTCTCTTTATAGTAAACATTTATGCCAAGTTATTTTAAAATCCCTTCATGGATGGCAGAGTTATGGACCGGGCACGAAACAGACCATGTTAACCTTTGACCTCCAAGTGTGACCTTGATCTTGGAGCTAGGGGTCTGGGTCTTGCGCAAGACACCGCGTCTCATTATGGTGAACATTAATGCCAAGTTATTTCAAAATCCCTTTAGAGATGGCATGTATACAGTCCGGCCAAGAATTTACACGGACAGACGCACGCACGCAAGCACGGACGGACTGTGCGATTTTAATATGCCCATCTTCGGGGGCATAATAAAAAATCCAAAATCGAAGTGTCTGCGTATGTACTGCGTAAAACCACACTTACACAAAATTTTTGAGGTTGTTTTTTGCGACAGTAAGCAGCACTGGAACACGTAGTACCTGCATATTCGATTATATTTAAGGCTATACAGTAGTAAATAAATTTGCTATATGTTCTATATAAAATTGACAATCTTCTGAAAGCTGTAACGCACAGCCAGACCCATTTTAAAAAAGGATTACTAGCATTATATGTTCTTAAATGACCTATAAACCACAAAAGAACACCAAGAAAAGTAGGGGTCATTTATATCTAAAAGAGATGTTTTGTCTGACAGGTCAACACTATATGGAATATCTTCAAAACTGACAGCTAAAATGTGAGTATGAACACATGAGTAATAAGGTTTGTTTACATTTCAATAAATGCAAATAAAATCTACATGAAAATGCTGCCAAAATGTCAAGTATAGATCCACAATGAAATGAAAACAGGAGCTGGCTTACATAATACATGAAAATATCACTTTAACAGGATTTTTTCTTTCGGCCATTATTTGATAGCCAGGAAGTGCTGCTTGATTATCTATTTAGTACTGGACATCACTATTAAACATGAAAATGCCACTTTAACAGGATTTTTTCTTTCGGCCATTATTTGATAGCCAGGAAGTGCTGCTTGATTATCTATTTAGTACTGGACATAACTATTCTCGCGGTATCACTAACCTCGCGGTACTGAAGTTACATTGTGAAGCATTTGCACATTTTTTTTTTTTTTTTTTGCTTTGGAGTTCTGACTTTCTTTCGACGTGATCAGTGATCACGAAGATTTTGCAAGCTTTGAAACAGCAAAATTTGTTCCCTATTCAACGAAAGAAACTGATTTCAGGATTTATAACAACATCCCTGAAAATTATTAATTGCCGCAAAAATACAGGTGTGCAGTATACTTTTGTACCTTAATAAAGTCTATAGGAAGAACCACTGGAAGCGTAGAACCAATCAAAAAATAATGGCAGACTCAGCATTGATAGAGTTTGTTCATGAAAGATAATGAATTGTGCAAAGCACATTCCCTCCTCCCAACCCACCTCACGCCTCGAATCGGCACCGTCTTTAAATAGCGGTATTCTGTCAAACATATAGTAGCCTATATTGAATAAAGTCTAGCAATTAAGGAGCATGTTGGAAGTGCGTATGGCTAAGGATCCACCGAACAAAAAAAAAACTTATTTAGGAAAAAAAAGAGTAATTATTGCTTGATTTTTTTAAACATCTCTTGTTATTGATAGCGTTTTATAGTATCTTCTCTAAAAAAGTCCATTCTCCGTTTTCGTATTTTTGATTATCGGATCTCTGCCCTTGATGACCCGTATACAGTACGTACGGGCTGTCTAAGTAACCGGACCCCAACCACTACTTACATGTGTTAATAAAAAGTGACTTTAAATTATTTTCAATGGTTTGCTCATCTAATGAATTGGACATGGACAAAAGATGAAGTTTTCTGTTTGATTGAAGGTAAGTTTTGTTTAATTTATTGCTTTTATAGTAGTTTGCGAACCAGTTTTTGCATTAGGTGCGCCATATAGACCGACATCATTATATACTCCAGGATTCCAAAGGACAAACAATTATGTCTTGTACTGACAGACTGATGTCATATAAACTATAGAGTACTCTATCAAAAGTTATTTTATTATGGAAGGCTCTTTCCGACTGTGAAAAACTCTTTCCGTGTAAAGCTGACCTTTAGGTACATTAAAATATCACGCATCGCATATTTGACGCACCGCTTGTTCACCACGGAAATCAAACAAAATATTTGAAAAATGTCAGGCGGACCAAAAAAGAAAAAAGAAGGTGGTGGAGAGCCTTTATTTGACCTTGAGCAACAGTTCATTATGAGACTTCCTCCTGTAATTATTTTGTTAATGTATTTTAATGTCCCCACGTTCCGTAGACTTCAGGCCCCGTGTTCACCAAACATTTTCAGTCTCAGCTGAGTTTGGTAACGAAAGTTTATTTGTCATTTATATCTAAATAGCATATTTAAAACTAAGTTTTAAGTAAATAACTATTTTCAAGTGTCTTTTCATTATTTATGGTCAGTCTCAGTTGCAATTTTACTTTGAAGTTTTAGAAAAACTGATATAAAAATTTCAAACTCAAATTCAGCTGAGACCGAAAAATGTTTTGTGAACACAGGGCCAGGAATGTTGGAAAAAATGGCCGGACATCTCCAGCAATGACTAAAAATAGCAATAACCACCCATTTATTTGTTATACGGAGCCTTTCCTAGTTTGCCGAATACAATCGTATTTCTAAAAATAGATAGCATCACGGGGTTTACTGCATCTGATTGTGTCTTACAGTGACATAGAAATATTATGGGTTCCCTAACCTCAAAGCAGGGGCGGCAAATTCAGTTGTCCATATTGCCCAGGTTGTCCCAAAGCTTGTACGGACAAGAGAAATTTTACCAGAAATTACTATATAACTATCATACGGACAAGTACAAAATAGCATTTGACAAAAACGGACAAGCAAGTATAGTGTTTCTCACTAATAAATACCAATAAGTAATGGTTTACTTACTTATTGGAAATGCTTTCCTGATGGTTGAACTACGTAGTTCGAAGATGTAGAAATACTGAACTTATTCTAAGCTCTGAATATGGCATACCAGAATGCCCTTTTCGCAGCTATCCCAACGTACATCTAGGCTAGTGTTGGCGGGTGTCATAGGTTACTGAACATCAGTATTCAGTCACAGGTCAGTGAACCGCAGCCACTACACTAGTCAAAATTAGATTTCGCCGCCCCTGCAAAGGAAGTTGGCCGAGGTTATTCGCACCACAGATGCTTTGGGTTTAATTGGGAACACAACGTCTAAGGCTATTTCTATATTAGCACAAAATAAGTTTTATTTTTACAAAGACCTAACATTATCTGACAACATTTGAAAACAAAACATATTGGGATATTTATTTTCAAGTTCATGTTTTCTTGAACACCTGGGATAAATTTAGGTAGACAAATCAAGCACGACTACCCAGTGCTAAATGCTGTATGTTCATGCATATATTTAATAGCTGTTTTTCAAAATTTAATTATATATTTTACATAGAACATGCTAAATAATGATTTTGTTCACAAGATTAATATAATTACCTGCAGCAAATTAAAGGCGTACGCTAGAATTCCCTGTATATGAGATGGGCGAAAATTTTCCCAATAACAGAATTTCTTTAAACTTTGGATATTGAAGGACAATCATCTAAGAAACAAAAAAATGCAATAAAAATCATAGGTCACCGGATTCGAAAAAGAGTTATCTGCCCTTGAAAACGTCATTTTTGGTGGAAATGCCGTTTTCAAGGGCAGATAACTCTTTTTCGATACCGGTGACCTATGATTTTTATTGCATTTTTTTGTTTCTTAGATGATTGTCCTTCATTATCCAAAGTTTGAAGAAATTCTGTTATTGGGAAAATTTTCGCACCAAATTCTAGCATACGTCCTTAAGATATTTATTTCATTTCTTCTATTCTGAAGGTTAAAGTTGTGTTAAAATTTGAATATCTGAACAATTGTTTTCAGACGTGACTGAGTTGGACGTAATATTAGACTGAAATGAAATGAAAGTGATAATTTATTACATGACAAGTTGGACTACATTTACTATTACTGCTCGCCTCAGGGCCACACTTAAAAATATGTTTGTTTGCCATTTCCGACCCAGTCCTTAGTACTTCAAGGACTGGGTCGGTCGGTCAGTTAATTTCTTTTTTTTTCCAAACTTGAATAAGTGAAAGAATTGTCATTATTAGCTTGTTGCTGTTTAAACATTAACATCCTTTCGTTTTGGAAGCTGAACACATCAATGAAGTACTAAGAACTCGAACGAAAAATATCTGAAAAGCTCTGAAGCATGCATTTTCATTTGGTTGTTGAACATTTTGTTTACAATTCCATGAAAATTTAACAAAGCTGAAGATGGCCCGATTTTACGAAAATATTACGCAAATACTAAATTTGCTGTTAACACGCAGTCAATACCAAAGGAGCATCGTGGAAGGCACATGCAGTTTTCCTGCCATAATAATTGAAGAAACGTCTGCTTCCCGTTCCATTTGGAAATGCATTATGGCGTATATGTCGTGTTTTCATTCGTTAAGGCTGACTCTTTACAACTTACTCCCACTTTCAGCCAAATACATAATTATGTATTTGGAAAATCTGCCGATCTGACAGTGTATGAAAATGTACTGGAAACCAGTATAGAAGACCTATATCGATCTATCACAATTTCTACAGAAATGCGCTGTTGGGTCAAGGGCATCTTTATTCTAAAACATACATGTATCATGTGTGACGCCGACATTGTCATTTCTTTGGACATGATTTATCGAAAATTACTTAATTAGTCGCGAGTTTTTAGAATAATGATATCACGCAGAACATGTTTAAATAAACATGTTTTATTACATTTTTGTTCAATGGCTAAAATGCGAAATTAATTCATTGTGATCATTTTGGCCACATACTAAACGAATAACAGAAATTAATTTAAGACAGATAATGCTTCGGTAATGATATCAAATATTTCGCAAGTCACAATTTTTTGCTACATCGTAAAACAGCTGGCTTTGTCAATAACAATTTAAAGTAAAAAAGTTGCAGGGCTACCTATCATTAGCTTTAATCTGGCAACAAAATGTGATTTGAAACTAACAGAAGGTAAATTCACCTTGCAAATCAATCAATCTTGGAAATATAGTTTATTTTAATGTAAACATTTGAGAAAAAATGATGTTCGCGAATTTTAGAGTTTAACTTTGCACTGAAACATATCCTGATTGATTTTGGCAATCTAACCAAACAATTTGGGAGAAAAACAGACAAAACACGTGCGCAACAGTTTAAATACATGTTGGGCTAGCAATTTCGTGCCACAGCTTTACATGGAAAAAGAGTAAAAACTTCAGTCAGTAAGTTAGCTGTTTTATAAACGAGGACTGTTGGGGATCATTATGCTACGGGGTTTCCTAGCGACTTATGTTTTCTTATAAAAACGTTTCAGGATAGGCTAGTGCTTTCACAAATATATAAAAATTCCTGTGTCTATGGATGACGATGATATGTTACTGCTATGGTATTCAATCATACAAAGGCACTACGTCGCTACTGGATAATGAAATGGGTACATGTGATTTATAAACATGCGAATCACGGGGATTCTCTACAATTGTTTTCCTACATTGTATTTGTATGAGCAAAGAACAATTCAACTAGTTTTAGGGAAAAGTGATCTCTATACAGAGAATTTGTTCTCAGTTCGAGCATGTTTTTCATTTGAGCTTCTTTTTCATTTTTGGAACTCTCGTTAGCTGCAATACATTCTATTTCTTTTTCCGGAGATTCCTTTAGTTTTGGCGCATATGCGAAACGGCCATTACAAGTATATGAAATTATTGTCCGAAAATGTCAACATTTCGTAGAACTGTTTTGCGGAACTTACTGTTATGCATGAAGAAGGAGTAGTTTTTCAACAAAATGAATGATAATTATGATAAGCGTGACAATTTTCCCGTTTGTTTAAGTTAACATATAAAAAACAAATTGATATGGTAACATAGAAGGCTCGATCCTACAACAAGATGGATCTGCACATGCGGTATTAGATCTAATTACGATGTTAATTAATAAATGCATTTTATTAGTTTTTCAATGACTAGTCAGTTTATTGTTATTTAGGTTCGGACACCAAAAATTAATAACGGGAACATACGGAATATTCATGAGTTCTAGGTCAGTGCATTATAAACACCACGTGCCAGTTGAATACACGACGGGAAAATGGAAGAATCAATCTGTCTCCACAGGTTTTATCGACATCTACATAACAAGTGCGAGATACAGTAAATAATCAGCAATCAGCTACGCTCTCAATGAAATTGGAAGCATGAACCAGACCGCAAATTCAACAAGAAGATACTTGACTAAAAGAATATTTAATGAACAGAAATTTTAAAAAATGATCATATATTTGGGTCAAAATTTTTTTCGACCGGCGCAATTCTGGTGGGTTGGGCGGAAGGGGCAAACAAATAAAATTTTAATTTAGGCCCAGTGTGTAATCTTTTTTTCATCATCATTGTATATCCGAATGCAGACACTAATCATACAACAGTGGTAAAACTTATCTGAGCTAGTTAAAAAAATCTTTGACTAGCTTAAGACAAAATATTTCTTATATCTGCCTAGGAAATCATCATGTGTTTTACTGTTTTTGCAACTTTCCCATATATTTCTGGTGCCCATCATTGCAGTATATATTATGATGATGTTATGATAGTGCTGTATCTTCACTGATGTCAACAGAATGTGCAAGAAATTGCAGTTGTCAAAACTTTTGCTCCATTTACCTCCGAGTGCATAAACTGTGGCTTTCAGTTTTGTATGGTAAATAATCAATTCACAGTGAACACTAGAAGCTGAACTATCTGGTACCAATGATTACTATGTGAAAAATATTTACTGTATGAAACTGGAAGTCACAATTTAAATATAGCCTAAAGCTTCCATTTGCTGTGTATCGTAAATATATGAAGTTTGACATTTATACAATTATCATTGATTATACTTACAAATTTATTCTTGATTATTTCAGGGTCCTGCGGATGCACTGAGACAAGAACTGAAGAATGAAAGTATTTACCTCAAGGACAGACTCAGTATAGAGCTACAGTCAGACCTTAGAAGGGGAGCAATCAGATATGGAAATGAGTACATTCCAGCTAAGGTAGCACTGTGCTTGTTTGTAGGATATACATTTGCTTTTTTGAAGTTCACAAGCATTATTTTTAGTCTGACAAGATGAAATTTAGAGTTGCCCTTGTCCGCTATCCATCCGTCCAAATTTGTGTTGTTCATACCTTAAGAAGTATTTGACTTAGAGTTGTAAAACATTAGGGGATTGTTATATAGCATGTTAAGTTTGCATCTAATGTTCTGTTTGGGATTTAACTCAACCAGACTAGAGCTACGGTCCTTGACTTAGTGAAAAAAATGAATAAAGTGCTTAAAAGTTTGTGTTGCATATGTCTTAAAAATATATCACCTAGAGTCATGAAACTATATAGGAATATTATCCAGCATGTGAATTTGTGCACCTGAGATTTTATGACCTCACACATTTATGTGGGGGGCCGGGGGCCATATAGCGTTGCGGTTTTCTGTACATAGGTACATCCGTATGTCCTGAAATCTTTTGTGCCCAACTCCTCCAACACTGGATTTGCTTCAAACTTCCACAGATGAACAATTTTGATGTGCAGATGACCATAAAGCAGGAGTTTTTTTTTTTGTGAATATTTTTTACTGCAGTTATGGCCCGTTAATAGTTTGCTATATAGAATATAGAGAAAAATCTTGCGTGTCTAACTTCTCCCACACTGTAAGCCCAATTTACTTCAAACTTTTAACAGATAAACAAGCTTGATGTACAGATGACCATAAAGAAAGGAATGTTTTCTGTTTCTACTGCAATGATGGCCCTTTGATAGTTTGCTGTATAAAATATAGAGTAATGTGTCCAACTCCGAAAACACTATTGAAAGGATATGCTTGGAAGTTTCACAGCTGAAGGACCTTCATGTGAAGACGACCATAAATAATAGACTTTTTAGCTCGACTATTCGAAGAATAGTCTAGCTATTCTACTCACCCTGGCGTCGGCGTCACACCTTGGTTAAGTTTTTGCATGCAAGTACATACAGCTATCATTTAAAGGCATATAGCTTTGAAACTTATTTATTCTTTTTCTAGGTCAATTACCAACCTCACTGGGTCAAGTTTCATAACTCTAACATGTATTTTGAGCAAATTATGCCCCCTTTTGGACTTAGAAAATTCTGGTTAAAGTTTTACATGCAAGTTACTATCTCCAAAACTAATGCAGATATTGAATTGAAACTTCACATGTGTCTTCGGGGTTATAAAACTAGTTGATAGCACCAAGCCCCATAACTCTGACCTTCATTTTGACCAAATTATGCCCCCTTTTGGACTTAGAAAATTCTGGTTAAAGTTTTGCGTGCAAGTACATACAGCTATTACTAAAAGGCATATAGATTGGAAACTTATTTTTTCTTTTTCTAGATCAATTACCTACCTCACTGGGTCAAGTCCCATAACTCTGACATGTATTTTGGCCAAATTATGCCCCCTTTTGGACTTAGAAAATCCTGGTTAAAGTTTTACATGCAAGTTACTATGTCCAAAACTAATGCAGATATTGAATTGAAACTTCACATGTGTCTTCGGGGTTATAAAACTAGTTGATAGCACCAAGTCCCATAACTCTGACCTTCATTTTGGCCAAATTAAGCCCCCTTTTGGACTTAGAAAATTCTGGTTAAAGTTTTGCGTGCAAGTACATACAGCTATTACTAAAAGGCATATAGATTGGAAACTTATTTTTTCTTTTTCTAGATCAATTACCTACCTCACTGGGTCAAGTCCCATAACTCTGACATGTACTTTGGCCAAATTATGCCCCCTTTTGGACTAAGAAAACCCTGGTTAAAGTTTTACATGCAAGTTACTATGTCCAAAACTAATTCAGATATTAAATTGAAACTTCACATGTGTCCTTGGGGTTATAAAACTAGTTGATAGAATCAAGTTCCATAACTCTGACTTGTATTTTGGGCAAATTAAGCCCCCTTTTGGACTTGGAAAATTCTGGTTAAAGTTTTGCGTGCAAGTACATACATCTATTACCAAAAGGCATATAGCTTTGAAACTTATTTATTCTTTTTCAAGGTCAATTACAAACCTCACTGGGTCAAGTTCCATAACTCTTAACATGTATTTTGAGCAGATTATGCCCCCTTTTGGACTTAGAAAATTCTGGTTAAAGTTTACATGCAAGTTACTATTTCCAAAACTAATGCAGATATTGAATTGAAACTTAACATGTTTCTTCGGGGTTATAAAACTAGTTGATAGCATCAAGTCCCATTACTCTGATATGCATTTTGGTCAAATTATGTCCCCTTTTGAACTTAAAACTCTTTTGATATTTAACATTTTGGGTAATGATTTCCTGCTTCTGTGACAATATTTCAAATAGTCGAGCTTGGCTGTCTTACGGACAGCTCTTGTTTCTGTGGTTATTGTACCCCCCGACAACAAAGTTGTAAGGAGGGGTATACTGGTTTCAGGTTGTCTGTCTGTCCGTAGACACAATTTTGTGCGCACCATCTCTCCTCATCCCCTTGACACAATTTAATAAAACTTCACACAAGTGATCAGTAACAACAGTAGTTGTGCATGGGGCATGTTAGGTTCTTTCCGAAAAAATAATTGCAGAGTTATGGGACTTTGTTTTTTGTTACTATACTATATACATAGACACAATGTTCTGCACACCATCTCTCCTGATCCCCTTGACACAATTTAATGAAACTTCACACAAGTGATCAGTAACAATAGTAGTTGTGCATGGGGCATGTTTGGTTCTTTTAGATTTTTTTTTTGCAGAGTTACGGGACTTTGTTTTTTTTTACTATACTATATACATAGACACAATCTCTCCTTATCCCCTTGACACAGTTTAATGAAACTTCACACAAGTGATCAGTAACAACATTAGTTGTGCATCGGGCATGTCACGTTCTTTCAACAACAAAAATTGCAGAGTTTTGGGACTTTGTTTCTTGTTAATATACTATGTACATACAGTCTGCATATGCAACCTTGTGCGCACCTAATCTTTCAAACCCTTGCACACAACTTAATGAAACTTCACACAAGTGATCAGTGCCAACCCTAGTTGTGCATGGTGCATGTTACATTCTTTTAGATAAATATTCTGCATAGTTATGGCACTTTGTTTTTGTTACTATACTGTATACATACAGTCTATATACATAAAGTCCACATAATTATGCAATCTTGTGTGCGTCAAATTGCAATGTACTGTGTCAGTGCATGTGGGGGGTGCATTCATCACCTTTAGAAATAGCTCTAGTTTTTTCTAGACTTATTGTCCTTTCTTAATAAAATCTTTACTATTTAGAGGATGGCACAGTATGTGGGGGCATCTGTGTCCTATGGACACAATTCTAGTCTTCTTTATTTCACTTTGCAAGACCAGAGTTATAGCCCTTGACTTAGTAAAAAAAGTAAAAGTTTGTGCCCCATGTATCTCAAAATGTACTTGACCTAGAGATATAAAAGATAAGGGGAATGGTTTATAGCATGTGAAGTTGCACATCTGGTGTTCTCTTTGGGATTTCTCTCAGCTAGGCCAGAGTTATGGTCCGTTACTTTGTGAAAAATACACTTAAAAGTTTGTGTTGCAAACATCTTAAAAAGTATTTCATCTAGAGTAATAAAACCATGTACAGTGACAGGAGTGGGGGCACCTGTGGCCTATGGCTATGGACATACATCTAGTTTCAAATAGGAGAGCATTTTTTGTCTTTGGCACAAAAGTTTTGCATGTAAACAGGTTTTTCTAAAACTGTGTGACCTAATGCTTTCAAACTTCACAGATATACTTGTCATCTTGAGTTGACCACACAGGACAAGTTTAAATAACCATAGGTTTCATTTTATCAGAATGATGCCCCTTCTAACTTAAAATTTCAGGTTAAAGTTTTTTATGTAAACAGGTTTCTCAAACACTACATGTACAAATACTTCCAAACTTCACACATGTCTTTTGCATCATAACTTATTATTAAGATGACCTCACAGGGCAAGCTACATGACTGTAGCTTTTGTTTTGTCAAAATTTGTGAATAATTTCACTTAGAACATGAGTACATTTAATTGTAGATATACTCGCTATGAAAACTGATCACTGGTGATGGATTTTGTTTGTGTATAAAAAAATTTACATCACTTTTGTTTGCAGATGGTGGACTTGCCATGTATTATAGAATCACAGAAGACAGTGGACATGAAAACATTCTACAAAACTGCAGATATATGCCAGGTATGGATATTATTAAGAAATAAAATGAACCTTTAAAAAGTGATGGTAGTATGTGGTAACCTGAGCTAGCTCATACAGGTATTTTAGGCTGGTGTTCTTAGATATGAAAAATAGAAGATGTAAAAACGTAGCTAGAAAGTTGCTAAGATGTATACAAAATGGAGTAAAGAGCATATTAAAACCAAATTTTTTCAGCTGACGTCAGAGCTTTTTTTCCCCTATTTCCCCTATAAAGTATGTTTTTTTTCACAGTTCTGAACTTAAAATTCCCAACTGATTGTTAACCTTCAGTGTTCTTGCTATTTTACAACAGTTTTGCTACTTTCTCATTTGATTATGTAAACAGTAGTTATAAAACACTGTTGAACAATTATTAAAATGCAACCCCACATCTGGAAATATTACACACAAAAAACACCTTTATATACATTATACATGTAGTAATTTTCAATGTTTCCCAGTTAAGACAATTTCTGAGAGCGTTTTCGCATATCCACTGATGTTTGTGGCATTTCTCAAAATGATGGAAGAAAGGCCTGGGTGATGACCCAAACTACATGCCTACACATTAGGTTTAACTAAGCGATCTCCTGGTAGCAATGAACTTGCCGATTTGGTTCACTACTGTACTACTTAAAGCAGTGATACAGAGACCAACCTAAATTCTTGCAGTTGTTGGGTGGGGAAGTGGGAGTACATATCTCTCTTGTTAATCATCTTTAGGTATGATAGGTAAAGAACTATAACACTGTCTTGTCTTTTGTCAAATGTCAAGCACATTGGCACCTGTATGCCATGCTCCTTTTTGCCCTTGTTGTCATTTTACATCATTGCCTGTGAATTTACATTGTTCAGCCACTATTCCACTGTTTGATAACATGACCACACTGCATTTTTACTGCACATTCATTTTGCAATTTAGATGTCTTCTATGTTTATAGTTTTCATCAGAATAAGCAAAACTAGAGAGAAAGTATCACCAGAGTTTAGCATGATGAGATTATATTTGTAGATGTTGGTTCCTACAACGGAAGAAGACATTGCCCATGATGAGAATGAAACACCAGCTAATAAAAAGAAAGGAGATAAAGATAAGAAATTCATCTGGAACCATGGAAGTAAGTTTCTACTTTTGTTAGAACCATGGAAGTAAGTTTCTACTTTTGTTGGAACTATGGAAGTAAGTTTCTACAATTTTTCAGGAACCATTGTCAGAAGTAAGTTTCTATCTTTATATCTGGAACCATTGAAGTTAGTTCCTATCTTTATATCTGGAACCATTAAAGTAAGTTTCTATCTTTTTATCTGGAACCATTGAAGTAAGTTTCTTTCTTTATATCTGGAACCATTGAAGTAAGTTTCTATCTTTATATCTGGAACCATTGAAGTTAGTTCCTATCTTTATATCTGGAACCATTGAAGTTAGTTTCTATCTTTATATCTGGAACCATTGAAGTTAGTTCCTATCTTTATATCTGGAACCATTGAAGTAAGTTTCTATCTTTATATCTGGAACCATTGAACCATTGAAGTTAGTTCCTATCTTTATATCTGGAACCATTGAACCATTGAAGTTAGTTCCTATCTTTATATCTGGAACCATTGAAGTTAGTTCCTATCTTTATATCTGGAACCATTGAAGTTAGTTCCTTTCTTTATATATGGAACCATTAAAGTAAGTTTCTATCTTTATATCTGGAACCATTGAAGTTAGTTTCTATCTTTATATCTGGAACGATTGAAGTAAGTTTCTATCTTTATGTCTGGAACCATTGAAGTAAGTTTCTATCTTTATATCTGGAACCATTGAAGTTAGTTCCTTTCTTTATATCTGGAACCATTGAAGTAAGTTTCTATCTTTATATCTGGAACCATTGAAGTTAGTTCCTATCTTTATATCTGGAACCATTGAAGTTAGTTCCTTTCTTTATATCTGGAACCATTGAAGTAAGTTTCTATCTTTATATCTGGAACCATTGAAGTTAGTTCCTATCTTTATATCTGGAACCATTGAAGTAAGTTTCTATCTTTATCTGGAAGGATGGAAGTGAGTTTCTGTCTGGAAGCATAGAAGCAAGTTTTGATCTTTTTATCTGAAACCATGACAAGTTTCTACCTTATCTGGAACCATGGAAGTTACTTTCTGTCTTTACCCTCGGTAAAGTTGAAAATGTTGCTGATGAACTTTTTAACATAACAACATACATAAAAATAATGTCAAAATCAATGTCACACATATATTAGGGAACTTAAAATGTTGGTATGGAAAACTGTGTTTCTTGTCATACTGTAAGTACATGGGGATTGAAAATATGTATGTAATAATGTAAAGCATAACACTATTATTTATTGCATTATTGCATTCTGCCTTCAATTCAATGATAATCAGACGTTCAAATGGCTCGTATTGCATTCTGCCGTCCTTTCATTGACATGATTGATAATCAGATGTTTAAATGGCTCTTTGTATTGCATTCTGGCTTCATTTCATTGATAATCAGATGTTTAAATGGCTCTTATTGCATTCCGCCTTCATTTCATTGATAATCAGATGTTTAAATGGCTCTTTATATTGCATTCTGGCTTCATTTCATTGATGATCAGATGTTTAAATGGCTCTGGTTGTTCCACTTCCACTTGCATTACCATTGGAGATGGATTGATACATTAGAAACAAGCTTGTCATTGTTTTTCTTTTCACCAAGGCAGTAGAACCAAAAAATCTTACTGGTTTGGGAAATCATCTTTAGTGTCCAGTGTTAACTATGCATCTACTTCTTGAGGTGCAAACTTGTCTGGAAGTAATCCAGTAGCTCAAGATTGGAAGAGATTTTCACTATTTAAATTTGCTTTGTATTTCAGTAACCCCACCATTAAAGAATGTGAAAAAGAAGAGATTTAGAAAAACATTAAAGAAAAAGGTAAGTTTTGTGATACATTTATGTTTGTATGATAGCAGTCTGCTTACCTGGCTCAGTATGCTGGTATGTTGTGGCCTAGGTTATAGAAAGATATGATAGATCTTTATCAAACTGTATATAGCATCATTATGAGGTCCTGTCTTCATTTTGTTCAAATGGGGGCACAAAGCCCCTTTTTGGGGCCACTCAAGCTGAAAATAGAAATGCCTTTAAAATAACTTTCATAATGAATCTTCATCAAAATTAGTCTGTAGCATTGTTATAAAGGGGACATAAGTGCCAAAATAGAAGTATCTTAGACGTCTTTATTTCTTGGACTGCTCAGTGGAGCTTCATTAAACTTTGTCTGTAGCATCCTTGTAATGTCCTCTCTAAAATTTGTTCAGGTAGGGGCACTTGACCTAGTATTTTTTTATAACACAGATCTAGATATTCATTAGACTGGTCAAATTGTCAAGGTAAGATGAGTGGCTTAAGGCCACTAAGTCCCACTATGACCATCTTGTTTTTTTATGCCAGAGGTATGATAGCTCAAGTTCCCGTCCCAGAGAAAAAGACTGTCACAGGCTCATTTTACACCAAAACTGTTCTCCCAGCTGTGGTGTGCCAGTACACAGAGACCCGTCCAAAGACTGGGGTGCATTGGCTTAATGCTGCTGTATGACAATGCCATGGCTTATCTTTCCACAGGCATGCAAGAGTACCTGACATTACTGGTCAGATATTTACAAATAGTTCAGTTTCCTACAAGTTGCAAGGCTTGTAACATGCCTCTCATAGCTAGTCAGTTAACATTGCTTGATATGTGTGTATGATGTTACCCAGCCAGCTGTAGGCCTGCTTTCCTGTCTAGATATGAAAAGTATTTTATCACAGAGGCCTTTGTCTTAGAGACATTCTGTGAATCATGTGTGATAACTTTCTCTCAGTGAAGCTAGAGAACAAATTACTCCTAGATAGAAATCATTGAAAACTCGAATTTTAACTGACTAAGTTAGGCTGTAAAAATTGAAAAAGATGAAGTACCTAAATACCTGCTGCCACTTATCTCTGATATATGTGACAGCTTTGCTTACTTCGCACCTACACTTTGAGCTTAGTACAGTTCCTATGCACGAGCTATTATATGTATTTCCGCTAGTATCAGATTGACCTTTAGCAAACTTGGTGTTTAAAATCCTTGCATGGACCTCCCTAAAGTTTATTCAAATATTCAAATCCATTGCACATAAAGTTCATCAAAGCTTTAAGTAGAGAAAATCTTTTCTTTGGAACAACTTTTTAACTCTTCAACTTTATAGCTCTTCATGAAAATGCTTAAGATAGGTAAAAGGAAATCCTGTTGAATTAATTTTTAATTCATTGAAAAAATGGGTATGCTTCTTGGAATTTTATAAAGCTGTATGAATGTTTCCAGTACATGGATCAACCAGATATTGAGAAGGAAGTGAAGAGATTATTCCGTGCGGATGCGGAGGCAATCAGTGTCAAATGGGAGCTGATCACAGAGGATGATAAAGGGGCCACAGAGAAAGTTGAGGGAACTGGAGGACCAGGACAGGGCGGATCTTTTAAACGGACAGATACAGCTGCTAGTCTTGATATAGGTTAGTGTTCTAGGTTTAGCAGCAATTATGTGGAATTTTGTCGGATTGAAATGACAATTACATCATATAAGAGTTTCTTTTACACATTTCTTTAGGCGTTTTAGCACATCATCATTGTTTCGCAAAAAAAATTGTAATAGAGGGTCATCATTACCCCTTAATGTTAGCTTTGTTGTTCATTTTTGGTTTTTGGGGGTCAGTTTTTAGCTCACCTGTCACAAAGTGACAAGGTGAGCTTTTGTGATCGCGCGGTGTCCGTCGTCCGTGCGTCCGTCCGTAAACTTTTGCTTGTGACCACTCTAGAGGTCACATTTTTCATGGGATCTTTATGAAAGTTGGTCAGAATGTTCATCTTGATGATATCTAGGTCAAGTTCGAAACTGGGTCACGTGCCGTCAAAAACTAGGTCAGTAGGTCTAAAAATAGAAAAACCTTGTGACCTCTCTAGAGGCCATAATTTTCAATGGATCTTCATGAAAATTGGTCAGAATGTTCATCTTGATGATATCTAGGTCAAGTTCGAAACTGGGTCACGTGCGGTCAAAAACTAGGTCAGTAGGTCTAAAAATAGAAAAACCTTGTGACCTCTCTAGAGGCCATATATTTCACAAGATCTTCATGAAAGTTGGTCAGAACGTTCACCTTGATGATATCTAGGTCAAGTTCGAAACTGGGTCACGTGCCTTCAAAAACTAGGTCAGTAGGTCAAATAATAGAAAAACCTTGTGACCTCTCTAGAGACCATATTTTTCATGGGATCTATATGAAAGTTGGTCTGAATGGTCATCTTGATGATATCTAGGTCAAGTTCGAAACTGGGTCACGTGCCATCAAAAACTAGGTCAGTAGGTCTAAAAATAGAAAATCCTTGTGACCTTTCTAGAGGCCATATATTTCACAAGATCTTCATGAAAATTGGTCAGAATGTTCACCTTGATGATATCTAGGTCAAGTTCGAAACTGGGTCACGTGCCATCAAAAACTAGGTCAGTAGGTCAAATAATAGAAAAACCTTGTGACCTCTCTAAAGGCCATATTTTTCATGGGATCTGTGTGAAAGTTGGTCTGAATGGTCATCTTGATGATATCTAGGTCAAGTTCGAAACTGGGTCACGTGCGGTTAAAAACTAGGTCAGTAGGTCTAAAAATAGAAAAATCTTGTGACCTCTCTAGAGGCCATATATTTCATGAAATCTTCATGAAAATTTGTCAGAATGTTCAATTTGATGATATCTAAGTCAAGTTCGAAAGTGGGTCACGTGCCATCAAAAACTAGGTCAGTAGGTCAAATAATAGAGAAACCTTGTGACCTAACTAGAGGCCATATTTTCCATGGGATCTGTATGAAAGTTGGTCTGAATGTTCATCTTGATGATATCTAGGTCAAATTTGAAAGTGGGTCACGTGCCGTCAAAAACTAGGTCAGTAGGTCAAATAATAGAAAAACCTTGTGACCTTTCTAAAGGCCATATTTTTAAATGGATCTTCATGAAAGTTGGTCTGAATGTTCATCTTGATGATATCTAGGTCAAATTCGAAACAGGGTCATGTGCGGTCAAAAACTAGGTCAGTAGGTCTAAAAATAGAAAAACCTTGTGACCTCTCTAGAGGCCATACTTGTGAATGGATATTCATAGAAATCGGTCAGAATGTTCACCTTGATGATATCTAAGTCAAGTTCGAAAGTGGGTCACGTGCCTTCAAAAAGTAGGTCAGTAGGTCAAATAATGAAAAAACGTTGTGACCTCTCTAAAGGCCATATTTTTCATGGGATCTGTATGAAAGTTGGTCTGAATGTTTATCTTGATGATATCTAGGTCAAGTTTGAAACTGGGTCAACTGCGATCAAAAACTAGGTCAGTAGGTCTTGAAATAGAAAAACCTTGTGACCTCTCTAGAGGCCATACCCTTGAATGGATCTTCATGAAAATTGGTCAGAATGTTCACCTTGATGATATCTAGGTCAAGTTTGAAACCGGGTCACGTGCCTTAAAAAACTAGGTCAATAGGTCAAATAATAGAAAAACCTTGTGACCTCTCTAGAGACCATATTTTTCAATGGATCTTCATGAAAATTGGTCAGAATTTTTATCTTTATAATATCTAGGTCAAGTTCAAAACTGGGTCACATGAGCTCAAAAACTAGGTCACTATGTCAAATAATAGAAAAAACGACGTCATACTCAAAACTGGATCATGTGGGAAGAGGTGAGCGATTCAGGACCATCATGGTCCTCTTGTTATCATTGTTATTAAGAGTTTAAAACGGAGCCCTGAAATAAATCTAAATAAAATGACCTTCGTGATGTTGCTCCAACAATAGTTTATACACTAACATAGCTGGGACTTCATTGTACAGTTAATGTTTTTATTTAAAAAAAAACCCACAGTGTTAAGCGGAGGATGGCTTTATCTGAGTTATTTGAACTCTCTGTGCTTTGGTTTTGGGGCACATTTTCAAATTTAGAGACAACAAATGATTTTTGAGCTGTCATGGAACTAACTTTCAGTTTCACATGCTGAGGCAGTGGGTTGAAAACGGTCGACAACATCAGATTTTGAGTTGTCTAGGGGCTTTTCAGGTGAGCCACATAATCACTAGATCAATCAACATTAGTGTCAGCATTTTTTGTTGCTTGCAGACACAGGATAGTAGCTCAAAATTGTTCTATGTTTCTTTGTTTGACGTTTTGCAGGAAAACATGCTTCTATTCAAAGGCAGAAGTAATGAACAATTTGTACATAGTTTGGTCATTCTGCCTGCAGATTCGTCCCCAACATTTTTGTTATGCGACAACTGATGGTTCTTGACCGCTACTAAAGACCACGTAGCACTGTTTTCATGCACATGTAGCAGATGATAAAACACATGTTTTTGGAGCCATTTTGTTGAATGGTTTGAATGGTTTACCTGATAAAGTTGTCTCGAGGTGTATCAAACTTTCTAGGTGGTCTACTTTGACATGTAGGATAGACCAGATTCCAATATATAGAGACCAAGAAGTGTATCTTATACTTCAACTTTGGTTGCAATGCATGTTACTTTTTTGAACTAATGCTTTAACTTACTTAATTAGACTGGGTACAAAAATTTACATTGCCAAAAGTTTATTTGCAAGTTCGTTTGTATCATCAGTGATGTATTAAAGGGAAAGGCAATGTTGTTCTAATGTTAATTTTTATCAGCTGTGATTTCTTAAATCATTTAAAGAAGTGAAAGAATTTTCAAAATCGGAGTAAAAATGAGAAAGTTATGAGCATTTAAATATTTGGTCAAATTGGCAGCCATTTTTTTTCCATAGCAACAAAAAACAAAATGGCAGATTTATTTAATTTTTAGATACACATTTGAACAGCATTTACTTATTACTGTAAAATAATTTCTCTACTTCCAGCTATAATGAAAGAAATTACTACTGTTTGCAGATCAAATTGCCCCTTCAACTTTTTTGAAATCGATAGAGTTGCACGTTTATGTCACAAAAACGCTGACTGGTTAACCACGCCCAATCCGCAATAAATTATTCATTCACCTTCTCGTGAAGGAGTTGAATGTGTCCTTTTAGCTCTATCTTGACGTCACACAAAACTCGTGCTCAGACTCTATCTTTGAAATGTGAAGTCCAGAATCACAATACTTGCATACATTGTAAAGTACAATAAGGTGATAGTATATGTTGTTTTAAAAGTAAAATACAGAATATTTCAACTACGTCCAAATGGAAACAGTGTTTTTAGCTCATCTGATTTTTTGAAAAATAATGATGAGTTATTGTCATCACTTGAGCGGTTGTCGGCGTCTGCGTCGGCGTTGCCTGGTTAAATTTTATGTTTAGGTCAGCTTTTCTCCTAAACTATCAAAGCTATTGCTATGAAACTTGGAATACTTGTTCACCATCATAAGCTGACCCTGTATAGTAAGAAACTTAACTCCATCTTGCTTTTTGCAAGATTTATGGCCCCTTTTGTACTAAGAAAATATCAGATTTCTTGGTTAAGTTTTATGTTTAGGTCAACTTTTTTTAGCTCACCTGAGCAATGCTCAGGTGAGTTTTTCTGATCGCTCGATGTCCGGCGTCTGTCGTCTGTCTGTCTGTCTGTCGTCTGTCGTCTGTCAACATTTGGCTTGTGTATGCGATAGAGACTGTATTTTTCAACTGATCTTCATGATATTTGGTCAGAATGATTACCTTGATGAAATCTAGGCCGAGTTCGAAAATGGGTCATCTGGGGTCAAAAACTAGGTCATTAGGTCAAATCAAAGAAAAACCTTGTGTATGCGATAGAGGCATTATTTTTCAATTAATCTTCATGAATTTTGGTCAGAATGATAACCTTGATGAAACCTAGGCCGAGTATGAAAATGGGTCATCTGGGGTCAAAAACTAGGTCACTAGGTCAAATGAAAGAAAAACCTTGTGTATGCGATAGAGGCTGTATTTTTCAATGAATCTTCATGAATTTTGGTCAGAATGATAACCTTGATAAAATCTAGGTCGAGTTCGAAAACGGGTCATCTGGGGTCAAAAACTAGGTCACTAGGTCAAATCAAAGAAAAACCTTGTGTATGCGATAGAGGCTGTATTTTTCAGTTAATCTTCATGAATTTTGGTCAGAATGATTGCCTTGATGAAATCTAGGTCTAATTCGAATATGGGTCATCTGGGGTCAAAAAGTAGGTCACTAGGTCAAATCAAAGAAAAACCTTGTGTATGCGATAGAGGCTGTATTTTTCAATTGATCATCATGAAATTTGGTCAGAATGATTAGCTTGATGAAATATAGGCCGAGTTCGAAAATGGGTCATCTGGGGTCAAAAACTAGGTCACTAGGTCAAATCAAAGAAAAACCTTGTGTGTGCGATAAAGGCTGTATTTTTCAATTAATCTTCATGAATTTTGGTCAGAATGATTACCTTGATGAAACCTAGGTTCAGTTCGAAAATGGGTCATCTGGGGTCAAAAACTAGGTCACTAGGTCAAATCAAAGAAAAACCTTGTGTATGCGATAGAGGCTGTATTTTTCAATTAATCTTCATGAATTTTGGTCAGAATGATTACCTTGATGAAATCTAGACCGAGTTCGAAAACGGGTCATCTGGGGTCAGAAACTAGGTCACTAGGTCAAATGAAAGAAAAACCTTGTGTATGCGATAGAGGCTGTATTTTTCAACTGATCTTCATGAATTTTGGTCAGAATGATTGCCTTGATGAAATCTCGGTCTAATTCGAATATGGGTCATCTGGGGTCAAAAAGTAGGTCACTAGGTCAAATCAAAGAAAAACCTTGTGTATGCGATAGAGGCTGTATTTTTCAATTGATCATCATGAAATTTGGTCAGAATGATAGCCTTGATGAAATCTAGGTCAAGTTCGAATATGGGTCATCTGGGGTCAAAAACTAGGTCACTAGGTCACTAGGTCAAATCAAAGAAAATACTTATTTATACTCATAATTTTTGCTCCAATTTTAATGATAATTGGTCAGAATATTTTTTTCCATGAAATCACTAGGTCAAACATGTTTACACTGTTATGGTGTCTTATGGTGTGTTTTTCAGGTGAGCAACCTAGGGCCATCTTGGCCCTCTTGTTTGATATAACTTGGCACAAATGTTCACCACCACGAGGCGGAGTGTCATGCGCAAGAACCAGGTCCCTAGGTCTAAGGTCAAGGTCCTACTTAGAGGTCAAAGGATACAAGAAAGAAAACTTTGTCCGGAGCATAACTTCTTCATGTATGGAGGGATTTTGATATAACTTGGCACAAATGTTCACCAACACGAGGCGGAGTGTCATGCGCAAGAACCAGGTCCCTAGGTCTAAGGTCAAGGTCACACTTAGAGGTCAAAGGATACAAGAATAAAAACCTTGTCCGGAGCATATTTTAGCTCATCTGATTTTTTGAAAAATAATGATGAGTTATTGTCATCACTTGAGTGGTTGTCGGCGTCGGCGTCTGCGTCGGCGTTGCCTGGTTAAGTTTTATGTTTAGGTCAGCTTTTCTCCTAAACTATCAAAGCTATTGCTTTGAAACTTGGAATACTTGTTCACCATCATAAGCTGACCCTGTATAGTAAGAAACATAACTCCATCTTGCTTTTTGCAAGATTTATGGCCCCTTTTCTACTTAGAAAATATCAGATTTCTTGGTTAAGTTTTATGTTTAGGTCAACTTTTTTTTGATATAACTTGGCACAAATGTTCACCACCACGAGGCGGAGTGTCATGCGCAAGAACCAGGTCCCTAGGTCTAAGGTCAAGGTCACACTTAGAGGTCAAAGGATACAAGAAAGAAAACTTTGTCCGGAGCATTACTTCTTCATGTATGGAGGGATTTTGATATAACTTGGGACAAATGTTCACCAACACGAGGCGGAGTGTCGTGCGCAAGAACCAGGTCCCTAGGTCTAAGGTCAAGGTCACACTTAGAGGTCAAAGGATACAAGAATAAAAACCTTGTCCGGAGCATTTCTTCTTCATGCATAGAGGGATTTTGATATAACTTTGCACAAATGTTCACCACTATGAGGCGGAGTGTCATGCGCAAGAACCAGGTCCCTAGGTCAAAGGTCAAGGTCACACTTAGAGGCCAAAGGTCAGATACAAAAATGACTTTGTCCGAAGCATTTCTTCTTCATGCATGAAGGGATTTTTGATGTAACTTGGCACAATTATACACCATCATGAGACAAAGTGTCATGCGCAGTTCCCTTCTTTAGAATTACTTCCCTTTGTTGTTACTATAAATAGCTTATATTGTAACTTTTTCATTACTAGTCGTAGGGAAAAATCGAGACCACTTTTCTGTAGTACAACATGCATGCTACATCCAATTATGAGGTGTTTTTTGACCAATCTCTACCTGGTAAAGATTTTTGTGTGGACTTACAATTTTTTTTTTTTTTTTTTTTTAAGATTATCTTCCCTTAGTTGTTACTATAAATAACTTATATTGTAACTTTTTTATAATTGACCGTAGGGAAAAAACAAGACCACTTTTCTGTGGTACAACATGGATGTTACTTTCAAATTTTAGGTGTATTTTAAGGTATCTCTACCTGGTAAGGAGTTTTTTTGTGGACTTAGAAAAACAAATGACTTACAATGATTACTAAACAACCACAAAATTAAAATTCCCTTTGCAAATACAGGTGCTAGAGTAAAGAAAATTGCTGTGACGGGCGTATATTGTGACATTCTGGCACTCTTGTTTTTTATTTTACTTTTTTCGGTGGGGTTTACGTGTATTTGTATTTATCTACTGTTTATTTAAAGTCGTTTAAACACTATTTCAGATTAGTTCAGCTTTACATTCCGGTTAAACACGCGTTCCAACGTATTTAAATCAGCATTTTATTTTGTAAAATTCTCGGTTATGCAGCCAATGTAAACAAGTTCATTCAGTGTATTTTCACTCGTATGGGAAAAAAACTATCAAAGGGCGGAGTTACCTGTATAGACGATATCCAAAAATAGCTTCAGCATCGCTGCTTTAGTGACGTAAAGGTAAAACTCTATCGATTTAAAAAAAGATGAAAGGGCAATTTGATTTGCAAACAGTAGTATCATGTTTTACACCTTATACTCAAGAAACATATGAAAATTAGTCTTTTAAAAGGTTATTTGCTAAATAAAGTATTCAGCAGTGTGTAAATGACGTCATAAACACACTAAAATGGCTGCCTCCATTATCGGCCATTTTCTTACATTTCAAACTGCCATATCTTTTTCAATAGTTGTCCGATCTTAAAAATTCTTTTAGCGTTATGAAAGGCTTAATGATGGCTTTCATATAGAATTAACTTATTTTCAGGCTTTCCTTACCCTTTAAGAATAAAATTGGGGGTGACTTGGGTATAAGGTATGCTTAAATGCACTAAAATGTGTGTCAAGGAAAACCCTGCTCCATATTCCCAATTGACCCTCAAAAAATTCTGAATGCATCATTGATAATTTTTGACACAAATTGTCATACCTAATTTTGTAAAGTAAGCACTGATTTGTGCATCTGTATGAATTAGTTTCATGGACTGTGACCAGAGTTTAAATTGAATAGCCTTCTGGGTCTTTATATATTGTATATTGTCTATACCACATAAAATAGTAGACTGCTTAGAAAGCACATAAAGATCACCTAATAAGGCACACTGTTCAAGAAAATGGCTTAAAACATGTTTGATATTGTCTGCTTGGTGCTGGAAAGAAGTGCTGCATGGTCTTTAGTAACAGCCTGTATGTCAAGATAATTTTCAAATGAAATCCAGGCGTATAAATAATTGTCAAAGCAACCCCAATAAAGCCCATTTTCTTAGCTCATCTGATTTTTTGAAAAAAAATGATGAGTTATTGTCATCACTTGAGGGGTTGTCGGCGACGGCGTCGGCGTCTGCGTCGGCGTTGCCTGGTTAAGTTTTATGTTTAGGTCAGCTTTTCTCCTAAACTATCAAAGCTATTGCTTTGAAACTTGGAATACTTGTTCACCATCATAAGCTGATCCTGTACAGCAAGAAACATAACTCCATCTTGCTTTTTGCAAGATTTATGGCCCCTTTTGTACTTAGAAAATATCAGATTTCTTGGTTAAGTTTTATGTTTAGGTCAACTTTTCTCCTAAACTATCAGAGCTATTGCTTTGAAACTTGGAATACTTGTTCACCATCATAAGCAGACCCTGTACACCAAGAAACATAACTCCATCTTGCTTTTTGCAAGATTTATTGCCCCTTTTGGACTTAGAAAATCAGTTTTCTTGGTTAAGTTTTATGTTTAGGTCAGCTTTTAGCCTAAACTATCAAAGCTATTGCTTTAAAACTTGCAACACTTGTTCACCATCATAAGTTGACCCTGTACAGCAAGAAACATAACTCCATCCTGCTTTTTCGAGATTTATTGCCCCTTTTTGACTTAGAAAATCATTTTCTTGGTTGAGTATTATGTTTAAGTCAACTTTTCTCATAAACTATCAAAGCTATTGCTTTAAAACTTGCAACAGTTTTTCACCATCATAAGTGGACACTGTACATCAAGAAACATAACTCTATCCTGCTTTTTGCAAGAATGATGGCCCTTTTTAGACTTAGAAAATCATGGGTAGGACAATATTTCTATTTCACAAAAAAAATCAGATGAGCGTCAGCACCAGCAAGGCGGTGCTCTTGTTTTATTTATTTCTCTTTTGTCAGTTTTAAACAGTTGATAATAATTATAATAATGACTCCCTAGATTTTATAATGATCCCAAAGTTAAACATGATAATGACCATCTGTTAAAATTTCTGAATGGAAACCTTGTTACACGGACAGTGGTTTATTATTGTAAGTGTCATTTATTTACTTGCTCACTTGGATCCAAAGGGCCAGGGTTTAGTGCTAGGATTATGTTTTGCCATCCATGTGCCCATTGCATGTCAACAACTACTTCAAATGATTTCTTGATGATTGTCCACAAGAAGTGCTTGATTGCATTGAACCACATTTAGCTGCAAACATCCTCTAAAGTAAGGGTTCCGAAAATGTTAAAATGATGGCTAAGACCCCCTTGATGGATGGGAGGCAGGGCCTCAGAGGTATCAATCATCAAAGCAGAAAGACCTTAAAGTATGTGTTTTATTACAGATATATTTGGAGAGTTGAGTACTTCTGATGAGGATGATGAAAAAGATGTGAATATAATGGACAGTGAGGAGGATGTAACTCGGCAACAGAACTACCTGAAGATGGAAGACAGTAATTCACAGCAGATCAAACAAGAAGACCTCATCAATCTAGACAGCTTTGTACTACCAGTTGGTCAGGGACTGGAGGATTCACAAGCATGTATGTATCATAGATGGAGTCCACCTCCTTTGAAAGATAGTATTATCTAAAATTGCAGTCTCTTATAGCAAACAGGCTTCATCCTTAGAAACTGTGTTACAATATCTACAACACAGGCTTTCTTATACCTAAGTCTGAAGTGTGCACATCGTCTAATCACCGCTATAGAATCTATGTCACAATATCTGCAACACAGGCTTTCTTATATCTAAGTCTGAAGTCTGCACATCGTCTAATCACCGCTATAGAATCTATGTCACAATATCTGCAACACAGGCTTTCTTATATCTAAGTCTGAAGTCTGCACATTGTCTAATCACCGCTATAGAATCTATGTCACAATATCTGCAACACAGGCTTTCTTATACCTAAGTCTGAAGTCTGCACATTGTCTAATCACCGCTATAGAATCTATGTCACAATATCTACAACACAGGCTTTCTTATACCTAAGTCTGAAGTCTGCACATCGTCTAATCACCGCTATAGAATCTATGTCACAATATCTACAACACAGGCTTTCTTATATCTAAGTCTGAAAACTGCACATCGTCTAATCACCGCTATAGAATCTATGTCACAATATCTACAACACAGGCTTTCTTATACCTAAGTCTGAAGTCTGCACATCGTCTAATCACCGCTATAGAATCTATGTCACAATATCTACAACACAGGCTTTCTTATACCTAAGTCTGAAGTGTGCACATCGTCTAATCACCGCTATAGAATCTATGTCACAATATCTACTACACAGGCTTTCTTATACCTAAGTCTGAAGTCTGCACATCGTCTAATCACCGCTATAGAATCTATGTCACAATATCTACAACACAGGCTTTCTTATACCTAAGTCTGAAGTCTGCACATCGTCTAATCACCGCTATAGAATCTGTGTCACAATATCTACAACACAGGCTTTCTTATACCTAAGTCTGAAGTCTGCACATCGTCTAATCACCGCTATAGAATCTGTGTCACAATATCTACAACACAGGCTTTCTTATACCTAAGTCTGAAGTCTGCACATCGTCTAATCACCGCTATAGAATCTGTGTCACAATATCTACAACACAGGCTTTCTTATACCTAAGTCTGAAGTCTGCACATCGTCTAATCACCGCTATAGAATCTATGTCACAATATCTACAACACAGGCTTTCTTATACCTAAGTCTGAAGTCTGCACATCGTCTAATCACCGCTATAGAATCTATGTCACAATATCTACAACACAGGCTTTCTTATACCTAAGTCTGAAGTCTGCACATCGTCTAATCACCGCTATAGAATCTATGTCACAATATCTACAACACAGGCTTTCTTATACCTAAGTCTGAAGTCTGCACATCGTCTAATCACCGCTATAGAATCTATGTCACAATATCTACAACACAGGCTTTCTTATACCTAAGTCTGAAGTCTGCACATCGTCTAATCACCGCTATAGAATCTATGTCACAATATCTACAACACAGGCTTTCTTATACCTAAGTCTGAAAAACCTCCTTAAATTGCAGTCTCTTAGAGCAAACAGGCTTCATCCATAGAATCTGTGTTGCAGTATCTACAACTGCACACACGCACACTGTTTCAGCACTCCCCACCCACTCCCCTTACACACAGACATACCTCCCACCAAAACAAAAAAATTCCTTAAAGTTTGATTCCATCCTCCTCTGATATAACCATTCGGGCATATATTACTGTGCTTGGCAGAGTTCTTGTTTGCATTGTAGCTGTCTCAGTAGCCTCGTACCAGTTTTGACAAGGGGGGTATGTAGGGACTCGGACAGTGTTTTATGGATTCTGCAATAACCTAAATAGTATTTAAGATATTTTAAAGAAAAACTTGATACTGTGATAAAGGAGGTTATACATGTTCCATTAATTTTAGGTCAACTTTCTCATGAATTTTAATTACATCTACTCATGAACCCCTTGAAGGATCTTCACTACAATAGGTCTGTAGCATCCTTTAATTGATCTTTTTGAAGACTTTTGAAATGATTATTTCAGATTGCACTCAGAGATTTGACTACTTGTGGACTAGAAAAGAGTTACTGCCATATTGTACCCTGATGGTTCTGCTCCACTGTAGCTATATGCTTAAACATTCACACATCTTTCTCAAAGTCTCAGATACATATTGCTGAAACATGGTTGGATGATAGTAAACTATAAGGAGATCTGTCTACACATGATATACCCATCTGGCTGTCATCCGCGCAGTCTGGTCAGGCTCCATGGTGTTCGCTTTTAAAACCTATTGGAATTGGAGAAACTGTTAGCGAACAGCATGGATCCTGACCAGACTGTGTGGATGCGCAGGCTGGTCTGGATCCATGCTGGTCGCAAACCCACTATGTTGTTTTTCTCATGGCACGGCTCATATAATAACTTGATAAGACTTACATTATGTACCGGTAGTTTAGAGTAACTTGTTACAATGATTTAGATCCATCAGGATACGAGAAGGGCAGTAACTCTGTTAGTCTTTCCTAGTCTGTAACAGCTGTTGTTATTTCAGCGGCAGATATGCAGATGAAGCTCAGTGATTTAGGGAGTCAGCTTGAAGATATGACACAGGACATGAAAAGAGAGACACTTGATGCTACAAAAGATATATTAGATAGTTAGCAGTAACCTGCAGGTAAGATATTTGGAAGTATATATTCTTGATTTTTGATATGTATTTCATACAGTCAAACATTTACTAGGGACCACCTCTGAAAAAAGATCACTGTTCATCTTGGTTTGAAGAGACATCTTTCTAAGTTTTCATAGACCTGAAAATCTGTTAACAATGACCACTTCTTCCCTTTCCTAAAGGTGGTCTTCATTAATGGGTTCAATTATAAATCTATTTTTGTTGGAATGTTGCATTAATATGGCAGAAACGTTGTTAGCTATCTTAGAGTTATAGATTTATTTGCAGATGAGTTTTCAACATAAACCAGAGTGCCAAACTGTCACAATATACGCCTGTCACAGCAGTTTAAATACTCGACTAGGGGCCTCTGTGGCCAAGTGGTTAAGGTGTCTGACTTGGAATCACTTGTCCCTCAACGATGTGGGTTCGAGCCTCGTTGGGGGTGTTGAATTCTTCATGTGAGGAAGCCATCCACCTGGCTTACGGAAGGTCAGTGGTTCTACCCAGGTGCCCGCTCGTGATGAAATAATGCATGGAGGGGACACTGGGGTCTTCCTCCTCTGTCAAAAGGTGGAAAGTGGCCATATGACCTATAATTGTGTGAGTGCGACGTTAAACCCAACAAAATAGAATAAATAAATACTCCACATTTGTCTGCTGCGTGATATTCCACTGAAGCAGCATTACAAAGTTCGGCATTGTGCTCACTGCTACAAGCAGACACCGTCATTTATATGACTAAAAAATTGTTGCTAATGACACTAAACCCAAAGGCATACACATACACCATACACTATACTTACTGTGTGTGTGTGTGTGTTCGGGTTTAATGTCTTTTTCAACATTTTTCAGTCATATAAACGACGGTGTCCACTTGTAGCATTGAGCGCAATGCCCAACTTTATAGTGCTGCCTCATTGGAATATCACGCCATAGACACGTGGCATGATACCCCACTCAGTCACATTATACTGACACCGGGCTGACCAGTCCTAGCACTATCCTCTTAATGCTGAGCGCCTAGGGAGGAAGCTACATAGTACCATTTTTTACGTCTTTGGTATGACGCGGCCTGGGATCGAACCCACAACCTCCCGCACTTGAAGCGGACACTCAACCACTAGGCTACCAAGGCAGTATTATACTTATTGAGCAGACTGGTTGTCAGTTTTCTCAGATTAAACTAATTCAAGGGCCATAACTCCAGAGCAACAAAAATTACCCTGTTGGTTGTCAAACTTGGCCAAGATAATATTCCCATAAACATTCTTACTAACTTCGGTGAACATTGGATATGGACTTATTAAGTAACTAAGCAGACACTGTCAGATTTTTTAATTTTAAGTAAGTAAAGAGCACCTTGCATTATCTGGCTGGTTATCTAACTTGCTTGACATATTTTGCTTAAAAACTTTGTGACCCAGTTTGGTGGTTATTGGATAAGAACTGCTCAAGTTTAACTTACTGAATGGTCAGCTTTCACAACTTTGAGTAGTTCAGAGAGACTTGGAGGATCCAGATGGTTATAGAACTTGGCCAAGATATCATGTACATAAACATGATTACCAAGGTTTGGGAATATGGGTATGAACTGCTGAAGTTAAGAGAGTGCACATTTTTTAAATTAGTGGTCGCCTGCATGCCTGCTGCCGTAGTTGTACCTATAATTCGGCCCAGTCTGGGGTGGTACAAAAACTAAAATACTGGTTTACAGATAACAGGCCACCAATTGTTTACACATAGACTTTTATTAAAACATGGAGTGTAGCCTTATGTACATTTGACCCCTGCCCACTTAGCTCAGTAGGGAAAGTGCAGATCTATGGATTGCAATGCCCACTTAGCTCAGTAGGGAAAAAGCAGATCTATGGATTGTGGGGCCGTGAGTTCGAGCCCTGGGCGCGGCATATGTTCTCCATGACGATTTGATAAAAGACATTGTGTCTGAAATCATTCGTCCTCAACCTCTGATTCATGTGGGGAAGTTGGCAGTTACTTGCAGAGAACAGGTTTGTACTGGTACAGAATCCAGGAACACTGGTTAGGTTAACTGCTCGCTGTTACATAACTGAAATACTGTAGAAAAACGGTGTTAAACCCAAAACAAACAAACAAACTTATATATATTTGATCACATTTTTAGCTCGACTATTCATAGAATAGTAGAGCTATTGCACTCGCCCATGCGTCGGCGTCCGCGTCCGCGTCCGCGTCCCGATTTTGGTTAAGTTTTGTATGTAAGCTGGTATCTCAGTAACCACTTGTGGGAATGGATTGAAACTTCACACACTTATTCACTGTGACAAACTGACTTACACTGCACAGGTTCCATAACTCTATTTTGCTTTTTTACAAAATTATGCCCCTTTTTCGACTTAGAAATTTTTGGTTAAGGTTTTGTATGTAAGCTGGTATCTCAGTAACCACTTGTGGGGATGGATTGAAACTTCACACACTTATTCACTGTGATGAACTGACCTACATTGCACAGGTTCCATAACTCTATTTTGCTTTTTTACAAAATTATGCCCCTTTTTCGACTTAGAAATTTTTGGTTAAGCTTTTGTATGTAAGCTGGTATCTCAGTACTTACTAATGGGAATGGATTGAAACTTCACATACTTGTTCACTGTCATGATCTGACATGCACTAAGCAAGTCCCATAACTCTGCTCTTTTTTTTCTCAAAATTATGCCCCTTTTTCGACTTAGCAGTTTTTGGTTAAATTTTTGTATGTAATCTGATATCTCAGTATCCACTAATTGGAATGGATTGAAACTTCACACACTTGTTCACTGTCATGATATGACATGCAGTACAGAGGTTCAATACCTCTACTTTGCATTTTACAAAATTATGCCCTTTTTTCAACTTTTGTATTCATTCAATTGACAAGGCTATTGAATAGTCGAGCGTTGCTGTCCTCCGACAGCTCTTGTTTTTTCTAGAACTAATTTATTTACACCAAAAGAATGGATGAAAAACATATGTGAATGATTTGACCCAATTATATTTTTGGATTGTGGGAGGAAAGCATGTGATGTAACTTTTTTTCAGTATTATCAAATGTAGCAAATACTGTCAAAATATATGATTAAACATTTAAATGCTGTAGAGCAGGTTGAATTTTAAAAACAAGTTACATGAAATACCATTTTCTTTTCAGCACTTAAAGTACATTTGTTGTGAAAAAATCTGCAGCAAGGAACACTCCAAAGTGTAGAGAATACAAAAACTTGTTCTTAGTACATGGTAGATGTACAGCCATATAACAGAAACCTGTAGTAGAACAGGATTTTACCGGTGTTCCAGCAAAGTTAATGTATGATGGCATACACAGCACTAATCCTCGAATAGGAACAAATTTCAGATTGTTACTGAATGGGAGACAATACAGGTTTATTTAACAAGTGAAGTATGTTACCTGATCTACCTGGGATGGTTATGGAGTAACATTTAATTTAGCTCTTTGAGGCTTAGCTGTTCCTAACTGATTGTTACCGCTATACATCAAGATTGAAATTGATCAACTTTAGATAAAGGGAGCGTGCAAAATTCTCAACCTGTGTAAGAACAAATGGATATACTGCTGACATGAATGGAGGTACACTCACTGAATTTTCATGACATATTCCAGCATTCAGTGAAGTTAATCCAAGTAGAGTATACATAAAATACTTCCAATTTTGCACTTTTTGTGTCCTGTTCCACCCCCCCACCCCACAAAGTTTTTTTTGCAGGGAGGGGAGCACCTAGAGTTGCCCTTGTCCGTTCATCGGTCAGAATTTGTGTTGTACATATCTCAAAAAGTATCAGGCCCAGAGTCATCAAACCTCACAGGATTGTTATTTAGCACTGGAAGTTGTGCACCTGATGTTTTAATTTAGATCTCACAAAGTCAGACCAGAGAAATGACCCTTGACTTAGTTGAAAATAATGCATAAAAAAAGGCCTAAGTTTGTGTCACATGTATCTCAAAATGTATTTTGTATGTAAAATTTCCCCCCTTTGTTGTGGGGATCACTCTACTAAATTAGTTTGTAGATATACAAAACACAAATCATTACTCAAATTACATTTTAATCTACGCTTAAGTCATGTTATAATGATTATGTACAGCAATTGTTTCAAAATCAGTTTTCTTTCTCTCACACATATTTGTGACTTTGTAACCTCAGAAATCCCAGAAAAAGCCAGATAAACCTAGAAAAGCACAGAAAACATGAAAACAACCCCTTTATACCAGTTACAAGATACTAAAAGCTATCCCCCTGATATAGAATGTTGTCTCATAAATTATAGCATTATCCTTGCCAGCTAGGTAGCCAAAACCCTAGAGATTTATGGAGCTACATGTTGACATACACACTGACCCTAGCTGACCCCAGCATCCTGAAGAAAGAAGCAGAGATTCTCTGCAATGAAATACTCTTAAGGGAAAGAAAATAAGACCACATTTAAAATATTTATAAAATTATAACAATTTGACCCAGGATTATGAATTACAGAAATATTATTCTGCATGTGAAGTTGTGCACCTGGGGTTAAGGTAAAGATATCATTCTGTCAGACCAGAATTATGGCCTTTGACTTAGTCAAAAATATGTATATAAGGACATAAAAGTTTGTGTCGCACATATCTCAAAAAGTATTTGACCTAGGGTCATGAAACATCATAGGAATATTATTCAGCATGTGAATTGTTTATCTTGGATTTTGTTCCGGTTTTCTTTCTGTCAGACCAGAGTTATGGCCCTTAATTGTCAAAAATATGCATAAAGGGCATAAAAGTTTGTGTTGCATGTTACTCAAAAAGTATTTGAGTTAAGAGTCATAAAACATTAGTGAATTGTTATGTAGCTTGTAAAGTTACGCACCCGGTGTTCTGTTTGGAATTTTACACAACCAGACAAGAGTGATGGTCCTTGACTTAGTGAAAAATAGACATTTTATGTGTAAAAGTTTGTGTTGCATACATCTTATAAAATATTTCACCTGTCATGAAACCAAGTAGGAAAATTAATTATTATCCAGCATGTGAATTTGTGCACCTGAGGTTTTTTTTTATTTGATTTTGCAAGATTAAGGTTATGGCCCTTGACTTAGTCAAACAATCAAAGTTTGTGTCCCATGTATATCAAATTGTGCTTGACCTAAAGTCATAGAGTCATTATTAGAGGATAAATATTTAGCATGTGAAGTTGTGCACCTGGTATTCTCTTTGGAATCTCACTTAACTAGGCCAGACTTATGGTCCTTCTTTTAGTGAAAAAAGTGCTTAAAAGTTCAGGTTGCAAATGTCTTTTTTAAAAGATTTCACCTAGAGAAAACCATGTACAGTATACAAGTGGGATTGTGTCCGATGGAAACACATCTAGTAACATACTAATTCCCAAATCACAGCAAATTTTTATTTTTCTGCATAATATTTTTACACAAAACTATGATAAAATCTGTTTAACAAATTACACTTAAAGTTGAAGAAGTTTCTCAATTCCGTTCAATGGCCACCCTGGTGTCTTGTATTGGCCAAGGTAGACTGAGCCACTTTGAAAATTCACTGTACCTTATTTGTCTCGTGACTGACATGTCTGTGTCACTGTTTTTAGCTCCACTATTCGGAGAATAGGGGTGTTATTCTACTCGCCCCGGCGTCGGCGTGAGCTTTCTTGGTTAAAGTTTTTCGGCAACCTTTGTTTTTCTTTGTTACTATTGCTTGTGTCTTACTGTAACTTCACATTAACATTGTTCAGCATGGAAACAAAGTATGTGCTGGGGCTGGACCCATCATATCCAGGGTCATGGTCACCAGGGTGTTATACTTAGGTCATTAGCCCACCATCATCAGATGGTGGGCTATTAAAATCACTCTGCGTCCGTGGTCCGTCCGTCCGTCCGTTAACAATTTCTCGTTATCGCATCTCCTCAGAAACTACTAGGGGGATTTTGACCAAACTTTGTCAGAATGATGTATTGGTACCCTAGTTGTGTCCCCCTGAAAATCAGACTGGTTCAACAATTTATGAGTGAGTTATGGCCCTTGGTTTATTTCTATAATTTATATAGGGAAAAACTTTGAAAACCTTCTTGTCCAAAACCACAGAGCCTAGGGCTTTGATATTTGGTATGAAGCATCATCTAGTGGTCCTCTACCAAGATGATTCAAATTATTTCTCTGGGGTCAAATATGGCCCTGCCCTGGGGGTCACATGGTTTATATAGACTTACATAGGGAAAAACTTTGAATAACCTCTTGTCCAAAACCACAGGACCTAGGGCTTTGATATTTTGTATGTGACATCATCTAGTGGTCTTCAACTAAGATTGTTCAAATTATACCCCTAGGGTCAAATATGGCTCCGCCCTGGGGGTCATATGGTTTACATAGACTTATATAGGGAAAAACTTTGAAAATCTTCTTGTCCAAACCACAAAGCCTAGGGCTTTGATACTTGTAATGTAGCATCATCTAGTGGTTCTCTACCAAGTTTGTTCAAATTATCCTCCTAGGGTTAAATATGGCCACGCCCCGGGGGTCACATGGTTCATATAGACTTATATAGGGAAAAACTTTTAAAATGTTCTTGTCAGTAACTACAACATTCAAACTTGGACCACATGTATATTTTTGAGTGGCAAGATGAACCTTGACATGAGTTGACCTTGATTTTGACCTAGTGACCTACTTTCACATTTCTGTAGCTACAGCCTTCAAATTTGGACCACATGCATAATTTTGTGCACTGGAAAAAACTTTGACCTTTATTTTGACCTAGTGACCTACTTTCACATTTTTGAAGGTACAGGCTTCAAATTTGGACCATATGCATAGTTTCATGTTTCAAAATGAAATTTGACATTGATTTTGACCTAGTGACCTACTTTCACATTTTTCAAGCTACAGCGTTCAGATTTGGACTACATGCATAGTTTTGTGTACCGAAAAAAACTTTGACCTTGACATTGACCTAGTGACCTACTTTCACATTTTTGAAGGTACAGGCTTCAAATTTGGACCACATGCATAGTTTTTTATTCTGAAATAAAATTTGACCTTTATTTTGACCTAGTGACCTACTTTTACATTTCTCAAGCTACAGCCTTCAAATTTGGACCACTTGCATAGTTTTGTGTACTGAAATGACCTTTGACCTTTACATTGACCTAGTGACCTACTTTCACATTTTTAAGGTACAGGCTTCAAATTTGGACCACATGCATAGTTTTGTATTCCGAAATAAAATTTGACCTTGATTTTGACTTAGTGACCTACTTTTACATTTCTCAAGCTACAGCCTTCAAATTTGGACCACATGCATAGTTTTGTGTACGGAAACAAACTGACATTTACATTGACCTAGTGACATACTTTCACATTTTTTGAAGGTACAGGCTTCAGATTTGGACCACATGCATAGTTTTGTATTCTGAAGTAAAATTTGACCTGGATTTTGACCTAGTGACCTACTTTCACATTTCTCAAGCTACAGCCTTCAAATTTGGACCACTTGCATAGTTTTATGTACCGAAATGAACTTTGACCTTAAGAGTGACAGGGTGGCCACCGACTCTGGAAAACAGGGAAAACAGGGAAAAAGGCTAAAAAAAATTCCCTGCATGGAAAATTCAGGGAATTTGATAATTTTGAAAATATCAGGGAATTATCAGGGAATTTTTCAAAAATTGAAATAAAAAATTTAAAAGACTGTATAATTATGTCTTGGCTACTGGTGGTTTCTCTTCATAATAGTTACATTTATTTTATATACCGTAATACAGAATACTATACTTAGCAAATGCACTCACTGTTTGATGATTCTAAAACTGTTATTCATCAACTATAAGAGATATGTTTTTGTTTCTAAAATGGAGAGAAGTTAAAATGGAATTGAGCAACCATTGCCCCAGAGCTCAAATACTAATACATTGTACTTTGAAAGCAAGCAGAAGTTGTTACACAACTAAAAACTAAAATGAATTGAGTGTCAGTACATTACTGACATTAACAAAATGTATACCAACATTCGAATCATGCATTAGAAGCACCTGTGTATTGATAGAAGTTGCTTGTTAGACTTTTGCTAGTTAGTAACAAACATTAGCATTGGTCTTGAATAGCATAGTTATGAAATGTATTTTTAAAAACCGTAAGATTAGCAACTTCATGAGAAAACTCTTTGGCTTTGAAACCAGTAAAGGAATCAAGACTAGCCTGTACATTTTGTGTAGTCTGATCAGGATCCATGTTGTTTGTTTGTGCACATTAACTGTAACAGCCATAGGTCTATAAAATTAAAATGAACAGGATGGTTCCTGATCAGAGTACAGGCTTTTTTAATCCATACGGGCCACAAAGTCATTATGCTGGGGTCCCATGTCATGACTTGAGTTTTAAACTCAGTTTACCAGAAAGATGAATTGTTTTTATGAATGCAAGGAGGTGTTAACAGTTGTATGCTAATTTAGTGACTAATTTATTTTTGAGGAAACTTTAATGTCAGTTTTTGAAGACCATTTGTCTAGATTTAATATTTTTATTTTTAAGTTAAAAGTTAAAACTGCAGGAAAAGTTATTTCCCACTGCCTCATATAAGTAACTAAAGTGCTGGATTGTTTATGTGTATATGTAACATCCTGTTTTGATTTACATAGTTATACTAACATTAATAGTGTTTTAAATTCAAAGTGAAAACTGCTGTTACTGGTAGTTTTGTGAGTTGGCTTGTTAGAAACCTGAATTGCTAGAATGTTTGTGATGTAGAACATTGATAATGTTTCTAAAGTTCTATATTTGTAATTATATTTGCTTAAAGGCTTATTTGTAACCTTCTGCTTTAATATGCGGTATGATTATGAAGATTATGAAGATTGTAGTGTCTTTGTGGCATTGTAAAAGAGAATGTTAAATATCAGGCTCAGTTCATTTACATTAAAACATGATAACTGATTAAAGCTGTAATCACATTGTTAATTTGAATAATCAATGTTATAGGCAATAAAAGACACTGGAATTAGTATCACAACAAGTTACAAAATAAATAATGGTATGTACATGTATGTGAAATGTAAGTCATTGCTGCTGAAGTATTGTAGTTTTCTTTTTTGAGCTGTTTTGAGTTGTTACTTACCATGCTTACTACTCATACTGAAGTTGCTCATTGAGATCTTAAATTACCTATATAATTGATTATTCAAACAGGATTCTGAAAATAAAATAAATAATGAGTATATTTTCAAAATATAATAAATAAATATATTTTGGTATGTATATAAAATAGTTGTAAAATAAACAAGTTTATTGGTGGAGAAAGTATGGCTAGAAGGGGAGGATGGAGGCCATAATATTACTACATTATTTATATTCACAATTGTTGCTACGCTGAACAAAGTATCAGGGAAACTGACTATCCTGTCAGGGAAAAGTCAGGGAATTATCAGGGAAATTTACTTCAGATTTTTGGTGGCCACCCTGATTGACCTAGTGACCTTCTTTCACATTTCTGTAGCTACAGGCTTCAAATTTAGGACCACATGCATAGTTTTGTGTACCGAAACATACTTTGACCCTGACATTGACCTAGTGACCTACTTTCACATTTTTGAAGGTACAGGCTTCAAATTTGGACCACATGCATAGATTTGTGTTGTGTACGGAAATGAAATTTGACCTTGAGCTAGTCAGTAAGTCTTGAAATTTGGAACACTCAAAAATAGCACATTGGTGGGCGCCAAGATCACTCTGTGATCTCTTGTTTTTAAGGTTTAATGTTTTTCGGCAACCTTTGTTTTTCTGTCATATCGTTGTTACTATTGCTTATATCTTACTGTAACTTCACATAAACATTGTCCAGCATACAAACAAAGTATTTGCAGGGGCTGGGCCCATTATACCCAAGGTCAAGGTCACCAAGTTGTTATACTTGGAATTATTTTCATGTTAAACTTTTTCGAAAGCTTCGTTTATAGACATATCTTTGTATGTAAGTAGAGTTCTCTTATTGAGACATAAATTCATTTTACTGTCAAATCACTGAATAGTGGAGCGTGCTGTCTTTTGGACAGCTCTTGTTAATATTGTGCGCTTTCTCAGTCTTAAACTGACCCACCCGCTTAGCTCAGTAGGGAGAGCGTTGGTCTACGGATCCCGGGGTAGCGAGTTCGATCCTTGTGCAAGGCGTATGTTCTCTGTGACGATTTGATAAACATGATAAAAGACATTGTGTCTGAAATCATTCGTCCTCGATCTCTGACACTTCATGTGGGGAAGTTGGCAGTTACTTGCGGAGAACAGGTTTGTACTGGTACAGAATCCAGGAACACTGGTTAGGTTAACTGCCCGCCGTTACATAACTGAAATACTGTTGAAAAACGGCGTTAAACCCAAAACAAACAAACAAACAAACAGTCTTAAACTGTGCAAATAATTTCCCTTCATACGACCAACATTTCAGTATGTCCTGTTGCTTTTTTACGAAGCCAGTACCAAATTGTTCAATGGAGTTAAATCTTCATTTATATAAATGCCACATCTTAGTTATGAAGAGCTCCCGCCAATTTCGTAACATCTGTTTCAATTCTCGTTGAACAACATGGACAATAATCTGCCTATTTTTTCCAGGTTCGTAATCTCTAATTCTATGAGCAATGCTAGAGCTAAAAATAGAAAAACAATTTTAAATGAGTTCTTCTTATGACTTTTTCCCAAATTTATTCAAATGTGGGCACTTGACCCCTTTCAGGGGCTATTATTAGCTGTAAATAGAAAAGCTTTTAAACGACTTCATTTCATGAACCACTTGGTGGATCTTCATCAAACTTGGTCTGAATCATCATTATAGTGTTCTCCTTAATGTCGCACTTACCTGGTTTCATCTGTACTAATTGCTTGACAGCCGCCCAGTATAGATGAACATAGCACTCTCGTTGCATATGTCAGTTGTCAGTAATGAGTGTTGAACGTTTTCTATTACAGGACATGCTTGTGCAATCCTGTTGTGACCACTACCAGAGCATGGCAGGTTCTATGTAGTATCAACAGCATGCAGAAACTGAGATATTCTATCATATCTGTCTCTCATAGTTCTCTATCTTATGCTACATGTTCTTAACATGTCATAGTAGTTGTAGATTCTTAGGGCTACCTAAATTAGCACCAGCACTGTTTGAAATCCTATGTATGCCTAGATGTTTCTTCCATTAAATTTTGCAATTTTGGGTCTGATTTCCTCTGATGCTGTATCGATGCATATCTCCTTTTTCTCCCTCACAGTGTTGTCTTAGATTTCTGACTGGAATATCTGTTGGAAGAACTTAATCCTTGCCTTGTCATTGTCTTAAATTTTAACTGATTTAGGGTTACCATCAGTACTTCGATGCATATTCAATGCAAGTTATTTGTCCTAGCATTGTTGCAGAATTATAATCTATATTGGAATGTTGTCACTGGAATTGCAGGCTGTAATTTCCACAAAGGAAACATAGACATGATTTGAAATATCATAGTCATAATTATGGTTAACCCTTTTCTTTTGAATGGTGGTATGTTGAAATTTAATACACAAAGTCTAAAGAATGCCCTTTTGCATATGATAAAATGCAATAAAATAAGCAGTTATATTTATTGACTATAATAATTATATAAAATACAGCTACTAAATTTTAGTGGTCTGTAAGTTATCAGTACAGGATTTTTGAAATTTTGATGTATGTCTCACATAGATGCTGTCTGCAGTTTCTTCGATAACCATTGACTGGTAGTCATGGTCCATCACCGTCGCAAGGCTGACAATAAATTATGAGGTCTTCATTAGATCCCATGTAATTTTCAGTCAGATGCTTGTGGATGAGTGCGATGTGTAGAAAAGGTCTGTCTCTTATGAAACAAGTCTCACATGGATTCTTTCTGCAGTTTCTTCAATAACCATTGACAGGTAGTCATGGTGCATCACGGTCACAAGGCTGACAATAAATTTTGAGGTCTTCATCCGATCCCATGGATGTCTCACTCAGATGCTTTCTGTGGATGAGTGCGATGTGTAGAAAAGGTCTGTTTCTTGTGAAACAAGTCTCACATGGATTCTGTCTATAGTCTCTTCAATAACCATTGACAGGTAGTCATGGTGCATCACAGTCACATGGCTGACAATAAATTTTGAGGTCTTCATCCGATCCCATGTGTATGGCGATGATGAAAATTGTTTTGGCATCTTTTTCCCTAGGACAGCCATGTTTTAACTGAAAAATAGGATTATTAAGTTTGTTGTTTATTTTCATTTTATTTTCAGCTTACCTTAATTGACAGTTGATCTATTAGTATAGGTAGATGATTCAGTGTCCGTAGTCAGACATCCACAGTTATAATGTTAACACACACATATATCTATTGTCAGAATATTTGCTTAAATAAAATCTCTGATGAACTGAAGAATTTGATAGCGGTAAAAAAAATCAGCTCCCTAATTAGGTCATAGAAAAACTTTGTTGACACTCTACATGTCACAATTTCTACCTGATTTACATGAAATTGTGTCAGATTGAGAATGGTTGTATTTATACAGTCTGGGTCAAGTTTAAAACTGGTTCATTAGGGGTCAAAACTAGGCCACTAAGTCAAATCATTGATTACCTAATGAACAAGTTAGAGTCCATGTTTTCTAACTGATCTTTATGAAACCTAGTTAGAATATTTGTCTTTATAAATAATAGGTCAACTTCAAAACTGGCATTGGGCCAGATCAGAGAAAAACATTAATTACATTTTAGAGGTCACGTAGTTCCATGAAACATAGTAAAAATGTTCACATGCCCCTAAATACAAAGACCTGGGAGGCATATAGAGCTTGAAATGACTGCCCTTTCATCAGTCCATCGTTCAACATGAAGTGAACATTGGCATGTTATCAGGACTTTCAGTCAGTTGTTTTTATGCCCCCACCCCCTTCCTCCTTGTTCTGCAGCTGCAGAATCCAACCGTTACAGATGAAATGTGTTATGTGTTTTTAACATGAAGTGTATATGCACATAATACCTAGACTTTCATGTTTAATTTAGTTACACCCCTCCTTTTGACTAAACCATGTTAAAATTACATCTATACCTTGGGTACTCAACTCCTACAGTTTCTATCCAGTTCAAATGGAACTTGGTATCCATCATCAGCATGAAGTAGAAACGCACATGTCTTCTTCTATCAAGCATTTTCAGGGGGCATGTTTCATACAATGTTGACATCATTCTTATTGGTATCTAGGTCATTTTTAACCGGGTTCATCTTGGATAAAAAATTAGGTCACAAAGTCAAGACGTAGTAAATCGGTATTATTTTCCCTATTTCAACATTTTCCACTGATGTGATTTAAACTGTGTCTTTACAATATCTGTGTCAAGTTTGAGACTCGGTTATCTTGAGTAAAAAAGGTTAAGTTGTAGAAAGTTCTTGTCTTTTCCTAGCAACACCTTTCCACATGATTTTCGTAAATTTTCTTCTCTGAAATAAGATTATTAGAGTGTTTACTTTTATGAAATCAGTAGCTAATGCTAAACTGTCACATAGACATAAAACTAGGTCATAGGGGAAAAAAATAGAAAGAATTTATTGACACACTAGAAATCAGTTTGTCTGGATCTTCATGAAACTTCCACTAAATACAATTAATATACATTTATGGTCTAGGTCAGGTGAGAGACTTATGTTACTGAATGTCTTAAATTGAATTTTATTTTAATTGAATTTATAAAATAATAATAATATTATAGTGATATCAGTCCATCTGTCTGTCTGTTTCAAAAGTCTTTTTGCATTTTAATGCTGCTACCATGGGGGTGTGGGACATATAGTGTCACACCTGTCCATGTGTGTGTCCATAATATGTGAAACTGTGTGCACAAAATCCTGTCCACTGTATAATTTTGTTTTGCATGGTTATACTCTGGGGGCTGTTTTATCAACATCCAACGATGTGTCACAGGCATGTATTTGTCTAAAGAGGCCTATTCAGCTTTTAAAAACATGAAAGGATTGTATTAGCCAAAAGGATAAGCAGGTTTTTTTTAAATGTTCCTACAGATAGTATTCGCAAGATAAAGTAGGTCAAGTACTCTCATTTGTTTATAAACACTTGTGTTGGCGGGGTTAGGGGACCATAATCACTTCTTTGTAGTTTCGGACCAAAACTTGGTCCTGTCAGTGGCTGTACTTCTTCCCTAGTTTTTCGTTACCAGTCACCTCCTCAGCTAAAAATGCCACCTCTCCCGCGCTTCACTTTTTTTTGCCACTTTATCCTCTGTCATAATCAGTAATCAACAATTACCTAGACTGTGTCTCATGTGAATTACTGTTTACGACGAAGTCTGCGACATTGGTTCTGTGACACCTTCCATTAAACTGTCGTAAGACAATGTTGCAGAATAACTCTGGGTGGTCTCTTTTTTAGCTCACCTGAGCATGAAGTGCTCAAAGGTGAGCTTTTGTGATTGCCCTGTGTCTGTCGTACGTCGTTGTCCGTCCGTCGTCCGTCCGTCGTCAACAATTTGACTATTATCACTCTAGAGGTCACAATTTTTGTCCAATCTTAATGAAACTTGGTCAGAATGTTACTCTCAATTAAATCTTAGACAAATTTGATATTGGGTCATCTGGGTCAAAAACTAGGTCACCAGGTCAAATCAAAGGAAAAGCTTGTTAACACTCTAGAGGTCACAATTTTGACCCAATCTTATTGAATTTTGGTCAGAATGTTACTCACAATTAAGTCTTGGACGAGTTCGATTTTGGGTCATCTGGGTTAAAAAACTAGGTCACCAGGTCAAATCAAAGGAAAAGCTTGTTAACACTCTAGAGGGCACAATTTTGGCCCAATCTTACTGAAATTTGGTCAGAATGTTACCCTTAATAAAATCTTGGACGAGTTTGATATTAGTTCATCTGGGGTCAAAAACTAGGTCACCAGGTCAAATCAAAGGAAAAGCCTCTTAACACTGTAGAGGCCACATTTATGACTATATCTTCATGAATCTTGGTCAGAATGTTTATCTTGATAGTCTCAAGGTCCAGTTTGAATCTGTGTCATGTAGGATCAAAAACTAGGTCACCAGGTCAAATCAAAGGAAAAGCTAGTTAAAACTGTAGAGGCCATATTTATGACCATATCTTAATGAAACTTGGTCAGAATGTTAATCTTGATGATCTTTAGGTCAAGTTTTAATGTGGGTCATGTGGGTTCAGAAACTAGGTTACTAGGTCAAATCAAAGGAAAAGCTTGTTAACACTGTAGAGGCCACATTTATAACTTTATCTTCATGAAACTTAGTCAGAATGTTAATCTTGATGATCTTTAGGTCAGGTTCGAATCTGGATCATGTGGGGTCAAAAACTAGGTCACCGGATCAAATCTGAGGAAAAGCTAGTTAACACTTTAGAGACAACATTTATGACCATATCTTAATAAAACTTGGTCAGAATGTTAATTTTGATGATCTTTAGGTCAATAGGTCAGGTGAGCGATACAGGGCCTTCATGCCCCTTTTGTTTAATTATCTCCCTTTTTAGCTTGACTATAGGAAATATATGGAAAGCTTTCCTACTCATCGCATCAGTGTTGGCGTCTTTCCGCGTCCCCACCTTGGTTAAAAATTTTTTACATTTTTTTTATTTTTCTCATCTCTATAATTACTTGATGGATTACTTGATGGATTTGCTTTAATCTTAAAATGGTTATTCCTCATCATCAACCACATCATATGGCACAAGGGCCGTAACTCTCACACCAATATTTCTTGAATTATCCCCTTTTTACTTATTGAATTTGAGGTTAATTTTGATGCATTTTCACTATGTCTTAGTTATTGTGAAACGGATCTGATTCAGACTTGAAGTAGTTGTTCCACATCCTCACCCACATCATATGACACAAGGTACATTACTTTTTCATCAATATTTTATGAATTATGCCCTCTTTTTGCTTAGAATTGTACTTCTGTAGTGTTTTGATAGTCTTTATCTTTATCTCTCTTGTTACTTAATATTTTTGACACAGACTCAACCTATTGTGCAATATCTTCATCCACCATTGGAGTCATTAAACACTCGAGTGACAGCTCCAGTTTCCTCATATGTGCCCAGTTTCACTATCCAGCATCGAAATAGTAGAGTGCGCTGTCTCCTGTGACAGCTTGTTTGTCTTTCTCTTGTTTACTTTTAATGAGAATAGTGTGCAACATATTTAATATTATTGTTGTTATTAAACCAATAAGAGAAATTGTACTAGTTCTGTATTTTCTGTCACCTGAAGCCCTGTTTGTTAAACATGCACATGTTAGAGAGAAAAGGCTTCAGCTGTTTCTGACTCATTTTGTTATGTGGAAAATGAATAATTTAGTGCTTTGTGTTTGTTCATTTCATGTATAATCACAGTTTAAAAAAAGAATTTCATTAATATATAGGGTTTAAACTTGTTAACTACTATTTATTGGTGTTTTATAAACATGTGTGAAATTCTTTTGAACAATTCTGTTTAAGTTGACACTTCAGATATTTGATATAGAAAGCACACAATACAGGCCACAGTGCATAATGTTAAATTTCATTCTCCTAACAATTATGAATCATAAAGTTGGAGAACTGTATATGAAACTTCTACTTGACACCAGTCACCACCTGACACCTATAGCTCTTCCTTGTCTGATCTTTATTGCAGTGTTTGCACATTAAACAATATTGTCACAAACTGCATACTGCAGCTGCAAGTTGATTGATTGAGTGTCTTGTCATATATCAATCATTCTAGGTTTTGTTCAGTTTATTACATTTTTCATTGGGCAGGAGGTATGATAATGTGCCCATTTTTTATGTCCCCAAACTTTGGGATGTGGGAACATACTGTTTTTTGGTCAATTGTCTGTCAAAACCAATGATGTCCACATTTTAGCTCACCTGTCACAGTGGTCAGGTGAGCTTTTGTGATTGCTCTTCGTCCATCATGGTTCCACAATTTCTTGTGAACACCATAGAGACCTCATCTTGCAACCGATTGTAATCAAACTTGCACACAACTTGTATCGCTTAACATCTTGGTTCCTTTAGAAAACTGGCCAGATCCCATCATGGGTTCCAGAGTTATGGCCTCATAAAGGGTAAAAGTTTGCTATTTTGGCCTTTGCAGGCATATAGGACTTCATTTATGGTCTGATTTGAGAGAGACTTGCAAAATATCTGTAACAACAACAGATTTTGGATTCCATGATGAATCCGTCAGATCCAATCATAGGTTCCGGAGTTACAGCCCCTGATTGACCCCTGAAAGAGAAAAAATTAATTTTTACCTTGTGAACACGATAGAAGTGGCATTTTACATTCAATTTGACCATACTTGCACACAACTTAAGTCACAATAAAATCCTGGTCCCTTTTGAAAACCGGCTAGATTCCATCTTGGGTTATAGAGTTACTGCCTCTGAAAGGGGCAAGATTTTCTATTCTGGCCCTTTCATTCATATATAGGTTTAATTTATGCTTTGATTTGATACAAACTTGCACAGAATGTTTATCTTAATGATTTCTAGGAAACTTGCGCAGAATGTTTATCTTAATGATTCATATGCCAAGTTCAAAACTGGGTCATGTTTGGTCAAAAAATTGGTCACCAGGTCAAATCAAAGGAAAAGCTTGTTAACACCCTAGAGGCCACATTTATGACCCTATCTTCATGAAACTTGGTCAGAATGTTAATATTGTTGATTCCTATGCCATGTTCAAAAATGGGTCATATGGGACCAAAAGCTAGGTCACCAGTCAAATCAAAGGAAAAGCTTGTCAATACTCTCGAGACCACATTTATGACCCTATCTTCATGAATCTTGGTCAGAATCTTTATCTTGATGATTCCTAGACCAATTTCGAAACTGGGTCATGTGGGATCAAAAACTAGGTCACCTGCTTAATTCAAAGGAAAAGTTTGTTAACACTCTTGAGACCATATTTATGACCCTATCTTCACGAAACTTAGTCAGAATGTTTGTCTTGATGATTCCTAGACCAAGTTCGAAACTTGGTCATGTGGGGACAAAAACTAGGTCACCATTCAAATCAAAGTAAAAACATACCAAGTTTCATGAAGGTAGGGTCAGTTTTGAACTTGGCCTAGAGATCATGAAGATAAACATTCTGTGCAAGTGTGTATCAAATCAAGGCATAAATGAAACCTCTATATGGCTGAAAGGGCCAAAATAGAAAATTTTGCCCCTTTCAAGGGCAGTTACTCTAGAACCCATAATGGAACCTAGCCGGTTTTCAAAAGGAACAGAGATCTTATTGTGACTTAATTTGTAAGTGTGATTAAAATCAAATGTAAAATGTCACTGCAAGTTTGTATCAAATCACACCATAAATGAAGTCTCTGTATGGCTGCAAAATCCAATATAGCAAATTTTGCCCCTTTGAGAGGCCTTTACTGTGGAACCCATGATGGGAATTGACCAGTGTTCAAAAGGAACCGAGATATGCCAATACAAGTTGTTTGCAAGTTCGATTAAAATCGACTGAAAAATGTGGTCTCTGTCGTGTTCACAAGCCAAAATAGCAAATTTTGGCCCTTTAAGGGGCCATAACTCTGGAACCAATGATGGGATCTGGCCACATTTCGAAAGGAACAGAGATATTATGCTAATACAAGTTGTGTGCAAGTTTGATTGAAGTCAATCGCAAAATGTGGTCTCTATCATGTTCACAAGACATTGTGGACGGACGAAGCTCATCTTGTCACTACGTGACAGTTGAGCTAACTAGAGCACCGCCTTGCGGGTGCAGACGCTCATCTGATTTTTTTTGTCTCTGTATAAGAGAAATATTGTCCTCATGATTTTCTAAGTCCAAAAGGGGCCATAATTCTTGCAAAAAGCAATGCAGAGTTACGGTACTTGTTGTGCAGAGTCCGCTTTTAATGGTGAATAACTGCTCTGAGTTTTAAAACTACAGCTTTGACCGTTAAGGAGAAAAGTTGACCTAAACACAAAACTTAACCAAGAAATCTGATTTTCTAAGTCAAAAAGGGGCCATAATTCTTACAAAAAGCAGGATGGAGTTATGTTTCTTGTTGTACAGGGTCAGCTTATGATGGTGAACAAGTGTTGCAAGTTTTAAAGCAATAGCTTTGATAGTTTAGGAGAAAAGCTGACCTAAACATTAATCTTAACCAGCCAACGCCAACGCCGATCAAGTGATGACAATAACTCATCATTTTTTCTTCTTCAAAAATCAGATGAGCTAAAAATGACACAAGTACTAGAACTGTAAACTGTTTTAGGAACTTTGACCATGGATAGCGGACATCCAGCCTACCATTCCCCCTGTTGCTACGCTTCAAATGATCTTATAAATGAATAAACAAAAATATTGTTTAATTGCATAGCAATGTGTCACATAAACGCACAGATCAATAGGAAAATGCAAAATAGAATATGACAAACTGATATGATAAGTGAGGTCATAACTCGCAGGAATATCGTACTCCAGAATCATATGAAAAGTATAATAAAACAAGTCCCAGAGCATTAATAATCATAAATAAAACAACAGAATTGATATTAATATTTTTAATGTTATAAGTATTTTGTTTTAGAAAAATGCATGAATAATAGACAAGATTTTATTTGCCAGAGTTTTCATTTATCATCTGTTGCATAAAATATTCATTAAAGAGTGTTGTAATACATCTCTCTAAACAATCAAACGCTTGTCACTTGATTGTTTTATTTTCTAAATCATAGTTTTGAATTGGTCATCAAACAGCAAAACATATTGTTTTAACAAATATGATGTGATACTGCTGAGGTCCCATGAAAGGGAGCGTCAATAGTTACGACGAACATCATGAAGACAGCAAATATCGATTACATACAGGACCTGCAACATGTCCGGTTCGTTTTTATTGGAAAATCGGTACAAAAATGTTCTTGTAATGGTAAACAATCAGCTGATAGGCGATTTTCTTTCTTGTAACTTCCGCTATCGGCGGATCAGGGATCGGTCTTTGTAACCCGATAAGCGAGTTTAATATAATAAAAGCGTTTCTTTCCTTCGTCATTGTCAGGAATTTGATTTTAAATCATCAGCTGAGCCGTGAGTATGTCATGCTTAAGATATTGGAAGCATCTACGGGTACAGATCCAAGACGAGCCTGTACGGGATTGTATAGGAGTACGAGCCCCCCTTTCACCAGATATTGTGGTGATTTACATCTGTAATTTGTTTGCAAATGAAATATCAAATAAGATTTATTCATTATACACCTAAAACTTGACGATAAGCGAAAAAAAACGTATATTTCGCAGACATGCTTATGGTACCGTTCGAGCATTATATTAATGCCAATGCATTAATGTTCACAATTAAATGCGGGTAATATGTATATGCGTGTCGAATATTTTTTACTTTGATTAATGTGCCCAAAAAACAAACCCAAATATGTAAGAATGTTATTATTATTCATTAATCAGTTTACGTCTGTTTTTGCATGAATTCGGCATCATTAACGGATATTATCATCTTAATTAAACATGCATACCACACTCAATTTGAACAGGAGCAGACGACGAGAAACAAGTAGAAAATGTGAACTACACCTCAAAAATCGACTCTTTAAAATTGCAATGGTGAATAATGTATCATTTATAAAATTGTTAACATTCATTTAAGATTGTTTTTCATTTTTGTACAATAACATAAATGTTTTTTGCCAAAAAACTCCGTCTCCGCATGTTAAGGTTTTTGTTACCAAATTTGGTATTTGAATGTTTCCCCCCCCCCCCCCCCCCCACCCCGCTTTTATGGGGCATCGATGCTAGAGCATGTTTAAAAGGAAATTATTTATTTCATCGTTTGATATTTCATACTTTCAAGAAAGGGTTTGCGCGAAGAAATTAGTCCAGATCGTTTTTATATGTTGATCAAAAATGAAAGTAATATTAAGAAACGCAAATAACGGAGGAACACTGAATAATTTTCAGTCGGACTCCTATAGCATGGGGACACATTATTCAAATCTTCTTTGGTTTTGTAATAATATTTAGGGAATTACTTCAGATTAAAAGATCGGTTCGTGCGTTCGCTGATCATACGAGATGCAAGGGAAAATTCCACAAACAATTCCTTCTGCACAACCCGATTAATTGATTATACAAAATAATTATGTAAAACAATCCCGTGCTGATTAATTGATTTTACATATGTGAAACAGTCTCGTGCCGATCAGTTAATTATGTATATGTAAAACAGCCTCGTGCCAATTTAAGTGATTGTATGTATGTAAAACCATCGGCACCATATGTAAAGCTGCCTCGTGCCGATTCATTGATTATTCATATAATTATAAAAGTGTCTCTTGCCGATTAATTTTAAGTCGATGAAAAATCGATAATTTTGGCTGAAGTATAATACGCTGCACATCCCCGCTGCAGAAATAGTTTTTGGTGAATGTTTTAAAACTTGTCCCACTTTTCATTTGCAACAGAATTGAAGATTTAATTAAGCTACACTACCTGAAAAACGAGTGTCGGACTCTTAGTCAATCCTAGAGGCACGGAACCAGATTCTATATATACGGAGCACGAAGTGCTCGTGATGGGCTATTTTGATCACGCATCGGACATGGTTCATACTTGTTTTCTAGCGATATCTTCACTGATACAAGTTGCGGGAAGTTGATGAAACTTGGCTTGTGTATTCTTTGGATGGTTCTCTCCCATCTGTTTTCGAAGAATTCCATTCCATGCAGAATTTTGGTTGCCATGACAACCAAAAGGAAAATCTTTAACACTCTTCTTTGCCCAAACCGCCAACTCAGAACTTAGATATTTGGTAGAGGTCCTTTACCAGTCTTATTCAAATCATGCACCTGGGGTCAAAACTGGCCCCGCACTTTCTTTTTATATAAGAAAAACTTTTTCTTTTTTTATAATTATACGAAAAACTTCATAATTATTCTCCAAAACCGCTACTGCAAAACTGACTACCTGCAATCAGCCTACAAGTTTGACAATTGTGAGACCAATCATCCGCTAGTTATTCGTCGGAAATCAACCGACGGACAGACCGACGGACACAATATACCCCTCTACTTTGAAACAGTTCGTTATCTGTCCGGCTCGGAGGTCACGATCACAATGACCTTGAGATAACACTGTTCTAGATTCTCGTAGTTCAATATAACCATGATCATGACTATGATGCCTTAATATCACCTTGATCATAATTTTCATACTTCAGTATAACCTTGAACATATATAAATAAAACCTTGCTCATGATGATAATACTTCAACATAACATTACACTTGATAATCATGCTTCAGTGTAACATGGATCGTAACTATCATAGTGAAACTTTTTTCTTGCCTACCTATCGGGGAAAGTATACATTTATCCAAGCACGCGCCGGGGATAGATATTCATGTCTTTCCCTAGGGAAAAACCTTGTCTAAAATAGCGTGCACTAAGGTGACGTCACATAGTACTGGTACCATTGTGACGTCATAAACTTTATAAATAATGTCAGGAAATACCAAAAACCTATTTGTCTCAACGATCTATTTTGAACATGATAGGCAAGAAAAATGATCTAACATGTCTGCCTGTGTAAGACAGCTGTTTTCCCTACCCTCGGGACAGCATGGATAAAAAACCTCGCTAACGCTCGGTTTTCCATTCCACACTGTCCCTCGGGTAGGGAAAACCCCGTCTTACACAGGCAGGCATGTAAGATCCTTATAATCATGACGGTCATGGTTATATCGAAGTATGTAAGAGTATACCTACCGTTACTCGGTTTGTAACACAAACCATACAAATTGTATAATTTGGAGCATTTATTATAAAAGGTATGACTGAGGCAGTTTCTTAAAGATTCATTTTACATTACTTGCATTATAGGTTGTTAGCTATGGATGTTATTACCATATCGATCTGTTATAGTTCCTTTGATAGAAATTTTCTCGCCTTGCCGGCGGATTCAGTGTCAGTGTAAGATTAATAGCAATTAAGGTGAAAAATCAATTTTTCCACACTAAAGTGCAATGTTACAGACAAACATTAATGCTATATATTTTTAACTTGGTAAATTTTAACTCCTAAAATTTAGAACTTCTCATTTCCTGTCCACCTATAAAGATCCTAAAAATGGGCCATTCCATGAGAAAATCTGTATTTGTCACGTGAAGTAACCATAGCATAATACTGGGAAAGCATTGTTTTTCTTGTGTTCATGTAGAAACTAGAAACTAGTCTGTTGCGTTAAAACATTGTAATAGAATATTCTTCATCAATAATTTTTATTTTAATTTTTGTCACTAACACAGGTTTTGTCATGATACGGCTCTTTTTTTCGTCGTGAGAATAAAAATACTAGCCTTCTTCGCGTTCAAGGAAATTTCACAGCTATCTTGCATTCAAAGATAATTTTGGCCGCAGAACTAATTTCTTGTGAGAGATAATTTGTAATTACATAATCATATCAAAACCAGAAAAGGCTGTCACAGAACAAAGTTTCAGATCTGCAAGTAGTATAATATTTTTCAGCTGTGAACAATAGAAAGTTCACTATCTCACACTTGCACGAGTGCGCCTTTCAGTGAGCGCCTGTGGCAGTTTCGGTGAGCGTCTGAGGAAGTTACAGTGAACGCCTGGGGCCGTTTCGGTGTGCGCCAATGACAGTTTCTGTAAGCGCCTGTGGCAGTTTCGGTGAGCGTCTGAGGCGGTTTCAGTGTGCGTCTGAGGCGGTTTCAGTGAGCGCCTGAGGCGGTTTTAGTGAGCATCTGAGGCGGTTTCAGACAGAGCCTGACTGAAGCGGTTTAATTAGAGATGGTTTCAGTGAGCGTCTCAGGCGGTTTCAGTTAGCAACTGAAATAGTTTCAGTGAGCACCTGAGGCGGTTACAGTGAGCGCGTGAGTTTTTAGTGAGCATCTAAAGCGGTTTCAGGGAGCGTCTGAAGCAATTTTAGTGAGCGTCTAATGCGGTTTTAGTGAGCGTCTAAAGCGGTTTCAGTGAGCGCCTGAGGCAATTTTAGTGAGCGTCTAAAGCGGTTTCAGTGAGCGTCTGAAGCGGTTTCAGTGAGCGCGTGAGGTTTTAGTGAGCATCTAAAGCGGTTTCAGTGAGCGCCTGAGGCAATTTTAGTGAGCGTCTAAAGCGGTTTCAGTGAGCGTCTAAAGCGGTTTCAGTGAGCGCCTGAAGCAATTTTAGTGAGCATCTGAAGCGGTTTCAGTAAACGTCTGAGGCGGTTTCAATGAGGCGGTTTCAATAAGCGTCTGGGGTTGTCATTTTGTCCAATTTTATAAACTGAAAGTTACAATAAAACAGTAGTTTAAAGCATTTGTGTATTTGAAAATATTTTTTAATTCAACTAAAGATGTTTTAATACATACAATGGGTATGTTGAAAATTATTATTTATCTTATATGAACTTTTTTTTTTCGTATTGATTAATTATTTAATAACGTGCGCGACATCTTATGACTAGAGATACACCACTGACGCGTACACGTACACCTAGAAAATGGATGGGAAACCTGCTTGTTTAAAAAAATAAGCCGTTAGGCAACGAAATATGTTTTTTTTCTGTATTACTAGTGCCGCAGGGTAAAGTATATATTGCTAGTGTTTATGGCTGATTTTATGCTACTGAGTACACATGTGTACCATATATCTGCACGCATCAAATATTAAAAAATGATTCTTTGTATTAAATTTCATAGACACAGAGCATGCGAGAATTTTGTTATGTAAACTCATGCGTTGCCATAGGTGACTGTCAATAAAAGCGCTAACTGAGTCGAATAGTTTGGCAAGTAATAGTTTAATAGTCTTAAAATTGAAATAAGACCGATATAATTTTACATATTTTCTGAAACATTTGTTCCGAAGGTACATATTTATGGAATAACTAGGAATATATGACCTTTTTAGAAGTCCGTAAACACTAGCTTAAAGTTCCATTTATCGAAAAAAGAACATTTGTTTGATTTGATTTTTCCAATTCTGTTTCCATTTAATCTGTAAACATAACCAACCGTAGGCAAAACGTTATTTCAACAGAGTCGATATCAGATGCCACTTACTTCAAATTTCAAGCGAAGAGTGTCATTCTGTAGTCTGGAATCTATAAAGGGCTTTATTGTGTATATGGTTATTGTCAGTGATTATAAAAGAGAATCAATTATTCCAGTCTGTTTTTCTGACGCCATTCCAAGTACAGTATTTTACATACGTGAATCGACCAGCGGCAGATGACACAAAGCACGTGAGGAAACATTTTGATTTTGAGGACTTGATTCTAAAAGCGGTTAGTTATTTTGTTTAGATATTTTAGATCATAATTATAAGAAGAAAATATTGTATATTGTTTTGTTTGTGTATGT